>NC_088382.1:43074166-43705333 GCF_037993035.2 Macaca fascicularis
ACCTTCAATCTCTTGCAAAATCCCTCTTCTGTTCTAAGATTTTAAAAATATACCTGTTATTTTCCATCTGTATATCTTCTTTGGTAAGATTCGAAAATTTTGTTCATTTTTAAATTGGGTTGTTTCTTATTTTTGAGTTTCAAAAGCTTTTTATATACTCTAGTTAAGTCTTTTATAAGATGTGTGATTTGCAAATATTTTTCCCTGTCTATAGCTTTTTTTTCATTCTTTTAACAATGTCTTTCTTTGAGCTAATTTTTTTCACTTAAATGAAGTCCAACTTATTATTTTTCTCCTGTATGGATTATGCTTTTGCTCTCATATCTAAAAACTCATCACCAACACCAGGAATACAGAGGTTTTTCTCCTGTGTTTCATTTTAGATATTTTGTGGTTTTATGTATTACCTTTAAGTCTATGATTTCTTTCCACAGTTGTGCAAGGTGTGATGTCTGTATTGAGATTCATCTTTTTGCCTACGGACAAATTGTTCTATCACCATCAATTGAAATGACGACCATTTCTTATGAAATGACAACCCTTTCTCCATTGAATTGCCGTTGAATCTTTTTCAAAAATCAGCTGAAGGTCTATTTCTGGGCTCTCTTTTCTGTTTCATTTGTCTGTATGTCCATTTTGTTTTGCCAATATCATTCTACCTTCTTTATGGTAGCTTTAGAGGGAAATCTTGAAATTAGATAAGGCAATTTCTCCATCTTGGTTCTTTGTTCTCAAAATTTTCATGGGTATTTTATGTCCCTCACCACAGGCATACGTTATTTTATTGTGCTTTACTGAATTGCAATTCACACCTGTGCCAAGCAAGTTACCTGTGCCACTTGTAGAACAGCAAGTGCTCGTTTTGTATCTGCGTTTGCATTTTTTAGCAATAAAGCGTTTTTTAAACTAAGGTTGAATATTTTTAGACATAATTTGCTTTACATATTCAATGAACTATAATATGGTGTAAACGTAACTTTTATATGCACTGGGAAACCAAAAAATATATATCACTTGCTTCACTGAAATATTTGCTTTATTGCAATGGTTTGGAAATAAGCCTGCAGCATCTCTGAGGTCTGTGTTTTAAAATCTTTATATGACCCTTGATGAGCACATTAAATGATAATACTTATGTGTTCAATTTTGAAGTAGTAGTTTTTAACTATTAATATTTCTTTCACTTTGTTATCTTTATTTTTGCCTTCTTAAATTCTTACTAGTTGATATTGGAAGTCCTGGAAATAGCTTCTCTGTTTCTTATTTATTCTTTCAGATCTTCCACTTTTAAAACACTTTTGTGTTTAATTCACAGAAACTTTCTTAGCTTTGATGTTCAACCTCACTAATTAATCCTTCAGCTATAGCCAGACTCTTATTCAGGATAATGATTTACTTAAGAATCAACAGTTATATGATCATTTATATGATCTATAATTGATTCATTTTATACAATTTTCTGTCTTTTCTTCACTAAGAACTCTCTGCTTTTCACCACGCGCTAGCATTGTCACACAGTGGTAAAGCACATTGCTTCTCTCCTGGGCTCTTACACTCATTCAGTGTGTCATCTTTGGAGAGTTACTCAATCTCTTTTTCTTGAAATGAAAAATAACTTTTCTGAGGATAAAAATGTTACAAAAAACATACAAAATGCTTTGGACAATGCTAGGCATTTGATAAGCCCTCATTAAGCATTAGAAAATTATAGAATTAGTTTCTTATTACACTCAATCCCTACTCCTTGTAATACCTATTTTTATTTTTCTAAAGATATTAAATATACTTATATTAAGGTCCTGTTTTATTCACACATCATGCGGTTTGTATATGTGTTCTCTCCAAATCTCATGTTGAAACGTGGTCCTCAGTGTTGGAGGTGAGGTGTGGTGGGAGATGTCTGGGTGATGGGGTGGATCCCTCATGGCTTGGTGCTGAGTTGCAATGGTGCATCCCTCCTTGCAATGGTGAGTGAGTTCTCCTGAGATCTGGTCATATAAAATTGTGTGGCACTTCCCCTTGACCCCCACTCTCCTTCTTGCTTTTGCTTTCACCATGTGCAAGTTCCTGCTTCACCTTCTGCCATGAGTTTAAAAAAAACTCCCTAGGCCTAGCCAGAAGCAAAGCAGATGCTGGTCCCATGCTTGCAGAGCCTGCAGAACGATGGGCCAACTAAACCTCTTTTTTAAATAAATTACCCAGTCTCAGGTAGTTCTTTATAGGAACACGAGAACAGCCTAATACAACACATTATGTTCATAGTTTTCTCAGGAGTAATTTGAGAAATCACTCCTTTTATTTGTTGAATTCGTTATTGTCCCTTCTTGGTGTAGATACCTCGGAAGTTAGATTTATTATTATTATTATTATTATTATTATTATACTTTAAGTTCTAGGGTACATGTGTATAACACGCAGGTTTGTTACATATGTATACTTGTGCCATTCTTAGCAAACTATCACAAGAACAGAAAACCAAACACCGCATGTTATCACTCATAGGTGGGAACTGAACAATGAGATCACCTGGACTCGGGAAGGGGAACATCACACACCAGGGCCTATCATGGGGGGGCGGGGGAGGGATTGCATTGGGAGTTATACCTGATGTAAATGACGAGTTGATGGGTGCTGACGAGTTGATGGAAGTTAGATTTTTATTGTGGACTTGCCATCGGAGTGGAGATTGTGTCAGACCTTTTGTTACCTCTGTTTTGCATTCAGTCTGGGAGAATGCATTGAATTTACCGTAGTAGCTTACGTTAGTTTCAGGGGAATAATGGGATGAGATTTGCCTCCAGTCTGGGTGATGAGCAGATAGCCTTCTGAGCCTGTGTGCTCCGTTTCTTTCTGCCATTTCCAGTCATAGGCAGTATTGCCCTGTTTCTTTCTACCCAGTTCACAGACTGTTCCAGCTTAAAATCAGAGATCTCTCTTGACATTGGTTTGCCTTGGGAGAGAAATGGTGGGTTTAGTAGGATAGACCTCTGGCTGCATCTGTAGACATAGGCCAGTTACGGTCCCTGTAGAATTTCATGGCATCACCTGCTGTTTCTGGATGCCGTCACAATAAGATCATGAGCATTGTTAGTACCCAATTTGTGATAGTTTAGAACTCTTATCCCTGGAGGTGTGGTCTTCCTCACTGGCTTCTTGTCTGCTTTCAGTCTCTTAGCTCTTTTTCCTCAGTTTTACATGTTGAGAGAGAAATGCTAAATGTCTCTGAATAGGTATGACTGCATACATGTATGTATAAAAAATTTATTAGTGCTTCATTATATTTTGTGTGGCATGTAAGCCTACGGTCATGTCTAATTTATCTCGACTAAAAATGCATGCTTTTTTCTAAATAGAAGCAATTAATATAGTGTCAATAATGCTAAAGTTATATATATATATACACACTAAAATGTACTCTTCATTTTGGCCGGGCGCGGTGGCTCAAGCCTGTAATCCCAGCACTTTGGGAGGCCGAGATGGGCGGATCACGAGGTCAGGAGATTGAGACCATCCTGGCTAACAGGGTGAAACCCCGTCTCTACTAAAAAATACAAAAAAATTAGCCGGGTGCGGTGGCAGGTGCCTGTAGTCCCAGCTACTCGGGAGGCTGAGGCAGGAGAATGGCCTGAACCCGGGAGGCGGAGCTTGCAGTGAGCTGAGATCCGGCCACTGCACTCCAGCCTGGGCTACAGAGCAAGACTCCATCTCAAAAAATAAATAAATAAAATAAAATAAAATAAAATAAAATAAAATAAAATGTACTCTTCATTTTTATTTTATTTCATTTTATTTTTATTTACATAGGTTTTTGGGGAGCAGGTGGTATTTGGTTACATGAGTAAGTTCTTTAGTGGTGATTTGTGAGATTTTGATGCACCCATCACCCAAGCAGTATACACTGAACCCAATTATAGCCTTTTGTCCTTCACTTCCTTCCTACCCTTTTCCCCTGAGTCCCCAAATTCCATTGTGTCATTCTTACGCCTTTGCATCCATAGCTTAGCTCCCACTTATGAGTGAGAACATACGATGTTTGGTTTTCCATTCCTGAGTTACTTCACTTAGAATAATAGTCTCCAAACTTACCCAGGTCACTGCAAATGCCATTAATTCCTTTCTTTTTATGGCTGAGTAGTATTCCATCATGTATATATACCAGTTTCCCTTCACTTTTATTTTAAAAAGTCACCCCTGCACATTAAATTGGTCACATTGTTCCTGAATTTATTAAGATACTAAACTCTTACTATTTAGGATGATAAATTCTAAAGACGATTTTCATTTTAAATGGATAGAGTGACTCATTTTTATTAACTTGGGCGAATATTGTTTTATTTTATATATTTCTGGTTTCCTTCATCATCTTTACTGATGTGTTTTATTTTAGATGATTTACATCATTACAATTGATGGACAACCTTACACTCTACATCTCAGAAAACAGTAAGATGTGATTTTTTTTCATTAAGGAAAAGGGAAAATCTTTAAGTTTAGATTTTACAGCCTTAAAGTTTTTGTGCAGTATTTAAATTCAGGAATGCTGTATAAAGTAGACTTGTTTTATCGGTTGACTTCCCAATTTAGGATTCACTAGGTCTCGAATATCAGATCTGTAGAGCTCTTTCATTTTAATTTTCACTTGGTATTTTCAAATTATGAAATAAATTACATACTTGTAAAATCTCTGGTTGCATGTAAGCCATTGAACCCAAGAACTGCAAGTTATATATTAAGTATATCTGGTGTGAAGTCAAATATAGTTACACGTCAAGTGATTATTGGTGGGAAATTCAACTAGTAACACAGTTTTTATGATGTGCTAATTACACATGTGTCTATTTTTAACAAGTTTATACAAGCTACTTTACATGTAAAATTCTCTAAAGTATAAAATTCAATAATTTTATGACTTTATGCACTGTTGCCACCATCAAATATAAATCAGTTTTAGAACATTCTTTCCCCACATAAGAGCCCTCATGTTTTTTCAGTTAGTCTTTGTTCTCAGTCACAACTCTAGGCAACAATCTACTGTTTGAATCTTGATTTATATTTTCTCAAAATTTTATAAAGATAAGTTAAGTAGCCTCTTCTCTGTCTGCATCTTCAAACATATATATTTATAGCAACTGTCCCTTGTCTGCCTGCTTTCTTGTAATTGAACAAGGCTAGACGAAATTATTCTAACTTAATTCATGACTACGCTACTTAAATCACATTTACTTTTCTTCCTGTATAACTGCACAAAAGTGTTTTCGGATAGAATCATCAGTGGTCCTCATGTTTTTGAATGCCCTGTTTGTGTTTTAGTTTTAATTTTTCTTAACCAGTTGGCAGCATTGATCATAGTTGACTGGTGTCTCCTCCATAAAATACTGTCTCCATTTGGCTTCCAGAATACCACAGACTCCTGGTCCTGATTTTACCCATTGTGGGTACTTCCGTGCTCTCTCTCTCTCTCTGTCTCTCATTTCTCTATCTTTTTTTTTTTTTTAATTCTTTCTCATCTCTCAAATCTTAAAGGACTCCATGGTACTATTTCTGCATTCTGTTTTTTTTATTTTTCTCTAGCTATATTCAATCACCTGGTTGTCTAATTCTTGTGACTTTAAATGCCATCCACATATTGGTTGCTCCCAAATTAACATCTCTACCTTATTCCTCTTCAATAAACGCCATATTCACTTACCTGAGTACTTAGTTGATAACCAAGTATTTACTAGGATCCTCATAGGTAACATGTCCAAGTGGAATTCTGACTTTCTTCTCAAATTTGTCTTTCCCACAGTCATGTCAGGAATTGGCAAATATATCAGTTTTTCAGGGAAAAAATAACATTTAAAAAGTCGGAGTCATACTTGACATCTTTGTGTCATTTTCCCCTATTTCCAGTGGATTATAAACGCATATATTCAAATTATATCTATATCTATATCTAAGCCCTACAAAATATATCCAGAATTAGACCTCCCCCATTGATGCTATCTTAGTTCAAAGCACCGTCATGCCTTACATCTAAATGGTTTCCCTGCTTCTTCTGCTTATTTGTCCTGCAGATTCTTCTCAACACAGCACTGATTTTATTAAAACATTGGTCTGATGCTGTCTTTATTTGCTGAAACCCTCCAATGCTTCTCACCTCTGTTACACCTTCTCTTACTATAGTCTCTCTTTATCACTCCACACTCCAGTCATATTGCCCCCTAGTTGTTCCTTGTTTGTACGAAGCATATTTCTGCTTGAGCGTCCTTGCGTTTTCTATTAATTCTGTCTAGAATAACACTTCTGTGAAAATCCATGTGGTTTATTCCTCAGGTATTTGATCATCTATTCAGAGAGATTTTCCATGCCATCTTATCTACATTTTGTAACCACCCTCCCCAGGCTTTATCTATTATCATCTAATTACTAATACTGTGTGCCCCTGGCTGTCACAAAGACTAAGGCTTGTTGTCTCTTGTTTATTGCTGAATCCCAGCACCTACCTGAGGGTCTGTCAGATAGTGAACACTCAGTACAATTGTTGAACGTCATCATACACAGCCATACGCACATATATCTGATGCAGAGGAGTCCCAGAGTCTGTCCCAGTGCTGAGAAAGTCTAAACTCCTTGATTCACCACTTCTATGAATTTCAAGTGTTATACCTCACTAGAGTCACTCTAATTAAATCATGCAATTATATAAAACTAATTAAATTATGTTATATAAAATGTAATATTTGTTTTTAACATTTATATTAAAATTATGACTCAAACTTTTTTATTATTTCTTGCTTGTTTTTAGATCATTTTTACCCCAGAACTTTTTGGTTTATACATATAATGAAGCTGGATCTTTGCATTCTGAGTCTCCATATTTTATGGTAAAGTAAGATACCTTATGTTTTTTGTTAAAGTGGATATATTATTACCATTAGATTGTGTTTCATGTTGACAGTTTAATACAAATGTTTTATCCTTACTGACATGTTACTGACTTTTGTACATAGAAATGGCATGTGATAGAGATGAAACCCAGGTACAAGAGAATACTCACAGAGGCCTAGGTGGTGCAAAGTAAAGAGAGTTGTCACAAATCCTTTTTTTTCAGAAAATATGCATTAATAATTCTGCATGATTCATGATCTTATTAAATCTTTTAATATTTTGAATCTTCTGATGTTTGACAATACATTTTTTATTCACAACAAATTTATGTACTTGCCTTTCTATACTGTTTTTCAGATGCATTGCCATTACCAAGGATATGCTGCCGAATTTCCAAATTCATTTGTGACCCTCAGTATATGTTCTGGTCTCAGGTAATAGCACCTTATAAGAAATCTATAGATGGAGAATTTAAGATATACTTTAAAACAAAGCTTAGTGACTAGCAGATGCAAATCACGAAAGTTTAAGGGAAATCAAAATGGAAAGTTTTCTTTATAACAGCTTTATTCTATTTATATTAATGTTAATACTTAGACTAAGGACCTATTCCCATGAAATCAATCCAGGGATATCATGGAAAATGGAATAGTTTCATGAAAGAAAACTTTAAAATATCTCCTTAAGTGTGATTGTTGTATTTTGCATCTGTTTTCTCAAATAGTTATGGAAAATGGCATTAATTAGTTATATAAATATAATAGGAAAATATAGTATGTTCTCATCTTAGTACCAGATATAAAACAACTAATTAAGAAGATCCCTCAGGAATAAAGGATAGGGAAAAGTGATTTTTGTTACTGATTCTGGGAGACTCACTTATGATCTGTTCATCAGGAAAAGAAGGATCCAGAGCAGAGAAAAAATGTTCCCTCTAACTTTCCTTTGGTTTCAATTGCCTGATTTCCAGAATTTGTTCACATCAACTCAGAAACTTGGCATTCTCTGAATGTGGTTTTTATAGATAACAACCTATTTAGATATATAGTCTACATACATGCTGTCCCTTATCAAACCTCTGTAAGAACAGGAACATTATTCCTGGGATTCTCAACAAATATATTTGTTTGTGGCAAATTTGGCCTTAATTAATATGATTGCCTTACAAAAATATTCTTCATTGCATTTAGATCTTTAAAATGTAAGCAAAAGGAAGCCAAATATGGTGGCTCTTACTAATGATAAACTGCCCCCCCAAAAAAAATGGAAAAAGAAAATGGGCTTAAAATTGTGTTCTTTAGTATAGTTTTTTATTTCTTAAGCCATTTCAGATTATCATTTTGATGGGATCATTTGTGGGATTTTTATAACTATTTTCTTATGCTTTCTAAATTTTCAGGGGATTTCTCCAGTTTGAAAATGTCAGTTATGGAATTGAACCATTAGAATCTTCAGCAAGATTTGAGCATATAATTTATCAAATGAAAAATAATGATCCAAATGTATCAATTTTAGCAGAAAATTACAGTCATATTTGGCAGAAAGACCAGTCCTACAAAGTTCCTTTAAACTCACAGGTGACTATCATCATTCTGATGTTATGACATACTAGAAAATTGCCTGTGTAGTTTTCTTTTAAATCATGAAAGGAATTTAGTTAGCTACTGAGTAGAAATATTAAATTTTATATATTTTTCTACCTTTAAATAAAACATTGAAACTTCATCTAAAATACTTGGAAAGTTACATATTTCAAGCTTAATATTTTATGATGTATTTTGTAGCCCTAATTTTTATATTTTTTTTCAAGCCAAATGGATACTATTGAAAAAGTTTAGAAATGCAGAAAGAACAGTCACTGTTATTCCAGTACCTTGGTAAAATTAATTTTAATATTTTGATATCTATCTTACATATTATCTGAACATATCTTTCTAAAATACACAGCCATTTGCATGTTGCTCAGTGCTCTTAATTTGCTGATAGACTAGGTATAGAATTCTTGCTTGACAGTTTCTTTCAGCACTTCGAATATTTCAATCCATCACCATGTGGCCTCTGTTTTTTTCTGATAAAAGTATTCTATTATTCTTATTGAGAATTCCTTGGACAAAATGAGTTGCTTCTCTTTTGTTTCTTTCTAGATTCTTTCTTTGCCTCTGTCTTATGGCAGTGTGCTTATCATGTGTCTGTGAATGGATCTCTTTGTGTTTACCATACTTGGCGCTCAAAGCACTTCTTGGGTCTGTAAATGGATGTGTTTTGAAATTAAATTAGCTTGTGTGAATCCTGAAAAAAAAAAAAAATCCGTGAAGCTATGAAACCAACTATCTGTATGATTCCTAGAGACTTCACACTTTTTTGCTACTTTAAAATTTGTCTCGATTTTGTAGTTCATTATTGCCAAAAGTATTTACTGAGATAAATAAAAAAGCATTCTTCTCAGGTTTCTGGTTTCAGGTGAGATATGGAAAGCTGGAAACAGCATTGCTTCCACATATACAGCAGAGTAAAATTTAGACCAACTGCACATTAATGATTTTTATGGAATACATCAAAAACCTGAGATTGCAAGTTAAACCATTAACAAATATGTGGAGGAAAAAAGTGCCTATAGGTTGTGATGGGAACCAAATGTATAAAAAACAGAGTTTTTCTTTTTCCTTTTTTTGTGACCACAATTAATTTGGTATCAGTACAAAATAACCTGCTACAACTATAAGATGTTCTTTGTAAGCCTCACGATAACCACGAAGCAACATTTTTAACAGACCCACTAAAAGTGGAAAGCAAGAAATCAAAACATACTTGATAGAGAAAAAATCACTTAACCACAAAGGAAGATAGCAAGAAATGAAAAAAAAAAAAAAAAAAAAAGAAGAAGTTTATACAAAACAACTAGAAAACAAATAAGAATATGGTAATACCAACTTCTTACCCATAAATAATTACCTTGAATGTAAATGAATTATTCTGTTCAACTAAAAGAAATAATGTGGCTTAATTAGTGAAAAAAAATGGGAGGGAGGAGAGCAAAGATGGCCAACTAGACACAGCCAGGAAGGTTATCTCCCACTGGAAAACAAGACAAAGAAGACCAACACATTCTGAGCAGATCTTTGGAAGGAAGAAATTGAGGGTGGGTGGAGGGAGGATGTAGACCCTGTGCTGAATGGGGAGGAAGCTGGGAACCCTGCACAGGGCTGTTAAGCACCAGGACTCATCCCTGGCTCCCAGCAGCTCCTGGGGAAGAGGTGAGTTAAATGTTAGAGGAGTAGCCCACTCTCACTATAAAAACTTCCAGAATTCTAGCTGCAGGCGATCCCATGACCCCCACAGACACTTGATCTGGCAGGGAGAGCTGCTTGGAGAAGTGGCAGGGACAGGACCCCAGCCTGTGCAGAACCCAGGGAGTTTGGTTCAGGAAGAGCTGCAGTGGAGTAAAGCCAGGAGCGCTCATACCCCAAGGCTCCCCACACTCCTCTAGGTGGCTTTGGCTTTTGTTGATTGTTGGACCTGGACAAAACAGGGCTGCCTCGCTTGGAGGGACAAGGCCATTCTGATCTGAGCACCCCACTATCTGACGTATTCTTCTGGGGTTCCTCCCTGGCTACATTCATTTGCAGCACAACCTCAGCTGCCCAACCTGAATGCCTCCCTGTTTCTGCTACCATAGCTCCTTCACCAGCAGACCCTACCTAACCATTGGAGAAATTTGGACTCTTGCCATCATACATGTGCCAATAGCCTCTCCCACCACTTTGTTGGTGCACACTCACCCATAGCCTCCCCCATTATTTTTCTGGTATGTGTGCATGCACCTTGCTGTTGCAGCTTCATCCCTGCCGGTACATGTACACATGCAGACTCCATAGAGCTACCACTGCTGGAATACACCTGGATGCGTGGACTCCAGCATGTCTCCCTGTTGCTGTTGCCATGCATGCATGCATGGAAGCCAGCATGCCGCTACCACTACTACATGTACATGCATGGAGACCCCGCTGCACCGCCAGTCAGCCACTGCTGGTCTGCATGAAGGAGTGCAGACGCTGCTGCCATCACCATGACAGAGCACTTTTGATAGCACGCCCAAATGGAATGTTGTTGCCAACATATCAGGAATATCTTGGCCCCTCAAGCACAGCAAGTGCTTAACCAAAGAACAAAGCCATGGGCCTGATTTCAGCCCCCCAGGGTTACAGCATGCAGCCCAGGAATACGAAACCAAGCATGAACCCCCTAAAATCATCCAGGTACAAAGTCAGTTGACTGAACCCAACTTACAAACATGGTCAAACCCTCAAAGCATCAAAGAATATAAAAACAAAAAGCCTCACCCAAAGGACAAAAACTTTAAACAGCAGCCTACACAGATTAGGAAGCACTAGCACAAGAACTCTGGCAACTCAGAAAGCCAGAGTGTCTTCCTACCTATAAATGACTGTAGTGTATCTCTGGCAATGGTTCTTAACCAAGCTGAAATGACTGAAATTACATACTTAGAATTTGGAATCTGGATGGCAATAAAGATCATTGAGATTTAGGAGAAAGGTGAGACCCAATCCAAGGAATCTAAAGAATCCAATTAAACAATGAGGAGGTGAAAGAGGATATAGCCATTTAAAGAAAGAATCAAACTGGTATAACAAAACTGAAAAATTCACTAAAAGAATTTCATAGTACAATCAGAAGTGTTAACAACAGAATAGACAAAACTAAAGAAATAATTTCAGAGCTCAAAAACTGGTTTTTCAAATCAATTCAGTCAGACACAAAGAAAAAATGCAAAAGAATGAACAAAACCTCTGAGAAATATGGGATTATGTAACGAGAACAAACCTATGATTGTCGTCCCTGAAATAGAGTGAAAGAGAGAGAGCAAGCAACTTGGAAAACATATTTGAGGATATTTTTCACAAAATATTTCCAAACTTTACTAGAGAGGTTAGCATTCAAATTTAGGAAATTCAGAGAACCCCAAGAAAATGCTATACAAGAACAACCATCCCAAGACACATAGTCATCAGATTCTTCAAACTCAATGTGAAAGAGAAAACATTGCAAATAGAAACAAGGGGCAGGCCGTCTACAAAGAACACCCTATTAGGCGAAGAGTAGATTTCTCAGCAAAACCCTACAAGCCAGAAGAGATTGAGAGCCTATATTCAGCATTCTTAAAGAAAATAAATTTCAACCAAGAATTAGATATCTATCCAAACTAAACTTTATAAGCAAAGAAGAAATAAAATCCTTTTCAGACAAGCAAATGCAGAGATAATTTGTTCCACCAGACCTGCTTTACAGGAGACCCTTAAGGGAATGCTAAACATGGAAACAAAAGACCATACAGGGCACCACAAGTACACACGTAAGTACATAGACAATTGACACTATAGGGAAACTACACAATCAAATCTTCTTAACAGCCAGCTGACAACACAATGACAGGATCAAATCTGCACATATCAATATTAACTTTGAATGTAAAGGAGAAAAACACCCCACATAAAAGCATGGCAGGTTGCATGAAGAAACAAGACCCAACTGTATACTTTCTTCAAGGGACCCATTTCACATGCCATGACACCCACAGATTCAGAGCAAGAGATGGAGAAAAATCTGCCAAGCAAACTGAAAACACAAAACACAGGGGTTGCTATTGTAATTTCAGATGGAATAAACTATAAACCAACAACAATCAAAATGGACAAAGAGCACTGCATGATGATAAAGGGTTCAGGTAGACAAGAAGATTTAACTATCCTAAATAGATTTTCACCTAACACTGGCACACCCAGATTCATAAAGCAAGTTCTTGCAGACCTACAAAGAGATGTAGATAACTGCGCAATAACATTAGGAGACTTCAACACTCCACTGACGCAGTAGACAGAACATTAAAGCAGAAAACTAACAAAAATATTTGGGACCTAAACTCAGCATTTGACCAAATGGACCTAACATGCATCTACAAAACATTCCACCCTAAGAACAACAGAATATATATTTTTTCTCATGGGTGTATGGCATGTACTCTAAAATCAACCACATGCTCGACCATAATGCAATTCTCAACAAACTAGAAAAAAAAAAAGTCATACGGACCACACTTTTGGAACACAGTGTAATAAAAATAGAAGTTCACACCAAGAAGATCTATAAAAACCATACAATTACATGAAAATTTAGCAACTTACTCCTGAATGACTTCTGGATAAATGATGAAATTAAGGCAGAAATCAAGAAATTCTTTTAAACAAAGATACAACATACCAGAATCTCATTCAGTAGCAGGTTGTTTAACAGAATCCCACATGAGCATCTCAGCAGATGCAGAAAGGACTTTCAATAAAATTCAATATCCTGTTATGTAAAGAACCCTTAAACTAGGCATTGAAGGAACATACTTCAAAACAATGAGTCATCTATGACAAACCCACAGCAAACATACTCAACAGGCAAAAGCTGGAAGCATTCCCCTAGAGAACCAGAACAAGACAAGCATGCCCACCCTCACCACTCCCATTCAACATAGTACTAGAAGACCTCACCAGAGCAATCACATAAGAGAAAGAAATAAAAGGCATTCAAATAGAAAGAGAAGAGGTCGATCTCTCTTCATAGATGATATGATTTTATACCTAGAAAACCCCATAGTCTCCGCCCAAAGGCTCTTAGATGTAACAAACAACTTCAGCAAAGATTCAGGATACAATATCAATGTAAAAAAAAAAAAAAAGTAGCACTTGTATACGCTAATAACAACCAAACTGAGGGGCAAATAAAGAACATAATCTCATTCACATTAGCCACAAAAAATAAAATACTTAGGAATACAGATAATCAGAGAGGTGAAAGATCTCTATAATGAGAATCAGAAAACATTGCTGAAAGGAATCAGATGACAGAAACAAATGGGGAAAATATTTTATGCCCATGGTTAGGAAGGAAGAATCAATATTGTTAAAATGGGCCAGCCGCAGTGGCTGATGCCTGTAATCTGAGCACTTTGGGAGGCTGAGGCAGGCAGATGATCTGTTATCAGGAGTTTGAGACCAGCCTGGCCAACATGGTGAAACCCTATCTCTACCAACAAAACAAAACAAACCAAAACAAACAAACAAACAAAACCATATATATACAAAAATTAGGCAGGAGTGGTGGCGTGCATCTGTAGTCCCAGCTACTGGAAAGGCTGAGGCAGGATAATCGCTTGAACACAGGAGGCTGAGGTTGCAGTGAGCCGAGATGGTGTCACTGCACTCCAGCCTGGGTGACAGAACAAGACTCCTTCTCAAAAAGAATAAAAAATTGTTAAAATGTCAGTGCACCCCAAAACAATTTACAGATTCAGTGCCATTCCTATCAAACAACCAACAAAGTTTTTCACATAATTAGACAAAACTATTCTAAAATTCATATGAGACCAAAGAAAGAGCCTGAATAGCCAAAGGAATTCTGAGCTAAAAGAACAAAGATGCAGTCATCACATTATCCAACTTCTAACTATACTTTAAGGAAGTAACCAAAACAGCATGGTCCTGGTAGAAAAACAGAAACACAGACCAAATGGAACAGGTTAGAACCCAGAAATAAAGCTGCACATCTACAACTATCTTATCTTCAACAGCATCAACAATAACAAACAACTGGGAAAATCATTTCTATTCAATAAACAGTGCTAGGATAACTGGCTAGTCACATGCAAAAGATTGAAGATGAACTCCTTCCTTTCTCAATATACAAAAATCAAATCAAGATATATAAAAGACAATGTAAAAGCTAGAGCTATAAAAACTCTAAAATAAACCTAAGAAATATCACTCTAGACATAGGCCCTAGCAAAGACTTTATGATGAAGATGCCAAAAGCAATTGTAACAAAACGAAAAATTGACAAGTGGGACCTAATTAAACAGAAAAGCTTCTGCACAGCAAAAGAAGCAATCAACAGAGTAAACAGACAACCTACAGAATGGGAGAAAACATTCACAAAGTATGAATCCAGCAAAGGCCTAATATCTAAAATTTACAAGAAAAAAAAAAGAATCCTATTTAAAAATGGCCAAAGGGCATGAACAAGCACATTTCAAGAGAAAACATACATGCAGCCAACAAGCATATGAAAAAATACTCATCATCGGTAATCATTAGAAAAATATAAATCTTAACCACAATGAGATACCATTCCACACCAGTTAGAATAGGTATTACTAAAAAGAAAAAGTGACAGATGCTCGTGAGGCTGTGGAGATAAGGGAACAATTGTGCACTGCTGATGAGAATGTAAATTAGTTCAGCCACTGTGGAAAGCAGATTGGAAATTTCTTAGAGAACATGGAACTACCATTCGACCCGGCAACTCCATTATTGGGTGTATACCCAAAGGAATAAAAATCATTCCACCATAAAAACACATGCACACATATGCTTATCATAGTACTATTCACAATAGTAAAGACATAGTATCAACCTAGATGTCCATCAATGATGGAATGCATAATGAAAATCTGTTATATGTACACCATGGAATACTACACAGCCACAAAGAATACTAAAATTATGTTCTGTGTAGCAATATGAATGGACTTGGAGGCCATTATTCTAAGCAAAGTAATGCAGAAATAGTAACTCGAATACCACATGTTCTCACTGATAAGTGGGAGGTAAACATCGAGTACACATAGACACAAAGAAGGGAACAATAGACACTGGGCCTACTTGAGAGTGTAAGGTGGGTATAGGGTGGGGACCTATTGGTTACAATGCTCATTATCTGGTTGACAAATTAATCTGTACATTAAACCTCTATGACATGCAATTTACCTATGTATCAAACCAGCACTTGTACCCCCCAAACCTAAAATAAAAATTGGAAATGAATAAAGTTAATAAAACCAGAAACCCTAAAACAAGACCTAAATATTTGATGTCTCCAAAGACTCACTTTATCTTTAAGTATACACATAGACTGAAAGTAAATGGATGAAAAGTATATATTTATTGCAAATAAAAACCAAAATAAATTAGGAGTAGCTGTACTTAGATAAGAATATTCTCCAAGGAAAAAAGTGTAAAAAAAAAAAAAAAGACAAACAAGGGCATTATATAATGACAAAGTGGTCAATACAGGAAAAGGATTTAACTATCACAAATATTTTCACACCCAATAATTGTAGCACCTAAATATATAAAGCAAACATTAATAGATCTAAAGGAAAAGATAGACACATATACAATAATAGGGGATTTCAACACCTCACTTTCGGTAAAGGAGGAAACATGCAGGTATAACATCAACGGAGAAATACCACATTTTAACTCTACTCAAAATTAAAAGAGACTTAATGGACATTTACAGGAGATCTGATCCAACAACTTTAGAATTCACATGTTTTTCAACTGCATATGGAGCATTCTCTGGGATAAATCACATTCTGTGACACAAAACAAGTCTTCATAAAGTTTTTAAAAATTGAAATAGTATTGAATAGTTTTTCTAACTATAGTGGGATAAAACTAGAATTATAAGAGAAACATTGGAAACTGTACAAATACATGGAAATTAAAAGCAACATGCTCCACATAAAAAAATCAGTAGCATTTCTATTGCCAATAGTAACCTATCTGATAAAGAATTCAACAAAACAATTCCATTTATAATAGCTACAAAAAATAAAATAACTCTTAGTAAGTTTTTCTAAGGAGATTAAAGAGCTCCACAATGAAAACTATAAAACATGGATGAAAGAAATTGAAGTAGACACAGTAAATGCAAAGATATCTAATGTTCCTGAATTGGAATAATATTGTTAAAATGTTCATATTACTTAAAGAAACTTACAGATTCAATGCAATTTCTATCAAAATTCTAATATCAATCTTTACAGAAATAGAAAAAAGTCAGTCCAAAATGTATATGCAACAAGAAAACACCCCAAATATCTAAAGCAATCTTGAGCAAAAAGAGGAAAATATACTATAAAGCTATAGTAACTGAAACAGCATGGTATTCGCATCAAAACAGACACATAGATCAATGAAACAGCATAGAGAGCCCAGAAATAGAAGCATGCATTTACAGTTAGCATTTTTTTTTTTTTTTTTTTTTTTTTTTTTTTTTTAACAAAGGTGCCAAGAACTCACAATGGAGAAAGGACAGTCTCTTCAATATATGGTGCTGGGAAAACTGAGTATTCACACACAAAAAAGAGAAAGTAAATTCCTATCTCTGAACTGATATAAAAAGATCAAAATGTATTAAAGATTTAAACTTAAAACCCCAAACCATGAAATTATTAGATGAAAAGCCTAAGCGAAACACTGCATGACATAGGTCTGAGCAAGGATTTTTTTAGACAGGTCCTAAAAAGCACACACAACAAAAGCAAAACAAACAAACAAAAAAACAAAAACAAACAAAAAAACGGAAATACAACCAACCAACCAAACAAAAACACTACAACAAACTAAAAAGCTTTTGCTTGCAAATGGGCAAGATATTTGAACAGGTAAACATACTTTCTCAAAAAAAAAACACATATAAGTAGCCAACAGTTATATTAAAAAAGAATGAAATCCTATCATTGGCAACGACACAGATCAACTGGAGGCCTTTATCTTAAATGAGACAAGTCAGACACAGAAAGATAAACACTGTATGTAGTTACTTATTAATGGGATATAAATACTGTGCACATAGGGGTGTAGAGTGTGGAATGATAGACAATAGAGATTTGAATGGGTGAGGAGGTGAGAGACAGGTAGATAATGAGAGAATATTTAATGGATACAATATACAATATTTGGGTGATGGATACCCTAAAAGCTCTGAGTTCACCACTACACAATCTATGCATAGAACAAAATTATGTACATTTGTATCCCAAAAGGATAAGCTACAGATGTGAAATGTGACAATGGACTGATATTGAGACTATATAAATAACTCAAAAGTCAACATTTAAAAAATACAATTAAAGAATAGCCAAAACATTAAGAGGCATTTCACTGAAAAGGATATAGACATGGCAAAAACAAAACAAAACAAAATAAAAAATACATTAAAATATTTACATCATCACCACCCATTAGAAAAATGCAAATTAAGAACATTATCAGGTACTATTACATACTTAATAGAGCAGCTGAGTTTTTTAAATGTGACATGAATACGTGCATGACAAAATGGCACACACACACACACACAAACACACACACGCACACAGAGACTGTACCCATGTCAGTGTCCTGGTTTTGATAAGTTTATGACCACTGGGGAAAACTGGATGAATGACACATGAGTTCCCTGATCTTCTTTGGTATTTTCTAGTGTTTCAATTTCTTTTTATTTTTAAGTATAAAATATGGAAAATAAAAATAATCTATTAATATTATAATAATTTTGGGAGTTACTTTTATTGCAGGTAACATATCCAACAATATTGTGAATATTATTTTAAATTTATTTGAAAACTCAGATACTAAAGATATTTATTTTTGTTTTGAGACTAACAAGAATATAAAGTCACAATAGTAATGACATGGCCGATCAATCATGATGATTGGCTGATCAACCCAGATGCCGATCAGTAACACACTGGATAAAGAAAATATGGTACATATACACCATGGAATACTATGCAGCCATACAAAAGAATGAGATCATGTAATTGCAGGGATATGGATGGAGCTGGAAGCTGCTATCCTCATCAAACTAAAGCAGGAACAGAAAACCAAACACTGAATGTTCTTTTATAAGTGGGAGCTAAATGATGAGAACACGTGACACATGCGGGGAAACAACACACACTGGGGCCTGTCAGAGGGTGGAGGATGAGAAGAGGAAGAGGATCAGGAAGAAAAGCTAATGGATGCTGGTCTTAATACCTGGGTGATGGGATGATCTGAGCAGCAAACCGCCATGGCACATGTTTACCTATGTAACAGACTTGCATGTCCTGTACATGTACCCCTGAACTTAAAATAAAAATTGGAGATTTAAAAAAATGTGTGTATATATATATATATTCAATTTCCAACTTTTATTTTTAACTACTTCTACTTAAAAGTTGTTGACAAAACTAGTTGTTTTTCTAAAAACAAGTACATCAACACACAAGGCAAAATTATGTTCTCATTGATTAAAAATAGCATAAGGAAAATTATATGTAATATATTGTGTATATTATATACATAATTTAACATATATAATATACATAATACATATATAATGGCCTTTGGAAAGATTCTATTGAAAATGTTCACAATTTTAAATGTATTAACCATGAAATGCAATTTTGAAAATAATCATAGGCAATGTAATGAAAATATTAAGATAATATTGAAAAACACATTGCTCTAAAATATCAGAAATATAGCATTAGAAGGAGAGACACCTAAGAAAATAAAGCACATGAGGATCTATCAAGAGCAATTATTTTACTTATGCAATTTTTAATCAATGAGAATATAATTTTGTCTTGTATGCTGTTATATTTGTTTAGAAAAACATCTAGTTTTGTCAATAACTAGTTTTGATTATATCAAAATAATACAAACATTAATTTTTCATTTCATATCTTATTTAATGCTATTTACAATCATGCTTGTCATACTTATTTTACAGATACATAACTGAGGTTATAATAAGTTACATAACTTAACAGGAGGCATAGAGATAAAAGATTGAGAGGAGTCATACACAACACACACTGCTGTTTGTAAACCTCTAAGACTTTCTAGTTTTCCAGGCTACCAGTCTCTGTCTCTCTCTCTCTCTCTCTCTCTCTCTCTCTCTCTCTCTCTCTCTATATATATATATATATATATATATATATTCATTTCAATTGCTTTTGGTATGAGTGAACAGTTATATGCATGAATCGTATAGTGGTGATGTCTGAGATTTACTCCACCCGTCACTTGAGTAGTGTTCATTCTACCCAATATGTGGCTTTTAATCCCTCACTCCCCCTCTCACGCTCCCCATTTCTGAATCTCCGGTTTCCATGATACCATTCTGTATGTCTTTGCATACCACTTAAAAGTGAGAACATATAGTATCTGTTTTTCCATTCCTGAGTTACTTCACTTAGAATAATGGCCTCCTCCATTCAAGTTGCTGCAAAAGACATTAATTCATTTTTTTTATGGCTGAGGAGAATTCCATGGTGTATATATTATCCACTCACTGATTGAAATACATTTAGGTTGGTTCCATATCTTTGGAATAATGAATTGTGCTGGAGTAAACATATGTGTGCAACATTCTTTTGGATATAATAATTTCTATTTTGGGGGATAATCAACAGTGGGTTTGCTAGATCAAATGATAGATCTACTTTTACTTCTTTGAGAAATCCCCATACTGCTTTTCCATAGTAGTTGTAGTAATTTACATTCCCACCAGCAGTATGTACATATACTCCTGAAGTTGAAATAAGTACCCTGTTCACCACATCTGCACATCTATTTTTTTTTTTTTTCAGTTTTTTAAATAATGACCATTCTGGCTGACATAAAGTGGTATCTCATTATAGTTTTTTGTTTGTTTGTTTTTTATTTTGTTTTCTGAGATGGAGTCTCGCTCTGTCGCCCAGGCTGGAGTGCAGTGGGGCGATCTCGGCTCACTGCAAGCTCTGCCTCCTGGGTTCACGCTATTCCCTTGCCTCAATCTCCCAAGTAGCTGGGATTACAGGCGCCCGCCACCACGCCCGGCTAATTTTTTGTATTTTTGGTAGAGATGGGGTTTTAACCTGTTAGCCAGGATGGTCTCCATCTCCTAACCTCATGATCTGCCTGCCTTGGCCTCCCAAAGTGCTTGGCTTATCATTATAGTTTTAATTTGCATTTCCCTGATGGTTAGTGATGTTTAGCATTTTTCATGTTTGTTGGTCATTTGTGTATCTTCTTTTGAGAAAGGTCTATTCATGTTATTTGCCTACTGTGTGTGGGAGGTTATTTGTTTTTATCTTGCTGATTTGTTTGAGTTCCTTGTATATTCTGGATATTAGTCCTCTGTCAGATGCATAGTTTACAAATATTTTCTCCCCTTCTTTAGGTTGCCTGTTTATTCTGATGGTTATTTATTTTGCTGTGCAGAAGCTTTTTAGTTTAATTATGTCCCATTTATTTATCTTTGTTTTTGTTGCATTTGCTTTTGGGGTCTTAGTCTTAACTTCTTTGCCTAGGACAATGTCCAGAAGAGTTTTTCCTAAGCTTTCTTCTAGAATTTTTATGGTTTCAGGTGTTAAATTTAAGTCTTTGATCCATCTTAAGTTGATTTTTGTATATGATGAGAGATAGGGATGCAGTTTCCTTCTTCCACATGTGGCTATCCAGTATTCCCAGCATCATTCATTGAATAGGGAGTCCTTTCCCCAATTTATGTTTTTGTTTGCTTTGTTGAAGATCAGTTCGTGGTATTTGGGTTTATTTCTGGGTTCTCTAGTATATTCCATTGGTCTGTGTATCTACTTTTATACCAGTACAATGCTCTTTTGGTTACTAAAGCTTTGTAGTGTGGTTTGAAGCCATGTAGTGTCTCCAGATATGTTATTTTGCTTAAGAATGCTCACTTTGGGAGGCCGAGACGAGTGGATCACGAGGTCAGGAGATCGAGACCATCCTGGTTAACACGGTGAAACCCCGTCTCTACTAAAAAATACAAAAAACTAGCCGGGCGAGGTGGCGGGCGCCTGTAGTCCCGGCTACTCGGGAGGCTGAGGCAGAAGAATGGCGGGAACCCGGGAGGCGGAGCTTGCAGTGAGCTGAGATCTGGCCACTGCACTCCAGCCTGGGCGACAGAGCGAGACTCCGTCTCAAAAAAAAAAAAAAAAAAAAAAAAAAAAAAAAAAAAGAATGCTGATATGTTTCTGTATCCTCCCAAATCTCATGTGAAATTGGAATTCCCAGTGTTGAAGGTGGGGCCTGGTGGAAGGTGATTAGATCATGGGGGTGGTTTCTCATGGCTTAACACCATCCTCCTAGTACTGTTCTTGCGATAGAGTGCTCAGGAGATCTGGTTGTTTAAAAGTGTGTAGCACCTTCCCTGCGCTCTCTTTCTCCTGCTCTGTCCGTGTGAGACATGCCTGCTTTTCCTTTGCCTTCCACTATGATTGAAAGTTTTCTGAGTTTTCCCAGAAGCTGTCATGCTTCCTGTACAACTTGTGGAACCGTGAGCCAATTAAATCTCTTCTTTACAAATCACCCAGTCTCAGGTATTCTTTTATAGCAGTGCAAGAATGGACCAATAAAATTGCTTTGGCTATTCAGACTCTTCTTTGGTTCTATGTGAATTTTAGTTATTTTTTTCTAATTCTGTGAAAACTGATTTTGGTATTTTGATAGGAATTGCTTGAATATGTAGATTGCTTTTGGCAGTATGGTAATTTTCACAATGTGGATTCTTCCATCCATGAGCATGGGATGAATTTCCACTTGTTTGTGCTATCTAGGATTTCTTTACACAGTGTTCCGTAGTTCTCCTTGTAAAGATCTTTCACCTCCTTGGGTAGGTATATTCCTAATTATTTTATTTTATTTTTGCAGCTGTTGTAAAAGGAATTGAGATCTGAATTTGATTCTCAGCTTGGTCATTGTTGGTGTACAGCTGTGCTACTAATTTGTGTACATTGATTTTGTAACCTGAGACTTCACATAATTCACTGGTCAAATGTAGGAGTCTTCTGGAGGAGCCTTTTAGGGTTTTTTAGGTATATGATTATAATATTGGCAGAGTTAGCTTGACCTACTATTTTCCAATTTGGATTTCCTTTATCTATGTCTTTTGCCTGATTGCTCTTGCTAGGATTTCCAGCACTACGTTGAATAGAAGTAGTGAAAGTATCCATCTTTGTCTTTTTCCAGTTTTCGGGGAATGCTTTCAGCATTTTACCCATTCAGTATGATGCTCGCTGTGGGTTTGTCATATATAGTTTTTATTATTTTGAGGTATGTTCCTTCTATGCCTGGTTCGTTGAATTTTTTTGTTATAAAGAGATGCTGGATTTTATTGAATGCTTTTTTCAGCATCATCTATTGAGATTGTTATAATTGTTTTCCATTTTTATGTGGTGAATCACATTTATGGACATGCATATATTGATCCGTCCCTGCATCCTTGAGGTGAAACCTTCTGATCATGGGTGAATTATCTTTTTGATGTGTTATTGGATTCTATTTGCTAATATTTTGTTGAGGATTTTTGCATCCGTGCTCTAAATACTTTGCAATAGTTTCAGTAGGATTGGTATCAATTCTTGTTTGAATGTCTGGTAGAATTTGGTTGTGAATTCCTGTGGCCTTGGGCTTTTCTTTGGCAGGTTTTTAAAATTACTGACTCAATCTCACTGATGGTTATTGGTCTAGTCAGGATTTCTATTTCATCTCGATTCAAGCTAGTAGGGTTGTGTGTTTCCAGGAATTTATCCATTTCTTCCAGATTTTTCTAGTTTGTATGCATAGAAGTGTTCATAGGAGTCTTGGATGATCTTTTGTATTTCTGTGATGTCAGGTGTAATACTTTCATTTTTATTTCTAAATCTTCTTTTAATCTTGTCTCTTCTTGGCTAATGGAGCTAATGGTCTATTAATTTTGTTTATCTTTTCAAAGAACCAAGTTTTCATTTCATTGATCATTTTAATATTTTTGTTTCAATGTCATTTAGACCTGCTCCGATCTTTGTTATTTCTTTACTTCTGCTAGCTTTGGGTTTGGTTTGTTCTTATTTCTCTAGTTCCTTGAGGTTGAGATTAAATTGTCAATTTGTGGTCTTTCAGACTTTTTGATGGTAGGCATTTGGTGCTATAAACTTTCCTCTCAGCGCTGCATTTGCTGTATCCCAGAGGTTTTGATAATTTGTATTATTATTACCATTCATTTTGAAGAATTTTTAAATTTTCATCTTGAGTTTATTGCTAACCCCAAAATCATTCAGGATCAAATTGTTTAATTTTATTGTATTTCTATAGTTTTGAGCGTTCCTTTTGGAGTTGATTTTTAGTTTTACTCCATCGTATCTGAAAAGATACTTGATATAATTTTGATTTTTAAAAAATTTATTGAGACTTATTTTGTGTCCCATCATATTATCTGTCTTGGAGAATGTTCTATGTGCTGATGAGAAGAATGTAGTTCTTGGGTAGAATAGTTTGTAAATATGTGTTAGGTCCATTTGTTCTAGAGTACAGTTTAAGTCCTGTGTTTCTCTGTTACCTTTCTGCCTTGAAATCTGTCTAGTGCTGTCGCTGGAGTGTTGAAGTCATCCACTATTATTGTGTTGTTGTCTATCTCTTTTCATAGGACAAGTAGTCATTGTTTTATGAATGTGGGAGCACCAAAGTTAGGTGCATATATATTTAGGATTGTAATATCTTCTTGTTGGATTGATCCTTTTATCATTATATAATGACATCTGTATTAGTTTGTGCTCACAATGCTAATAAAGACATACCCGAGACTGGGTAATTTGTAAAGGAAAAAGGTTTAATGGATTCACAGTTCCACATGGCTGGAGAGGCCTCACATCATGGCAGAAGATGAAGGAAGAACAAAGGGACATCTTTCATGTCAGCAGGCAAGAGAGCTTGGGCCAGGGACTCCCATTTATGAAACCATCAGATCTCATGAGACTTATTCACTACAATGAGAACAGTATGGGGGAAACTGCACCCATGATTCAATTATTTCCACCTAACCCCACCTTTGACAGATGGGGGTTATTACAATATTTGGGTGGGGACACAGTCAAAGCATGTCAACATCCTTTTGTCTTTTAAAACTGTTTTGCTTAAAAGTCTATTTTACCTAAGAATAGCACCTCCTGCTTGCCTTTAGTTTCTATTTGTCTGGAATGTCTTTTCCACCCCTTTGCCTTGAGTCTATAAGAATCTTTACATGTTAGGTGAGTCTCTAGAAGCCAGTAGATGTTTGATTTGTGAATTTGTTTATCCATCCTGCCAATATGTATCTTCTAAGTGGTGTATTTAGACCATTTACATTCGACATTAATATTGAGGTGTGAGACACTGCTCCAGTCATGCTGATTGTCACAAAGATACTTCGTATTCTTCATTGTGTTATTGTTTTATAGGTCCTATGCATTGTATGCTTTCAAGAGGTCCTATTCTGGTGTGTATTGAAATTTTGTTTTAAGAGGTACAACTCCTTTTAGCATTTCTTGTAGGGCTGATCTAGTAGTGACAAATTCGCTTAATATTTGCTTGTTTGAAAAAGACTTTACTTCTCCTACATTTATAAAACTTAGTTTTGCTGGCTACAAAATTCTTGGCAGAGTTATTCTTTATAAAGAGACTAAAGATGAATGTCACCCCTTCTTGTTTGCAAGGTTGCTGCTGAGAAAGTTAAACTTTTTAGTCATTAAGTATCGATTTTAATAATTCTATAATTTTGATTATTTTAGTGCACCCTTTTCTCACTCAACGTTATTTCAGTTTGAGCAATAAGTTGTATGGTCATTCAATAGTATGATCACAAAAAACACACCAATAACAGAAAGTTTAAAAGACAAAACTCACATATTTTAGAATATTGAAAAAAAATGAGAGTCCCCCTTTTTACAAAATTGCATATATACATGTATACACAAGGAGAGGATATATAAATAGATGGATAGATAAATAAACATATATGTCTTGATAGATGATAGACTGATAGATTTAGATGATGAATAGATAGTCTGATAGGTCCATTAGATAGATAGATAGATAGATAGATAAACAATGATAGATATATGAGATGAGGCATACTTTACTTTCCCATGGAAATATAAACCAACTTATTTAAATAGAGGCTCTATCCAGTCAGCTTATTCGTTTGCTTGTTTACTTATTTTAACTCGGACTATTCTATTGCAGATTCAGCACCCTCTTTACTCTTGTATTTGGTGGCCAGTAAATATGCTTAGATGAAAGAAGAAATTTCTCTGAAGTTTCTATGTGTGAGAAGGCACTTCAGTTTGTTAGAAATAAAGCTCATGTAAAATTATCAATAAAGTGTTCAATGAGGATGTAATAAGTGATGATTTATAGGAGATAATCATATGGGTACACAGGGAAGAACAGAATATAAAATATCAGAAATAATTCAATTGTTCCAGAGCATAGGCTTTGTGTGTCATTTGATGTAATGCAATAATTATTGATTGTGTAAGATAATAATCTATAAATCATCAATTATTATCAATAGACAATTCACAGTATTTACTTGAATTTCAGTATAGACTATGTGTTCTCAAATATTTCCTATATCTCTATGAATGGACAATTTTCAGTATGCCACAGTTAGTGTTGCTTAGTCCTTCATAAGACAGTCAGTGAAAAATGTTCAAAGTGTAGATTTGTCAGCAGATGAAGACAGCAGAAGGTGTATCTTTATGTTTATGTTTTTTTCTCCTCATTCAGCATTAACAGAGACTAGACCCTTACATTACTCTAGTAGGTTCATTGTAAATATTTTAAGCTTGAAATATGTTTTGAAGTAGAATTTTCTACATTGGAATTAATTTTTATATTTAAGTCCTTATGAAAATTTTATATGCAATTTTTTGCTGTCTTTACATGCCATTTTTTCTGTTAAATTCAATACATGTTAACATTTTATAAATCCGTGTTGTTGTTTCTTTCCAGAAAAAAAATCTTTCAAAACTATTACCCCAATATCTGGAAATATACATTATAGTGGAAAAAGCTTTGGTAAGTATGCTTTCAAGAGGTCTTTCAAAAAGGAACTAAGTATGCTTTCAAGAAAGAACTTTCCTTCTTGCCTTCCTGTCTTCTCTCTTTTCTCTCTTCCTCCTCCTTTCCCTTCCTCCATTGTCTCCCTATTTTATTCCTCTCCTCTCTTTTCCTCCCCTCCCCTCTGTCTTCCCTTTTCTTCCTCTACCCCTCCTTCATTCACTCTCTCCCTTTGTTCCCCCCCCTTCTTCTCCTTGTTATGAAGATTATCCTAGCCTCATCAAATAAGTTAACGAATTTTCTTCTTCTTATAGTCTCTTTGAGAATTTAGATGTTATGAGTATGACTCCTTCCACATATAGTTGAAAGAATTTACTCTGAAACCCTGTAGACCTTAAGTTTTCTTTGGGTAAATATTTTAAAGTACATATTAAATTTCTTTACATATGATATACATAGGGAAGTTTAGATTTTCTTTAAACTTGTTTTGCTTTCTACAAGCTAGATTGCTATGGTTTGAATGTGTTCCCTTCATAATTCATGTATTAAAACGTAATGGCCAATGTTATGGCTTTAAGGAATGAGGCAATTCTGCCACGAAAGATTCTTCCCTCATGTATGGGATTAAGTCTCCTATAAAACAGACTTCATGTAGCATTCTGTAGCTTGCCTTTCTGCTTTCCTCCCTATGAGGACATAGCAAAAAGGTCCTCACCAGACCAGTTTGTGGTGCCTTGATCGCAGACTTCTCAGCCTCTAGGACTATGAACAATAAATTTGTGTCCTTTACAAACTACCCAATCTGTCATATTCTGTCATAGCAGCACAAATGGACCAACACAGAAGTTGGTATCAGGAGTAGGTGTTGCCATAGCAAGTGTCTAAAAATGTGGAAGTAATTTTGGTACCTAGCAATGGGTTGAAGCAGGAGCTGTTTTGAAGTAAATAATGGAAAAAGCTTGTATTACTGCGAATGGAGTATGAAGGGTGATTCTGATGAGTGCTCAGAGGAAGAGAAGGGAATTAGGGAAGTTGTGAATCTTTTTAGAGATCAGTGGTTATGAACAGTTTTTAGAAATTACTTAAGTGGTCATGAACAGAATGCTGGTAGAAATATGGACAGTAAAGGCTATTCTTATGAGAGCTCAGATGGAAGTGAAGTCCAAGGTACCGGCAACTGGGAGAAAGACCACTCTTGTTATAAAGTGGCCAATCACTTGGCTGAGTTAAGCCCATGCCGTTGAACTTTATGGAAGACAGAACTTAAGAATGATGAACTCAGGTATTTGGCAAAAGAAATCTAAGCAGCAAGGTGTTCAGGATGCTGCATGCCTTTTTCTACTTATTTATAGTAAAATTTGAGACAAGATAAATGGTTTAAATATAGATTTTATAATTAAAAGGGAAGAAGAATGTAAAAATTTGAAAAACTCGCAGCCTGGCCCTGTAAAAACAAACAAACAAACAAAAAAAACAAACAACAACAAAAAAAACGGTGGAGGCAGGAGTGGGGGTGGGGTAAGTATGTATGGTAGAATAGCAAGAGTGTGTCAAGTGACCTTTAAAGAAAATTGGTGTGGATAGAGGAAGTCAGCTGCTATTTATCAACACAAGAGGAGAATAACCCCAAAGACATTTTAGAGATCTTCAAGGCTGCCTTCCTATTACTGTTATGCCCAGACCGTTTGTTCCCCAAAGAAGACCACCAGAGTTCAGAGTCAAAGCCAAGCGGCAAGGATCTTTACTACAAGTTCGAACTTGGTCCCTCCATTCCACAGCATACGGGAGGGCCTCGAACAATGCGAGTGCTTGCTTTTTATAGCCCGATGTAAACAGGATATGTAAAGTTACAGGGAACAAGGTAATTCTCTCGGTTACAGCATTACAATTGGTTAACATTATACATTTAGCATTCCTTATCGGAGATCTCCCAGGTGATGTTTTTCTGAAGTTTGAAAGCTGGACTCAGGAAGTTGGGAGATATATGGGGGATGTGCCTCATTCCTTTCATTACAAGCTCAGCGTGCTAGGGATTTGTAAGCAAGACAAGTTAAAGAGAGAAGCCAGAATGCTTATAGGACCTTGAGACTTACTACACACCGGGGCCACCTCAGGTCTAAGATCCTTGCATCACAGCCAGGCACTTCTCTGCTGCCCTGGCTGTAGCTCAGCTGGGCCCAGGTGCATCTCAGACTGTAATTTCAAAGGGTGCAGACTGTGAACCTTGGCTGTGTCCACCTGGTGCTAACTCTCCAGGCTCACAGAGTGCAAGAGCTGTGGTGGCATGGCTACCTCCACCTCTATTTCAAAGGATGCTTCAGAGAGATCCCACCAAGGCAATGTCTAGCAGAGACATAGGTGCTGGACCACCCACAACACTGCAGAACTATAGAGCAACCAGGAAGGAACGACAGCCTGGGAAAGCGGCGTGCATGCATTTTCAATGTGTGAGAGCTGAAGCATGGGCTGCACACAGCAAAGCCTTTGGGGCTCAAATCCCACCCCGGTGTGTCTCATGGGTGGGTCATGGAGTCAAAGAAGATCATTTGCAGGCCCTAAAATTTAATATTGTTTGCTCTGTTGGGTTTTGCATTGGTTTGGGACCTGCTGTTCCCTTCTTCTTGACTCTTTCTTCTGCCTGAAATGGGAATGTCTGTCCTATGCCTGTCCCACCGTTGTATCTTGGAAGCGTATAACTTGTTTGATTTCATAGACTCACAGCTGGAAATTAATTTGCCTCAGGATAAATCTTGCCTTGAGTCTTACTCATATAATGTTTAGGTGAGATTTTGAAATTAGACTTAAAAACTGATGATAGAACAAGTTAGGATTTTTTAGGACTATTTGGATGGGATGAAGGTATTTTGTACGTGAGAATGATATGAGTTTTGGGAAACTAGGGATGGAATGTTAGGGTTTGAATGTGTTCCTTCCAAAATTCAGGTATTAAAACTTAATGGCTAAGGTGATGGTATTAAGGAATGGGACCATTTAGAGGTGATTAGTGCATGAGGAACTTCTTCCCTTGTGGATGAGATTAAGGCCCTTATAAAAGCACTGTGTAGCTTGCTCTTCTGCATTCTGCCATGTGAGGATATAGCAAGAAGGCCCTCACCAGGCCAGATGCTAGCAACTTGCTCTTGGACTTCTCCACTCCCAGAAATGTGAAGAAATAGATTTCTCTTTTTTATAATACCCAGTGTGTGTTATTCTTTTTAGCAGGCAAATGGACTAAGGCATAGGTTTTCAAGTAATTTTTAAAAATGATCTAAATTATCAAATTTCTTAGAATGAATTTGTAACACATTCTTTTTATCTTTTAGAAATTGGTATATTTGTAGTATCAGCATTTCTAATGTTCACCAGTGATATTGGTGGGATATCCCTCTTTGCTTTTTAGCTGCATTTTACTATTTTAAACTTATTATTTTGAAAGAACTTTAGACTTACATGAAAGTTAAGAAACAGTAAAGAGATTCTTTTCACAGCTTCTCCTAAGTTAACCTCTTATTATAATCATAATATCGTAATCAAAACTTAAAAGTTAATGTTTCTACATTATTATCAACCATTATAAAAATTTTGACATTTTTCCCACAAATGTCTTTTTCCTAATTCAGTCCTCAATTATAAGATCGTACATTCCATTGAGTTGACATGTCTCTTTTTTCTACTCCAATCTGTGGCATTACTATGATCTTTGTCTTTCATGTACCTTGGCACGATTGGAGAATACATGCCAGTTATTTTGTAGAAATGTTTCTCAGTTTGGACTTGCCTGAATTTTCTTGTGGTGACATTGATAATCCATTTTATGTCTGACGAGAATATCCAAAAAAGACCTTTTCTTGTTAAGCTGTTGTTAAAGTAGTGTTGGTTTCATAAAACAAATTACAATGTCTGCCCTTTTCCTACATTCTGAATGAATGATTTTTGTACAAATACCTTTACTTATTCTTTACTTATTATTTAAATATCGGTAACCATTAACTTTTTTTAGAGAGAGAGAGAGAGAGACAGGGCCTCACTCTGTCATGCAGCGTGGAGTGCAGTGACAAAATCATAGCTCACCGCAATCTCGAACTCCTGGCCTCAACCAATCCTCCTGCCTCATTCTTCCAAGTAGCTGGGACTACAGGCATGAACCACAATGCCTGGATAATTTTTAAAAAATTTTTATAGAGACGAAGTCTCACCATGTTGTCCACGCCTCAGTTTCCCAAAGAGCTGGGGTTATAGGCATGAGCCACTGCACCTGCCCAACAATTAACCCTTACAGTCCTCTCAACCTGATATTTCTTTATGGGAAGGTTTAAAGTTATAGAATCCACTTTAATAGTTACATGATTATATGTTGTTTGAACTTTACCTTTGGCCATTTTGGCAAATGCCATTTTAAGTAATATTTTCAAATTTATGAAAATGTAATAAGTGTTTGACATCAGTATTTTCATACTTTATTATCATCCTTTGATATTGTAATCTTCTTTCATTCCTGATATTGGCAATTTATATCTTCTCTGTAACCTTTTATTCTTTTTTTTTTTTTTTTTTTTTGAGACGGAGTCTCGCTCTGTCGCCCAGGTTGGAGTGCAGTGGCCGGATCTCAGCTCACTGCAAGCTCCGCCTCCCAGGTTTACGCCATTCTCCTGCCTCAGCCTCCCGAGTAGCTGGGACTACAGGCGCCCGCCACCTCGCCCGGCTAGTTTTTTTTGTATTTTTTAGTAGAGACGGGGTTTCACGGTGTTAGCCAGGATGGTCTCGATCTCCTGACCTCGTGATCCGCCCGTCTCGGCCTCCCAAAGTGCTGGGATTACAGGCTTGAGCCACCGCGCCCGGCCTATTCTTTTTAAAAGTATATATGTTTAAGATGTATACATCATGATGTTTTTGTATACATAGTGTTACCTTTTTGTGGTAAAAGTACCTAAAATCTAGTCTCTTAGCAAATTTTCAGTATATAAAGCAATATTGTTAACTGTAGTTCTCACATTGTACATTAGGTCTCTAGACTTATTTATTCTACATAACCCACACTTTGTATCCTATGAATGCCGTTTCCACATTTCTTCCCACACTCTGCCCTCTGCCCATTGACAACCACCTTTTCACTTTGTTTCTATGTATCTGAATATATTTGTTTTGTTTTGTTTCGATGCCACATGTAAGTGAGATCATGTAGATTTTCTTTTCTGTGTATGGCTTATTTCACTTAGCATAATGTCCTCCAGACTCATCCATGTTTTCACAAATGACAGGACAACCATTTTCAAGGCTTAATAATATTTCTGGGTGTGTGTGTATTGTATATATATGTATATACATAATATATAATCCATAGAAACTTAAGTCCCTTATGTAAAATAGCGTAGAATTTGCTCAAATCTACACACATTCTCCCATGTACTTTAAAACAGCTCTAGATTACTTATAATACCTAATACAATGCCTAAATATTTCATTCACATGATTCAAAATAATACTTTTATGAAAAATGAAATTTCTTTTTCAGTATGATTATATGGGATCTGAAATGATGGCTGTAACACAAAAAATTGTCCAGGTTATTGGGCTTGTCAACACTGTAAGTTTTTACTTTTTCACATTTCCATTTTCATGAAAGTTTCTTTAATATAATTTCGGTTCTATCTTGGCCAATGAATAACTTAAATACTTTTTGTTAGTTCAATACTCAAAATACTGGAACATTTTCTTTATTTTTTAGTGTATCTTCTAAATGTAATAACTTGTTACTTTAAAAATGTATAATAAATTTATTTTTAGATGTTTACCCAGTTCAGATTGACTGTTACACTGTCTTCCTTGGAACTGTGGTCAAATGAAAACCAGATTTCCACCAGTGGGGATGCTGATGATATATTACAAAGATTTTTGGCGTGGAAACGGGACTATCTCATCCTACGGCCCCATGATATAGCATACTTACTTGTGTAAGCACAGTGTTCTACATTAATAAAGATATCTGCATAAATAATTATTTTAAATTGGTAATTTAGTGAATTTATTGTGTTCGTCAACTTTTCGTAAGCCCCTTTGAAAGTGTTTAAAAATTAGTAGCCTTTGCCATGGAGGTACTGGTGTACTTAAAGATATAATAAAAGTAACAATAATCAATTTTGTATTAGAATAGTTTGGAGTGTAAGTATTATTTCAAAAACCTGCATTTCATGAACTTCTACGATATTGACTTTACTATAGAAAACATATAATCCTTAGTTTATGAATGATGTAAAAATGGAGACTATTCAGTTAAAATTATCCATGATAAATTAATACATTTCATGTCTACTTTTTACTAGGAGGGATTTGGGTTTTTTCTTTTCACTATTTAATATGTTAAAATGCTTATCTTTAGGAGTGGTAAGATTGCCTCTTCCACAAATTAAAAATTATTTTCTCTTTAACTTTTGGTAACCAAATGAAGTTAAATTTGAGCTAATAAAATTATATCCATTTTAGGAGATGCAAAAGGAAATTACATTGGTGTTAAAGTGAATTGATTAAAGTCAATGATTTTAGTATTTTGTATAGTTTACTGGATTTTACCTAGTTTGAAGCTTTATATATTTGCAAAGTCATTTTTAAAATTTTATGTAAAGAAGGTTTAATTTAATAAATAAGTTTACAAATTGTTTTGCCTAACTATGTTAATAAAAAAATTATAATAATGTAGTTACAGGAAACATCCTAAATATGTGGGAGCAACATTTCCAGGCACCATATGCAATGAAAGCTATGACGCAGGTATTGCTATGGTACGTAATTTTTATTTTTTGTTACATCACTATTTTTAAGCTGTATATTATATTTTATAAGTATTAATTTAAGTAAACAATGTATAATCACTTGATCTTTTCTGAATATGTATATTCATTATTATTTTGTTGGGACAAAATTAATAGAATCTCAGAAAGTTTATTTATTTATAAAGTTCAAACACAAAGAATATTATGTGAACAAACCTTAGTGTAACCACTCACCAACTGGTCATAATGGACACGAATATTTGCTTTAGATTTTTAAATAAATAAAGCACTAGAGCAATGTTAAAGCCTCCTGCATATTTCCTCCAAGTTCAATAAATAGCAAAAATCATGAATTTGTGCTTGCAATTTTACACATACTTTATGCTATTATAATAAATATATGTATGCGTAAATGATATATATTGGTTTGGGATATTGAAAATTTGTATATTGATAAAAATATTTCCTGCATAATCTACGACTAAATCATCTTTCTCAATTAAAAAATTTCATCTTTGTAACCATATAACTCCATGTTAATTTCTTTTTAAAGAAAAGTTTTATTGAAGTACAAAATATAGCATATAGATAAAATTCCACAAGTCAAAGTATATAGCACAATTAATTTTTATCAAGTTTATACATAGGTGTAAACACTACAAAGATCAAGAAATAAGATATTATCAACACTTCAGAAGGTGCTTGTGAATCATGTGTCCTCCCACCTACTATTTGTACCAAAGGAAACCACAATCCCATTGCCGTTGTTTAATTTTACTTCTTTTTGAAGTTTATGTAAGCAGAACAGTGTGTATTCTTGTCTGCTCTATTTTGCTCAATATTATGCCTGTAACAATCATTTATGTTTTTATGGGTAGGAATAGTTTATTTATTCTTTTACTATGTATTTCTAAAAAATATGCCCTGACTATTCAAATGTGAGTATTATATATTGACTTCCTATTATTGAAGTTAGAATGTAACATCCCAATAGTTCATCATATCCGTATTTTGACTCCTTTACTTCCCCTCTGTAATTATATACTTCATTTGAATTGTGTCTTATTCCCTAATGAGCCAAGTAATGAACTAAGATTAAATTGCCTTTATTGTGTGCCTTTTCGTTCTTCCTAAATTTAATAAGTGCATTATACTGATTTGCACAACAATTGCTTAATAAAATTATACATTGCTTCTAGTTTTCTCCTTGTTTCAGAAATTTCTTTTTCCTTTCTTGGAGACATTCTGGAGAGATTGTCTGTTTTACCAATCTATATTAGACTTGATGCATAGACAGGGTTTGAGAATTTTCAATCTGGTTTCCTTTGTATTGTATGTATCCCTCTTTCATATTTTGCTCATTTTGGTAGAAATGAGCTCCTATAATTTACTGACAAAGAAAAATGGGAAGTAAATTGTGCGAAAGTTGTATGATAGAAAAAATTTTAATTTTTTTAAATTCCAACTTTTAAATTCAAGGGTACATGTACAGGATGTGCAGGTTTGTTACCTAGTTAAAAGTGTGCTATGCTGATTAGCTGCACATATCATTCCATCACCTAGGTATTAAGCCCAGCATCCTTTAGCTCTTCTTCCTGATCCTTTCCCACCTCCCACTTCTCCAACCTCCAACAGGCTCCAGTGTGTGCTGTTCCCCCCATGTGTCCATGTGTTCTCATTATTCAGCTCCCACTTGTAAGTGAGAATATGTGGTATTTGATTTTTTGTTCCTGCCTTAGTTTGCTGAGGATAATGGCTTCCAGCTTCATCCATGTCCCTGCAAAGGACATAATCTCATTTCTTTTATGGCTGCATAGTATTACATGATGTATATGTACCACATTTTCTTTATCCAGTCTATCTTGATGGCCATTTAGGTTGATTCTGTGTCTTTGCTATTGTGACTAGTGCTGCATAAACAAATGTGTGCATGTGTCTTTATTACAGAATGATTTATACTCCTTCGGGTATATAGTCAGTAATGGTATTCATGAGTCAAATGGTATTTCTGCCTCTAAGTCGCTGAGGAATTGCCACACTGTCTTCCACAATAGTTGAACTAATTTACACTCCCATAAACAGTGTAAAAGCATTCCTTTTTCTTCATAACCTCGGCAGCATCTGTTGTTTATTGACTTTTTAATAATAGCCATTCTGACTGATGTAAGATGCTATCTCATTGTGGTTTCAATTTACATTTCTCTAATGACCAGTGATGTTGAGCCTTTTTTCATGTTTGTTGGCCACATATATTTTTTTTGTGAGGAATGTCTGTTCTTGTCTTTTGTCCACTTTATAATGTTTTTTTTTTTCCTTGTAAATTTGTTTGTTCCTTGTAGATGCTGGATAGTAGACCTTTGTCAGATGAGTAGATCGCAAAAATTTTCTCCCATTCTGTAGGTTGTCTGTTTACTCTCTTGATCATTTTTTTGCTGTGCAAAAGTTATTTAGCTTAATTAGATCCCATTTTTCAATTTTGTTGCAATTGCTTTTGGCATCTTTTTCATGAAATCATTGCCCATGCCTATGTCCTGAATGGTACTGCATAGCTTCTCTTTCAGGGATTTTAGTTTAGTTTTTTTTTTTTTTTTTGAGTTAATTTTTGTATATGGTGTAAGGAAGGGGTCCAGTTTCATTCTTCTGCATATGGCTAGCCAGTTCTCCCAGCACCATTTATTAAATAGGCAATCCTTTTCCCATTGCTTGTTTTTGTTAGATCAGGTGGTTGTAGGTGTGTGGTCTTGTTTCTGGGTTCTCTACTTTGTTCTATTGGTCTGTGTGTCTGTTCTTGTACTAGTACCATGCTGTTTTGGTTACTGTAGCTTTGTTATATATTTTGTTGTACAGATTATTTCAACACCCAGGTATTAAGCCTAGTACCCATTAGTTATTCTTTCTGATCCTCTACCTCCTCCTACCCTCCATCCTCTGATAGGCGTCAGTGTGTGTTGTCCCATGTGTCTAGGTGTCCATGTGTTCTAGGTGTCTATGTGTTCTCATAATTCTAGGTGTCCACATGTTCTCATCATTTAGTTCCCACTTATAAGTGAGAACATGTGGTATTTGGTTTTCTGTTCCTGTGTTAGTTTGCTAAGGATAGTGACCTCCAGCTCCATCCATGTCCCTGCAAAAGACATAATCTCATTCCTTTTTATGGCTGCATAGTATTTAGAATGATTTATATTCCTTTGGGTATATACCCAGTAATGAAATTGCTGGGTCTAATGGTATTTCTGTCTTTGGGTCTTTGAGGAAACACCACATTGTTTTCCACAATGGCTGAACTAATTTACACTCCCACCAACAGTGTATAAGTGTTCCTCTTTCTCCACAACCTTGCCAGCATCTGCTATTTTTTTACTTTTTAGTAATAGCCACTCTTACTAGTGTGAGATGGTATCTCACTGTGATTTTGATTTGCATTTCTCTAATGTTGAGCTTTTTCTCTTATGATTGTTGGTCACATGTATTTCTTCTTTTGAAAAATGCCTGTTCATGTCCTTTGCCCAATTTTTATGGAGTTGTTAGTTTTTGCCTTCTAGTAAATTTCCTTAAGTTCCCTGCAGATGCTAGATATTAAACCTTTGTCAGATGCATAGTTGGCAAACATGTTCTCCCATTCTGTAGATTGTTTACTCTATTGAGAGTTTCTTATGCTGTGCAGAGTAAGAAACTTTAGTTTGTTCATTCTTCTGCATATGGCTAGCCAGTTCTCCCAGCACCATTTATTAAATAGGCAATCCTTTTCCTGTTAATCCATTCCTAGTTAATGAATGAAACTTTAGTTTAATTAGATCCCATTTGTCAATTTTTGGTTTTGTTGCAATTGCTGTGGTATCTTCATAATGAAATCTTTGCCCCTGCCTATGTCCTGAATGGTACTGCCTAGTACCATTCTGTCTTCCAGGGATTTTATAGTTTTGGGTTTTACATTTAAGTCCTTAATCCATCTTGAGTTAATTTTTGCATATGGTGTAAGGAAGGGGCCCTGTTTCATTCTTCTGCTTATGTCTAGTTAGTTATCTCATCACCATTTATTAAATAGAGAATTCTTTCCCCTTTGCTTGTTTTTGTTAGGTTTGTTGAAGGTCAGATAGTTGTAGGCCTGTAGTATTTCTGGGATCTCTATTCTGTTCCGTTCGTCTAGATGTCTGTTTTTCTATCAGTACCCTGCTGTTGTGGTTACTGTAGCCCTGTAGTATAGTTTGAAGTCAGGTAGCAACCATTATGCCTTCAGCTTTGTTTTTTTTTTTTGTTTTTGATTTTTGTTTGTTTGTTCTTTTCTTACAATTACCTTTCTATTCAGTCCTTTTATGGTTCCATATGAATTTTAAGATACTTTTCTCTAGTTCTGTGAAGAACATAAATGGTAGTTTAACAGAAATAGTACTGAATCTATAAACTGCTTTGGGCAGCGTGACTGTTTTAACAATATTGATTCTTTCTGTCCATGAGCATGGGATGTTTTTCCATTTGTTTTTATCATCTCTGATTTCTTTGAACAGTGGTTTGTCGTTCTCCTTGTAGAGATCTTTCACCTCCCTAGTCAGCTGTATCCTAGGTATTTTTTTCTTTTCATGACAGTTGTGAATGTAAGTCCATTTATGACTTGACTCTTGACTTGGCTGTTATTGGTGTATAGGAATACCAGTGATTTTTGCATATGCTTTTGTATTCTAAGACTTTGCTGAAATTGTTTATCAGTTTAAGAAGCATTTGGGATGAGATGGTGGGGTTTCTAGAGATAGTATCATGTTATCTGCAAACAGGGATAGTTTGACTTCCTCTTTGGATGCCTTCTTTCTCTTGCCTGATTGCCGTACTAGAACTTTCAATAGTATGTTGAATAGGAGTGGTGAGAGAGGGCATCCTTATCTAGTGCCACTTTTAAGGAGATATTCTTCCTGTTTACTCTTTTGCACTGTTCTGATGACAATTTTGCTGTAATTCTTACCTTTTCCTCACTATGTAATGTGTCTTCCCCATTCCTGGGCACTTTTAAGATATATTACTTTGGGTTATGATATATTAGGGGATCTGTATTAGATTTCCAGGGCTGCCATAACAAAATACTGCAAACTGAGCACTTAATCAACAGAAATGTATTGCTTCACAGTTCTGGATAAAATGGAATTCTGAAATCAATATGAACAAAGTGGCTTCTCTTAAGGACTGTGGAAAACAATCTCTTCTCTGCCTTTGCCCTAGCTTCTGGTGGTTTGCCAGAAGTCTTTGGCGTTTCTTGGCTTATGGATGCATTACCCCAATATTTGCCTTTCTGTTCACATGAAGTTCTTCCTGTGTCTCTGTCACACTATCTAAATATCTTCTTTTTATAAGAGCACCATTTATACTGGAAGTACAAGACCATATTTCCCTCTCTGACCTAGTATCAAAAGTCTAGCTTTTGGTTTTTATATTTTGCCCCAAAACATGATGGTCAGCCTAGATATCATTCCTCATATTCTGTTCTGGCTTTAACTTCTTTCAAATTCTGACACTGTAACTTTTAAACATATTTATTACAGGATAATAGGAAAGGATAGTTATTAGTTTATTTTTTCATCTGCCAATTCTGTGTTTTCAGTCACATACAAACAAACATGTAAACAATTTTTTTCTTTTAGCTGTGCATTACACAAATTTTCTAGTTACACATTTAAATTGATACAGAAAAATTAGATATGTTCTCAGATTTTTGTTTGTAGTGCTTAAAGAGTTAAGAAATATATCATGATTTAAATAAATATCAAAGATAAATAATATGAAAAACACTTCGAGTCCACACCGTTAGCAAGCATTTTTAAATGCTTCTAATTTAAAATTAAATGCTTCTCACTTCAAATTTATTTTTTGTTTTTTTTGGTCTTTGAGACAGGGTCTCACTCTGTAGCCCAGGCCGGCGTACAGTGGTGCAGTCAGCTCACTGCAACCCCAAACTCCTGGGCTCAAGTCATTCTCTTGCCTTCTCCCGAATAACTGGGACTGCAAGTGTGCATCACCTTGCCGGCTATTTTACATTTTTTTTTTTTTTTTTTTTTTTTTTGTAGAGACGGAGTCTCACTATATTGCCCAGGCTGGTCTTGAATTCCTGGCCTCAAGCAATCCTCCTGCCTTGGCTTCCCAAAATGCTGGGATTACAGGCCTAAACCACTGCCCCGGCCCAAATTTCTTCACTGTGATTGTGTCTGAATCTCTGGCTTCTGACCTGTCATTTCTTCACTTTAATCATTATACATAACTTTCCGGTAGGTCCCCATTCAAGCCCCCTATACATATACATAATGTTGGGTCATTTCCCATACTTTATATCTCAGCCTAAATATAAATTTCACAAAGAAGATTTTCTAACTACCATAGTTAACTGCCTTATTTTATACCCCTCCATAAAATTTTCTACTGTAGTACTTTATTTACTTAAAAGCATCTGTAACAGTCTATTTTTATATAGAAAGTTTATTGCAGATAACTGTTAATTGTCTGTCTTTCTATAATATAAGCTATAGATGTGAACAAAGTCCTTTTCTTTCATACATGCCATTATATTCCTACCATCTATCATAATGCCTGACACATGAGTACTCTGAATTGATATCTATTCATTGAATGAACTGATTTAATGAGAAAGTGGAATAAATGTGTTTTATTGTATCAGAAATACCACCTGTTCAAAGCTCTAGAATTTTGGCATGCAAAATTTAAAATCAGAGACTATCATAGTTTGATTACTTGTTTCATGCTTCTTAATCAGAAATTATGGCAGATAAATAAATGGTATACCAAAATAATTTTTGTGAAGTATGTGCGATATAAAAAGTATTAAAATAGAAAATAAGATAGTAAAAATATTTCAAGTTATTACTTGCTTTTGTTTTCACACATAATAGTTTTCTCTTTAATGTCTTTATTTTAGTATCCAGATACAATAGATTTGGAGGGATTTTCGGTTATTATAGCTCAACTGCTTGGCCTTAATGTAGGATTAACATATGATGACATTACTCAGTGTTTCTGTCTGAGAGCTACATGCATCATGAATCATGAAGCAGTGTAAGATGTTTTCTTAATTAATTTCACTTATATTTTTATAAGGTTGTTTCCAAAATGTGATAAAGTTTTTAAACTTTTATATTCCACACCACATTGATGGCTAGAAAGGTATATCATGCTTGAAAAGTTATCACACAAAAATTTTCTATACTTAGGGATATATACTATAGATTGATCTATATCTACGTCTGTGCACACACATACACATCACTGACATCGCATTCATATTCTTTCTTGTCATGCCCAACTTTTAAGCAGAGGTTTCAAAACTTGATTGCTTTGTACCCATCTTAAACAAAAGTCTTATTTTGTAAACAATACTTTTAATTTTCAGTTGGAAATTATATGGTCCAAGTAGAAGATATCTTCTGAGTCCCTATCTATTTATCCCCTAATTTTGTGTGAAGAGATTTTAGTGCCCAGTATTTGTAGCTTTTTGCATGAGCGTCTTGCAAAGGTATGGTAATGCTTATTCTTATTAAAACAAAGTATTTTAAAATAGTAGAGACAATTTGATTAAATAACATTATTCTGTGTAATATTTCTCTTACTTTTTCATAGTTGTTCCACAACAAATGGGTGTTAATACAAGCGAAAGCATTTCTTTTTGCTCTTAAACTTCCAACTCTGAAACTTTAGAAGTTATACATTAATTTCCTTGGAGGCTTAAAGGACTACCCAGAACCTCTGTCATCTCAGATTTTGCAGTTTAAATATTTGCTATCTGAGACATGATTGTCTAACATAGTGCTATAGTGCCATCTAATAAATGATTGTCTAACATGGTGCTGTCCAATAGAAATAAAATATGAGTCACATATGTAATTTTAAATTTTCTAGAAGCTTTAACAAGGAGAAATTAATTGCAGTAATATATTTTAATGATGTATTTTATGTAACCCAGTAGATCCAAAATATTATCACTTTAACAAGTAGCCAAAATAAAAATTGTTAATTCGTTATGTTCTATTCTAGTGTAGATGTGTATTTGTGTTGGGTATGGATTGTGGGAGAAAGAACAGAGTCCAGGGTCACACCAATGTTATCAGCCTTAGCCACTGAAGGAATGGAGTATTCAGCAACTGAGAACAGACATGGTTGTGATAAGTAGTTCAGTACCACATATGGTATATTTGAAATGTCTGTTGTACATCTATTAGACATTTCTCCTAGACATACTAGTGGAAATATACCTGTGAACATGTAAATAAAGATCTCCCCAGGACTTATATTTTAGTGTGAAATTTAGGTAATATGAGATGAAATTTTGAAAATTAAAACTAATGAAACTTATTTTTACATAATGCAAAAGTGCTATATAGAAAAATATTGAAAGTGGAAGGAAAATGAAGAGGGGGCACAATTTAAGATAGTGTTGTCAAGAAAGATCTCTCTGGGAGGTAACACTTGAGCAGACATCTGACTGAAATGAAGGAAGAAAGCTTGAACTGTATAACAGAAGAGAACACTATGTAGAGGGAACAATAGATAGATGTTTAGATATAGAGATATGTAAATGCATAGATACATGGATACATAGATTTAACCACCATACCTTATCGCATTACTTTGATGAGAAAATACGTTTTTAATTTGTTTGTTTGGTTTGAGACGGAGTCTTGCTCTGTCGCTCTGGAGTGCAGTGGCGCGATCTCGGCTCACTGCAAGCTCCACCTCCCTGGTTCACGCCATTCTCCTGCCTCATTCTCCCGAGTAGCTGGGACTACAGGCGCCCGCCACTACACCCGGCTAATTTTTTGCATTTTTAGTAGAGACGGGGTTTCACCGTGTTAGCCAGGATGGTCTGGATCTCCTGACCTCATGATCCGCCTGCCTCGGCCTCCCAAAGTGCTGGGATTACAGGCGTGAGCCACCGCGCCCCGCTGAAAATAGGTTTTCAATGCAATTTTTAAAGAGAATGTTAAAGATAAGCGATATTAAAATTGAATTATCGTTGGTTTAATCTCTGCTAAGGTATAGATTTTGGGGTGGCCATCTTGTGATTTATATGATTATGTATGGAGTGTTGTTTAGATGTGGTTTTATTAGCAAGGTTTATTTGCCTGAGGAATATTATTTTATTTTAGGAGTGCCAGAGGTATAAAGATTTTTAGCAACTGCAGCATGCATGACTATAGATATTTTGTTTCAAAATTTGAGGCTAAATGCCTTCAGAAGCTTTCAAATTTGCAACCATTACATCAAAATCAACCAGTGTGTGGTAATGGGATTTTGGAATCCAATGAAGAATGTGACTGTGGTAATAAAAAGGTGAGTAACAAAGATTGAAACGCGAGCACAGTTTTTATGTTTCTGATAAAACATAAGACATGTTTGTCATGGTATATATAATATATGCAACTATGCCATTAATTTATAACTGAAATATGAGAAAGAGGATGAGTTAAGATGTATAAATCACATTCCCACACTTCTTAAATTGAGAAGGCAAGTCTGTCGTTAACACTAGGTTTGCATATCTGTTTCCAATCATGCCAGCAGATTGATTTTGAATATATTGGCTAAATGAAGTCCTTTTTATTATCCACATCTCAGTTCCTAACTCATTTGGCTTCATTCTCTATTTTCTCTACAAACTTCTACTAAATTTGGTCCAAATTTTGTCCTATCTCTTGTTCTTTCAAGAATTGCTAAACATTGTAATGAGGTTTTTAAATCCTTCTCAGGCATTCCTGCATCTGCAAATTTTTGAATGACCAAAATTTGTTTTATTTATTCGTTTAAAAATATATGCATACACCTGATTATAATTTCATCAATCAAATGTTCAATGAACATTTTCAACAGGTGAGATGACATACTTAATCCACTTTAATTGTTGTCCCATAGTATTTAACAATTTGTCTCTATTTCAATAAAGTTTCTTCATGATTTATCCCCCAACAGTTACATGAATTCCTCCTCCCTACATAAACAGCTGTCACCACATTTTAACACACCGTTAAATTCTCTCAATTTCTCTTAAGTCATCCTATATTTCACAAGGTAAAGCCTATATGTAAGAGTCTGTGTGTGTCTATATATGTGTAAATACACACACATATATCACACTTAAATGTATGTAGTACATACACAGCACACACACACATATATGTGTATATATATACCAGTTTCCAATTATCTCATATTTTCCCATGCTATCTTAGTTTCCTGATAAGCTGTACTGTGCTCATCTTGCAGTCTGCTACCCCTAAATATGGTATCATTTACCTGCCAATAAATACTAGCTATTTTTTATGAAGCATAAAATAAAGCAATACAATCTGGGTCTAGGTCTTCACATTTTAGGTTTCTACAACTATAGAATGTAGGCAGATTGACACTAAGAGCACATATAGCCAGTGTCCCATCAGTATTCCCTTTATATTTGCTGTTCCAGCAGTACTTTGGTTTCAAGTATCAGAGACTTTCTGCTGGAGTGTGCCTCCTGTTACCTCAGTGGTATGTGCATCCATTAGCACGGTGAGCTCAGTGTGCTTGGAAACAAATGATCAGCCATCAGATAATTATGATGGTCAGTCCCAGATTCCTTTCTCCTTGTGAGGGAATTCTCTGAGGCATTTTCTACATCAGAGTTCTTTAACTGTGGCCAGTTGGTTAAATCCAGCTGCTGCCTGCCTCTTCTTGTAAATGAAATTTTATTGAAATACAGCCATGCCCATGTGTTTGAATGTTGTCCATGGCTGCTTTTGTGCTATAATAGCAGAGGTAAATAGTTGCAACAGATACTATATGACAAGTAAGTCTGGAAAAACTATTTGATTTTTTACAAAAAATGTTTGTTAATCGAAAAGGAATTTAGAGAGTAATTTGAACTATATGAAAGTTAAATGAAATGAAAACCAAGACATTTCAGAAAGATTCTATACAGAATCTGTAATAACACCCCTGACACCAGAGGCCCTGAAACACTGTTACAGTTATCACAGATTCTATATCCAGTCACTTTGAAAACCAATTGTAGACTTTTTGTAAAATAAATAAAGTTATACGTTTCTACTAACAGCAGGGAAGAAAAAATTTCTTATACAAGACTAAGAAATAAAAGGTATCAAACTCAGAAAAGAAGTTAAATTGTCTCTGCAGATGACTTGATCATATTTATAGAAAACCCTAGTGTCCAACAAAAAATTAGAACTAATAAATACAGTAAAGTTGCAGGATACAAAATCAATATACAAAAATCAGTAGCTCTTCCTACACTAACAACAAACTGTATGAAAAAGAAATCAAGAACACAGTCTCATTTACAATATCTACAAAAAATAAATACTTGGGAATAAATTTAACCAGGGAGATGAAAGATCTGTATACTGAAAACTATAAAGCATTGTTGCAGGAATGAAAGGAAACAGATAAATGGAAAGATAAACCATGTTCAAGAACTGGAAAAGTTAATATTGTTAAAATATCTATAGCGGTTAAAGTGATCTACAGATTCAATGTAATCTCTATCAAAGTTCCAGTAACATTTTGCACTAAAATAGAAAAACAATTCTCAAATTCGTAAGAAACCCCGTAAGACCTTAAAACCCAAGCAATTCTGAGTGAAAAGAGCAAAGTCGGAGGCATCACAATACCTGACTTCAAAATATCCTACAAAGCTGTAGTAATCAAAACAGCATGATAATGACATAAAAACACATAGACCAATGAAACAGAGTATAGAGCCCCAAAATAAATGGACACATTTATAGTCAATTGATTTGTGACAATAAAGGATGTCTACTAACTATCCAGTTTACTAACTGTATATTCACATGTAGAAGAATAAAATTAGACCCTTGTCTCACAAAATATAAAAAACCAATGCAAAACAGACTAAAGATTTAAAACTAAGACCTGAAACTATAAAATTATTAGAAGAAAATATAGGAAAAAGCTCCACAACATTGGATCTGGCAATGATTCATAAATATGGCACCAAAAACACAGACAACAAAAGCAAAAATAGAGAAATGGAATTATATCTAACTAAAAAGCTTCTACACAACAAAGGAAACAGTCAACAGATTAAAGGGAGAACTTAAGGAATTGGAGGAAATATTTGCAAACTATACATCTAATAACAGATTAATATAAAAATACATAAGGAACCTCAACCACTCAATAGCAGGAAAACAATCCAGTTAAAAATGGGCAAAGGACCTCAATAGACATTTCTCAAAATAAGACATACAAATGGATGAAAGGTATTTGAAAATATGCTCAAAATCACTAATAATCTGAGTAATTCAAATTAAAATCAGAAAGAGATATTACCTCACATCTGTCAGAATACTATCATCAAAATAGATGACTGATAACAGATGTTGGTAAGGGTGTGAAGCAAAGGAAACCCTTGCATGCTATGATGGAAATATAAATTAGTACAGCCATTACAAAAACAGTATGGAGGTTCATAAAAAAATTAAAACTTCATATAATCCAGTGATCCCATTACTGGGTATATATTCAAAGGAAATAATAGCAGTATGTTGAAGAGATGTCTGCACTCCCATTTTAATTTCAGCCTCATCTACAATAGCCAAGGAATGAACCTAAGTGTCTATCAGTGAATAAATGGATTAAAAATCTGGTAGAGATACACAATGGAATACTACTCAGCCTTTTTTAAAAGAAGAAAATCCTGCAGTTGGTGACAACATGGATAAAACTGGAGGACATATGTTAAGTGAAATAAGGCAGGCATAGAAAGACAAATACATCGTCTTCTCACTTATTGTGGAATTTAAAAATGTGAAACATATACCAGCCAGGAGTAGAATGGTGCTACCAGGGGCTGGGTGTGGGAAACTGGGGTGACGGTAGTCAAAGGATACAGAATTTAAATGAGGTAGGAGACATAAGTTCATGGCGACTATGGTTAATAAAGATGGATTGTATACTTGAAAATTGCTAAGAAAGTAGATTTTAAGTGTTTTCACCACAAAATAATCACAAGTTTGTGTGGTAAGGCATGGGTGTGTTAGCTTGGTTTAGCCATTTTAGAATGTATACATGTATCAAAACATTGTGCTGTATATCATTAATATATAAATTTTTGTTTTTCATTTTTAAAAATGCATTTTAAAAAAATCAACAATAATGGTCATTAAAGTTGAAATATAACTAAGGATCTTATACAGATATTAAAAAATGGTAAGATAATATCACACACATTATATAAGTAAACAACAATCAGATAAAATTGACAAATTATTCTAAAATTGTATTTATAAACACTAACATGAGTCGATATTCAAAAAGTGAATAAATAGCCTTAAAGGAAGTCATATCTATATTTCACAACCTCTCATCAGAGAGAAGTTCATACCACATGACTCTACAAGTAATTATTTAAAAGTTAAGGAATTCAACTGATTTTAGACTTAGGAAAAAACCTAATATGCCCTAACTTCTTTGAGGATAAAATAATCTTGATGCGAAAATCTGATGAAGATATTTCAAGAATAGTTTTTATGTGTTTTTAATTGATATATCATAGTTGTACATATTTTGGGGGTACATGTTATATTTTGATACATGTATACAATGTGAAATGTTCAAATCAGAGTAACTGGGATATCTTTTATTTGTGTTGGGAACATTACAATTCTCTTCTAGCTATTTAAAAATATGCAATAAATAATTTTAAACTATAATTTACTTATTGTGCTACTGGACAGTAGAACTTATGTTTTCTATTTAATTGTATTTCTGTACCCATTAACCAACTTCTATTCATCCCATTTTCCTTCCCAGCCTCTGGTAACAACCATTCTACTCTCTGCCTCCGTGAGACCCACTTTATTGGCTTCCACACATGATTAAGAACATGTGATATTTGCCTTCCTGTGTCTTATTTCACTTAAGATAATGTCCTCCAGTTACATCCATGTTGCTGCCACTGACAGGATTTCATTCTTTTCATGGCTGAATAATATTCCATTGTGTATATAAACCACATTTTCTTTTTTTCTTTCTTTTTTTTTTTTTTTGAGACGGAGTCTTGCTCTGTCACCCAGGCTGGAGTGCAGTGGCCGGATCTCAGCTCACTGCAAGCTCCGCCTCCCGGGTTTACGCCATTCTCCTGCCTCAGCCTCCCGAGTAGCTGGGACTACAGGCGCCCGCCACCTCGCCCGGCTATTTTTTTGTATTTTTTAGTAGAGACGGGGTTTCACCGTGTTAGCCGGGATCGTCTCTCGATCTCCTGACCTCGTGATCCGCCCGTCTCGGCCTCCCAAAGTGCTGGGATTACAGGCTTGAGCCACCGCGCCCGGCCCAACCACATTTTCTTTATCCTTTCATTTGTTGATGGGCTCAGGTTGATTCCACACCTTGGCTATTGTAAATACTGCTGCAACAGACATGAGCGTGCAGATATCTTTTCAATATACTGATTTCCTCTTTTTTGGATGTATACCCAGCAGTGGGACTGCTGGGTCATGTGGCAGTTCTATTTTTTGTTTGTTGAGGAAGCTTCATACTGCTTTCCATAATGACTATAATATTTTAGATTTCCATTAACAGTGTGCGAGTGTTTCCCTTTCTCAGCATCCACATTAGTATTTGTTATTTTTTGTTGTTTTGATAATAGCCATTCTAACTGGGATGAGATGATATCTCATTGTGGGTTTGATTTGTATGTCCCTGATGATAACTGATGAACATTTTCTCCATATATCTGTTGTCATTTGAATGTCTTACTTTGAGAAGTGCAGGAGCTTTTTGTCCATTTTTAAATTGGATTATTTGGTTTTTGCTATTCAGTTGTTTGAGTTCCTTATATACTTTTATATTAAGCTATTATCAAATGTGTAATTGGCAAATATTTTCTCCCATTATTTAGGTTATGTCTTCACTCTGTTAATTGTTTCATTTGCTGTACAGAAGCTTTTTAGCTTGATGTAATCCCATCCATTTTTACTTTTGTTCCTTCTGCTTTTAGTCTTGCTTAAAAAAAACTTACTCCAAACCAATTTCCTTTAGTGTTTCCACAATGTGTTCTTCTACTAGTTTCATATTTTCAGATATTACATTTAAGTCTTTAACTCACTTTTAGTTAATTTTTGAAAATGATGAAAGATGGAGATCTAGTTTCACTCTCTTGCATATAGATAGTTCATTTTCCCAGTACCATTTATTAAAGAGACTGTTCTTTTCCCAATGTATGTTGTTGGATATGTCCGTATTTCTCATGAACACAAAATCTTCACTAAATGATTAACAAATTGAAAATAATGATACAACATATACATAAACAGTAACATTATGTTCTATTGTTGGGAATATTGTGGTTTATTTACAGAATGTAAAAAAAGTGATCATCTCAATTCATAGATAATAAATTTTGAGAAAAAGTTACAAGAGGGAAATTCGTTATATTTAAGAAAGTGTATCTATAAAATCTACAGCTAACATCACACATAATAGTTGAACAACCCAGAGGTCAGAAATGAGACAGTGAAAGATCTGTTGTCATCTTTCACACTTATTATTGAATATGATAAACTAGCCACCAAAGCAACAAAAAGAAAATGCATAATAGTTGGAAGAGAGGAAATTTAACTTTCTTTATTTATAGTCATATCATTGTGCACATAAAACCCAAAATAATCTAGAAATAAATTATTTGCATGTATAAATGAATTTATCAAGGTCACTTGTTACATAGTCAATTCATAAAAATCAAATACTTCTTTATAAATGATTAGAAGAAAAAATTTTAAAATAGCAACATCTACAATAATATCCAGGAACATAAAATACTTAAGAATATATATAATAAAACATGTATAAGACTACTAAATATAAAACTGCAAATCATTAGGAGAAAAATTATGGAAGTACTTAATCAATGCAAGGATATGTCATGTTTTAAAATTAGAGGAACTAATATTACTAAGATGTAATTTTTGGTCCAAATTCATCATCCCCAAGTGCAATTCCAATTCATATGCTAGCAGGAATTCTGTTTGTATATGTGTTGGTGTGTGTAAATAGACAAACTGATTTTAAAGTTTAAATGGAAATATGAAAGGCACAAAGCTAGCCAAAGTGATCTCGAAAAAGAACAAACTTGGTCCACTGAAATTTTCAGAAATCTATTTTCATTATAAAATTATAGTTATTAAGGCAGTATGGTATACGTGCTTGGACAGACACAGACAAATGAAACAGAATGGAACTTCGAATAGACCTACATAAATATAATTACTGCTTTGTGACAAAAAGGACATAGGAATGCAGTGTAGAAAGGATGCCTTTACAAAAAATGATGCTGGGACAATTCAATATACATAAGAAACAGTCTTTACCTATTTGGGTTATATATAGAACCTAATTCCAGATGTATTGTTGATAAATGTGTAAAGGCAAAGAAAAACCAAAACAAAGTGTGAAACATAAGTGAATATGTAGTCTAATAATTTTCTCTAAAAGTCAAAATTACCTAATATTTACGAATTGAATTTTGATAAAATAAAATATCAGATAAGACATTTAAAGGGTAGATTATGCAATAGGAGATTGTTTTCTCCACATAAATGTGGCAGAAGATACGTACTTAGATAAAGAATACATATAAATCAATAAGAAAATGACAGACTTTCAGACAGAAAAATTGACCTAATTCTTAAACAGAAACTTCCAAAGTGGATATACTAATGGCTTATAAATTTGTGAATCGATGCTCAACATCCCAAAATGCAGATTGAAAGCATAATTTGTAAACAACCAAACACCATGAGAATGGCAAAGAAGAAAAAATTGGTGAGGATGAGTCACTGTAGCTATTATGCACTGCTGTTGGTAGTGAAAATTGGCAGAAGAAGTGAAAAGTTGTGCTATTTTATTGTAAAGTTGAGCACATTCATAGCTGTGATCCAGAATTTCACTCTCAGGTATATATAAAACATAAAACATATTGTAATAGCAAAGAAAAGCAAACAGAGAAATAGCCCAAATATTCTTTTTCAGCAAAATGAAAAACAAATTGTGCTATAACAATAAAATAAAGTATGCTGCACAAAACAAAGTGGTTGAATTCAATAAACATTATTTTGAGCAAGATAACCTAGACCAAGAAAATTATAGTAAGTTGAAAAAATAAAACTATTATAAACTGTTAAAAGGCAAGATCACATTTCCCTTTATTGGTTAGTAGTCACTAAAAGGTGTGTTTTTGTTGCTTTTTTTTTTTTTTCTTTTTTTGAGACAGTCTTGCTCTATCATCCAGGTTGAAGTGCAGTGGCTTGATGTCGGCTCACTCTAACCTCTGTCTCCCGGGTCAAAGTGATTCTCCTGCCTCAGCCTCCTGAGTAGGTGGGATTACAGGGACCCACCACCAAGCTTATTTAATTTTTTCTTTTTTTGTATTTTTGATAGAGACGGGATTTCGCTATGCTTCCCAGGCTGGTCTTGAACCCCTGGCCTCAAGTGATCCACCTGCCTTGGCCTCCCAAAGTGCTGGGATTACAGACATGAGCCATGGTGCCTGGCCTAGTTACGAAAAAGGAGTTTAAGGAATCGTCTCAAGACTTGATGACACTGTTCACATTGTTTTGGGGAAATGTTGTAGATTTCAATCTCTTCTAGAAGTGTATTCAACATATAACTGTAGACATATGTTAATTTTAAAGGTAAATAGTACATCTAAAAAGGAATATATTGGAAATTGCATTTTCAATGAAAAAGACATAGAAGAACAAAGTCTTGATAGTCTTTAAAATGAGAAGAGAGGAAATGCAAAACAAAACAATAAAACCTATGATACCTCAAAATATTAAAATATAATGATGTCAGAGTAAGAACATAACATTTCAGGAATGGACATAACTATTAAAAGGTTATATTTTCCTATTAAATGAGAGACACTTATGTTATAAAATATCCAGCTATATGCTGTTTACATTTCCGTATCTACAGCAATCGAAACACATAGGGAATTGTTTTGGGAATCTTTGAGCTGAGATTACTGATGTCAGTCTTGTTGGTGAATATTAATAATTTGATGCTTTTTATTAACTGAGTGAAATGAAACATTTATAAATCAAAGAAAAAGAACTTAAAAGAATCTATGGCAAATCCCTTAAACTGTTTCATTAATACAATTGTGGTAGGCAGAATATTGTCCTCTCAAAAGTGCCCCCATCTCATCCTTGAACCTGTGTGCATGTTATTTCACATGACAAAAGGAACTTTGCAGGTGTGATTAAGTTAAGGACCTTGTGAGGGAGAAAGTACACTACATTATTCAGATGCATCCAATGGCTCAGATTTTTTAAAGCAGAAGAGGAAGGAGAAGAAAAGCTGATAGCGATGTGCTATGACAAGAATTTGACTTTCCTTTACTGGCTTTAAAGATAGAGGAAAAAACCATAAGCCAAGGAATTTGAGGGGCCTTCTATGAACTGAAAAAAGCAGGAAAATAGATTCTACCCAAAAGCTTCCAGAAAAGAATCCAAGCCCACCAACACCTTGATTTTAAGTGTTGGACTGCTACACTACAGAAGTTTAGATCATATGTTTGTATTGTTTTAAACCACTAAGTTTGTGGTAACCTGTTAAAGGTTACAGCAGTAAGACGAAACAAACACAATTAAAGTAAGTAATAAGTAGGGCTTATTCATGCTAGTTTCTTAGTATACCACTGGAGATTTCTTTCCCAGAAATCTAAGTAAAAATAACACTGCATTAGGGAGGGTTGAAAACGGAATAATGCTTCTGAAGAGTACCTCACATGCCCCTCTTCATTGTAACCTGAATGTTGGAGGGCAGATGTTCTATTACAACATTTCTTATTTGAGTTGTGGAGAGGAGTACTTCCTATATTCTCTAATCAACATTTAAAAAGTAATATATTTTTCAAAATTGAGAACAAGATGAATAATAAATGTAAAGAGCACTTCACATTTCCAACTTGATCTCTTGCTAGAAAACATTTAAAATAGTTTTGGGGAGTGAAAATATCTAAGTCTTAATATAGAATGCCTCAGAGAAATTTGGGACAATTAGAATGCATGACGGATTTTTAAAATAAACCATGGAATTTTGAAATTGTGTATATTATTTTTTTCATTACACAGTTCCCTTGCTATTAGATTATGCTTCTCAGTGGCTGTTGTTATATGTTATCAGATAATTGATTAATTGTTTGATAGCTAAAAGAGTTGGTTGGATTTTAAACGTAAAGACCATCGATGCTAGGAAGAAACTGTATCAACTAACAAGCAAAATAACCAGCTAATATCACAATGACAGGATCAAGTTCACACAAAACAATATTAACCTTAAATGTAAATGGACTAAAAGCTCCAATTAAAAGACACAGATTGGCAAATTGGATAAAGAGTCAAAACCCATCAGTTTGCTGTATTCAAGAGACCCATCTCACATGCAGACACACACATAGACTCAAAATAAAGGGATGGAGGAAGATCTACCAAGCAAATGGAGACCAAAAAAAAAAGCAGGGGTTGCAATCCTAGTCTCTGATAAAGCAGACTTTAAACCAACAAAGATCAAAAGAGACAAAGAAGGCCATTACATAATGGTAAAGGGATCAATTCAACAGGAAGAGCTAACTATCCTAAATATATATGCACCCAATACAGGAGCACCCAGCTTCATAAAGCAAGTCCTTAGAGACTTACAAAGAGACTTAGACTCCCATACAATAATAATGGGAGACTTCAACACTCCACTGTCAACATTAGACAGATTGACGAGACAGAAAGTTAACAAGGATATCCAGGAATTGAACTCATCTCTGCAGCAAGCAGACCTAATAGACATCTACAGAACTCTCCACCCCAAATCAACAGAATATACATTCTTCTCAGCACCACATCAGACTTATTCCAAAATTGACCACATAGTTGGAAGTAAAGCACTCCTCAGCAAATGTACAAGAATAGAAATTATAACAAACTGTCTCTCAGACCACAGTGCAATCGAACTAGAACTCAGGACTAAGAAACTCAATCAAAACCGCTCAACTACATGGAAACTGAACAACGTGCTCCTGAATGACTACTGGGTACATAACGAAATGAAGGCAGAAATAAAGATGTTCTTTGAAACCAATGAGAACAAAGATACAACATACCAGAATCTCTGGGACACATTTAAAGCAGTGTGTAGAGGGAAATTTGTAGCACTAAATGCCCACAAGAGAAAGCTAGAAAGATCTAAAATTGACACCCTAACACCACAATTAAAAGAACTAGAGAAGCAAGAGCAAAAACATTTGAAAGCTAGCAGAAGGCAAGAAATAACTAAGATCAGAGCAGAACTGAAGGAGATAGAGACACAAAATACCCTCCAAAAAAATCAATGAATCCAGAAGCTGGTTTTTTGAAAAGATCAACAAAATTGATAGACCGTTAGCAAGACTAATAAAGAAGAAAAGAGAAGAGAATCAAATAGATGCAATGAAAAATGATAAAGGGGATATCACCACCGACCCCACAGAGATACAAACTACCATCAGAGAATACTATAAATACCTCTATGCAAATAAACTAGAAAACCTAGAAGAAATGGATAATTTCCTGGACACTTACACTCTCCCAAGACTAAACCAGGAAGAAGTTGAATCCCTGAATAGAACAATAGTAGGCTCTGAAATTGAGGCAATAACTAATAGCCTACCAACCAAAAAAAGTCCAGGACCAGACAGATTCACAGCCGAATTCTACCAGAGGTACAAGGAAGAGCTGGTACCATTTCTTCTGAAACTATTCGAATCAATAGAAAAAGAGGGAATCCTCCCTAACTCATTTTAGGAGGCCAACATCATGCTGATACCAACGCCTGGCAGAGACACAACAAAAAAAGAGAATTTTAGACCAATATCCCTAATGAACATCGATGCAAAAATCCTCAATAAAATACTGGCAAACTGAATCCAGCAGCACATCAAAAAGCTTATCCACCATGATCAAGTGGGCTTCATCCCTGGGAAGCAAGGCTGTTTCAACAAATGCAAATCAATAAATGTAATGCAGCATATAAACAGAACCAAAGACAAAAACATCTCAATAGATGCAGAAAAGGCCTTTGACAAAATTCAACAGCCTTTCATGCTAAAAACACTCAATAAATTCAGTACTGATGGAACGTATCTCAAAATATTGAGAGCTATTTATGACTAACCCACAGCCAATATCATACTGAATGGCCAAAGACTGGAAGCATTCCCTTTGAAACGTGGCACAAGACAGGGATGCCCTCTCTCACCACTCCTATTCAACATAGTGTTGGAAGTTCTGCCTAGGGCAATCAGGCAAGAGAAAGAAATCAAGGGTATTCACTTAGGAAAAGAAGAAGACAAATTGTCCCTGTTTGCAGATGACATGATTATATATTCAGAAAACCCCATTGTCTCAGCCCAAAATCTCCTTAAGCTGATAAGCAACTTCAGCAAAGTCTCAGGATACAAAATTAATGTGCAAAAATCACAAGCATTCTTATACATCAGTAACAGACAAACAGAGAGCCAAATCATGAATGAACTTCCATTCACAATTGCTTCAAAGAGAACAAAATACCCAGGAATCCAACTTACAAGGGATGTAAAGGACGTCTTCAAGGAGAACTACAAACCACTGCTCAGTGAAATGAGAGGACACAAACAAATGGAAGAACATACCATGCTCATGGATAGGAAGAATCAATATCATGAAAATGGCCATAATGACCAAGGTAATTTATAGATTCAATGCCATTCCCATCAAGCTAGCTACCAATGGCTTTTCTTCACAGAATTGGAAAAAACTGCTTTAAAGTTCATATGGAACCAAAAAAGAGTCTGCATTGCCAAGACAATCCTAAGTCAAAAGAACAAAGCTGGAGGCATCACGCTACCTGACTTCAAACTATACTACAAGGCTACAGTAACCAAAACAGCATGGCACTGGTACCAAAACAGAGATATAGACCAATGGAACAGAACAGAGCCCTCAGAAATAATACCACACATCTACAGCCATCTGATCTTTGACAAACCTGAGAGAAACAAGAAATGGGGAAAGGATTCCCTATTTAATAAATGGTGCTGGGAAAATTGGCTAACCATAAGTAGAAAGCTGAAACTGGATCCTTTCCTTACTCCTTATAGGAAAATTAATTCAAGATGAATTAGAAACTTAAATGTTAGACCTAAAATAATAAAAAACCCTAGAAGAAAACCTAGGGAATACCATTCAGGACATAGGCATGGGCAAGGACGTCATGTCTAAAACACCAAAAGCAATGGCAACAAAAGCCGAAATTGACCAATGGGATCTAATTAAACTAAAGAGCTTCTGCACAGCAAAAGAAACTACCATCAGAGTGAACAGGCAACCTACAGAATGGGAGAAAATTTTTGCAATCTACTCATCTGACAAAGGGCTAATATCCAGAACCTACAAAGAACTGAAATTTACAAGAAAAAAACAACCCCATCAAAAAGTGGGCAAAGGATATGAACAGACATTTCTCAAAAGAAGACATACATACAGCCAACAGATACATGAAAAAATGCTCGTCATCACTGGCCATCAGAGAAATGCAAATCAAAACCACAATGAGATACCATCTCACACCAGTTAGAATGGCAATCATGGATTAAGAAAATGTGGCACATATACACGATGGAATACTATGCAGCCATAAAAAAGGATGAGTTTGTGTCCTTTGTAGGGACATGGATGCAGCTGGAAACCATCATTCTTAGCAAACTATCACAAGAACAGAAAACCAAACACCATATATTCTCACTCATAGGTGGGAATTGAACAATGAGATCACTTGGACTCCGGAAGGGGAACATCACACACCGGGGCCTATCATGGGGAGGGGGGAGGGGGGAGGGATTGCATTGGGAATTATACCCGATGTAAATGATGAGTTGATGGGTGCTGACGAGTTGAGGGGTGCAGCACAGCAACATGGCACAAGTATACATATGTAAAAAACCTGCACGTTATGCACATGTACCCTAGAACTTAAAGTATTATAATAATAATAATAATAATAAAAAAAGAATGACAATCATTAAAAAGTCAGGAAACAACAAGTGCTGGAGAGGATGGGGAGAAATAGGAACACTTTTACACTGTTGGTGGGATTGTAAACTGGTTCAACCATTGTGGAAAACAGTATGAGGATTCCTCAAGGATCTAGAACTAGAAATACCATATGACCCAGCCATCCCATTACTGGGTATACTCAAAGGATTATAAATCATGCTGCTATAAAGACATATGCACATGTATGTTTATTGTGGCACTATTCACAATAGCAAAGACCAAATGTCCAGCAGTGACAGACTGGATTAAGAAAATGTGGCACATATACACCATGGAATACTATGCAGCCAAAAAAAAGGGATGAGTTCGTGTCCTTTGTAGGGACATGGATGCAGCTGGAAACCATCATTCTCAGCAAACTATCGCAAGAACAGAAAACCAAACAGTGCATGTTCTCACTCATAGGTGGGAATTGATCAATGAGATCACTTGGACTCTGGAAGGGGAACATCACACACTGGGGCCTGTTATGGGGAGGGGGGAGGCGGGAGGGATGGCATTGGTAGTTATACCTGATGTAAATGATGAGTTGATGGGTGCTGACAAGTTGATGGGTGCAGCACACCAACATGGTACAATTATGCATGTGTAACAAACCTGCACGTTGTGCACATGTACCCTAGAACTTAAAGTATAATAATAATAAAAAAAGAATCGATTGGATTTTTACATGGAAAATGGCATACGATGTCTCAGTTTTCAAACATATTTTCTAAGGATCCCCTGGTATTGGAATGAATAATTTTTTAAAAAAAAACAAGCAAATGCACAAAAAAGCAAGTATGTGTGTGATATATTATGAAAGAAAACCAAATTATAAATATTGAACAGTATGTAAGTGACAACAGTTACTAAAAATGTAAAAACTAAGGAGATGGGCAAGATATTGAACTGAATATAACCAACGAGGTGTCTCTGAAATATATAAAACAAAATACATGGACTATGCACATATCCATAGTCCACAAAGCTTTAATATACCTCTTTCAGGCTATCAAACAACTAATCAATTACCAGATAATGTATAACAACATCACTAAAAAGCATATTCTAATAGCAAAGGAACTTTATAATGAATAAAAGAATATACATAATTTTCAAAATTCCATGGGTTATTTTAAAAATCAGTCATGCATTAGATCATGCTGAAAATAATTATAGATACCAAAAAATCTGAAAATAAACATGTCTTCCCACAACATAATAAATGTGGATATTAACTTAAAACATGTTGTCCCTGAAAATTCATCTGCAAAGAAAAAGAAATGCTTTATTTTTAAATACATTTAAACTGGGGGAGGGGTGAAGTCTTGAGTTTTTGCATGTGACTGAAGTTAAGTTGTTATAAGTATACAATAATTTATTTTAACTATAAGATATTTTATGTAAGCCTTATGATAACCACAAAGCAAAAAACTATGGCAGGTGCACAAATGAGAAAGGATTTAAAACATAACACAAAAGAAAATCACCAAATCACAAGAATAAACAACAAGAGAAGAAGAAAAGAACAAAGATCTACAAAACAACCAAAAAACAACTAAAAAAATGGCATTAGTAAATTCTTGTCTATAAATAGTTACTTTGAATATAAATGGATTAGATTTTTGAATCAGACGACACAGAATGGCTGAATGGATTTTTTAAAAAGATTAAATTATATGCTGTATCCAGGAGACTAGCTTTAGCTTTAAGGACCCACATAGGCTGAAAGTAAAGGAATAGAAGACTGTATTTCATGCAAATAGTAACCAAAATAGAACAGGGACAGCTATATTAATAACAGATAAAGTAGACTTCAAGTCGCAAACAGTCACAAGAAACAACAAAATACATTGCTTAATGAAAATGGTACAATTCATCAAGAATACATAACAGTTATAAATGCATCCAATACTGAAGTATCTAAGTTTATAAGGTGAATATTAACAGACATTAAAGGAGAAATAGATGGCAATACAATAATGGGAGATGATTTTACTACTCCACTGTCAACAATGGACATATCAACCAGACAGAAAATTAACAGGAAAGTACTGGAAGAGTTACTTTTTTGTTTTGTTTTGTTTTTGTTTTTGAGACGGAGTCTCGCTCTGTCGCCCAGGCTGGAGTGCAGTGGCCGGATCTCAGCTCACTGCAAGCTCCGCCTCCCGGGTTCACGCCATTCTCCTGCCTCAGCCTCCCGAGTAGCTGGGACTACAGGCGCCTGCCACCTCGCCCGGCTAGTTTTTTGTATTTTTTTTTTTTTTTAGTAGAGACGGGGTTTCACCGTGTTAGCCAGGATGATCTCGATCTCCCGACCTCGTGATCCGCCCGTCTCGGCCTCCCAAAGTGCTGGGATTACAGGCTTGAGCCACCGCGCCCGGCCCCTGGAAGAGTTACTTTAAAAGAGTAATATGAGTATTCCAGTCCTGAAATTAGGAAAATATAACATAAGCATAAAAAGGTAGTAATTCTAATCAATAATAGCAAATGCAAACATTTATAATCTGTGAAATATTAATGCAATATTGTGCAGAAACAGTTAACCTACCAGCCCTGAAGTTGCCATCTTTAGAAAGACCTGCTTCTAAGGTTGGCCTTCAGTTCAGGTCTGAGAATTTGAAGTTTTAAATGTTCCATAGGTGATAATGTTGGTTTGCTTTCCCAGACTGTGATGTTGAACAATTTAATTTATAGTGGATGCCTGCTTCCTTTTGGGATTCTAGAATTTTGGTTATTGTGATTGATCATTTAAGCACATGATCAGGATGCCTATATGACCATACTCAGATAAAAATGCTGAGTCTCAAATGGGCTTCCCTAGGCAGAAACGTTACATGCAATATTGCCTTTTTACTAATAGAGAAGGGAACATGCTTATTGTACTTTCTCTTACACTGGGTAGATGAAATTTGTGTAAGGAATTCTCCGGACTTTATCGGATATGTATTTTTCCTTTACTAATCCAGGTGTCTTTACTAATCCAATTCTTGCTGTGCTGTTGTAATAAATCTTACATGTGAATGAAACTGTCTTCTAAGTCCTATAAATGTTTCTGGGTAATCATCACATATGTGTGTGGTGTTGGGAGCCCTGGAAACATTGATGAATTAACATTGGCATAGTTATTTATGTAAAACTAAAGATGTATGTAGGGAGCATTTAGGAATGATAAAGAGGATATTAAAATATGGAGAATATTTAAGATGTCATTAATACATTCTAATGCCTTCATAATATTGGTGATTTTATAGTATAAATTTAAAGTATTAACCCATGAGAGTAGTCAGCAGTGTTACAATTATTGAAATATTAATAAATTACCAAAAATATATAACAAAGGTTTAAAGCATCTATGGACTATTTCTATCCTTGAGGAGTATTCAAGGTTTAAGAATTAACAAATATTTTTTATTGCTTTATCAAGGACAGTTTTGATTTTTTAGAGTGCATGATTGTGAATAATACAATGACTATCAGATTTAATTTATACGATGGCCTCAGCAGTTATGTCTACTGTTGCATTTGCATGGTCAGTGCAAATGCCAGCACAATAGAAAAGGCAAAGTCTAAGTTTTATTAAGAAAATTGTTTTCACCTCATAGATCTGCTGAAAATATTTTGAGCCCCCCACCGAAATCTTCCAAATACATTTGGAGAACTTCCCATTTAAACGAACTGATAGGCAATAAAGATGCAATATTCAACTCATTACAGTAGTAAAAATGGGAGAGAAATAGTAATAGTATTGCCAAAAATGCAATAAATAATGAAATAAAAAGGAAATTCACATTAGTAAAATTAAAACTATGTAAAATCACAAGTAAAGTTAATAAACACTTTTAAAATAAATATTTTTAAATACTTCAAAGAACTAAACGATACAACAAAACTGAAAGAAACACAGAGATGTGAATAAAAGCATAGTTTTTTTCCTGGGATGGGAATACTTAACATCAAACTACCTCCAATTAAATCTCTAAAGTCCCCATAAACACCTCCTTAACTTGAACTATTTTTCTACACAAAAGCAGATTCTAAATTTCATCTGGAAATAAAAACTTACCAAATATCCCTTTTAGTAATTTGGAACAATGACCATCTAAAAAATGCTGTGATTAATGAGATATGGTATTGGCAAAAGAGTAAACAATAAAGAAAATGAAAGAAATAGTCCATGTTTTGGTCGTTATTATAATCTACACATAGAATAGTGTCTGGCAAATATCACATGCTCAATAAATACTTATTGATTGAATAAATGTAAGGATAGTGTAATTATCTTGATAGCAATACGTCGTTTTAATCACTGACTAAGGAATGACTCCAGTATATTCAGAATACCCCATTAGAAATAGTGTGACTTGGAAGGTTTATTCAAAAGTTTGACTTTTTTTTTCTGTTTTTTTTTTTTTTTTTTTTTTTTTTTACTTTTCATTGAATGTGATGCTTTTATTTCATTTCATTTTACTTTTTATTATACTTTAAATTCTAGGGTACATTTTTCTTAAAGAAAACTAAGGATGAATGCAAAGGAATTTTTACAAAAGTAGTTGACTTTAGCAAAAACTTGCCTTAAAAAATATCAAAATACACTATAAGGCTGTTTAATTTCACTTGCAGTGTTATTGGGCCATTGGCTGAAGAAAGAAGTATAGATGTTTATACATCTGTTTCTATTTATACATCAATATTTTTATCTGTCACCAGATCTAAGTATGTAAAAGTTGTATAGAGAGATAACATTTATTTCTAGGGTAGAAGTGGTTAATTTCATAAATATTAATTTATAAACTGGATGCATTCCCTGTGAGAAAGGGAGAAGCACCTGTGACATCCGGGATCTGACCTGGTAAAATCAATCAGGCTTTGGTGGCATTAGGAGCTGATTTGGCCCTCATGTATGGGTGTTGGTGTTCTCTTAAAGCTCTTTTGACCTTTGACTCAAAAGGTTAAAATCAGACTAGGAAATTCTATTATTATGATGAATCAAGAAAGAGAAATAAGGCCACTCTTCAGTTATGTCTAAACAGAGAAAACACATGCACCAAAATGACTAAACACTCACCTGTCCTAGCTAATATGAGTAGTTGCTGCAACTGTACCACTTTCAGCTTTAGCATTGGCCCAGTATTTCCTCCTTCTAGATAAGAATTATTAAATTTTCCAGTCACAGAATTAGCCCTTGGTTCCTGACAGCATTCAGTCCAGAGGAAAGTCCAGACTTCTTAAATTCTCCCTGAAAATTACCTAACACAAGCCCAGATCTTATCATTAAACCCTCCTACTGCAGTATTCCATGGTCCCCTTGTGTGTGTTCTTTGCTGCATCAAGCAATAAGCCTAATTTGTAACACTACAGATATGTTCTAGGTAGTCTTTGTTGAAAGGGCAGTGACACCTGTATCTTCATAAATATCCTCCATTTTACACAAATGGAAGCTCTGTTTTGTGTACCCACTCACCTATACAAATGTGGGTGCATGGACCTTATTTGTACCTGTGTTCACATATATAATAACTGCTAATAAATATTTGAACAAATATTCAACAGCATATAAAGCGATACATTTTACAAAAAGTAAAGCTATAAGCCTTAAAATTAGCAATAAAATATAAGATTAAAGTACTAGTATTGTTTTATATTCTTGGCATGGTGGAGGTCTTGATAATCAATAATAAAACCCAATAGTCCTAAAGGAACAAGAATATTACAAATCACTCAAATTGATAGGCACCATTAACAGACCAATTATAGACTGCAAAGAAACATTATAAAAATGTAGAAAAGAGAGGCTGGGCGTGGTGGCTCACGCCTGTAATCCCAGCACTTTGGGAGGCTGAAGAAGGCGGATTACGAGGTCAGGAGATAGAGACCATCCTGGCTAACATGGTGAAACCCCATTTCTACTAAAAAAAAAAAAAAAAAAAAAAAAAATTAGCCAGGCATGGTGGCGGGCACCCGTAGTCCCAGCTGCTTGGGAGGCTGAGGCAGGAGAATGGCATGAACCTGGGAGGCGGAGCTTGCAGTGAACCGAGATCGCAACATTGCACTCCAGCCTGGGCAACAGAGGGAGACTCCGTCTCAAAAAACGAAAGAAAACAACAAAAAAACCCAAATATGTATATATATATATATATAATATTTATATATATTATATATTTATATTTATATATACATATCTATATAAAACAAGATATCATATAAAATCTGGTTCTGTTATCTAACGGGAAGAGGGAAAGAAAAAAGCCCTGCTATGCAAAATGGTCCAAATATATGATTATTTAATTCATAAATAAAATTGCACAAATGCAAATTTATTCACAAACTCACTGGTAATCAGAGAAGTAATAATGAGAGCTTTGAGTTCATTTTTTCCATTCCTTGTTACAAATTAAAATGATTGGTCATAATTAGTACTGCTAAGTATTGTGGTACAGGGAGAACTTCTTCATTAACTGCTAGTGAAAGAATATATATACACACATATACATTCATACAGCATTATTTAACTTTGGAAGGTTAAACAGTGAATTACACAATGTGATTACCCCTAGGGAATCTGGAGAATGTAATTACAATTTCAACTTTTGCTCTACATTTTATATATTATTTGATTGTATAAGCATACATCTATTTACATGCATACACATGAAAATGTATGAACAAATGGGAATTTCAAAATGAAGAAGAATCCTGCCTTCATATTAAAGGACAAGATCTTTGAAACTAGATCTCTGAGTAAATAAAATTGTTTAATAAAAGAGTTAAGAATATAAAAATATGGCATAAATGCAGTGTTATTTACATACAAATAATATTTGTTTTTTAACATTCTGTAAAGTTATTACCTAATTTATTTATTTATTTTTCTGAGATGGTGTCTCACTCTGTCACCCAGGCTGGAGTGCAGTGGCATGACCTTGGCTCACTGCAACCTCTGCCTCCCAGGTTTAAGTGATTCTCTTGCCTCAGCATCCTGAGTAGCTGGGATTAGAGGCATGTACCACCAAGCCTGGCTAATTTTTGTATTTTTAGTAAAGATGGGGTTTCACCATGTTGGCCAGGCTGGTCTTGAACTCCTGAGCTCAAGTGATCTGCCCACCTTGGTTTCTCAAAGTGCTGAGATTACAAGCGTGAGCCACTGCACCCAGCTCCTAATTTGAATAATAATTGACTGCCATTTACTTTTTAAAAATAATAGGTATAGGCATTTTTTTGTTTATTTCTGTTATAGTAAAACGTGGTACATAAATAAATACTAAGTACATTTTTACTCTACTTATTGCCTCACTCTAACTTTATTTACAATTGGAATCCTTAGTAAACAAATCACCCATGAGACCCTTGAGAAAAGTTGATTCTCCTAAAAACCACCTTTTCATTCCCTCAAGGATATATTTTGGTATTGGTAACTTACAAGTTAATTATCAAATATTTTAGCTAATGAATATTGCTGACCAACTGCTATTTTAGATGTTATTTCTGCAGTTCTTATACTTGCATGCATCTGTAGCTATTCTAGAAATAGTAAAATAGGGTCTGGCACGGTTGTTAACTCCTGTAATCCTAGCACTTTGTGAGGCTGAGGCAGAAGGATCGTTTGAACTAAGGAGTTTGAGACCAGCCTGGGCAAGATAGAAACACCTAGTCTTTACGGAAAAAAAAAAAAAAAAAAGGAAAAGAAAAAGGAAAAAAAAAAGTCTGGGCATGATTGCTTGCACTTCTGGTCCCAGCTACTCAGGAGGCTGAGGTGGGAGAATCACTTGGGTCTCACTGGTTGAGGCTGGAGTGAGTCATGATCACACCACTGCATTCCAGCCTAGGGGACAGAGTGAAATCCTGTCTCAAAAAAAGAAAAAAAAAAAAAAAAAAAAAAAAAAGTAAGAAGAAGAAGAAGAAAGAAATGGTAAACTAATACAGCTTCATTGGAATTATACAATTACATTGTATAATTACAAGTTTGTACAGAACAGAATATTAAATTGAAATTGAGATTAAGAAACAAGAGCTCTTAAGTGGTTGAACTGTAATAATGTTTCTTCCTCTAAAATTTTAGGAATGTCAATTTAAGAAGTGCTGTGATTATAACACATGTAAACTGAAGGGCTCAGTAAAATGTGGTTCTGGACCATGTTGTACATCAAAGTGTGAGGTAAGTTACCAACATTCATTAAAAGTTGAATTGTGGTATGAGAAGTCTGTATTAACTGAATCAATGTGCAATTAATAAAAATAATATATAAGGAATTTAGTGAAATAAAATGTAGAGTACATGAACAAACACAAGCTTAAAGGAAAATTGCTATAAAATACAAAAGTCATCTCAGACAGGTACTGTTACAGTTACTATATGCATGGGCTCCACATACTGAATCGCTTAATACATGCAAACATGAATTAGGCACGTTAGCATGATGCTTTTGAGATTTATTCATGTTGTGGTGTCTATTAGCAAATAATTCCTTTTTGTTGCTGAATAGTATTGCAAATGTTGTAAAGATATGCCACAGTTTGTTATTTTTATTTTTGTCTTTATTCCCTAAACAATACCGTATAACTGTTTACATAGCATTTATATTGTATTAGGTAATATAAGTAATATAGAGATAATAAAAATATATGAGAAAATGTGTATCAGTTATATGCAAATATTACAAGATATTATATAAAGGACTTGAGTGCCCATGGATGTCATATCCCTGAGGGTTCCTGGAACCAAATGCCCATGGATTCTGAGTGATGACTCTATTCTTCAGGGTTAAAATCACAAAGTTTACCAACTTGTAAATTATCAGATAAAAGGGAGAAAAAACACACATTACTACATCCAAAAAGTTATTAACTCTCAAATAAATTATAAAGTCAAATAAATGATAAATGATTATGGAAAAAATTGTAGCATGAATAGCAGACAAAATATGCGTCATATAGAATGTGTAAAGAACTCTCACTTATTGATAACTGAAATGCAAATCATATACATACAATTGAAACAAACAGTATTTATTGATATTGGAAAGGTTACATAACTATATATTGTACAAGAGTTAGTAAATATGGGCTAAATATTTATGCAGTAATATAGTATTATGTCCAAGACACACATTTGGATAAGAAAACAAGTTCCTTAATAGCAAGATATTTTATTATTCCAGTTCTGGTAAATCACCTCTATGTAAATATTCTATGTATTCTTTTTGTTGAATTTAGCTATTAATGTGTAATTTAATATACTAAAATTCTGTTAGTGAATATTCCCAAGTGTCAGAAGAAACATATTTAAGCTTATAACTAGCATCATAATCAAGGGTAGGCAATGTCATTACTCCCCTCTCACATTTCCCTGTGCCTCTTTATACTCAATCCATGACTCCACCCTCAGCCCCTGGTAACCATTGATCTGTTTTCTGGAGCTGTAATTTTGCTTTTGCAAAAATATCACATAAATTGAATCATACAATATGTGCAAATGTGAATTAGGCATCTTAGCATAATGTATTTGAGATTCATTCATGTTCTTATGTTTATTAGCAGATCATTCCTTTATAGTGACTGCACACTAGTAGTATTGCAAGGATTGTAAGGATATACCACAGTTCATTAATCCATTCCCCAGTTGAGGGATACTTTGGCTGTTTTTCATTTTTGGTGATGAAAATATGGCTACTTTAAATAATATTCATAAGCATATTTGTGTATGAACATAGTGTTTCATTTCACTTAGCTAGATACCTAGGAGAGGGATTGCTGGATCATATGGTAAACATGGCACTTTACAGGAAATTGAAAAACAGTCTTTCAAAGCAACTGTACTGTCTTGAGTTCCCACCAGACACTTATGAGACTTACAGTTGCTTTGTAAACTGAATGTAAACACTAAAATTATAAAATATATGGTTTTATGCTATCTTTGCTACTGATTTGTTGTCTGTACCTTTTAAAAATCATTTAAATCATGGATCCATACAAATTATTGATTCCAAATTACTGATTAACCATTGCTTTACAAATCATTAATTAATCAGGCTAATTTCTTATTTCATTTAATGTGTAGTGAATAATTCTTATAATAGAACATGATCATATACTATAAAAACAAAATACATTTTTACTATTTTTGCTGAATAGTCTTTTATCTTTTAGAGTAAATAAAAGAAAAAGGAAATTAAATGAATTAACATCATTTGTTTCATTTCTGAGCTCTATTTTCTTTTGCAGATTTGTGTTTACTATCATATTTCTTGTACCTAAAGACCTCCGTTTACTATTTCTTGTCATTTATGTCCTCTGAAAATAAATTATCCCAGTTATTTTTTTGTTTGAGACAGGGTCTGGCTCTGCTGCCCAGATTGGAATGCAGTGGCACTATCTCTGCTAGCTGCAACCTCCACCTCCTGGGCTGAAGCCATCCTCCCACCTCAGCCTCCCAAGTAGCTAGGACCACAGGCACACACCACCATGCCCAGCTAATTTTTGTATTTTTTGTAGAGATGCGGTATTCCACCATGTTTCCCAGGCTGTTCTTGAACTCCTGAGCTCAAGCAATCTATCCGCGTAGGCCCTCCAAAGTGCTGCGATTACAGACATTAGCCACCATGCCTGGCTCCTTGGTTATTTTTTGTCTAGGAAAGTCTTTATATCTCATTCGTTTTTGAAATATATAGTTACAGAGTATGGAATTCTAAGTTGAAAAAGTTGTTAAATTTCATCACTTTTAAGTTGCCACTTCTTTTATTTATTATGCATCTTTGTTTCATTATTAAGTATTGTATTAGTTCGTTTTCATGCTGCTGATAAAGACATACCTGAGACTGGGCAATTTACAAAAGAAAGGGGTTTAAAGAACTCACGGTTCCTCATGGCTGGCAAGGCCTCACAATCGTGGTGGAAGGTGAAAGGCACATCTCACATGGCGGCAGACAAGAGAAGAGAGCTTGTGCAGGGAAACTGCTTTTTATAAAACCATCAGATCTTGTGAGACCTATTCACTATCAGGAGAATAGCACGGGAAAGACCTGCACCCATGATTCAATTATCTCCCACTGGGTCCCTCCTATCACATGTGGGAATTATGGGAGCTACAATTCAAGATTAGATTTGGGTGGGGACACAACCAAACCATATAAGTGTTAATTTCATCAAACTGGATTGTATTTTGTGTATGTGTTTGTGTGTGTGTGTATATGTGCATGTGTGTGACATCAACATATATAGCAGGACACCATTTCAATATGGTGAACTTCATTATGGATGGCAACCTATTAGGTCAGGTCACTGCAAAATTTTGACAATAACTGTACACCTCACCTAAGTGATGCAAGGAGGCCTTTATGCTCTCAGATAATAATAAATATATAAAAATGAGGCCGGGTGTGGTGGCTCAAGCCTGTGCACCGTGGCTGATGCCTGTAATCCCAGCACTTTGGGAGGCCAAGGTGGGTGGATTACCTGAGGTCAGGAGTTTGAGACCAGCCTGACTAACATGGTGAAACCCTGTCTCTCCTAAAAATACAAAAATTAGCCAGGCATGGTGGCATATACCTATAATCCTAGCTCCTCAGGAGACTGAGGCAGGAGAATTGCTTGAACCTGGAGGATAGAGGTTGCAGTGAAATGAGATCATGCCCCTTCACTCCAGCCTGAGCAAAAAAGCAAAACTCCATCTCAAAAAAAAGATACTGATGTGATGTGATGTGATGATAGCTATCATATGTGCATGCCGTTTACTATGTATTGTTCTAAGAACTTTTTCCATTACTCCTGTTCAATACCCATAAGAACTCTATGAGAATTTGTCTTTTATTCCAAGCTTACAAAAGTAGAACAGAAAGATTGTATTTCTTACCCATACAAATAAGCTAGTAAGAGTCAGAGACAGGGACTGAAACCAGGGAGCCTGGCTCCTGAGTTTCTCCGAGAACCAAAAGGTAGAGACGGTGTTCCTATAGTTCCAAGGAACAGGTATGTTTGATCTGTGTAGTTGTTTTCTAATGCTGTTTGAGTCAGCTTGTTTCAAAATGTAGAGCACAAAGGAGGTAAGCAACTGCAAACTCACTGTCAAAAGGGATTCTTTCATGTCTTTCAGCCAGTTTTCTCTGGGGTTCACAATGAATACTGTATTTGATTTTTTTTTTGGCAAACTCATGGACTGGGGAACTCTGGTGTCCCTCAAATATCAATAATTAGAAACATTTTATATGCTAAATCTTTTCACTAAGCAATTGAAAAAAAATGATTTACAGAACATAATTTTATTTTTCCTTTTCCTCCCAGTTGTCAATAGTGGGCACTCCATGTAGAAAGAGTGTTGATCCAGAGTGTGATTTTACAGAGTACTGCAATGGAACCTCTAGTGATTGTGTTCCTGACACTTATGCATTGAATGGCCATTTGTGCAAGTTGGGAACTGCCTATTGCTATAATGGACAATGTCAAACTACTGATAACCAGTGTGCCAAGATATTTGGAAAAGGTATTGCTCTTTCTTTCATATTTATTTTACCTTAAATTTGCATCTCTCTGTAGAATACATTATATACCACACAACTCTAGAAATGGAAGAACCTGAACCACAAGATTTATAAAAATTAAGTTTTAGTTAATGAAGGCTAGTTTTTAAAAAGTGTCTGAGGTTTTCCAAGAAAAGACCATACATTATTTTTATTGTGGTTTGATTTTTGTTTTTGATGATTAGCTATCTGGGCAAAAATCCATATTTGCAGCTCATCATTTATATAAAGATTAAAATCAGTAGATTCTAAAATTTATATAATTTTCTATTACTCCCCACATTAATGATCTAATTTTAATGGCATGAAACTTACAAAGCTCAGAATGAATTTCATTTAAAAATAATCATATTTCCTAATTGAGGAATAATTGCTAAGATAATGGTAGTCTTAGCCACCTGATCAAAATTCATTTTTATATTTTGTTTTTCAAACAGCTTTGAGAGTAATTCTAATATACTTGTGCATATATATTTGCTTTCCTGGTGAGCAATTATTCATAATATCCAAATATAATTTTGTAGTTTTAGAGGAATTAAAATAATATAAACAGATCAAAATTACCCAATGAAATGCGTATAAATATAATTATTTTCTAGTTGAGTAAAGTTGGTTTATTTGCCTAGTGGTAAACTGAGGAATATAATTTGTACCAAATGACATTTTGTATGGTCCATCTTGTCTTCCTTCCTCAAGGACCTTCCTTGAGGTCCTTCCTCAAATTTATTATTTGAGTAATAAATTTCAGTTTAGGAGGCTTAACCAAAATTCAACAAAAGCTGCAGAACTATGATTTCTTAAATAACAAGTCCATGCTATTTTCTGTGTGCTGTGTTTCTAGGATGCTACTTTTTATATGTGTGTATGTTTTGTTTTTTTAATACTTATTTCTATTTGAATAGTATTACTTGTTATTTTTAACAGGGTTTAAAATACCTCTTAAAAGTAAAATTAAATAATACTTTCTGTAAGATTCATTAAGGAGAGTCTACAATATATTCTTCTTTTTTTTAATAATTAAAAAAAAGCCTACAACCTAGAATTCATTTACTTAACACAAGACATCTTTTTGAGTTCTAATTGCAACAGGATGTTTGAGAAAATGTTGTGTATTCCTATAATATGTGTTCTAAGATCTCCACAAAACTAACATGAATGCGTCAAAACTTTCATCTTCTGATGCAGTGTTTTGTTCATCCATTAATTCATTCATTTCCCATTTTCTCCTTGATTCATTTACTTAGCTTTTTACTTGCAGGCATTTTTCTTCTGTTACCAAAAACCATAGGTGGTATTTTATATGGGACATGTTAACTAACAAGTAGTTACATTAATTTTGCATTCTTTTATTAAGTAAATTTAAACTTTTAAAGAAATGTTGAAATATAAGTAGATTTGTTATTCAAAATTATACACTGAGTGTCTATATGCAAAGAGCCAAAATATTCAACCGGATGGACATTGTCACATGATTATTATACTCATGGAGCTTATAACCAAGATAAAAGGACAGTAAAACAAAAGAAATATAAAACCTATAGCCATGTTGTTTGCATTTGAAACAATAAAAATAGAATGCTAAAAGAAAATCAAGGTAGTGAATAGGGAAAATACCACCATCTGTCATCAAGTAGTCTTCAACTATCAGCTCTTTCAGAATTTTTCTCAACTGCAAATAGACACTTTGCCCAAAGGCACACACTTCTCAAGCCAGCACACATGCAACAATTACGTGAGGTGGGGGCTTTATAAAAAAGGTCTGCCTATTTTGGCCCAATCAAACACACACTGGCAGGTTATTTATATACCAAACAGCTACCTACTGGTTTGTTCAAGACCTTGTTGGGTTTGCATCTCAGTTTGACTTCTCCTCTGCTTCATCCAGCTTCCTTCCACTTCTGAATATTCTGATCTTTAATAAATAGCCTTTACAGTATACCTCATTTAGATGTCAGCTCCTAGAGGCCCCAACTACTAATTGGTAATGACAGTGGAATAAGTAAATATAGCCTAAAAGATGAGTTTTCAAATCCAAATCACTCTCTGCCAGGCTATCAACGAGCACCTCATCACTGGCGGAAGTTCAGAATACACTCTCTCAGCAGATTGGGATAGTATACTTGTGAGAGAGAATACATTAGCTGGTACAATTGAAATTAATGGGGCAAATAGTAATTCTAAGAGTAATGGCATTAAATGGCTATTGCCAAATACCATTGAACTTAGGAAAATGTAACAAAAGGGCATGCATTTGAAAGCAAAGTGTGAGTCTAGAGGGCCTCTGCTAACTTATAAAGAGCCCTCATCGTTTAAAAAAGAGGTTAGAGGGAGATGAGGAAGACTTAATTGAGAAGTTAAACTCTATATAAGTTTGAATTCCTTATCAGGTATATTTTTCAGGATCAGGGTTCTAATTGGGAGAAGAATGGGACCTACACTTGGGATGGAGACAATTGAAAATATGACCACCCTAATTTTGAGCCTCCAGGCTTCTTTGAGTCTATTGAACCTATAGAATGATCTAGTTCTGATTTCTTCCCCATCACTCTTCATAACATAAAGTGTATTCTCATCAGTATCTTCCCACTATCCTTCATGGCCACTAGCTGAAAATGGAGAAAAGGCACAGAATAATAGAGACAGGGATGTGAGAGACTTTATAAAGCAGTAAGGAAACTATACCCCAAAAAGATTTGGTCCTAGCCAGCAGTTACTGCCAACATCAGGGAAGCACACATGTGACTGAATTCTGAGAGCTTGATCATGAGATTGAATAGAGGAACACAACATGGGATAGGGGGGTATTTATTGTTTTGGGAGCACTCTCCCAAAGTACAGCATTTAACATACTGGCACAGATCCTAGAAGACAGTAAAATCTTTCCACTAGGATGGCTTCCAGCAGCATGGAAAAAACATGATGACTCACCCTAAGTGAAATTTAAATGACAGAATTTCCATAGCAGATAGTGGAGAAAAGAAGAAAAAGGCTCAGGGAAGTGGGAATACTGTAATCTATATACTGTGTATTTAAGGCCAAATGATTTGGCCAATCAGGAAAGCCCAAGGCCATAAGGAATGTGCTAGAGAAAGGGATACCATATTCACTATAAATTTCAAAGATGGCCTCCTCTGCAAGTCACAGTCGGAATGCCACTATAGTAGTACACTCACCAGTAACAATGGATATGATAAGATCTGGAAAAATCAAGACCCAATAACAGTACTTAACTATCAGAAGCCAGATGAATAATGTTGTTATAAGCAGTAGATACACAGTAGCAGACATGGGTACTTTCCCTACCAAGTGTCAGGGAGAGAGTTAATACAGCATGATTTCCCTGTATTTTGTGAGCAGCCAATAAGGGTGCTACTCAGATTGTTCCATTAAAGGAAATGTATTAAAATAGATGACTAGGAGGCTGTGAAGAGTTGTTTCAGTAAATATCTCAATGTTAGGTCCACACTCTGAATCTAAACCAATTTTCAGAGCCAGAACTCATTGACTTAAGCGGGAGCAAGGGCCGTAGGAAAAAACCCCATAGCACCTTGGCAAATATACATGTTAACTATTCCTCTAGTATGTTCCCATATGGACTTACAACCATTAATCACATATCTGTTGACTGGGGAAAAGAAAATACCCAAGCATTTTAAAAACTAGTGGACACAGACTGCATTAATATCCAGAAGCCCAATGTGATCATGGTCTCCCTGTGACAGTGAGGACTTAGAGACACCCAAAGTTAAATAGAGTCCTGGCCAAGTTTCAGTTTACAGTGGGTCTGCTAGTTCCACAAATCCATTTGGTTGTTATTTCTCAGACCTAGTGTATATAATTGGAGTTGGCATATTTAATAGTTTGTGCAATTCCCTCAGTGGGACCTTAGTGTGTTTGGTATCTGTAACTGTCTGCTTCAAGAAATTAGTGCTACCTTTAAAGATCTAAAGGATGAAGGGATGTTTGGCTGTATAATACACATGTTAAATTATTCAATATGATCCCTGCAGAAACAAGATCATCCTGGAAGATAATATTAAACTACTACAAATGTAATCAGGTAGTAGACTTGATTGCATTCACTGTGCCAGTGTTTGTCCATGCTAGAGCAGATTAGCATGGCCTCAAATATGTGTGAAAAGTGTATCCTCTAATACACTTGCCCCTAAAAGCAAGTGTATTATTATTATTATTTATTATACTTTAAGTTCTAGGGTACATGTGCACAACGTGCAGGTTTGATACATAGGTATACATGTGCCGTGTTGGTTTGCTGTACCCATCAACTCATCATTTACATTAGATATTTTTCCTAATGCTATCCCTGTCCCCACCCCCCACCCTCCGACAGGTCCCGGTGTGTGATGTTCCCCGCCCTGTGTTCAAGTGATCTCATTGTTCAATTCCCACCTATGAGTGAGAACATGCACTGTTTGGTTTTCTGTCCTTGTGGTAGTTTGCTGATAATGATGGTTTCCAGCTTCATCCATGTCCCTGCAAAGAACATGAACTCAGCCTTTTTTTATGGCTGCATACTATTCCATGGTGTATATGTGCCACATTTTCTTAATCCAGTCTATCATTGATGGACCTTTGGGTTGGTTCCAAGTCTTTGCTATTGTCAATAGTGCCACAATAAACATACATGTGCATGTATCTTTACAGTAGTATGATTTATAATCCTTTAGGTATATACCCAGTAATGGGATCACTGGGTCAAATGGCAAATTCTAGTTCTAGATCCTTGAGGAATCATCACACTGTCTTCCACAATGGTTGAACTAATTTACACTCCCACCAACAGTGTAAAAGCATTTCTCCACATCCTCTCCAGCATCTGTTGTTTCCTGATTTTTTAATGATCACCATTTTAACTGGCATGAGATGGTATCTCACGGTGGTTTTGATTTGCATTTCTCTGATGACCAGTCATGGTGAGCATTTTTTCATGTGTCTGTTGGCTGCATAGATGTCTTCTTTTGAGAAGTGTCTATTTATATCCTTTGCCCACTTTTTGATGGGGTTGTTTGTTTTTTCTTGTAAATTTGTTTGACTTCTTTGTAGATTCTCTATATTAGTCCTTTGTCAGATGGGTAGATTCAAAAATTTTCTCCCATTCTGTAGGTTGCCTGTTCACTCTGATGGTAGTTTCTTTTGACATGTAGAAGCTCTTTAGTTTAATTGGATTCCATTTGTGTATTTTGGCTTTTGTTTTCATAGATTTTGGTATTTTAGTTATGAAGTCCTTGGCCATGCCTATGTCCTGAATGGTATTGCCTAAGTTTTCTTCTAGGGTTTTTATGGTTTTAGGTTTAACAGTTAAGTCTTTAATCCATCTTGAAGTAATTTTTCTATAAAGTGTAAGAAAGGGATCTGGTTTCAGCTTTCTACATATGGCTAGCCAGTTTTCCCAGTACCATTTATTAAATAGGGAATCCTTTCCCCATTTCTTCTTTTTGTCAGGTTTGTCAAAGATCAGGTGGTTGTACACGCGTGGTGTTATCTCTGAGGCCTGTGTTCCATTCCATTGGTCTATGTGTCTGTTTTAGTACCAGTACCATGCTGTTTTGGTTACTCTAGCCTTGTAGTATAACTTGAAGCCAGGTAGCGTGATGCCTCCAGCTTTGTTCTTTTTGCTTAGGGTAGTCTTGGCTATGCAGGCTCTTCTTTGGTTCCATATGATATTTAAAGTGTTTTTTTCCAATTGTGTGAAGAAAGTCATTGGTAGCTTAATGGGGATGGCATTGAATCTATAAATTACTTCGGGCAGTATGGCCATTTTCACGATATGGATTCTCTCTATTCATGAGTATGGAATATTATTCCATTTGTTTGTGTCCTCTTTTATTTCATTGAGCAGTGGTTTGTAGTTCTTCTTGAAGAGATCCTTCGCATCCCTTGTAAGTTGGATTCCTAGGTATTTTATTCTCTTTGTAGCAATTGTGAATGGGAGTTCACTCAAGATTTGGCTCTCTGTTTGTCTGTTAATGGTGTATAGGAATGCTTGTGATTTTTGCACATTATTTTGTATCCTGAGACTTTGCTGAAGTTTCTTATCAGCTTAAGGAGATTTTGGGCTGAGATGATGGGGTTTTCTAAATATACAATCATGTCATCTGCAAACAGGGACAATTTGACATCCTCATTTCCTAACTGAATACCCTTTCTTTCTTTCTTCTGTCTGATTGCCCTAGCCAGAACTTCCAACACTATGTTGGCTAGAAGTGGTGAGAGAGGGCATCCTTGTCTTTTGCTAGTTTTCAAAGGGAATGCTTCCAGTTTTTGTCCGTTCAGTATGATATTGTCTGTGGGTTTATCATAAATGGCTCTTATGATTTTGAGATACATTCCATGAATACCCAGTTTATTGAGAGTTTTTAGCATGAAGTGCTGTTGAATTTTGTCAAAGGCCTTTTCTGCATCTATTGAGATAATCATGTGATTTTTGTCTTTGGTTCTGTATATGATGGATTGCATTTAATGATTTGCATATGTTGAACCAGCCTTGCATCCCAGGGATGAAGCCCCCTTGATCGTGGTGGATAAGCTTTTTGATGTGCTGCTGGATTCGGTTTGCCAGTATTTTATTGAGGATTTTCACATTGATGTCCATCAGGGATATTGGTCTAAAATTCTCTTTTTTTGTTGTGTCTCTGCCAGGCTTTGGTATGAGGATGATGCTGGCCTCATAACATGAGTTAGGGAGGATTCCCTCTTTTTCTATTGATCAGAATAGTTTCAGAAGGAATGGTACCGTCTCCTCTTTGTACCTCTGTTAGAATTCGACTGTGAATCTGTCTGGTCCTGGACTTTTTTTGGTTGGTAGGCTATTAGTTATTGCCTCAGCGTCTATTGTTGGTCTATTCAGGGATTCAACTTCTTCCTGGTTTAGTCTTGGGAGGGTGTATGTGTCCAGGAATTTATCCATTTCTTCCAGATTTTCTAGTTTATTTGTGTAGAGGTGTTTATAGTATTCTCTGATGGCAGTTTGTATTTCTGTAGGATCCGTGATGTTATCCCTTTGCCATTTTTTATCGCATCTATTTGATTCTTCTTTCTTTTCTTCTTTATTAGTCTTGCTAGCAGTCTGTCAATTTTGTTGATCTTTTCAAAAATCCAGATCCTGGATTCATTGATTTTTTAAAGGGTTTTTTGTGTCTGTATCTCTTTCAGTTCCGCTCTGATCTAAGTTATTTGTTGCCTTCTGCTAGCTTTTGAATTTATTTGCGCTTGCTTCTCTAGTTCTTTCAACATGATGTTACGGTGTTGATTTTAGATCTTTCCTGCTTTCTCTTGTGGACATTAGTGCTATAAATTTCCTTCTACACACTGCTTTAAATGTGTCCCAGAAATTCTGGTACATTGTGTCTTCATTCTCATTGGTTTCAAAGAACATCTTTATTTCTGCCTTCATTTCATTATTTACCTGGTAGTCATTCAGGAGCAGATTGTTCAGTTTCCATGTAGTTGTATGGTTTTGAGTGAGTTTCTTAATTCTGAGTTCTAATTTGAGTGCACTGTGGTATGAGAGACAGTTTATTGTGATTTCTGTTCTTTTACATTTGCTGAGGTGTGCTTTGCTTCCAATTTTGTGGTCAGTTTTAGAATAAGTGCAATGTGGTGCTGAGAATAACGTATATTCTGTTGATTTGGGCTGGAGAGTTCTGTGAATGTCTATTAGGCCTGCTTGTTGCAGAGCTGAGTTCAGGTCCTGAATATCCTTGTTAACCTTCTGTCTCGTTGATCTGTCTAATATTGACAGTGGGGTGTTAAAGTCTCCCATTATTATTGTGTGGGAGTCTAAGTCTCTTTGTAGGTCTCTAAGGATTTGCTTTATGAATCTGGGTGCTCCTGTATTGGGTGCATATATATATTTATGATAGTTAGCTCTTCTTGTTGAATTGATCCCTTTACCATTATGTAATGGCCTTTATTGTCTCTTTTGATCTTTGTTGGTTTAAAGTCTGCTTTATCAGAGACTAGGATTGAAACCCCTCCTTTTTTTTGCTTTCCATTTGCTTGGTAGATCTTCCTCCATCCCTTTATTTTGAGCCTATGGGCGTCTTTGCATGTGAGATGAGTCTCCTGAATACAGCACACTGATGGGTCTTGATTCTTTATCCAATTTGCCAGTCTGTGTCTTTTCATTGGGGCATTTATCCCATTTACATTTAAGGTTAATATTGTTATGTGTGAATTTGATCCTATCATTATGATGTTCACTGGTTATTTTTCCCATTAATTGATGCAGTTTCTTCCTAGCCTCGATGGTGTTTACAATTTGGCCTCTTTTTGCAGTGGCTGGTACCAGTTCTTTCTTTCCATGTTTAGTGCTTCCTTCAGGAGCTCCTGTAAGGCAGGCCTGGTGGTGACAAAATCTCTCAGCATTTGCTTGTCTGTAAAGGATTTTATTTCTCCTTCACTTATGAAACTTAGTTTGACTGGATATAAAATTCTGGGTTGAAAATTCTTTTCTTTAAGAATGTTGAATATTGGCCTCCACTCTCTTCTGGCTTGTAGGGTTTCTGCCAAGAGATCCACTGTTAGTCTGATGGGCTTCCCTTTGTGGGTAATCCGAACTCTTTCTCTGGGTGCCCTTAACATTTTTCCCTTCATTTCAACCTTTGTGAATCTGACAATTATGTGTCTTGAGGTTGCTCTTCTCTAGGAGTATCTTTGCAGTGTTCTCTGTATTTCCTGAAGTTGAATGTTGGCTTGCCTTGCTAGGTTGGGGAAGTTCTCCTGGATAATATCCTGAAGAGTGTTTTCCAACTTGCTTCCATTCTCCCCATCACTTTCGGGTATACCAATCAAACGTAGATTTGGTCTGTTCATATAGTCCCATATTTCTTGGAGGTTTTGTTCATTTCTTTTTACTCTTTTTTCTCTAACCTTGTTTTCTCACTTTATTTCATTAATTTCATCTTCAATCACTGATACCCTTTCTTCCACTTAATCGAATCGGCTATTGATGCTTGTGCATGCCTCACGAAGTTCTCGTGCCATGGTTTTCAGCTCCATCGGGTCATTTAAGGTCTTCTCTACACTGTTTATTCTAGTTAGCCATTCATCTAATCTTTTTTCAAGGTTTTTAGCTTCATTGTGATGGATTTGAACATACTTCTTTAGCTTGGAGAAGTTTATTATTACCAACTGTCAACTCGTCAAAGTCATTCTCCATCCAGCTTTGTTCCATTGCTGGGGAGGAGCTGTGATCCTTTGGAGGAGAAGCAGCACTCTGATTTTCAGAATTTTCAGCTTTTCTGCTCTGGTTTCTCCTCATCTTTGTGGTTTTGTCTACCTTTGGTCTTTGATGTTGGCGACCTACAGATGGGATTTTGGTATAGATGACTTTTTTGTTGATGTTGATTCTATTTCTTTCTGTTTGCTAGTTTTCCTTCTAATGGTCAGGTCCCTCAGCTGCAGGTCTGTTGAAGTTTGCTGGAGGTCTACTCCAGACCCTGTTTCCCTGGGTATCACCAGCGGAGGCTGCAGAACAACAAATATTGCAGAACAGCAAATATTGCTTCATCCCAGAGGGGCAGCCACCTATATGAAGTGTCTGTCGGCCCCTACTGGGAGGTGTCTCCTAGTTAGGCTACACGGGGGTCAGGGACCCACTTGAAGAGGCAGTCTGTCCCTTCTCAGAGCTCAACTGTCATGATGGGAGAACCACTGCTCTCTTCAGAACTATCAGACAGGGACGTTTAAGTCTGCAGAAGTTGTCTGCTGCCTTTTGTTCAGGTATGCCCTGCCCACAGAGGTGGAGTCTAGAGGCAGTAGGCCTTGTTGAGCTGTGGTGGGCTCCACCAAGTTCCAGCTTCCTGGCCACTTTGTTTACCTACTCAAGCCTCAGCAATGGCAGATGCCCCTCCCTCAACCAGGCTGCTGTCTCGCAGATCGATCCCAGACTGCTGCACTAGCAGCGAGCAAGGTTCTGTGGGCGTGGGACCTGTCGAGCCAGGCACGGGAGAGAATCACCTTGTCTGCCAATTTCTAAGACCTTGGGAAAAGTGCAATATTTGGGTGGGAGTGCCCCATTTTTCCAGGTAGTCTGTTACAGCCTCTCTTGGCTAAGAATGGGAAATCCTCTAACCCCTTGTGCTTCTGGGGTGAGGTGATGCCCCGCCCTGCTTCAGCTCACCCTCCATGGGCTGCACCCACTGTCCAGCCGTCCCAGTGAGATGAACCAGATACCTCTGTTGGAAATGCAGAAATCACCCGTCTTCTGCATTGATCACACTGGGAGCTGCAGACTGGAGCTGTTCCTATTCGGCCATCTTGGCAAGTGTATTATTTTCTATCCCTATTTGAAAAGAAGATTAGAAATAGTTTACATTCACAGAGAGTGGATAACAGGATTCTTTTAGAATTTTTCTCCAGGGTTACATTTGCTCTTTTCCCCTCCATCATAATATAGTAGAAGAGATTTGGACTTCCCATAAAACGTAACATTGATCTAATCCATCAGTGATTTTATACTAGTCAGGCAAAATAAGCAAAGGATAGCCAGCATGCTGGAAGGACCAAATAAAACACATGTGCTACAAAGGACAGGAGATAGACTCTGGAAAACTATGTAAGTTCCAGAGGTTTCTGTCCGTAAGTGACATGCTTCAGATCTCTCATTTCATTAAGAAGAGGAAGTTACAAGGTCAAGCCCAATATTCATTAGGCTAGAAAGTATTTGCTCCCACCAGAAAGAGAAACATATTGTTTTAAAAATGAAATAACTTATTGCAATAGATATAATCATTTTCTGTGTGTATAAGATAAGACAATATTTCTTTCTACTTGCATCGACAGGGTATGCATAGAAACAAAAGCATGATCAGTAAGTACATGATCTTTTTGAAATTAAATTTCCTCAGTCTGTTACTGACATTTAATTTATATTAAGACTGATAATTCAACTGACATGTTTGCATTTTAAGGTGCTCAAGGTGCTCCATTTGCCTGTTTTAAAGAAGTTAATTCTCTGCATGAAAGATCTGAAAACTGTGGTTTTAAAAATTCACAACCATTACCATGTGAAAGGAAGTACGTATGTAGAAAATGATTACTTATTTGAATCATAAAAATTATGTGTTTTTATCAAGAGATACTAAGTAGTAATGAACGTTAAATTGTATAACATGGGAATATTTTCAAATACCAATGCATACATTTTTTTTCTATGAAATTCAGGATTTTCTATTATTTTCCCTTGATATCATCCTAAAAATGAGATTGGACAAAAAAAACAAAAAAAAAAGGCTAATACTTAGTAACAGAGGAAGAAAATGGACACACAGTGCCAGAAATCAGAACTGCTACTCTATATTGAGAATTCAAATGAGGTTTTGTATTAAGTCTGTAAATAGCAACAATTAAGCAAACCTCAAGCTTTGATTTTTAAGACATAGAATTGTTGAGAAGAAGAAAGTTATTTTTGTTTTTGCTGATTGTGTCCAAAACATCAATATGTAAAGCATGGAAGTATCTGTTAATAGCTAAATTCAGACTATTGGGACGTAGTGTCACTATAATCCATGTAATAAAGGGATTAATGAAATCCAGTAATCTAATAAAGGAAGTGCCTACCCCATAACGAATATTTCCTTAATTTTATCTTCCTTAATTTCATTGAAAATTAAAGAGTCACAAAAATGTGTAACAGAGCCAGATTCACAAAATAAGAGAATGGGAATAACATAAAAAAAATTAGATATAATTAATTCAGGGAGAAGCAGACATTTCTTTTAGTCTCAAAGACATAGCCAGGAAAAACCATAATAAAATCCTCAGGTAAGCACCACTATCAGTACTGTTAAAAACAATACGGTTCCTTTATGAAGATGAGAAATGGATGAAGAAGGTATCCAGTTGGGTGGGACTAAAGTAGTATCCTCCATCACCCTCCTCCTTATATGAAATTACTATGGATATGTATGCTGTGGAGAAGATGCAGAACTTCCCACTTGCCCCAACACAGGAGGATTAGTACATGGAAAGAAGAAAGGTAGAATCACAAAGAAAGTACTGATGAGTGGGAATCTCAGGAGGAGACCCTGCATAATCAGCCACACCTATTGGATATTAATACAGAGCACCAGGGGCCAGCAGTCTCAGTTACACCACAGTGGATCCCCACAAAGACAGAAGATGGTGGTATGACAACCCCCACTTAATCTTCTTCCTGATGTTCAGAGGCACATTTGCTGCCTTTAATTTAAGATTATTCATAAAAAAAGATAAAAGATACCTGGAAGAAATTGTGAAAGTTAGTAAACATGACTCCTTTGGACTTTGTCTTATGTGATAATAGTACATGAATTTTCCTGAAATATCATCATTAGATGAAACTAAAATTGAATAGCATACATCATCTCATCTAAACAGACTGCGATTCCTTTTCAGAAAAGAAAAAAATAGTTCTAAGAATTTAACTATAAGTGCAAATTTTGGGAAAATGGACTTGGAGCAAGAATTTGTACTCGATAGCCAGACTAGAAGGATACATATGTACTATGCAAGTCTGGTTTAGAATACATTCTATAGAAAGAGAGTGGAGCCAAAATCAAAAGAAATATCGAGACCTGAGAAAGTAGAAAAGTTATGCTGGAGAGAAGACAAAAGTGGAATGTAATTTAGGTTTCAGCTCTTAATCTCATTTCAATCTTTACTTCTTAATGTAATTAAGTTTATTCTTCTGATACTGAAAAAGCCTCAAATGGTCTTTTAGGACAAATGGGTAAAATTCCCTAAGAGGAGCCTTTTGATTAAATAATAATGACATGTTCAGTAGACGCAGATCAATGGCTAAAAATGATTATTCTCATTGAGGATGGTATTTGATAATTAGATTTCAATAATTTCAAGTAAAAAAAGTTACATAGATTGTCTTTCAGAGCATAGTCTAGAAATACTGTTAGCCTCATAGAGAAGCCAGTATTTTACCCAATGATAGATTACAAATGGCGAAATAAAGCATCTGTGGGATAAGATAACCTTTGGTATGCTTGTGGCATGGAGGGGATCTAAAAGTTCTTAAATTTTTAACAGATAAGTTAAATATGCTGGAAATATCTGTATGTTGGGAGAAATTGTGGATCAAAATGAAGGGTGTGTATACAGCAGAAATGTACTGTCTATACATCATGACAAGAATGATAGGCACAATAAAATGTACAGAAAGAGAAATGCAATTAGCCACTCTCAGCAAATTTTGTGTAATAAGTGACCAGGCTGGCCAAGCTATATCAAACCGGGGCAAGTGACTAATTCTCCCAGAGTGTGGTAAAATGTGAATAGTCTAAGACGACTGGAACCTAGAGAACCAAAATTGGGCTCTATAATAGGAAATGAAGTCATGTCTTCACATCTGAGTTAAGCATATACATTTCAATTCTGCTATTAAGACAGTTGCATTTAGTTGTTGTGCACCATAAAATAATGTTTTAATTTGGCATTTTTCAAGTGTTGTACTGTCAATTAACAGTATTTATGTTACCATCTATGCAGTACTCACTTGGAACTTGTTATCATTAAGAGATAAACTGATAAGGAATTTTTTGCTTTCCACTTCCAGGGATGTTCTCTGTGGAAAATTAGCTTGTGTTCAGCCGCATAAAAATGCTTATAAAAGTGACATTCAATATACAGTTTATTCATATATTCAAGACCATGTCTGTGTATCTATAGCCACTGGGTCCTCCATGAGATCAGATGGAACAGACAATGCCTATGTGGCTGATGGCACCATGTGTGGTCCAGAAATGGTAACAAAAATGTGATAATTTATATTCAGCTGTGTTAAATTATGTTGATTATCAGATACTGCATTCCATGATGACTATCACAATTATATTGAGTGGATTTAAACTTGTGCTGGCATTTATTTCCCATGTGATGTTTAAATGATAATTAAAACAAGCCTAAGTTATCCAATTACGTTGCTTTTTGGATTAAAATACTATCAGTCTTTATGTAAAAAAAGTGTATGTGTATATATATATATATATATATTTTTTTTTTTTTTTTTTTTTTTGAGACAGAGTCTGGCTCTGTTGCCCAGGCTGGAGTGCAGTGGCCGGATCTCAGCTTACTGCAAGCCCCGCCTCCTGGGTTCACGCCATTCTCCTGCCTCAGCCTCCCGAGTAGCTGGGAGTACAGGCGCCCGCCACCTCGCCCGGCTAATTTTTTTTGTATTTTAGTAGAGACGGGGTTTCACCATGTTAGCCAGGATGGTCTCGATCTCCTGAACTTGTGATCTGCCCGTCTCGGCCTCCCAAAGTTATATATATATATTTTAAGCACAAGATTTTACTAACTGACATCTGGTAGCTTTAAATTGTAAAATGCTAATACAAAGTTTCCCATTTTCCTTGTTTCACAAAGAACATTAATTGACTTTACATATTTCTTAAATTATTTGATTTGTATCTGATCAAAATACAAGTGTACAAAAGGTTTGAAACCAAACAATCTATACTGGGAAACATTGCTATAGTATGCATATACAGGCTCATGCATGAATATATATGAACGCTTATATCTGTGTCATCATAACATAAAAAGAGGACAAAAAGGCTTTAGAGACTTGGTTAATCTTGCAGTACAAGGGCACATGTTCCAGAAAACATGATACTATGTGGCATCTGAAATTTCGCACAATAATTATAAATAGAGTGTTGCATTTAAATGTCATTTGGTGCTTATTTGATGTGTAAAAATAAAACAAAACCTAGAAATAGAGGATGAGTTAGTTAATTGTTATATCTGGTGTCAGCAACCCTAATCCCTTGAGAAACCTTCATGTGGTGATCTGCTCCTGTAATGACTCTCAGTGATCCCACTTTCTGTCATTCATTCCTTTGTGTAATCCCTTCCTTTGCCTGTAGGCTGTATCTAATGACTTGCTTGTAACAAATAAAATACAAAAGTTTTGGAATGTCACAAGATTAGAGGTTGGAGACAAGAAAGAAGATGAGAACAGATAGTGACTTCTGTTTTGCATGGACTGTCTCCCTTGCGTTCTCAGATTGCTTGCTTTGCTGAAGCAAGCTGCCTTCCTGGAAAATCCCACGAGGAAAGCAACTGTGGGACAGTGAAAATCTGAGGCCCTCAGTTCAACAGCCTGTGAGGGACTGAATTCTGCCAAAACCACACAAGCAAGCTATGAAGAGGAGCTTTGCAAGTCAGACCAAGAGATGAGACAACAGTCCCAGAAAGCAGATAACACCTTGATTTCAGCTTGTAAGAGACTGTGAAGCAGAGAACCCAGATAAGATGTGCTTGAATTTCAGACTCACAGAAGCTGTGATATAATAAATATGTGTTGTTTAATGTCATTAATTTTGGTGATAATTTTGTTAGGCAGCAATAGATAACTGATACAGATTTGATACCTGGAAATATGGTGCTGCTGTAACAAATACCTTAAAAAGTGGGAAGGAATATAGAACAAGGAAGTAGATAGAGACCAAAAGAATGTTGAAGACCAAGGTACAGAAAGCTTAAATTGCCTGGGACGGACCTTAAGGACAACTCCGGAGTTTAAGGACCTGGCTGGTGAGGGCTCAAGTGGTAGTTAGGAGTATATTATTAAAGACTGGAGGAAGTAAGGTTCTTTTTATATAGTGGCAGAAAGCTTAGCATATTGTCTTCTACACGTATGTGGAAAGTAGAATATGTACATAACTTGGTGATCTAGCTTCTGATCCCTTCTAACAGCTTATAATATAATATGAAATGAAATAAGCTGAGGGAACTGTTAAATAAAACATAACCATTGATGATTTTGAAAAATCTTAGCCTCTACAGACAGCAAAGGATGCTGAAATAAAGAAATGGATTCCAAGAACTATTAGGAAACCATGGTCAAGAGTGAGGCTATAAAACACTAGGTAAGAGTTCCAAAAGATTAGTCAAGATCAACTCTTAACTAATGTTCTACAATAAAAGGCTCAGAATTTTATTCAGTTATACAAAAGTCCTTTCAAGAAGGAAAGACTGTGCCTCACAAATCCTCTAATTTTAAAAAGTAGAGCATCTAGAAACTTCAGAGCTTTGTCCTTCAGCCATCTCAGCAGAAGCCCAAGGTAGAAAATGGTTCATTTCAAAGATATTTGAGAGCATGGCTTTTGTTTAATGTAATGAGTCCCAAAGAGATTCACAGGAGACCCACAGTTTTTGAGAAACTGCCAGTAAAGAAAATACAAAATGAAAAGAGGCTGTTGGACCCCCAAAATTCTACTGAGAGGAGGCAGGCTGAGACAATTGCTCAGAGGCAAACGCGTGCTATCTTTCCTGAAAAATGAAGGAATACTTAATGAAATAAGAACTGAGAAGGCAGAACTGAGAGCCAAGAGAGATTATTCAGAAACCTTGAAAGCCAATCAAGGAACTCCCAACATGAGCCCTTCTAGATATTTCAGAATTGCTATGGACTAGTAATTCCTTTTTAGTTCTAATCCTCCCCCCAACACACACACTTTGAATGAAAGTATCTGTAAGTTATTCTATGCCTTTATTACCATTATATATTGTTGGCGTTGGGGACAGATTACTCTCTAGTGTCAAAGATCTACAAATGGAGGAGCAATACTCAAGGAAGTATACCCATGAACTTAATCCACAGATGGAGTTAACTCAGATGAAGAAATAGGCTTTGAACTGATGCTATAATGAAATGAGAATGCTGGAGAGCTTGACAATTCTTGTGGTTTTTATGTCTAAAAGATATGCAACATTAGAAGCTGAACTGTGCTGCTCAGCTTTTTTTTTTTTTTTTTGAGACGGAGTCTCGCTCTGTCACCCAGGCTGGAGTGCAGTGGCCGGATCTCAGCTCACTGCAAGCTCCGCCTCCTGGGTTTACGCCATTCTCCTGCCTCAGCCTCCCGAGTAGCTGGGACTACAGGAGCCCGCCACCTCGCCCGGCTAGTTTTTTGTATTTTTTAGTAGAGACGGGGTTTCACTGTGTTAGCCAGGATGGTCTCGATCTCCTGACCTCGTGATCCGCCCGTCTCGGCCTCCCAAAGTGCTAGGATTACAGGCTTGAGCCACCGCGCCCGGCCCGCTGCTCAGCTTTTAAAATGCCCTCCAATATCTTACCATCTTCTGCTTACTCCCTTCATAATACACTTTCCCTACCAACTATGTGAGGGATGGACACAGTGACTTGCTTCTAGCAAATAGAGTATGGAAAAAATGGTGGACTATAACTTACAATATTAGGTTACAACAGATAGTATTTTTCATTTTGTTCTCCTGCCCCTTCTTCATTGCTTACTTGGATGAAACAAGCTGCCACATTGAAGAGTAATACATGGGAAGAAACTGAGTATGTTCTCCACCCAAAAGACCTTGAGGAAATGAGCATGTTAATACAACAGCCTTCTGACAACCACGTGACAAATTTGGAAGCATATTCATTTTAGTAAAAGCTTCAGATGAAATTGGCTGGCATTTTAATACCAGTCTATGCAAATATCTGAAGCAAAAGACCAAGCTGTGCCATTCCTTTCATCACTTGCAGAAACTGAGATAATACGGGTATTGTTTCCTTGTCGAAAGACAAACTTCTAAGAGTGCAATTTCTGATTTGCAAGCTAAGTATGTTTTTGGTTCTATGAGAAACTGCTATAATCTTTGATTGAGTGGCTCTACCATTTTTCATTTCCACTAGCAGTGTGTGAGTGAGAAGTTTCTCCATATCCTCACTGGCATTTGGTGTTAGCACTACTTATTATTTTCTCATTTTTATATGTGCATAGTGATATTTGCATTCTTTAATGGTTAATTATATTCAATATTTTTTCAATGAACTTATATGTCATCAGTATATCCTCCTGAGTAAAGCATTGGATCATGTCTAGCCTATTTTAATCAGATTGTCTTTTTTTAAAGTTCAGTTTGTTTTTAAATATCATAAAGGCAAGATGGCAAATATTTTCTTCTACTCTGTAGTTTGCTTTACTTACTTTTTTTGGTTGAATGTATAGTTTTATTTGACATACAAAAACCACTTTGAAACACCAAGATGGGAGGATCACTTGAGCTCAGGAATTTCAGACCTGCCTGGGAAACACAGTGAGACCTTGTCTCTAAAAAAAGTAATAATATTTTAAAAAATTAGCCAGGTGAGGTGGCACACACCTGTAGTCTCAGCTACTTGGGAGGCTGAAGCAAGAGGATCTCTTGAGCTCAGGAGATTGGGGCTTTCACACCACTGCACTCCACTCTGGTTAACAAAGCAAGACCCTGTCTCAAATAAATAAATAAATAGAAGATAAAGAAATAAACAATAAGTTGATGAGTTTAGAGATAATTATACATCTGTGAAATGATCACTACCTTCCATGTTGTAAGCTATTTATAACTTCCAAAACTTTTTCCCAATCTTTTATTTATTTATTTACTTATTTATTATTGTTACCTTTCTCATAGAAGCATTTAACATATGATCTATCCCCTAGGAATTTTTTAAGTACATAATACATTATTGTTAACTATATAAACTGTGACATTCAGTCAATCTCTAGGAATTACTTATCTTAGATAACCAAAATGTTTTAACTTTTGACTAATATATCCCCATTTCTCCCTTCCCCCAGTCCCTAGTAACCACCATTCCACTCTCTGTTTCTGTTAAGTTTTATTATTTAAGATTTGTCATATAAGCAATATCATGTAGCATTTGTTTTTCTGTGCTTGGCTTATTTCGTTTAGCCTATTGTCCTCTAGGTTCATCCATGTTGTTGCAAATGGCAGGAATTCCTTTTTTATAGCTAAGTAATATTCCATTGTATATATATACCATATTTTCTTTATCCATTCATTTATTAATGGACATTTAGATTAGATTTCTTCCATGTTTTGGTTATTGTTAAAAATTCTACATTGAAGAGGGTAGTGTGGACATCTCTTTAGAATCCAGTTCCTTTGGATGTTTACCCAGTAGCGCAATTGGTGGATCATATGGTATTTCTATTTTCAGATTTTGAGAAGCTTATGTACTGCTTCCCATAGTGGCTATATGAATTTATATTCCCACCAACAGTGTACAAGGGTTCCTGTGTTGATTTATATTAGGTGTCAACCTGACTGGATTGAAGAATGCCTAGATTGCTGGTAAAGTATTGTTTCTAAGTGTGTCTTTGAGTGTTGCCAGAGGAGATTAACATTTGAGTCAGTGGACTGGGAGAGGAAGACCCACCCTCAATGTGGTTTACAGCCCGACTAGAAAAAAGCAGAAGAAAGAAGTTAGGATAAGCTGGCTTGCTGAGTCTTCTGGCTTTCATCTTTCTCCCATGCTGAATGCTTCCTTCCAACCTCTGCCTGTTATCCAGTTCCAAAGTTGCTTCCCCATTTTCAGGTATCTTTATAGCAAAGCCCCACTTCTCTGGTACCAATTTTCTGTATTAGTCTGTTGTCACACTGGTATAAAGAACTACCTGAAACTGGGTAATTTATGAAGAAAAGAGATTTAACTGACTCACAGTTCCACAGGTTGTACAGAAGGCCTGGCTGGGGAAGCCTCAGGAAACTTACAATCACAGTGAAAGACAAAGGGGAAATAAGCACATATCCACATGGCTGGCAAGAGAGAGAGAGAAGAGAGAGGAGAAAGAAGGAGGAAGTGCTACACACATTCAAATAACCAGATCTCATGAGAACTCACTATCACGAAAACAGCAAGGGGGACATCTACCCCCATGATCCAATCACTTCCTAACAGATCCCTCTGCCAGCATTGGGGATTACAATTCAACATGAGATTTGGGTGGAGACGTAGAGCCAAATCATATCAGTTCCCTTTTCTCCACATCTTCTCCAACTCTTATTATCTTTAGTCTTTTTGATAATAGCTATGCTTACAGGTATGAGGTGATGTCTTATTGTGGTTTTAATTTGCATTTTTCTAATGATTTATTAGTGATTTTGAGTATTTTTTTTTCTAATATCTATTGGCGATTTGTATCTTTTTAAAATAAATTTCTATTTATATACTTTGCCCAGTTTTTAATCAGATCATTTTCTTACCATTCATTTGTTAGAGTTCCTCTTATATTTTGGATATTAACTCCTCATCAGATGTATGGGTTTTAAATGTTTTCTATCATTTCATAGGCTGTTTATTCTCTCTGTTAACTGTGTCCTTGACTACGCAGAAGATTTTCTTTGATATAATCCAATTTGTCTATTTTTGCTTTTGTTGCATATACAATTCGTATCTTCAAAATCATGCCCAAACCAATGTCATGAAGATTTTCTGTTATGTTTTCTTTTATTAATTTTATAATTTCAGGTCTTATGGGTTTTTTAATCCATTTTGAGTTGATTTTTGTATGATGTGAGATAAGGGTCTAATTTCATGTTTCTACATATAATATCCAGTTTTCCTGGATATTGACTATAATATCCAGTTTTCTTAACCAGTTTTTGAAGGGAATTTCCATTTCCCTGTTGTGTATTCTTGGCATATTTTTCTAAAATTCATTGACTGTATATTTGTGAATTTATTTCTGGGTTCTCTATTCTGTCCCGTTGTCCATGTATTTGTTTTCATGCCAGTACCATGCCATTTTGCACGCTATCAATTTGTACTATAGTTTTAAGTCAGATTTTGTGATGCCTCCAGCTTTGTTATGTTTGCTTAATAATGGACTTTTGTTGCTTTATAAAATTTTTGAATTTTTTTCTTTTTCTATGAAGATTGTCATTTATATTTTGATACAGATTGCATTGAACCTGTAGGTTGCTTTCGATAGTATGGACAAAAAATATATTTGCAGTCTGTGAAAATGAGATATGTTTTCATTTGTTTGTACCATATTCAATTTCTTTCATCAAGATTTTATATATTTCAATGTTTAGGTGTTTGTCCTCCTGATTAAATTTATTCATAAGTATTATTGGGAGCTATTATAAACAGGATAACTTCTTTGATTTTCTTTTTCAGAATGTTTGTTATTAGCGTATAGAAACCTGTGTACACAGGAGAAGTTCTGGTTCCTGTGTCTGCAAGAGCTTACTGGACTCTGGGGCTATCCTGCAGCCTAAGTCTGCAGCAGTGTGCTGGTGTCTGAATCCACTGGCACAGGACTGGGGCCTGGGTCTGCAGGGGTAGATCTGGAGCCTGGGTTCATGGCGACTGGCTTGGTGATGTGGTCTCCTGGAGTGAGTCTGTTGCTGGAATTTGCAGCAAATTCAGACACATACTTCACTCTTTCTCACCAATGGGAGAGCTCCCAGGTAGAGAGCATCTTTCTCCAATCTGCTCTGTTAGGCTTGGGCGAGAATTGACATGGTTAAAGTAAAATCATTCTTCCTACATTTTCCAATTTGTCTTTCCTCATTTCTGTGCTCCACATTGGTTCTTTCTTCCCTCTCTCAGATTTCAGAGTTCTGATGAAGATTATTTCATGCATGAATGGCTGCCAGATCAGTCTTTGAACCTCCTATTACTCCATTTTGCTAACGCCATTCCTGTAGCTTTTCCCCCCCATCCTCTTTAGAACAGCTTTTCTCAGAACAAAAACTTTTTATTTTCATAAGGTCCAGTTTAGCTTTTATGTATCATGTTTCCTTTTATGTATCATGCTGTTGGTGTCAAATCTAATAATTTTTCATCTAGAACTAGATCATGAAGCTGTTCTCCTGTGTTTTTCAAAAATGTATATTCCATTTTACATTGGAGTCCACATTCCAATGTGGACTTAAAGTGTAACTTAAAGTGTAACTTTAAGTTAACACTTTCATGAAGTTTAAGAGTTTTTTTGTTTGCTTGTTTGTTTTTTGCCTATGTATGGCCATTTAGTTAAAAACTGTTTGTTGAAAGGCTCTTCTTTCTCCATTGAATTACTTTTGTACCTTTGTCAAAAATTAATTAGGTATATTTTGTGGGTCTATTTTGGAGTTCTCTGCACTGTTAAATTGGTCTACATGTCTATTCATCTGTCATTAGCATACTCTTGATTTCCCTAATTCTGAAGTAAACCTTAGTATTAGGCAGGGTGATTCTCTTCACCGTATTACTATTTTTCAAAATTGTTTTGGCTATTCTAAGTTCTGTAACTTTTCATATGAATTTTAGAATAAACTTATGTTAGACAAAATATTTGGAGAATTTTGATAGAAATTGTGTAAAAACTGTAGGTGAATTTGAGGAGAATTGAATTGACATCTTTACTATATTGTCTTTCAATCTATGAATATGATAAGTCTCTTCAACTATATAGGTAGTCTTTGATTTCTTTTATCAGTAGTATATAATTTCCAGGATATAGATCCAGTATGTACTTTTTACATTTAAATGTAAGTATTTTGCTTACACTGGAACAATTTTAAATGGTATTATGTTTTAATTTTCACACATACGATTGTTAGAGAAATGTGATTTTTATGTATTGAACTTGTGTCCTGAAACCTTGGTAAACTCACGTCTTAGCTCTAAAAGTTTTTAAGGATATGTTTGTTAATATTTGGTATGTGGTCAATTATATCACATGAAAAATGGGAATGCTTAATGTTTTCTTTTATAATGTTTTTTTAAATTTACTCTTCTTGCCTTATTTCACCAACTAGAAATATAACTACTATGCTGAAAAATACTGGTAGGAGGGGACACCCTGGCCTTCTTCCTGCTCTTCTGGGAAAACATTCAGTTTTTCTTAATTAAGTGTGATGTTAACTATAGGTTTTTGAAGATGTTCCTTCACTGTTTCTTCATCATTGAGGGAGTTCCTATCTATTATTTGTTTACCTAGAGGTTTTTTTTCTTAAAATCATAAATGAATACTGAAGTTTGTCTCATGCTTTTTCTGTGTTACTGGATGTAATTATGTGAGTTTTCTTGTTTGGAATTATAATTATGTTGAGTCACGTTGTCTAAAAAACAGTATATGGAAGTTCGTTGATGGCATTTGGACACTTCAATATTCTGGATCCTCAAGAAAAATATGTGTTTGTAAAGACAATAAATGTCCTCTTATTCTGTGTATACTAAAGTAGCTTTGTAGAGATTAGATGGCACAAGAGATTGAATTTACATGGTAAATTTTGGGGAGATTGCTTGAAATTAGCAAAAACTTTGATCATGGCTGTTTAGGAGACATAACAGTGCTAAGCGTATAAGATCAAGGAACCAACAGATTCAGTGTCTGGTGAGAGTCCACTCTCTGCTTCAAAAATGGCACCTTCTTGCTGCATCCTCACATGGGAGAAAGAGTGAATAAGCTCCCTTGGAGCTCTTCTAAAAGAGCACCAATCCCATTGATGAAGGTTCTTTTCTCATAACCTAATGACCCTCACACTCCCTAAAAGCCTCACTTATCAATAGTCCTGCATTGGGTATTGGGTTTGAACATATGAATTTGGGGGAACACAAACATTCAAATCATAACATTACACCTCTGACCCCCTAAATTCATGTTATTCTCATATGTAAAATGTATTCCATCCCAGTAGCCCCCAAATCCATAACTCATTCTAATGTCAACTCAAAAGTCTAAAGTCCAGATTTTCATCTAAATATCATCTAACTCAGATATGGGTGCAATTCAAGACATGATTCATCCTAAGGCATTTTGCCTTCCAGCTTTGAACTTGTGAAATCAATTTATTTGCTGACAAAATACAATAGTAAACAGGCATAGGATACACATGCCCATTACAAAAGGGAGAAATAGGAAGGAAGAAAGGGTTCCAAGTAAGTCCAAAATCCAATGAGGCAAAAAACATTAACTATTAGAGTTGGAGAACAATTTTTTGACATATCTTCCAGACACACTGGGGCACAAACTGGGCCCCCAAGACTCTCGGCAGCCCAGTCTCAATGGATGTGCTGGTTACAGCCCATGCACACCTCTCACAGGTTGGAGTTGTATGTCTGGGGTTCTCTTAGGCTAGAGTTGCACACCAGTGACTCAACCGACCTGAGGTTAAGGGGGCAGTTCTGTACTCATTGCTTGAGTAATCATGACCCTAGTGGGGGCTATCTGTGCTGGCCTCACTCTTGCTCTCAGCTCCACTGGGCATTGCCCTAGTATGACAGTTTTCTGCCTGTGCTCTGAGGGTCTCTGGGGCATCCTTTGAAGTCCAGATCAAGGCAGCCACGCCTCCATTGGTTGTTCACTCTGGGCCCTCGTAGAGATGGCACCAAGGAGACACCCCCAAGGTTGATACAATGTGCCCTCCAGAAGGACATTCCCTTGGGCCTCATCCCATCTGGGCCCACAGGAGCCCCACCTGGTATGCTTGAGAAGCAGTTTGCTAGAATGCAGGGAACAGAGACTTGAGACATCACGAGCAGTAAGTGCCAAAGTCCTGTGGGTGCATGAAGCTCCTCTTTTGACAAAGATCTGTCCCTGAAGCCTTGTAACTCCGATTCGTAATGGGAGTGGCAGCATTGATAATCTCTGAAATGCCTTCAGGGTCATTCTTCCATTGATTTGGGGAATATCACCTAGTTTCCAAACCTTCTTAATCTCTTTTTCAAAAGGTGGCTTAGTCATATCCTTGGTGTTTTCTCCCGAAAATGTGCTTTTTCATTCTTTACAACATGGTGGGGATAAGAATTTTCCAAATCTTTTAGTTCTGCTTTCCTTTTCATTATAAATTCCATGTTTAATATTTATTTCTTCTCACACTTTACTATAAACTGATAAAAAAGCATGTTGCACCCTCCACCATCTGCTAACATATTTCTTCTTCTCTGAAATATCCTATTTCATGGCTCAGAAATTCCACCTTCTACAAAACACTAGGACACAAACAATTCAGCCAAGTTATTTGCCTCTTTATAACAAAGATCATCATTCCCTCAGTTTCCAGTATCTTGGTCCTCATTTCAATTGAGACCTCATAAAAATGGCTTTCACCATCCATTTTCCTACCAATGCTCTGATCACAACCAGTTAGGTAACCTGTGAGAAGACTGAGGCTCTCTCTACAGCTATCCTCTTCTGAGCCCTCACCAGAATCATCCTTAATTCTCCACTTACAGCAATGTAGGCTTTTTCTAGCATGCACTTCCAAACCTTTTCAGCCTCCAGTCATTAGTGAGTTCCAAAGCAACTTCCACATCTTTAGGTATTTGTTATAGCAACATTTCACCTCTCAGTACCAATTTCTGTCTTAGTGCATTCATGCTGCTATAATGAAATACTTGAGACTGGTTAATTTACAAACAACAGGAATGTACTACTTAATAGTTTTTGAGACTGAGAAGTCCAAGATCAAAGTGCTAGCAGATTTAGTGCCTGGTTGGGACTGGTTCTCTGCTTTAAAGTTGGTACCTTGCCATGTCGTCACGTGACAGAAATGGTGAACAAGCTCCACTGGACCTCTTTTATTAAGGCACTAATCCCATTCATGGGGATTCTACCCTCATGACCTAATTGCCTTCTAAGGGCTCCACCTTTCAATATGATTGCACTGCAGATTAGGTTTCAACAAGTGAATTTTGGAGAACACAAACATTCCAACCACAGCATGTTAATATCTTGGTTAAAGTGTTTCGTTTTTCATTTCTAAAATGACAATAGCTTGTTTGTCTCTTTTGTTCTTAAATGATTACAATTTTTGACATACAAAAAACAACAGTAGTTAAGAAAACTTATTTTCAGACTCTTAGATATTTTTTATTCATTATTTGCTTTTAAGAAATGCATAGGAATCAGAACTCTGTGCAATTGGAAACTTCTTTGTTGAACTATTAGTTATCGCACATCACTTGCAGTGTATTATGTGATTAAAAGTGTGTTTCCATTTCTTTGTTTGGTGCATATTCATATTGAGCCAACAGATCTAAGGGGAATTTGTTGAAAGTTAACTAAGAGTGCCTTCATCACAGGATGTTGACCACATTGATTTTTAAAAATAGATTCCTATTTTTTTTACTTGAAGTGTCTTTTGTCCAACTAGACTTCCAGAATGGATTGCAGAAATACAGATATTAAGTGAAACATGTTCAGTTATAATATTAGTATACATTTTAATATAAAGCTATTTTCACATTCCCATGTGGCCTTTTGCACCTATATATAGAAAGTTCTTGTGCTACTTAGAATACGATAAAAAATAATCTCAAAAACATTCAAAATATGTCTATGCAATATTCACATAAATTTTGATGCATACTTAAATGGCAATGAATGGTACTTTATTCTGTTTCCTAAAATTATTTACAATGCATAATTTGTCATCTTCTTATTCTGATCAGCAATGTATAACTTTAAATCAAACTTATGATCCAGTGAGAAATGTTAGTTAACTTAAGAGTTCATCGCTTGATTATTAATTTCTTATAATCTCCCTTCCTTATACATACACTGGTCTAAATTAGACAATGTTATTCTATTGTATCATATCTTAGGTTCGGGAGGTATATGTGCATGTGTTTGTTACATGGGTAAATTACCTGTCACTGAGGCTTGGTGTACAAATGATTCCATCACCAAGGTAGTGAGCATAGTACCCAATAAGTAACCTCCCAAACCAGGCCCCTTTCCCTATCCTCCCCTTTCAAGCAGTCCCAGTATCTATTGTTCCACTTTTTTTCTGCCATGTGTATTTAATGTTGAAGAGATAGTCACACTCCCATGTTTATCGCCACACTATTCACAATAACCAAACTATGGAATCAACCTAATTGCTCATTAATGGGTGAATAGATAAAGCAAATGTGGCACATACACACAACAGAATCATTATTTAGTGATAAACAAATAAATTCATGTTATTTGCAGAACATGGATGAACCTAGGGACCATTGTATTAACTGAATTAAGCCAAGCACAGAGAAATAAATATCATATATTCTTACTCATACATGGAAGCTAAAAATAGTCTTGGATATCTTTTTATTTTTTGCTGAATTGCTCTGGCCAGAACACCTGATATTTGCTGAATATGAGAGACAAACCCGGGTTGACATATGCAACTTATAATCTATAAATTGGTTTCATGCAGATTTGAGGAAATAATTAAAAAGCTAATTTTTATTCATGTTTGGTATTGTTATATTGTGAATGACTTAAACAGATTTTATGGTGACGTTTTGAAATAAAAAAGAAGCTTACAAAGTCAGAAAAAAAATAGAAAAACATAAATGAGGCAAAACACCACATATCTAGAGGATTATTCACCACTGTATTACCCATTTTGCAATAAAAAAAGTTTTATAAGAAATACATATTTTTCTTGCCGTATTATTTTGAGGAATATTATAACAAAGATTCATAACTTATGAATTATACTTAAAATCTAAACAAAATGATTTTCTGTTCCATTTTTTGAGAAGATAAGTCATTAACATTTAATCAATTATTCATAACAAAACATTAACATAATTTAGAAAACTCATATGATGAGTGTCTCAATCCAATCCCAGCTGTAAGTATCAAAAACCAAAACTATATGTAACCTTTACATAAACCACGTCAAGGTAAGCACCCTCAGTTTTTTTGCTTGCAATTACTTTGTTTAGATTTTTGTATTAATGACTAATATTAATATAATTAATATTATCTTAATAATTTATTAATATTAGTCATATCGATATTAATAAAAGTCTTTCAACTTAACCATCTCTTATGCATATATATGAAACCATTTATGTTTTTTCTTGTTTTATATGATATTTGTGAATTGTAAAAATTTTGTTTGTTTCATTTTAGTACTGTGTAAATAAAACCTGCAGAAAAGTTCATTTAACGGGATATAACTGTAATACCACCACAAAATGCAAAGGGAAAGGGGTAAGTCACTTTTGTATCTGAATTGCCTGTTATTGTTGTGGGTAATTCAAATAAACATCTGTTTATGAGGATTGAGAGTCTAAGCTATTTAAACTTGCCCAGGTCTAGTAGACTAATATAAAGAAAATTACTTGACCTAGTTTCAACACTGTATAACATATTAAGTGAATTGTACAAGATACGTATTGAACTGTAAGCAGTCACAACTTAATAATTAGTAATATGTTTAAATAAAAACATTTACTCTTCTTCAACACAAATAAATGCATTTTTACTTATATTGTGAACATACTTTTTCTCCCACATACATTTAATAATTAAGGCATATGAGCGTACAATATTTTACAGAGTATACTTAAAAACACGTTGACATATCAGGGAATATTTTTTTCTCATGGAAAGACTTCCAATAGCAAATGCAACTTCACGCAAAAAGCTTTATTTCTTCTGAGTTGTTTGTTTTAATCTGGTAATTTAAATTTGTTAATTTTATATTGCATTTCCATTTATTAAAATTTACAAGTTGAGGATTTTAAAAAATTATTTTCCTAAAAGAAAATCAGTGCGTGACATAGTTAACATTATAAGAGTAACCTCAAATTCACCAGAATGTATTCATATTTAATTCTATAATTTCTAAATTAGTTGGATTCAGAAGGTATTAAATGCTAGTACATTGTCAGTAATTTACTATCAGTTGTTAACAAAGAAAATAGTCACATTTTAATGTTTTGTTTTTTTCTTTCTGTAATTATAATTTTTGACTTGAGTTTTTTACTTCCTCTTTTGTATTATAGGTTTTCAGCCTTATTATTTTTTATAATATCTCAACACAAAGTTATACATTATCAATTTTTACTACCATGTTTCATTGGGTACACAATTTTCTTCATATATTTTTATTTACATTCAGTCATTTTACTTCTACTTTTTAGATTTTTTTGATAAAACCTTTTACTATGAAATATTACATTCATAAAGGAAATACATAAGGTGAAACTTCTGTATTTACATTAATTTATATTTCTACATATGTTATATGTTGTAGTTAAAATGTTTAAAAAGAAAAACTACTTAAAATAATTATAAGTCGATAGAAATCTTACTGAATCTAGGCAAATTTGCATAGATTCTCTAATGACAGTTCTCAATAGACAGCTTTATCATTTATCATTCCAGTTCAATTGAATTAGCATGTAGGTGTTCTGAAATTCTATTATTCATGAAATGTTGCCAGTTATGACAGTGTCATTCTCTTTTTATTAGTGATATACTTTTCATTAGTTGCCATGGACAGTTATAATTTATTACTCTGAAAACTAGTAGTCTAAGCGTCAATATCAAAGAAGTTAAGAAAATAACAGAATATTAAATTCAGGCTTTTATGCATGATTCAATATAAGTGGTGGATATTCTTGCTGTGAAAGAAAAAATTTCAAGGCTCCACACTTTAGTGTAATATTTGCAGAATATTTTTATTATAATTTTCTATTAAAATAATTCTTTTGTTTCTAGTTTGTTTTCTATTATGAATAAATGTTAAATTTTATCAAAGACTTTTTCTGCATCTATTGACTTTACTATATGATTTTCCCCTTTAATCTGTTAATGTACAAATGTATTTATTGATTTTTAAAATAGTAAGCCAACTTTAATTCTCAGAATAAAACCAACCATGACCTGCTTTTAGTTCAACTTTTGAGTATTTTATTTGATATAAATGTTTCTATCTTATGGATTTGATAGTTTTATATCTTGTACTTAATGTTTCTGATTTTGTATCAAGGTTATGCTATTTTGGTGGTGCTTCTTCATTGTATATTTTCTATAGTAGCTTTAAAAAAATTAGCAGACATTTTTCAGAGCAATGTTTGGTTTACATAAAAACAAGCACCAAGTATAGTGAACTACAATATATCTGGTCCCTCTCCCTCCCTGCTTCCCTTATTATTTTGCATCTTGCCTTAGAGTGATACCCTATAATTCCTGTGCTACTATTTATACATTATTATTAACTACAGTCTATAGTTTACATTGGGTTCATTGGGTTTAACTCTTTGTACTTTCTATGGGTCCTAAAAATATATGGGTCTTATAAAATATGCATCTTAAAAAATATGTGGGTCTTAAAAATATGTTTCCATTATTACAGTATCATACAGAATAGTTTCACTGTGGAAGAATGCCCTGTGATCCACATATTTAGCCCTTCATCCCTTTCCATAAACCCTAGAAACCCATGAACTTTTTACTGTGTCTTAGTAATATTTACTTAAGATCCCTCCATGTCTTTTCATGGCTTTATGGCTTATTTCCTTTTATCATTGAATAATATTCCACTCTACAGATGTACCACAGTGTGTCTGATCATTCATCTACTAAAGGACAATGTGGGCTTTTTTTTTTTTTTTTTTTTTTTTCCATTTTGGGCAATTGTGAATAACAATTGCTATAAACACTCATTTACAGGTTTTGGTGTGGACGTAGTTTTTATTTCAGTTGGGTATTATATGACTCAATTACTGAGTCATATAATAGCAGCATGTTTGTTTAGTTTTGTAGGAAGTTACTAAATTGTCTTTCAAAGTAGATGTATCATTTCACATTCTCATCAACAATGAATGAGAGTTCTTGTTGCTTGACATCTTCACCAACATTTGGTGTTTTCAGCCATTGAGATTTTAAGCATTCTAATTATTTAGTAGTAATTCAATGTTGTTTTAATTTACAGCTCTCTAATGACATATGATGTTGAGCATCTTTTATTACACTTATTTGGAATATGCATATCTTCTATAATGAAGCATCTTAATCTTTTGCCTGTTTTTTTTAAAAATAAATCCTCCATTATTCCCTTCCCCTAGCCCCTGGTAACCACTATTCTACTTGAGGTTTCTGTGAATTGACTACTCCAAATACCTCATATAATTGGTATTATACAATATTTGCGCTTTTGTGTCTAGCTTATTTCACTTAGCATGATATTTTCAAGGTTCATCCATGTTGTATCATGTAGCAAAATTTCATTCTTTTTTAAGCTGAAAAATATGTCATTGTATGCATATGCCACATTTTGTTCATCCATTGATTTGTCAATGGATGTTGAATTTGCCTCTGCCTTCTAGCTGTTGTAAATAATATTGCTATGAACATTGGTATACAAATATCTGTTGAGGTCCCTGTTTTCATTTCAATTATTTCAGGTATATGGCCAGAAGAATTCCTGGAGCATATGGTAATTCTATTGTCAATCTTTTTGCAGAGTCACCATATTTTTTGCCACAGTCTCACCAACAGTGCAAGCACAGGGGTTCCAATTTCTCTACATCCTGCCCAGTATTTATTTTTATTTTTTAATAGTAACCGTCTTAAGAGTTGCAAAATGGAATATCACTGTAGTTTTTATTTCCATTTCCCTAGTGATTAACAAAATTGAGCTTTATTTCCCTTATTGGCAATCCATATACCTTTAGAGAATTTTCTATTCAAGTCCTTTGCCAGTTTTAAAATTGTGCTTTAGAATTATTTATTTAGTTCTAAATAATTAATTATTTAGAATTATTGAGTTTTAGAATTATTTGTATATTTTGGATATTAATTCCTTATCATATATGTGATTTGCTATTTTTCCATTCTATGTATTGTCTTTTCTCTGTCTTGATAGTATGCTTTTGTGTACAAAAGTTTTTAATTTTGATGATGTTTAGTTATTTTTTCTTTTGTTGCCTGGTTTTTTGTTTAATACTAAAGAAATCATCAAATCTAATGTCACAAAGCTTTTCCCTTATGTTTATTTCTAAGAGCTTTAACTTTTTAACTCTTCTTTCAGTTAGATCTTTTATCTATTTTGAGTTAATGTTGATATATGGTCGAGATCAGAGTCTAACTATATTTTTACACATGGATATACACTTTTCCTGGCATTTGTTGAAACAATTGAATGGTCATGGAAGCCTTGACAGAAATAATTTGACCGTAAATGTTAGGGTTAATTTCTGGGTTCTCTATTCTCCATTTGTCTATATGTCTATCTTCATGCCAAACCACATTGTTTTCATTATTGTGGCTTTGCAGGAAGTTTTGTCCTCAGGAAGTATAAGTTACTCAACTTTGTTCTTCCTTTTAAAAAACTTTTAAGGCTACCTGAAGTGCATTGGGATTTCATATGACCTTTGTGATGCATTTTTCAATTTGTGTAAAAAGCATCATTGGAATTTTGATCAAGATTGTTACGAATCTGTAGATTGGCTTGGGTAGTATTATCATCTTGACAATATTAAGTCTTTCAAATCATGAACATGAGATGTTTTTAAATTTATGTCTTCTTTAACTTCAGCAATGGTTTGTAATTTTGAGTGTATATATCTTGTCTCTCCTTGGTTTTAAGTTTGTTCTTAAGTAGTATTCTGTTCTTTCTAATAATATTGCAAATAGTATTGTTTTCTCAATTTCCTTTTTGGGTTATGCATTGCTAGCTAGTGTGTTAAAATGCAGCTATTTTTTGTATGCGTGTTGATTTTGTATCCTGCAACTTTTTAAATTTATTAGCCTAAGATGTTTATGTGGGATCTTTAGGGTTTTCTACATACAAGAATATATTATCTGAAAATATATTTTATGTTATTGTGTCTTTCCAATTTGATTGCCTTTTATTTCTTTTTCTTGCCTAATTGTTTTGACTAAAATTTTGCTGTATAACATAAGTTTTTGTATGTTGTGTTTTTATTTGCATTTCTCAAAATATTTTCTAATTTTCCCTGTGATTTCTTTCTTGAACAATTGGTTGTTTTAAAAGGTAGTGAATTTTTTCACATCATTCATTTTGTCTTCTATATCTTTTAAACATCAAAACACAATAATTGTTGTTTTCTGTAGTCAACATTTATTTATTCTTGCTTAATGATATATTTTACTCTTTCTATTTGTTGTATTCTTTTCTATGTTTCTGTGTTTATTTCTGTTAAAAATTTTCTTCAGCGTGAAAAAAGTATGGTGGCTAAAATTAACATTTTTTCTGATAAGTGTTTTTTTGAATGTTTTATCTTTAGGTCAGAATTTTCTTTCAGTAGTTTAAAAAATATAATCTGTTTTATATTGACTTACATGATCTCTTCTGAGAATTCAGATGCATTTTACCTTTGCTTCTTGAGGAACACCTGCTTTTAATGTTTTCTTTTTGACGTTAGTGTTCAAGTGTTTGCATATGATTTGCTAAAATGTAGTTTTCATCATACTCGGAACTTACAGAGCTACTGGATTCTACTAAGAATTATTTTTCTTAAGTTTTGGAAATTTTTAAGTCATTACTTAATTTTGCTTTTTCTATATTCTCTATCAATCCTTTTGGGATTAAATTTATATCAAATTTATGGTTTTGTACTCTGTTCCAAATACATTTAAACATTTTTAACAGAAATAAACACAGAAACATAGAAAAGAATACAAGAAATAGAAAGAGTAAAATACATGTTAGATTTTATTCTGAATATCTCAAGCTTTCATTCTTTCTTCTTCAATCTGGGAGTTTTAAAGCTATTTTCTAGTTCTGTTGTTATTCTGCTGTTTCTAATTTGCTTTTACAGTCTTGCATTGTGTTCCCGACTTAATCATATTATTTTTCCATTTTTAAATTTCTTTAGTTTTAATAGATTTCAATTGTGTGGGGAAATTTTGTCTTCTCTATTTTTAGAATGTATTAATCAATTTATCTCATGTCTAAGTTGTAATTATTTGGCATATTCTTTTTATATCCTTGTAAAGTCTATATAATTTGTAGTGATAACTCCACTTTTTGCCTGGTATTGTTAATTTAAGTGCTCTCTTTTATTGTATTGACACCCAGCTAGTGTCCACTGGAGAACCTTTTGGTGAATTGCTTGGTGTGTGAGAAAATACCTCAACCTATCAGGAGTCACAGAAGCGTTCTTTGTTGACTACATTAGAGTAATTTTCTGTACCTCTCACAGTCGTTTCAATTGCCTGATTTTCTTCTTCATACCTTTCTATTTCCTTACAAACCTCCTTACATAATTTGCAATGGAATGTTTAACAACGATGGTAAGTTTTACAAGAGAGGCTTTATAGTTTTCTCTTGGTAGAAATAGTGTGGATCTGATTACTTTAAATCCATTTATGGATTGAGCTAGGTAAATACAAGTTCATCGCTTTATAAATCTAAGACACAGTTTTATAAATCTGTTACACCATATTTCAATGGTGTAAGTATCTAAATCTTTCACCTAAAAAACTGCAGCATCTTTATGTCCTCAGCATCCAGAAACTCTAAGAATTACAGCAGTGCTTTACAGAAATTTTTGGATTAGCTTTTAGCTTAAGAATATGGAAAATGCCTTTAGGGAGATAATGGCTGTATTATCTAGCCCTTCACAACTCCACTTTCCAACTCCTACATTTCAAGAAAATGATAATGATTCTATTGTTTATTTGTATCCTAAAAATTGCCCTTATTACTGTCAAGCTGGAGTTATACTTCTAAATGTGCCAAATTGGCAAGGGCTTCTTTGAAAAGGGGCAATCATTGGTTTGAAATTATCATTCCTTAAAGAACTAACAAGTCTCACTTGCTTTTTATGTTTTTTCAGCTTAGTAATTGCATGTTGAATTATTCTAAAGTTTAATAATGTACATCATATTCATTCTAGGTTAATGGAACCTTCCAATATTTACTTAACTTGCTGAAAAATTTAGGAAGAAAGACTTCAATTTTATTGAATTATTTTTTATTATTTAATTATATAATGTGTTTTTTTCCATTAATAATTTACTTGAATGAATCATATTAGTGAATTTCCTAAAGCTGAATTATCTTTTAATTTCTAGGATAAACCCTCCTTAGTTTTGATTTATTATTTTTTAATACACAAGTGAGATGTGTTGTGTTAATATTATAATATATATGAATTTGTTTTCTTAAATATACTGTGTGTAGAATTTTTTGTGCTAATATGAGATGTTTTATGATCTTGATATAAAAAATAATGCAATGCTTATAAATCACAGTTTTTCATCTAATAACTGGACCACATTTATACTGCTAATTGAATACAAGTGTGCCACAAGATATTGAGTCTGATGGCCTGCAGGTAATGAGGTTGGATATAGAGTAAATATTGTTTCAATGAGGAACCCATCCAAGGATCTTCAAGGAGTGACAAAGCAGAGCAGAATGTGATAATGGGACCTTATTGCCCCAGTAGGCAGCAATGATGATTAGAAAAATCTTGAAATTTCTGATCTTTCCCAATAAGCTGAGGATATCCAAAGAAGTACACAACTACCTGTGCATTTTTCTCAGAAATTAGTTGTATAATGTATGTGAACAGGAGGGACAAGAAGGTGACAGGGAAATGTATTTTCTGGATACTCAGAGAACATAGGGTGTAAAACAATGTGAAATGGGGGACTGAATTGGTCAGAATATTCTATCTGTGTGTAATTTATGCCACTTTAATAACACTTAAATTAACTACAATGTGATTTTTCTTAAAGTGCGTGTGTATTCTAGAAATAAAAGCTATAGCATTACTTGGAAAACGACATTAAAAATTGATTTTTAAGACAATCACATAATCGCTGGAAATTTTAACATCAAATTTATCAACAAATAAAAGAGAATTGTTGAAGCTTAAAATAATTTTAATTGCCACAAATTCTAAATGTACAGTAATTTCATTTCATAATTGCTTACTTGTGTAAACAGTTTTCTCATTCAGAATTTTATAGAGCTTATCATTAATATTTCTTGGTCAGGAGATGTATGTGAAAAAGCAAACACAAAATTTGGTATGAGAATATTCACAAAATAATTCTCTCACTGAAATTTGAAATATTGTACGTAGAACTTTTAGCTAAATGTAATAGTAAATATGTGTCCTAACATTTTGCAATTTATCTTTCTTAAACAATTATGAAATCTAACGAAAATTTAATAAAAATAAGTATCCCAAGCTCTTTTTATTTAACTAATTGGTACATTATAAACATTAATTTCTGAGTATAACATGACATGAAAAATTCAGATTATAGAGTCATTTAGACACTTTTTATATTTTATTTCTATGATGTTGACAAGGTTAAGTGATGTAAATATATTTGCTTCCAAAATTTTTGCTCAAAACTAATAATGAATTTGGACCTGCTGTTCTTACAAGACTTAGAATAATTGATTATATTTTTAACTTTTTCCCCACCAACTGACCCACGTAAGTTAAAATTTATTCTAATGTAAGTGTGGTTTATTTGTGTTTTATATGAAAATCAGTGATTTTATACATCTTTTAATTTTTTTCTAAAAATATATGTATTTCCGATCATCTTATTTTTCTTATTCTTATTTTTGATATGTTCATTGTGGTACATTTTTGCTCATATTTGCTGATATATATATTGTTCTATTTCCTATTTTCACTTCTTAATACATTGTGATAATCTTTGCCTTTTATTAATTAAGATGCTTGTTGTTCCTGACATTATATGCTCCGTATTTCTTGTATTTCACATTTAAACATTTCTTTTCTTTTTTTAAATTAACTATGAATTAATTTTTAGCTTTCATTTTAAGATCAAGGGTACATATGGTGAACACATGTCATAGGAATTTGTGATACAGCTTATTTGTTACATAGATGAACACGTGTTGTGGGAATTTGTGATACAGTTTGTTTCATCACCGAGGTATTAAGCCTGGTATCCATTAGTTATTTTTCCTGACCCATTCCTCCTCCCAATCTCTGCGTGCATGTGGGCCCCACTGTGTGTTGTTCCCCTCTATGTGTCCATGTGTTGTCATCATTTAGCTCCCACTTATAAGTGAGAACGTGTGGTATTCGGTTTTCTGTTCCTGTGTTTGTTTGTCAAGGATAATGGCCTCCAGCTCCATCAATGTCCTGGCAAAGGACATGATCTCATACTTTTTTATGGGTGCATAGTATTCCATGGTATATAGGTACCACAATTTGTTTATTTAGTCTATCCTTGATGGGCATTTAGGTTTATTCCATGTCTTTGCTATTGTGACTAGTGCTGCAGTGCACATATGCCTGCGTGTGTCTTTATAACAGAATGACTTATATTCCTTTGGGTATATTCCCAGAAATAGGATTGCTGGGTTGAATGGGATTTCTGTCTTTGGGTCTTTGAGGAATTACCACACTGTCTTCCACAATGGCTGAATTAATTAACCTTCCCACTAACAGTGTATAAGCATTCTTTTTTCTCTACAACCTTGCTAGCATCTGTTATTTTTTGACTTCTTAGTAATAGCCATTCTGACTGGTATGAGATGATATCTCATTGTGGTCTTGATTTTTATTTCTCTAATGATCAGTGATGTTAGGCTTTTTTTTTCATATAATTGCTGCCTGCATGTATGTATTTTTTTGAAAAGTTTCTGTTCATGTCATTTGCCCACTTTTTAATGGGGTTGTTTTTATTTTTTTTTTCTTCTCATAAATTTGTTTAAGTTCCTAGCAATGCTGGATATTAGACCTTTTTCAGATACATAGTTTGCAAATATTTTCTCCCATTGTTTAGTTTGTCTGTTTAATCTGTCGATAGCTTCTTTTGCTGTACAGAAGCTCTTTGATAATATCCCATTTGTCAATTTTTGCTTTTGTTTCTATTGCTTTTGGCATCTGCATCATGAAATATTTGCCAGTGCCTATGTCCTGAATGATATTGCCTAGGTTGTATTCCAAGGTTTTTATAGTTTTGGGTTTTACTTTTAAGTCTTTAGTCCATCTTATATTGATTTTTGTATATGGTGGAAGGAAGCGGTTCAGTTTCAATTTTCTGCATGTGGCTAGCCAGTTACCTCAACACCATTTACTGAATAGAGTATTTGTTCCCTATTGTTTGTTTCTGTCAAGTTTGTTGAAGATTAGATAGTTGTTGGTGTGTGATCTTATGTCTGGGTTCTCTATTCTGTTCCATAGGTCTATGTGTCTGTCCTTGTACCAGTACCATGCAGTTTTGATTATTGTAGTCCTGTAGTATAGATTGAGTCAGATAGTTTGATGCCTCTTTTTGCTTAGGATTGCCCTGGCCATTTCGACTCTTTTTTGCTTCCCAATGAATTTTAAAATAGTTTTCTCTAGTTCTGTGAAGCAAGTCAATGTTAATTTAACGGGAATAGCATTGAATCTATAAATAGCTTTGGGCAGTGAGGCCGTTTTCACAATATTGATTCTTCCTATCCATGAGCATGGAATGTTTTTCTATTTATTTGTATCATCTGTGATTTGTTTGAGCAATGTTTTGTAGTTCTTCTTGTAGAGACCTTTCACCTGCCTAGTTAGCTATATTCCTAGGTGTTTTATTCTTTTTGTGACGATTGTGAATGGGACTTCATTAGTGATTTGGCTCTCCGCTTGACTGTTGTTGGTGTACTAGAATGCTAGCAATTTCTGTACATTGATTTTGAATCCTGAGATTTTGCTAAAGTTGCTTATCAGTTTAAGAAGCTTTGAGGCTGCTGAGACAATGGGGTTAATTGTAGATATAGGATCATGTCATCCACAAAGAGGAATAATTTAGCTTCCTCTCTTTCTATTATTTCTTTGTCTTGCCTGATTGCCCTGCCCAGAACTTTAAATACTATATTAAATAGGAGTGGTGAGAGAGGGCACTTTAGCTCATGGCAGTTTTCAAGGGAAATGCTTCCAGCTTTTGCCCATTGATGATGATGTTAGCTGTGGTTTTGTCATACATGGCTCTTATTGTTTTGAGGTGTGTTCCTTCAATAGCTAGTTTATTGAGAGTTTTTAACATGAAGGGATGTTGAATTTTATCAGAAGTCTTTTCTGAAGGAAATTGAGACACACACAAAAACATTCAAAAGATTAAACAATCCAGAGTTTATTTTTTGAAAAAAATGATAAGACAGACCACTAGCTATACTAACCAAGAAGAAAAAGAGAAGATTCAAATACACACAATCAGAAATGATAAAAGGGAAGTTACTACTGACTGCACAGAAATACAAACAACCATCAGAGAATATTATAAACACCTCTATGCACATAAACTAGAAAATCTATAAGAAACAGATAAATTCCTAGACACATACACTGTCCCAAGATTGAACCAAGAAGAAATTGAATCACTGAACAGACCAATAACAATTTTTGAAATTGAGGCAGTAATAAATAGCTTACTAACCAAAAAAAGCCCAGGACCAGATAGATTCACAGGCGAATTCTACCTGAGGTACAAAGATGAACTAGTACTATTCCTACTGAAACTATCCAAAAAATTGGAAAGGAACTCCTCCCTAACTAATTCTATGAGGACAGTATTATCCTGATACCAAAATCTGGCAGAGACACAACAAAAAATGAAAACTTCAGGCCCATATCTTAGATGAACATCGATGCAAAAATCCTCAACAAAATATTGGCCAACCGAATTCAGGAGCACATCAAAGAAGCTTATCCACCACAATAGAATAGTCTTCATCCCCAGAATGCAAGGTTGGTCCAACATATGAAAATCAATAAATGTGATTCATCATGTAAACAGAACTAAAGACAAAAAAGTCACAATTATCTCAAAAGATGCAGAAAGGCTTTTGATAAAATTCAGCATACTTTTTAATATTCTGTAGATCATTTTTAATGTTTTATCTTGCCATGACTTGCCCTAATACAAAGTAAATTCTATAATATGACTTTGTATTGACTGAGGGGACCCTAGTTACCTGGGAATTTAAACATTTGTTTCTTTTTCCTTATTTGTCTATTTATATGCCCAGCTTAAATAAAACCTATTTCTCCTTGCCCATGGAATTAAGGAGTGACCATTTTTGTGCTTGTACCTACCCTTTACCTTAAACCTCTAAAATTTGTGGTTTTTTGGAAATTTTAGACTTGAAGTTCCTAATATTATAAGGGATTATATACATTATGTTAATTCTGGTTTTTAAATTATCTTTCAGTTAAAAGTATAATATATTTAGATTTGCTATCCTAGATGAAATGTTCTATCATGTCCTTGTACTTTCATTGGAGGGGTGGGGAAGTGGAATAACGCTTTGTCAAAATATAGAGAAAAAATACATATGAGAAAAATACATTTAGAGATCTTGATATCAAAATGCAAAAATGATGGTTTTCCATATAAGGGATCCTTTGTTGTCTAAAAATTATCATATTTTTGTTTACCTTCAAACTTTGAAACTCTGTTGTACTATACAGTTTCTTTTAGTCTTATCAAGGAAGAATTTGATGCTATATTCAGTCTCTTTACATGTACAGAATATTGCAAGGTTGTCTTTTGTATGTGTGTGTGTTCTTAGAATTATTGCCAGCAAGTGTCTGAGGTTTGTGCTTGTTATTTTTTTCTATTTGACAGTCAATTGTTATGTATTCTCCAAAATATCACGTTTTTTCATTTTTTTTAAGTTGTATTATTTATTTGGTATTATTTTGCTCTATTTCTTTTAAAGTTAGTAAAATAAAATAATGAGACCCTTTGTTGTCATCAGGTATTTAAATAAATGTGAATTAATTCAGAAGAGGATTAAGTTAAAAAGAATAAGTTAAAAAGATGCATAAGGACAGATCACACCTGTAATCCTAGCAATTTGAGAAGCTGATGCAGGAGGATTACGTGAGCCCAGGAGTTCAAGACCAGCCTGGGCAACAAAGCAAGACCCCATCTAAAAAAATGCATAAGTGATATTCTGATTCTAATATTAAAATGTTGTGCACTAAATATTCAACAACAAAAACATAGATATATAAAATAGAATACTACTTCATGGAACTCAGGGCTATAATTCAAACTCACTTTATTGAAATCTCTTTTTATATGTAGAAAAGAGGTAATCAGTTTCAATATACTGTATAAACAATTTAGCCAAATGAGTATAAATGGACAGGACACAATATCTATAGGAAAATTATAGGGAATACTCACACTATTGAATATTATGAGTCTAATTTTTAAAATGTGCCTGTGAATTCTTTATACATACAGGTATGAGAAGAAGTTCATGGTATCTTGTTATGGATATTATTTGGCAAAAATCTATTAATGTGTGTGTGTTTGTGGATGTGGGTACATGTATTTATAAATGCATTTGATATATATGAATGAAACACAACATCTTTAGCAGCTGCAAATGGTACTGAAATAGTGGCTGAGGAATTTCACTTCTATACACTTTTATTGTTTGAATTTTATAAAATATGTACTTGTTTTATTTTAAAATGAAAATACTAAACTGTTGAAATATTAATACAAAGGCATGAATAATACAGAAACATTGTCAAATGTTAACTTTTAGCAATGCAAGCTTATCATAAAGTTGTATTTGATCGTTGATTTTTAATATTTGCTTTGCACGTATGTTATTTTATTATGGAAAATACAATTACTTAAAAATAAGATGCACATTATTGACCAATAATGTCAAATGTTGAAAAGGGACAAGGATAAGGAATTAAAGTGGCCAAGTCGATTGATGTTTATTTTATCACAATACTTTGTATAGACATTGAAGTGCATGAATAGAAAATGTCCAAATAGTGACAATAAATGTTTTCAAATTACAAAATAAGATAACAGTCATTAAAAAAATTTAACCTCTCTGAATATGAAGGCTACAAGTTTATTAAATTTTATTTTTTAAAGATGATTGAGGAAGACATTAAACATGCTCAGGCCAGAAATAAACTTTCATGTAGGTATTTTGCCATCTGGCCATTATGTTGTGAAAATTTTTACTACTTTTTCTAACCTATTTCTCATATTTTATAGTCATAATAATCTTAAGAAAAAATAATTATTCTATGAAGTTTAGGTATTTATATCAAATACAAAGACTAAGATGATTCAAACTGTTTCTGTATTTTTCTGTTTCAGATATGTAATAATTTTGGTAATTGTCAATGCTTCCCTGGACATAAACCTCCAGATTGTAAATTCCAGTTTGGTTCCCCAGGGGGTAGTATTGATGATGGAAATTTTCAGAAATCTGGTAAGTGGAAATTTATTTTCTAAGGCAAAATACAAGGTTGTTTTATATAAAGCTAATTAAAGAAATCTAAGTTATCTTGAATGGTAGCTTCATCTACATTGCAGTAGTCCCTCCTTATTTGTGGGGGATACATTCTAAAACCCTCAGTGGATGCCTGAAACTGTAGATAGCGCCAAGCTCTAAATGTACTGTTTTTTCCTACATATACATATCTATGATAAAGTTTAATTCATCAGTTAGGCTCAGTAACAGCAATGACTAACTGTCCTTCCATGTTTTATCCCCTGGCGCCTCCTTTGCACTTTCATTACTGTAGGTTCTATTGGTCTTCTTCTTCCAGAAGACTCACTTCATTACAATTGATAACTGGCTTTGGATGATATCCTTTCTCCCTAATTAATGTCAACTCTGCTGGAAATGTGGAAGCTGTTTTTTCATCAGCAGACACAGCCTCTCTAGTAATTTTTCTATTTTTCAGTCCAGACATATTTCTGAATCTGTGTAACCATCTCTTACTTGCAATAAATGTCTCACTCATTTCAGGGAATTCCATGCTGAAGTATTTCTACAGGTTCAAATGTTTTCTGGTGCAACACGTTGCTGTTAATCAGAACACATTTTCTGTTCATGTCTTCTACTTACAAATTTACTGTCTTTTCTGTCTTAACTAAGCGTTTATCATGCACTGCAGTCTTAACTTTTGTAGTTCAAGATACATCAGCAAAACTAGTACAGATTTCTTTCTCCTTTACAACTTTATAGACTGAAGATTTGTTTTAACCATAGATCTTAGCAATGAATAGTTTCCTTATTAAGGAAAATATGTATGTATGTATATTTTGTATGTATATTTTGTCAAATGTTGACATTTATAAATATAAACATGTTTATGTAAATATTAAAATATAAATATACACATACATTTGTAAGTATGCATATACATTTTTTCTTACATATATTTGGAATATGTACGTATTAATATATTTTCCTTATTAAGTCAAAAGTATTCACTCTTTTCCTTAAGGAAAGAATTTTTGCCTTCTCTTTGGCATATACAAATTGATGGCCTCACTAATCTTGCCCTTTGCGATCATTATGAGGTAAAACAAGGGTGATTTGAACAAAGCACTGTAATGGCATAACAGTCAACCTGATAACTAAGATGGCAAAGTGACTAATGGACAGGTAGCGTATACAGTATGTATTCTTTTGGAAAGATTCAGGTCCTGGGTGAGACAGAAAGGAATGACGGGAGATTTCATCATGCTACCCAGAACAGCATGCAGTTTAAATCTTATGAATTGTTGATTTCCAGAATTTTTCATTTAATATTTTCACACAGTGGTTGCCCATGGTTGTTACTGTGCAACCAAAGCTGTAGATAAGGGGGAGTGACTACTGTAATCTTACATAATATTTATAATCAGATATTCCCAGAGATACTCAACTTCAATTAACTCAAATAAGTTAGAACACAGTACCAGTAAGTTTCAACAAATGTCATTCAATAAAATTTTTGAAATTCACGTATAGAATAATAAAAATTACACAAATGTTTTTCATTCCATATTATTACAAACTTTGTAGGCTGCTAAAAAAAACTGTACCATACAATGTTTATTCTCAATGAACTTTGAAAAATATGGCAAAATACACATGCATTTTTTTAGGAAATAATAGTAAATAAATCACATTTTGAGTGATGGCATATACATTTATACTTTAATTGTTTCTATAAATGAAGGCAATGTTGAAGCGGGATATTTCCGTGACCGCTTCATGGGACTTGCGAGAGGGGTGCCTCATTTGCACAACTTGCAGTTCTCAACTCCTTGCAGGAGGGAGTGTGTGAGTGAATGAGGCGGGAACTGGAGTGCATGAGCACTGGAACCAGCTGGCTCCTTCAGTGCCAGCACGGGCAAACTCCACACACTGGGACCTGCTGTGTTCCAACCCTTGAAGGAGGGAGAACATAGGTAAGTGGGTGCAGGAGTCAGGGCGAGCGCTTTTGAGCATCGGCAGGAGCAAAGGACGTTGAATAGTTAAAATGCCTTTGAAGAAAAAAAATGTTGTAGGAAATACACTGCCCAATATTGAAACTCACTATAAAGTTACAGTAATCAAGTCAGTGTGGTACTGTAATTAACGCAGACATACGGGTCAATAAAATAGAATAAGAAACCAGAAACAGACATACAAATATATGGAAACTGGATTTCTAATAAACGTTCAAAGCAATACAATGGATAAAGTTTAGCTTTTTAAACAAATTGTGCTAGAATAATAATATATTTATATGTAAAAAAGATAAACTTAGAGCTGTATTTCACACCATGTTCAAAAATTAAGAATTACAGACCAAAATATGAAACTTCTAGAACCAAGCGGACCTAAAAGACATCTACAGAACTCTCCACTCCAAATCAACAGAATATACATTCTTCTCAGCACCACATCACACTTACTCCAAAATTGATCACATAGTTGGAAGTAAAGCACTCCTCAGCAAATGTACAAGAATAGAAATTATAACAAACTGTCTCTCAGACCACAGTGCAATCAAACTAGAACTCAGGACTAAGAAAATCAGTCAAAACCACTCAACTACATGGAGACTGAACAACCTGCTCCTGAATGACTACTGGGTACGTAACAAAATGAAGGCAGAAATAAAGATTTTCTTTGAAACCAATGAGAACAAAGATATAACATACTAGAATCTCTGGGACACATTTAAAGCAGTGTGTAGAGGGTAATTTATAGCACTAAATGCCCGCAAGAGAAAGCTGGAAAGATCTAAAATTGACACCCTATCATCACAATTAAAAGAACTAGAGAAGCAAGAGTAAACACATTCAAAAGCTAGCAGAAGGCAAGAAATAACTAAGATCAGAGCAGAACTGAAGGAGATAGAGACACAAAATACCCTCCAAAAAATCAATGAATTCAGGAGCTGGTTTTTTGAAAGGATCAACAAAATTGATAGACCACTAGCAAGACTAATAAAGAAGAAAAGAGAGAACAATCAAATAGACACAATAAAAAATGATAAAGGGGATATCACGACCGACCCCACAGAAATACAAACTACCATCAGAGAATACTATAAACACCTCTGTGCAAATAAACTAGAAAGCGTAGAAAAAAAGGAAAATTTCCTAGACACTTACACTCTCCCAAGACTAAACCAGGAAGAAGTTGAATCCCCGAAGAGACCAATAACAGGCTCTGAAATTGAGGCAATAATTAATAGCCTACCAACCAAAAAAAGTCCAGGACCAGACAGATTCACAGCTGAACTCTACCGTAGGTACAAGGAGGAGCTGGTACCATTCCTTCTGAAACTATACCAATCAACAGAAAAAGAGGGAATCCTCCCTAACTCATTTTATGAGGCCAACATCATCCTGATACCAAAGCCTGGGAGAGACACAACAAAAAAAGAGAATTTTAGACCAATATCCCTAATGAACATCGATGCAAAAATCCTCAATAAAATACTGGCAAACCGAATCAGGCAGGACATCAAAAAGCTTATCCACCATGATCAAGGGGGCTTCATCCCTGGGATGCAAGGCTGGTTCAACATATGCAAATCAATAAACATAATCCAGCATAAAAACAGAACCAAAGACAAAAACCACATGATTATCTCAATAGATGCAGAAAAGGCCTTTGACAAAATTCAACAGCCCTTCATGCTAAAAACTCTCAATAAATTCGGTATTGATGGAACGTATCACAAAATAGTAAGAGCTATTTATGAAAAACCCACAGCCAATATCATACTGAATGGGCAAAAACTGGAAGCATTCCCTTTGAAACCTGGCACAAGACAGGGATGCCATCTCTCACCACTCCTATTCAACATAGTGTTGGAAGTTCTGGCTAGGGCAATCAGGCAAGAGAGAGAAATCAAGGGTATTCAGTTAGGAAAAGAAGAAGTCAAATTGTCCCTGTTTGCAGATGACATGATTGTATATTTAGAAAACCACATCATCTAGGTCCAAAATCTCCTTAAGCTGATAAGCAACTTCAGCAAAGTGTCAGCATACAAAATCAATGTGCAAAAATCACAAGCATTCTTATATACAAGTAACAAACAAACAGAGAGCCAAATCATGAATGAACTTCCATTCACAATTGCTTCAAAGAGAATAAAGTACCTAGGAATCCAACCAGCAAGGGATGTAAAGGATCTCTTCAAGGAGAACTACAAACCACTGCTCAGTGAAATAAAAGAGGACAGAAACAAATGGATGAACATACCATGTTCATGGATAGGAAGAATCAATATCGTGAAAATGGCTATAATGCCCAAGGTAATTTATAGATTCAATTCCATCCCCATCAAGCTACCAATGAGTTTCTTCACAGAACTGGAAAAAACTGCTTTAAAGTTCATATGGAACCAAAAAAGAGCCCACATTGCCAAGACAATCCTAAGTCAAAAGAACAAAGCTGGAGGCATCATGCTACCTGACTTCAAACTATACTACAAGGGTACAGTAACCAAAACAGCATGGTACTGGTACCAAAACAGAGATATAGACCAATGGAACAGAACAGAGTCCTCAGAAATAATACCACACATCTACAGCCATCTGTTCTTTGATAAACCTGAGAGAAACAAGAAATGGGGAAAGGATTCCCTATTTAATAAATGGTGCTGGGAAAATTGGCTAGCCATAAGTAGAAAGCTGAAACTGGATCCTTTCCTTACTCCTTGTACGAAAATTAATTCAAGATGGATTCGAGACTTAAATATTAGAACTAAATCATAAAAACCCTAGAAGAAAACCTAGGTAATACCATTCAGGACATAGGCTTGGGCAAGGACTTCATGTGTAAAACACCAAAAGCAACGGCAACAAAAGCCAAAATTGAGAAATGGGATCTAATTAAACTAAAGAGCTTCCACACAGCAAAAGAAACTACCATCAGAGTGAACAGGCAACCTACAGAAGGGAGAAAATTTTTGCAATCTACTCATCTGACAAAGGGCTAATATCCAGAACCTACAAAGAACTCAAATTTACAAGAAAAAAAAAAAACAAACCCCATCAAAAAGTGGGCAAAGGATATGAACAGATATTTCTCAAAAGAAGACATGCATACAGCCAACAGATACATGAAAAAATTCTTGTCATCACTGGCCATCAGAGAAATGCAAATCAAAACCACATAGAGATACCGTCTCACACCAGTTAGAATGGCAATCATTAAAAAGTCAGGAAACAACAGGTGCTAGAGAGGATGTGGAGAAATAGGACCACTTTTACACTGTTGGTGGGATTTTAAACTGGTTCAGCCATTGTGGAAAAGAGTATGGCGATTCCTCAAGGATCTAAAACTAGGAATACCATTTGACCCAGCCATCCCAATACTGGATATATACCCAAAGGATTATAAGTCATGCTGCTATAAAGACACATGCACATGTATGCTTATTGTGGCACTATTCACAATAGCAAAGACTTGGAATCAACCCAAATATCCATCAGTGACAGACTGGATTAAGAAAATGTGGCACATATACACCATGGAATACTATGCAGCCATAAAAAGGGATGAGTTCGTGTCCTTTGTAGGGACATAGATGCAGCTGGAAACCATCATTCTCAGCAAACTATCGCAAGAACAGAAAACCAAACACCGCATGTTCTCACTCATAGGTGGGAGTTGAACAATGAGAGCACTTGGACACTGGAAGGAGAACATCACACACCGGGGCCTATTATGGGGAGGGGGCCGAGGGGAGGGATGGCACTGGGAGTTATACCTGATGTACATGATGAGTTGATGGGTGTTGATGAGTTGATGGGTGCAGCACACCAACATGGCATGGGTGTGCATATGTGACAGACCTGCACATTGTGCACATGTACCCTAGAACTTAAAGTATAATTTAAAAAAGAGAGAGAGAGAGAAATCCTCAGTGACTTTGAGCACAGAGTTTGTAGGTATGACAACAAAAATATGACCCCAAAATGTGATAAATTGGACAACATAAAAAATTTAGGACTTTTGCTATTCAAAAGCCACTGTTAGGGGAATAAAAGGGCAAGCCACTGCTTCTTAACAAATATTTGTAAAATATACACCTGATAATGTATTTGTATTCAGAATATATAGTGAATCCTTGAAATTTAATTTTAAAAACCAACTGTATAGAAAAGGGGGACAAAATAAGTATATGTAAAGATGCCCAACATCATAGGTCATTGGAGAAATGCAAATTAAAATCACAAATAGATGCTACTCATTCCTTTAAAAATTGCTTGCATTTAAAAGGGCTGACCACATTAACTTTGGCCAAGATGTGGGGGTAGGAACCATATACTGATATTTAAAACAAAATTTAAAACACTGATATTTAAAACAAAATTTATAGTTTCAGAGATTCTTAAGGAGGTAAATATAAATCACCATATAATACAGCTATTACACTATTTACCCAATAGAATAGAATGCTGATGCCCATACAAAGCCTTGGGTATAAATGTATACAGTAACAAATCTGGAAACAATACATATAAATCAAAATGTATACAGTAACAATTTTTGTAATAGATAATACCTGGAAGCAATGTAAATATAAATCAACAGATGGCTAAACAATGTGTAGTCTCTCAATACAGTGTAATACTATCAAACAAGAAAAAGAAACAAACTTGTTATGTACACCAATATGGATGAACCTCAACATTTATGCTAAATGAAACATGTTAGACTGTAAAGAATACATATTGTCTTGTTCTATTTACATATAAGTATAAAAAATGAAAGCTAATGTATAATGAAAGAATACAGACCAGGTTAGTGGCTGCCTGTGTGGGGAGTGGCAGCATGGCAGGATTAGTGGGCATGGGAAATGTGTGTGGATTATGGATATATGCATTGTTTGCATTTTTATGGTTTCATGGCAGTATACATATAACAAAACCTATCAAATTATACACCTAAAATGTGGGCATTTATTTTATGTCAGTCATCTCTCAGTAAAGCTGTTAAAACAACAAAATTGAAATAATTTATAAAAGAATTTACACTATTTTGTTGCCAACTCTTAGGCACTAGTTAAACCTATTCTAATCAAATAAAATTTTATAAACACTTTACATTAAGTGAAAAAACTAACACATCAAAACAAAAAAAATAGAATGTTTGCCTTATATTTAGAATGTTTGCCTTATATTTGTGAGGGTTAATATTTGTTTATATTTGTGAGATTATATTTGTGACATTTCATCCAACTGTACAGTGGTGTTTGCATTTCATTTTACATGAAGAATAACTAGGGAAAGAAGAAAAATACCTAAGATAAGTAAAAATGAAGACACTCATTTACTACTAATAGGAATATAGTGGTTACAACCACTTAGGGAAATCATTGGAAATATTTACTAATGTTCAATACGATAATATGCAAGCATTGACACTTCCCATGTATGCATATGTCTGAGAGATTTTCAAACACAATATTGACCAAAAGACATGCTGTAAAATATTCACAGCAGCACTCTTCGTAATACCTCAAATTTCAAGCTACCCAAATATCTGTCAGAATATCAGAAATTAATACCTGCTGTTTCTTTTATCTATCTATCTATCTATCTATCTATCTATCTATCTATCTATCTATCTATTTAAGACGGAGTCTCGCTCTGTCGCCCAGGCTGGAGTGCAGTGGCGCGATCTCGGTTCACTGCAAGCTCCGCCTCCCGGGATTACACCATTCTCCTGCCTCAGCCTCTCGCAGTAGCTGGGACTACAGGCGCTCGCCACCACGCCCGGCTAATTTTTGTATTTTTTTAGTAGAGACGGGGTTTCACCGTGGCCTCGATCTCTGACCTCGTGATGCATTCGCCTCAGCCTCCCAAAGTGCTGGGATGAACACTTGCTATTTCTACGCAAAGGTATAGTATGCATCAATTAGAATAAGCATTTTACAACTATAAGCAACATCTGTGAATTTCAAAAGTCAGTAATAATGAACAAAGTCAGAAAACAATGTGTATGCACTATAATTCCATTTATATAACATTTAAAATCCGTCAAAAAATGATCCACGCTCACCCTATTCAATAAATGGTGCTGAGAAAGTTGAATAGCCACATGCAGAAGACTAAAACTATGTATTTCAACTTATACAAAAATTAACCCAAGACGGATTAACAACTTAAATGTACGACTTGAAAGTATAAAAATTCTTACAGAAAACCTCCGAAATCCTTTTCTGGACATTGGCATAGGCAAATAATTTATAACTCAAAGACCTCAAAAGCAAATGCAACAAAAGTAAAAATGGACAAATGGGACTTTTTAATTAAACTAAAAAGCGTCTGCAAAGAAAAACTAATTATCAACAAAGTAAGCGGACAACCTACAGAATGAGGGAAAATATTTGCAAACTATATATTAACAAAGTACTGTTATCCAGAATCTACAAGGAACTAAAAAAACTCAAAAAGAAAAATATGAACACCCCATCAAAAAATTGGCAAAAGACATGAACAGACACTTTACAAAAGAACAGACACTTTACAAGAGGCCAAAAAACGTATGAAGAAATGATCAGCATCACTAATCATCAGAGAAATGCAAATTAAAACTACAATGAATTATCATGTTATCAGAATGGTTAGTATTCAAAAGTCATAAAACAACAGATGTTGGTGAGGATGTGGAGAAAGGGAACACTTGTATACTGTTGGTGGAAATGTACATTAGTACTATCACTATGGAAAACACTATGAAGATTTCTTGAAGAACTAAAAATAGAACTATCACTCAATCCAGGAGTCCTACTACTGACTAGCTACCCAAAAGAAGAGAAATCAGTATACATCATATGTTCATTGCAGAACTAGTCACAATAACAAAGTTATGGAATCAACCTAAGTGTCCATCAATGGAGGACTGGATAAAGAACATACACACACACACTTATCATGTGATATATGTTGATATCATATATATATATCAATGGAGGACTGGATAAAGAACATACACACACACACATTTATCATGTGATATATGTTGATATCATATATATATATCAGTGGAGGACTGGATAAAGAACACATGGTGTGCATATATATATATATATATATATATATATATATATATATAATATTTTCTCCCATTCTGTAAGGTTGTCTGCCTACTTTGTTGGTTTACCATGTGTGTGTGTATATATATATACCATGTGTTTTTTATCCAGTCCTCCATTGATGAATACATATTTATATTTATATCTCTTTATACATACATCATGGAATACTACTGAGCCATAAAAAAAACCAAAACCCAGCAACATGGGAAAGGCATTAACCTAAGTGAAATAACTCAGAATCAGAAAACCAAATGCTGCATGTGCTCACTTATAAGTGGGAGCTAAACAATGGGTACCATTGGACATTCACAGTGGAATAATAGACACTGGGGACTCCAAAACGTTGGAAGGTGAAAGAGATATGAAGGGTGAAAAATTACCTATTGAATACAATGTACACTATTCCGATGATGGGTACACTAAGAGCCTAGACTTCACCACTACACAACATATCCATGCAGCGAAACTGCACTTGCACATCTTACATCTATTTTTCTAAGTGTATGCAATATCAAAAGATACAAGTATAGCTAATATGTCTATATTAATAGCAAGTCAAAATGAAAGGAAAATAAGATTCATGCTGTTAGAGGCAAAATTAGTGATTTTCTTTGGGAAAGATAGTGTCTGGTAAACTAAGTTGGGGAGTTATGTTTCCAAAATTTGTTGCTGGTTACATGGTCTTGTTCAAAGTAAATGTATTTTGAGTGGTACAACTTTATGGCACACATTTTTGTTACTATGTTATATACATTAATAAATTTCACTAAATAATTAAACAAATCATGACCTTTGTAACCTTTGGAGAGGAGAAAGGATTAGGAAATGTCCCACAGTGCTTTGGAATTATAACAGGATCTTTTTTGAGACCTGGAGTGTGGGAATGTGTATATTCTTTGGTTAACTCATTACTCATTTTGCTAATGTATTTACATATTGTATACTTCTCAGAATTGTGTGATATCTCAACTTTTTAAGTATAAAAAAATAACCAAAGGGAATAATATGCTTATAGAATGTCAATGAGTGGAAAGATACACACATACACACATGCACACAGAGGCACATGTAATGTATAGATATATAGATATAGATGCAGATACAAGCATAGGTATACATATTAGAACATAGACACTCGATGGAGAGAAATGAGTCATTTATAAATGGTTTTCTCTAAGGGAAAAACTGATTTAGCAAGTGAGTGGGATGGTGGTTTCTCAAAGTATACATTTTTAAAAATTGTAACTTAATCCCTATTACTGTATTAACTTTTAAAGTATTGTTGTTACAAATAAGCTGAATACAGCAAACAGCACTCTAAACATGTATACAGCAGATTAATATTAAATAAATATGTATAAACAAATAGAAATCCATGAAAAATATAGCACTGTAGTTTGCATTTATGTTCTATTTTTTCCTAGTAGTTTGCAATGCATTAAAACCTCTTTATATATACACATATATGATTAAGGTGAAAAAAATATAAATGTATTTAAATATCCACTGAGTCCCCGCTAATTTATGATATGATTCATTTCTAGATGAATTTTATACTGAAAAAGGCTACAATGCACACTGGAACAACTGGTTTATTCTGAGTTTCTACATTGTTCTGCCGTTTTTCATAATTTTCACCATTGTGATCTTTAAGAGAAATGAAATAAGGAAATTATGCAACAGAGAGAATACAGAGTGTAAGCAGTAAATGTGATATAGGATTAATGTATTAGGCTAAATTATCCTAGTCGTTAACCAGTGTCATGCATGTTATATAACATTTATATTAATTCTTAAATATACTATTTTAAATCTAATGTAAGTGGTATCTTTATAATTTTGTTTTTCAATGGTTTGTTGTTATATTGGGGCAAGCCTAAATTCTGAATGTTCTAGAACTTTTCTTCATGAGTATACTATGCTGTACCAAATACTTACCAGGTCAGAAAAGAATATAGTTGGTACATTATTTTAAGTGCCCTTAAAATAATGATTAGTGATATTGAGCATATTTTCTTGTGTTTGTGGGCCACAGAGGATGGGAAGTTGTTGAATACGCATCATTCAATGAGGAGTTATTCTTTACTGAGCACAGAAGTTCATTTTTGCAAGATGAAAATGTTCCTGGAGACAGATGGTGATAGTTTCACAGCAATATGAATGTACTTAGTACCACTGAACTGTACACTTAAAAATGGTTAGAATGTGTATTTTACTACATAAAGCATTTTTATAAACTGAGTAAAGAAATTGTGAAAAAATTAAAGTCAGCAACCTGAATATTAACTGTAAAATGAAAATTATTTCCATGTTAATTCTATTGTTTTCATGTGTGAACGTCATATTAATGGGGAAAAAATAAAGACTAACCTTTTATTTTGTCTCCCTAAGCCGTAGGTTTTTCTAAGAAACAAAGTATATAAAACTGAATAAATGGATTTTGATTGTTTTTACATAGTCATTTCATAGTTTGCCTGGTAAATTATAAATCAATGCTAATGTATGAAAACATATACATTTATTTTATGTTTAGCTTTTTAGTTGGACTCCTAATATAGATAAGTTACCTATAATATAGATAAGAACCAAATTTATTTATAATATAGATAATATAACATCTATAATATAGATAACCAAACTTATCTATAATAATCTTTGATTTTTAGCAATTATAAAGTAGAAATTCAGTAGTAAATATGGTTTAAAATAGGCATTGGCTACTGCTAAACCTATTGTGAATTTCTATTTTTTCTGTTTTTCTTCATTCTAGTAATTCATCCGCTGTATCAGAAAGCTATGATGTGGAACATTAATATTGCACAGAACTTCCGTAGCAAATAAACTAAAGGAACAAATGTGCTTTATAACCTTATGTTATCCCCGAATGCATTGTAAATGCTAAACTTTTGGAAAATAAAACCTGCGTGCCTTCCCATGTGCCTCCTCCAATGCATCCGGTTGTGGGTGGGGAGCCCCCTGACTCCAAGTTGCACGAGTCTCTGGGATCCACAGAGCTGGGTCTGGGCCGTGCCCTCTAGACTCCACCGTTCTTGGGCTCCGCTCGGCCTCCCCAGCCCTGGCCAGAAGCAGCCCCCTTCCATGCTCAGCAGCCATTACTGTGGCGAGGCCGCTGGCCACGCAATGCTCTCTTGCTGGTCCTCTCAGGGCTGGGCCGGCTGACCTCCGCGGGTCATTGCAAGTGAAGAATTTTGCTGCGTACGATGACTGCATTTCAGTGTCCAGAGAGGAGGCATGTGTCACCCTCCCTGTTCCAGTAGCTCAGACCAAGCTGGACAGAAGAAACAGCCCGTTGCTCCAGAGCCCCAGAGCCTCAAGGACAGGCGGGCATCATCCTCCTTGGTCTTGAACCTTAGGCCAGGTTGGGGAGGGACACGGTCAGAGCCTGCCCAGTTTCAGGGCCACTGTGCCACTGGAATCTGGTTGAACCTACTAATTGGAGGGCTCAGCCCAGAACTCAGACAGCTGTTCCTCACTTAACCTGACTCTGCTCAAGAAGGTGCATTTCCTGGAGAGCTGGGAGAAGGGGGGAGGCTGGACGGGGTCTGACACCTACAGCCCATACTTCCTTTGCCATTCTGGGTTGAGGTCACCGAGACCCGGAACGTAGGGGATGACTCTGGGTAATACTCCTTCTTTTCTAGGAGAGCTTCTTCTTAGAATTGGACAAAGTCTGGTTTTGTGGGGTGTGTGTATGTGTGTGTTTGTGTGTGTGTATTGGGGCTTGGAAGTATGGTGATGTAAGATGAGCAGACGAATGAAGAAAGGATGCTGTGATATGCTGGGAATGCCCACATGTGTTTCCTTACTGCGGATTCTGAAACACCATTTCTGCAAATTGTATGGCCACAGAATATTAAGAAAGACACCAATAATGGCGATGTATCTATACACATTCATCTGTGAAATTATGTTTGTGCTCATATTTACTTTGTGCTTACATTTTGTCTGAGTGAAAATAAATGGTTTGCTTAACTTTTTCTTTCATTATTCTTCAAGTAATATATGCATACTAGGGAAATAATTCTTAAATATTTAAAAATACAGTCTCAAATAGAAAAAACAAAAGAAAGCATACCAAATTCCTAGCACATAAAAAGGCTAAACAGTCAACTTGAACTTGATTTTAACTAGCTTTATTGAAACATAACTAACATATCATACAATTCACTCATTGAAAGTATGCAATGCAAAGGTTTTAGTAAGATCACAGAACTGTGCAACCATCACCATAATCAATTTTTGAACATTTCATCACCCAGAAAAGAAGCTCCAGAAACATTAGTAATCACTCCCCATTGTTTTCTTCTACTTTCCACCTAACTTCTCCTTTACCTCACCAGCCCCAGGCAATCACTTATCTACCTGCTAGCTCTATATATTTGTTTATTCTGAACCTCAAAAGACAAGAAAAGCAAGAATAGAAAAAAAGGGATTACTTTAAACTAAAAAGCTTTGATATAGCAAAAGAAACAATAGAGTGAAGAGACAACCTATATAACAGGAAATGTTTGCAAATTATACATCAAGTAAGGGGTTAATATCCAAAATTTATAGGTGACTAAACTCAATAACAAGAAAACAAATAATATTATTTTGAAATGGGCAAAGGACCTGAATCAACATTTCTCAAAAGAAGACATCCAAATGGCCAAGAATTATATGAAAAAATGGTCAACATCACTATCATCAGGGAAATGCCAATGAAAATCACATGCACGTGATGTCACTGCACACCTGTAGAATGGATCCTTTATTGACAAAAAAGTGCACAGTTATGCTGAGAGATTTTCTCATACAAATTCTTAGAAAGTTTAGCAAATGATACTTGAGCTCTGAAAAATTAATACCATATGTATGATAATGGTTAGAAAGCTGAAAAGTGTTAAAGGAAGTGACACATGCAAGTCTCTAGTTGTGTTTCAAAACAATTCTAACTGCTCTGCATCTTTAATTTTCTTAACAGTAAAGTAGGTAAAGTTATGCCAACTTGTGAGTATGTTGTTAGACTTTATGAGATATTTTATAAGGCATTTAGCCATGGTACATAAAACTTGTTTTTTACATTTTTTGTTATTATGAGTAAGGTGCAGGTAAGTTATGTTGTTGAAATACAGATTTGTGCTTTAAGCAACTGTGTATATTGTGATACCATTACCTGATATCCAGAATGTAGAAGGCAAAATATATGTCTTTGTTCTCAAACAATAGGATAAAAGAGGAATGCAGAATATTTCATTGGCTCGTTTCCTATAGAGTTTGTATCAAATACAATTATAAGACACATCATGAAGTTCTACATATGAAAACCAATCCATGTAATAGAATGAAAGAAAAGAACCACATGGTCATCCTAAGTGAGGCAGAATAAGCATTTGACAAAATTCAGTATACTTAATGATAAAAAGCCTCAAGAAGTTAGGAATAGAGGGAAACTATCACAAAACAGTTAAAGGTGTATTTAATAAATCCACAGTGAATGTCATATGTAATGGTGAGAATGAAAACATTTACTCTAAGATCAGGAACAAGGTAATGATGTCCATTTCCACTGCTTTTATTCAACATAGTACTGGAAGATCTACTTAGAGCAATTAAGCAAGAAAAAAAGCATTCAAACTAGAAAGAAAAAGTAAAATCTCTGTTCCCAGTGGTAGAGTCTTATCTATAGAGAACACTACACACAAATGACCCCCCCCCGACACACACACACACCGTGTTATAACTAATAAATTCAGCACAGTAGCAGGATACCAAATCAACACCCCAAAATAAGTTGCTTTTGCCCAGGCATATAGTTCACATTTGTGATCCCAGCTACTTGAGAGGCTGAGGCAGGAGGATTGCTTGAGGGAAGAAGTTCAAGACCAACCTGGGCAAAATAGCAAGAAGTCATCTCTAAAATAAATTTTTTAAAAAAATTACCTGGCCCTGATGGCACACTTGTAGGCGAAAGGATCGCTTAACCCCAGGAGTTCAGGCTGCAGTGAGTTGTGATCATACCACTGCACTCCAGCCTAGGTGACAAAGCGAGACCTCATCTTGGAAAACAAAAAGAAAAAACTGTTGCACTTATTTATACTAACAATAAACAGTCTAAAAGGGAAATTAAAAAATTAAACAATAGCATTAAATGGGATGAAATAATTACAAGTAAATTTAACCAAAGAGCTGCTGAAAGACATGTACAATGAAATCTACAAAATATTGTTTAAAGAAAGTAAAGACATAAGTAAATGGAAAGTTATCCCATGTTCATGGATTAGAAGACTTTATATTTAAGATGCCAATATTATGTAAATTGATCAGATTCAATGAAATCCCAATCAGAATCCTAATGGCTTTCATGCTGGAATAGAAAATTTATATAGAATCACAAAGGATTCTGACTAGCCAAAATAGTTCTGAAAAAGAACAAAGTTGGAAGGCTCACACTTTCTGATTTTAAAATTACCTAAAAATCTACAGAAATTAATAAAGTTGGATGTAAAGACAGATATATAGACCAAAGTAACAGACTAGAAAGACCAGAAACAAACCCTCACGAGTATAATTAAATGGACTTCAATAAAGTACCCAAGACAAATAGGGAAAGGGCAGTCTTTCAAACAAATCATGTTGGGAAAACTAGATTCCACAAGCAAAAGGACAAAGTTGGACCCTTTCCTAAGGCCACACACAAAAATTAACTCAAACTATATCAAAGACTTACATGTAAGAGTTAAAACTATAGAAGCCTTAGAAAAAATGTATAGGCCAAAAGCTTTATGATGTTTAATTTGGCAATGATTTATTGAGATGACATCAAAGATACAAATAACAAAAGAAAAAAATAGACAAATCAGACCTTATAAAAATTTAAAACTTTTAAGCAAAAAAAAAAAAAAAAAAGTAAAAAGGCAACCAACAGAATAAAAGAAAATATTTATAAATCACAACTTAAAATGGATTAACATCCAGAATAGATATACAACTTCTAAAATTCAGCCACTTCTAAAACTCAATGCCATAATAACAGTTCAAAAGGACTTGAATAGACATTTATCCAAAGAAGACAAATGGCTAACTAAGCACATGAAAAGATGTTTAACTCCAGAAACATTAAACAAAAAAGTAGAGAGTCATGAAAATAGCAAAAGACAACTTTGTCACATACAAATGATGCTGAATAAGAATAATAGCTGATTTATCATTAGAAACCATGGAGGCCACAAGACAGTAGGATGAAATATTCAAAGTTCTGAAGGAAAGAAATGATCAATCAATAATTTTATATTGAGCAAAACCATCCTTCAAAAATGAAAAAGAAATTAAGACATTCTCAGACAAAAACTGAAAGAATTTGGCACTAGCAGACCTACCCTATAAAAGAAGTGAATCCATATGAACAAAAATTAGGCACCATTAAGGGTAACTATGATGGTAAATATAAAAGACAACGTAAGTTTATTTTGGTTGTGTCTTTCCTATCCTATGTTATTCAAAAGACAGCTACATAAAGCAATAATTATGAATCTAAATTGACTGGTACACAATAGTAAGTAGGTAATTTGTGACAATAACACAAAGTATACTGGAGCAGAGGACAGACCGTAAGCTAAGCCTGTATACTATTGAAATTAAATTGGCATTACTCCAAAATAGATTGTTATAAATTAAGATATTAATGTAAACCGCGGGCCAGTCACTAGGGAGACAATTCAAAAATATATGTTAAAGAAAATAAAATTAAAATAGTAACTCGAAAATATCCATTTAACTCAAAGAAAGCAGTAATGGAGGAAAAAAAGGAAGAGAAAAGGCATAAGACATAGAGAAAACCGAGGGTCCATTTCAAGATGACTGAATAGGAACAACTCCAGTCTGCAGCTCCCAGTGTGATAGATGCAGACGACAGGTGATTTCTGCATTTCCAACTGAAGTACCTGGTTCATCTCACTGGGACTGGTTGGACAGTGGGTGCAGCCCACAGAAGGTGAGCTGAAGCAGGGCGGGGCATTGCCTCACCCAGGAAGCACAAAAATTCAGGGGATTTTTCCTTTCCTAGCCAAGGGAAGCCATGACAGACTGTACCTAGAAAAATGAGACACTCTCGCCAAAATACTGTGCTTTCCCATGGTCTTAGCAACTGGCAGACCAGGAGATTCTCTCCCGTGCCTGGTTTGGCAGGTCCCATGCCTATGGAGCCTTGCTCACTCTAGCACAGCAGTCTGAGATCGACCTACGAGGCTGCAGCCTACACCTACAAAGAAACATAGACTTCTAGACAATAATAGTGGAAAACTTCAAGACTCCACAAACAGCATTAGGTAGACCATCAAAGCAGAAAATTTAATAGATATTCAGGACCTGAACTCAACATTGGACCAAATGTATCTATTAGACATCTACAGAACTGTCCACCAGAAAACAACAGAATATACATTCTTCTCATTGCCACATGGCACATACTGTAAAATCAACCACATAATTGGACATAAAGCAATCCTTAGAAAATTCAAAAAAAAAAAAAAGTTATACAAAACACACTCTCAGACCACAGTGCAATAAAAATGTAAGTCAAGATTGAGAAAATCACTCAAAACCATGCAATTACATGAAAATTAAACATGCTCATGAGTGACATTTGGGTAACAATGAAATTAAGGCAGAAATCAAGAAGTTTTTTGAAAAGAATGAGAACAAAGATACAGTGATACCGTTTGGCTGCGCCCCACCCAAATCTTGATTGTAACTCCCAAAATTCCCATGCATCATGAGAGGGACCTGGTGAGAGGTAATTGAATCATGGGGCTGGGTCTTTCTTGTGCTGTTCTCATGATAGTGAATAAGTCTCACAAGATCTGATGGTTTTATAAAGAGCAGTTCAGTTCCCCTCCAAATGCTCTCTCTTGCCTGCTGCCATGTAAGATATGACTTTGCTCCTCTTTTGCCTTCTGCCATGATTTTGAGCCTTCCCCAGCCACGTGGAACTGTGAGTTCATTAAACCTCTTTTTCTTTATAAATTACCCAGTCTTGGGTATGTCTTTATAAGCAGCATGAGAACAGACTAATACAGTAAATTGGTACCAGTAGAAAGGGGCGCTGCTGTAAAGATACCCAAAAATGTGGAAGCATCTTTGGAACTGGGTAACAGGCAGAGATTGGAACAGTTTGGAGGGCTCAGAAGAAAAGAGAAAAATGTGGAAAGGTTTGGAACTTTCTAGCGACTTGTTGATGACTTTGATGAAAATGCTGATGGTGATATGAACAATGAAGTTCAGGTTGATGTGGTCCCAGATGCAGATGAGGAACTTTTTGGGAACTGGAGAAAAGTTGACTCTGTGCTTTAGCAAAGAGACTGGTGGCTTTTTGCCCCTGCCCTAGAGATATGTGAAATTTTGAACTTGAGAGAGATGATTTGGAGTATCTGGTGGAAGGAATTTCTAAGCAGCAAAGGACTCAAGAGAAAGCAAAGCAGAAAAGTTTGAAAAATTTGCAGCTTAATGATGTAATAGAAAAGAAAAATCCATTTTCTGGGGAAAAAAACCAAGTCTGCTGCAGAAATTTGCACAAGTAATGAGAAGTTGAATGTTAATCATCAAGACAATGGGGAAAACGTCTCCAGAGTATGTCAGAGAACTTCTTGGCAGAGTTATTCCCAGAGGGTTGTTGTAGTGTAGGTCAGAAAAGTAAATCTCATGTAAGGTGTCTTTGTTTTGTGTTGCTATAAAGGAAGATGTGAGACTTGGAACGTTTTTTATTATAAAAAGGTTTATTCTGCTCACAATTCTGTTGGATGCAAGATTGAGCTCTGGTGAAATCCTCAGGCTGCTTCTACTCATGGTGGAAGGTAAATGGGAGCAGGCATGGGCAGAGATCACATGGTGAGAGAGGAAGCAAGACGTAGCGGGAGGTGCCAGGCTCTTATTAACAACCAGCTCTTACAGGAACTAATAAAGAGAGAACTTACCCATTACCATGAGGATGGCACCCAGTAATTCATGAGGGATCTGCCCCCATGACCCAAACACCTCCCATTAGGACCCACTTCTAATATTGGAAATCAAAATTCAACATAATATTTGGAGTGAACAAACAGCAAACTATAGTATTAGGTCTTAATGTCAATCAATATAACTTACACTTTAAAAGACTATTTTTTACAAATAGATTATAGATAGGCAAGGGGAAAAGTAAATGAAACAAGTATGCGGGCTGTAACAATAGTCAAGGAGAGTAACAATGGTGGTTCAACTAGGAATGGTCAGTGTAGTCAAAGTTTGAATATTTTTTGAAGTAAACCAATGGAGATAATTGACAAATTGAATGGCTACTGTAACAGCATTACTTTACAATCCAACGATTTCACTTCTAGGTAAATATCCAAGAGAAATAGAAACATATATCCACAAAAACCTACATTAGAGTTCATAGCAGCATTATTCATAATAGTGAAAAAGTGGAAAGAGTCCAAATGTCTGTCAACTGATATATAACAAATAAAAATATAATAATAAATGAATGAAATGTACTTTATTTACAAAAGTGGTGTAACAATGAAATGTTACATTTTTGGCTGGGTGTGGTGGCTCATACCTGTAATCCCAGCACTTTGGGAGGCCAAGGTGGGTGGATCACCTGAGGTCAGGAGTTTGAAACCAGCCTGGTCAGCATGGTAAAACCCTGTCTCTACCTAAAATACAAAAATTATGGCGGGGGGTGCCTGTAATCCCTGCTACTTGGGAGGCTGAGGCAGGAGAATTACTTGAACCTGGGAGGCAGAGGTTGTAGTGAGCTGAGATCATGTCACTTCACTCCAGCCTGGGCAAAAGAACAAGACTCTGTATCAGAAAAAAAAAAAAAAAAAAAAAAAAGAAAGAAAGAAGAAAGAAAGAAAGAAAGAAAGAAAGAAAGAAAGAAAGAAAGAAAGAAAGAAAGAAAGAAAGAAAGAAAGAAAGAAAGAAAGAGAAAAAAGAAAAGAAAGAAAGAAAAGAAATGTTGCATTGTCGTTTTGACACTGTAACAGCAGATTTGGGGATTTGTGACAGAAGCCATGTGACTCATAATGCCAAAAACATTTAGTATCTGGCTCTTTACAGAAAAAAATATATGCTAACTACTGGACTAAATACAAGTTATGAGATAGACATTGTCTGATTGAATTAGAAATCAAAGTCCATCTGTATGCCTCTATAATAAACCTCTTTTAAATATAAACATTTAGATAGGTCAAAGGTAAAAAGACAAATGTATCAGGCAAACACTAATTAAAGTAAGTCCAGGTACTTATCCTAATTTCAGATAAAATAGATATTCCAACAGACAGTTTTCAGAGAAAAAGGGGACATTACAAATTATAAGGAGAAAATTCTCCAAGAAGACATAACAATACTAAATGTGTATGCTTGAAAATAAACTGGAAAACTGACAGATCTGAAAAGAGAAACAGACACATCCTCAATTATAGTTGTAGATTTCATTATTCCTCTTTCAATATCTGTTAGAAGTGCTAGGAAGAAAATCAGTAAAGATACAGATGATGTGAAGAAAGCCATCAAGCAACTTGACCTAATTGGCATTCAGACACCCAACATCCGCATACACAGTCTTCTGAAGTGCACATGGACCATTCGCCAAGACAGATCATATTTTGGACCATAAAATAAATAAGTACTACTTTGGAAATGTTCTTGTTGCTTTAACTGCACTGTAAAAAAGTTGCAGAAGAACAATGATCACAAGTAATTTATAATTAAAAGTTCCTAACCGGTGATGAGAAAGTCAGTGGCGGATTATACAGGAAGGGTAGATTTATTTTACAAATAAACTGGGAGAACTCTATTCTTATATCTGTGGATGTCTGAATGTTCGGCTTTCACTCTTGACTTAAGTAAGGGAAAGAATATGAATAATTTGCTGTTTAAGGTATAATTCCCTGAAAACCTCCAGGACCAATTGACTTACCTGGAAAACCTGGTTATACAACCTGGATTTTCCTTCTATATATAAATGCATAAAGACTCCACTGGGAACTTCTGCCATGAGCTTTCCTAGAGACAGAATTTATTCCACAAACCTTTGTTATTTCATGAAGAGATTAAGCCATGAGTCTGTATGTACAAATATTAATAAGAACCCCAGGGACTTTGCACGTGGATGTCTATTGAATCCCTGGGCCTCACCAGCACTCTCTCTTGCTACACCAAATCCTTCATCTTTGAATAGAACATTTAATGTGACTATTCTCTGCTGAGGCTTTGAGTCCATCAAATATCCAATCTTAAATATCTTTATGTGGTCAGAGTCTGTAAATTATGTTCTCATCTTGAAACATATGAGCCTGAGAGAGATTCTGATAAAGATTTTAATTTCAAATGTATTGTAAATTTATAGTGTTCCTTGTTGAGGCAATTATTAATCATATAAAATTATTCCATGGTCTAGTATTGTTTAGCATAAAGGCCTATATTATCTCTAAGTTCTCAAGACTGTGAAAGATTGCTTAGTACCAAATAAATAGATAGGGAGGTAGAAATATAGATAGATAGATAGATAGATAGATAGATAGATAGATATAGATGATAGATAGATAAATACATTATTACTGACACAAAAGTTTCTGAGAAAGGAAATTTACTTCATACTCAGCTTTGCATCTAACCAAACAGTGCATTTAAAAAGAAAATTAGAATTAAAACTCTGACCACAACCATTTCCTTAATTAAAGTAATTATCTCTTATTGCCCTGGTGGAATTCTTTATTGCCTAATGTTTGATATTGAGGAGGGCATGGACCATTCTAAAGGTTCTCATTTAGTATAGCTGCAAAAATTAGTTAAAGGGTAAACTTTAATCAATGTCCTTTGCCGTCCTCCCATGAAAAGGACAACACACCCCACTCACACGGAACACTCATACCAATTATATGCTCAGGTACAAAGAAAGTAACCACGGTACAGTCTTTAGAATCAAACTATACTATCTGTAATTTCCCATTTCCACTATGGTATTTCCATTTCACTCACATACATCTTAGGTCCTCCTTGTCTCTCGGAGGGATTACGGTACATTGAGTTCCTGTAACTAACAGTTCTAAGATAATTTGCATGCCAACTCAGGCCACTTTACTCAAACTATTGATTCTCCCCCAAAAAAGTCTGGACCAACATATCTCCCTATCAGTCTTTTTCAGATTTATGGCTTTAAATGAGTTATTAAATTCAGCTCATTCTTTAACTATTTTCTGTTCTAAACTACAATCCTCGATATTAGATTTGAACTCCACTGGACTAGAATAGATAAATTTCATATGCCATTGGTCTATGAGTTGGGGTTGGGGTTGGAACAGGTCACTTAGCTCTCAAATATTGATAAATTGCTACCAACTTCTTAGTGGAAACTTCATTTATTTCTTTTTTTAACTGCATATTTAAAAGTAATGAAATAATTTTAATCAGTGGGCCTGTTGTTATGTCTACTTTATCTTTTCCTTTTTGTATTAAGTCCACTTTTTTCAATTGACAGATAAAATTGTATGTACCTATCATGTATAGCATAATGTGGAGTGATTAAATGTAACTAACTGATAAATTCACTATCTCAAATAGTTAACATTATTGTGGTGCAAACACATATCCGCTGTCTGTGTTTTTCAATAATAAAATACACTGTCATTGACTACAGTCAGCATGATGGATCTCTTGAGAATATTCCCCCTATTTAACTGTAAATATGTACCGTTGGACCAACATTTCCCCAAACGCTTTTGTCTTCTAATCACTTCAGCTTCTGGTAACCACCATTCTACTCTCTACTTCTATGAAATCAACATTTATAGATCCCACATGAGTGAGATGATGTGATATTTGTCTTTCTGTGGCTTATTTTACTTAACATCATGGCCTCTAGGTTCATAAATGTTGTAGCAAATGAGATAATTTCCTCTTTTTATGGCTGAATTATTGTATATATGTACTGTATTTTCTTTATCCATTCATTAGTTGATGGACATTTAGCTTGATTCCATATCTTGACCCTACTGTGTGTGCTGCAGTAAACCAGGCAGTGCAGACATCTGTTCAACATACTGATTTTATTTACTTTGAATACATAACCAGTGGTGGGAGTGCTGAGTCATACAGTACTTCTAGGTTTAATTTTTTGAGGAACCTCCATACTGTTTTCTATAATGATTGTATTAATTTATATTCCCAACAACAGTGTGTAAGTGTTCTGTTTTTTCTGCATCCTCATCTGTACTTATTATCTTTTATCTTTTGATAACAGCCAATCTAACATTGTATCTCCATTGTATCTTATTGTGGTTTTGATTTACATTTTCTGGTGATTGGTGATATTGAACATTTTGTAATTTATGTGTTGGTCATTTGTATGTATTCCTTTGAGAAAGTCTATTCCTTTATTGTGTCCATTGTTTAATCTGGCCATTTTTTTGTATTCCTTTGAGAAAGTCTATTCGTTTATTGTGTCCATTGTTTAATCAGGCTATTTGTCTTCTTGCTGTTTGAATTTGTTAATATTTTGAGGATTAACTTATTATCAGATGTATAGTTTGCCAGTCTTTTCTCTTTTTCTGCAGGCTGTCACTTCACTCTGTTGAGTCTCATTTGCTGTACAGAAGTTTTTTAGTATGGCACATTTCTATTTGTCTATTTTTGCATTTGTTGTCTGTACTTTGAGGTCCTATTCTAAAAAGTCATTACCCAGACTAATGTCTTGGAGCTTTTCCCTATTTTTTTTTTCCTTATACTTTTACAATTTCAGGTCTTATATTTAAGTATTTAATTCATTTTGAGATAATTTATCTATATATTAGATCCTATATATCTAAGACATAAGGATCTAATTTCATTCTTGTGCATGTAGGTAACCAGTTTTGTCAACATCATTTGTTGAAGAAACTTTTCCTCGTATGTATTCTTGGTGCCTTTGTCGAAAATCAGTTGGCTGTAAATGCATAGATTTATTTCTTGGCTGTCTATTCTGTTCCATTGGTCTATGTGTCTGCTTTTATGTCAGCACCATGGTGTTTGCACGTTTTGAAGTTAGGTAGTGTGATTTACTTACAAATTATCCAGCCTCAGCTGGGCGCAGTGGCTCACGCCTATAGTCCCAGCACTTTGGGAGGCCAAGGCGGGTGGATCACCTGAGGTCAGGAGGTCAAGACCAGCCTGGCCAACATGGTGAAACCCCATCTCTATTAAACATACACAAATTATCTGGGCGTAGTGGTGTGCACCTGTAATCCCAGCTACTCAGGAGGCTGAGGCAGGAGAATCCCTTGCACCTGGGATGCAGAGGCTGCAGTGAGCCGAGATCACGCCATTGCACTCCAGCCTGGGCAACAAGAGCAAAATTCCGTCTCAAAAAAAAATTCCAGCCTCAGGTTTTTCTTTATAGCAATGCAAGAATGGCCTAACACTATCTTTAATTTCTTTTAATAGTAATTTGTCACTTTGTATGTATAGGTGTCATAGTTTTCCTAGAATGGTTATTTCCAAGGATTTAATATGTTTGGTGCTAATGTAAATAATATTCTTTTAAATATTCTAGTTTTTACATTTTTTATTTTATATGTAAATGGGATACTTGTGTATTAAATTTACACCCAATGGATTTTTCAGATTCACTTGGTAATTAAAATATTTTATCTACAGATTATTTTAGATTTTCTGTGTTTATATTATAAGGTTTTCTTTGGATAAAGATTCCTTTTTAAAGTGTATTTTTTTTAAATTTTTTTGTAGCCATACTTACTGACTACTATTTCCACAGATATAGAAAAATGTTAATAGTGAATTTTCTAAATGTCTTCACAATATTAGGAGGAAAGACTAGAAAATTCAATATTAATTATTTTCATTATATATGTTTTGCTGATCCCTTTCATCAGATTAAAACACTTCAAATCTATTTCTAGTACCTAAAAATCTGTGTGTCTTGTGTGTGTATATGCTTATAAATCAGAGAATTGAGTCAAATAGTTTGACTATTTTAGATCCCTCATATAAATGGAATCATGAAATATTTGCCTTTTTGTGATTCGCTTATTACACTTAGCGTATGTCCTTAAATTTCACCCATGTTACTACATATAACAAGATTTCCTTCTTTTTTCAGGCTGAATAATGACTGCCATGTTTTGTTACTAATTTTTGCTGACCTCATAAAAGGAATCAGCATGTGTGGGACTGAAGTTGTATCTTCCTAAGTACTTGCTTGATTGCAAAGAGGAAGCCATCAAAACCTAAATTTTCTTTATTAAACACTTTTTAACTTTGATTACAGTTGCTTTTAAATTACAGTTACATGCAGATATTTAAATTCTTCTTAGGTCAATTTTGGAAAATAGAAATACTTCTATTTCATTTAAATGTTTAAATTTCTTACTATTAATAGTGACTGTGAGTGTGTGCCTTTTCACTTCTGATATTGTTAATGTGTGCCTTCAAAATTTTTCTCTAGTATTAGTATATTCTTAAAGGTTTATTAATTATATTGGTTTCCTCAAAGAAATAACTTTGGCTTTGTTTATTCTTAATATTATAGTTTATTTAATTTTCATTACATTTTTCCTTTTTCTATATTATTTCTTACATTTAATTAATTTAAAAATAGTTATAGGCTCATATTCAATTTTCCTTTAACATCTTCAAGTAGTTTCAGATTCCCACTAAGCAAGGACCAGCTACGTCAGTCATTCTTTTTTCCATACTTTTACAGCATACAGTTCAAAGTATATTTAAATTTCCATTGAATGTTCTTCTTCGATCCATGAATTGTTTAGAAATGTATTGTTTATTTCAAATACTTGGAGAATTTATATTTTATAATATATTTATCTTAAATTTGCTTTAGTTAGAGAACATAATCTGAAATATTTCAGTTATGAGAAATTGTTTAGACGTGTTTTATGCCCCAGCATGTGAAATATATCAGTAAATCTTTCACATGGACTTAAACTATGTATTTTGGAGTTGTTGTGTATATCTAATAGATCATTTTTGTCAATCGTGTTGCTCAAATCCTTAACTATATTTGATGATTTTTCTACTTCTCTTTTTGTTCTATCAATATTTGCTTCGTACATGTTGAAGTTATATTAAAAGTTGCAAAATATTTTAATTACAATGATTATAACTTCATAATAGCTTGACCTTTTGCATTAGGATACATTCTTCTTTTATCTTTACTAATGCTGTTAGACTTAAAGTCTATTTGCTTTATTTCGTAGAAAGTTCTTGTGGTGTATATTTGTTCATCCTTTACTTTGAATGTTTATATACCTGAAAATGTATCTTCTTTCAGCAGCATATGGTGAAAAATTTTTTCAAATTTTAGGATCATTGTCTTTGATTGATTACAGACCATGACACTACAACATAACAACATACCATTGCAATTTGAAATATAACAGTGGCTTTTAATGATGGTACCACCCTATTACATTACGGTATTTCCTTATACCATGCCCCTACTGACAGAATTAGTGTCTACTGACCAACAGAAATAGTGTGAGATAACTTAAAAAAACAGAAATTTGTAATGTAAAACTCATTATCATGCATTTTTAATAAGTAAATTATCTGTGAAATTATACAAATATATATATCATATTTTCTGGTCAAATTAAAAATCACAATATGCAGGTTTGAGTCCCAGGAAAGCAGGTAATGTACATTCTTTTTTTATTTTCCACTTTTTTGTGTCCATCCATCGCAGATAATTACTCCAGAAGACTGAATAAATGAAAAAAGTCACCTTTATCAACAAGTAAGTTACAATGACAGCTAGTACAACAAATAGCATGCAAGTAACCTTATTGCAAAGTAGACCTATATCATGCAATTTATTTTTAGCCAACATTTTAAATACACAAATGCTAAAGAAGTAAAATTAACTAGAGAAAAGAATTTTAAAATAACGCTGCAAGAAATTTTTAAGTGAAAAATTTCAGTATCGTTTATATCTTGATCATGTCTATTATAAATTCTGAAAAATATAATTCTGAAAAATATTCTTCAATTTATTTTTATTATATATAGCTATATGACTGTCACTACTTAATATGTATTCATCTATGCATTCTCTCTCTCTCTCTTCCTCCCCCCCACCAACCCCCCATCCTTAAAATATTTGGAACTCACTCATGTCCTTTGCAGGGACATGGATGAAGCTGGAAGCCATCATTCTCAGCAAACACACACAGGAACATAAAACCAAACACTGCATGTTCTCACTTATAAGTGGGAGTTGAATAAAGAAAACACATGGAAACAGGGAGGGGAACATCACACACCAGAACCTGTCAGGGGTTGGGGGCAAGGGGAGGAAGAGCATTGGGACTAATACCTAACGCACATGGGGCTTAAACCCTAGATGATGGGTTGAAAGGTGCAGCAAACCACCATGGCACATGTATACCTATGTAACAAACCTGCACAGTCTGCACACATATCCCAGTACTTCAAGTAAATTAAATTTTAAAAAATGAAAGAAACTTACAGTGATATCATGGCATCTCTGTTGTCCAGACTACCCTTTAGGTTCACTCTCACTTTCAGGTTGCCTGCATATTAAAAATAAAAATAATATTATACTTTCTTCAGGATGATTTTACAAACCTCTGTATTATCTATGAGTCTTGAAACAGTTCTGAATTTTTATTTAAGAACTGGGTTCACCCATTATTTGAAAATACCCTATCACTAAGAACATCTCTGCCCTGGTAATCAAGACTAATAATGCACATCTTTGCATCACTGAATATGAAAAAAAGCACAGTGATATATGTTTACCTGAAAATAAACTTAGATCACTTTTATATTCATAATATTATTGGTTAAGTATCTTTAAACTCTTTTGCCATTCGTTTTCAACCCTATTAATTTCTATTCATTTTACTAGCTATGTTTTCTTCCCTAAAGATACTTGATATCAGTTTTTCCACAATAGTTATCCAATATAAGAAAACCACTTTAGCATATTTAAGTATTGACTGCTATGACTAGTTTAGGTGCTGTATATTATTTCAGCAATTTCAAATCAACTTTTAAAATATATTCCCTCCTCATTTACATTGCCATATTATTTTAAGTATTTTAACGAAATTCAATTCATTTCAAGTAAAATGAAGGACATAGTTATATAACTCCTAGGCAGAAATCATTTTATAGCATTTTCCTTGAAAATAAATAATCTAGTTTTAATGTTTACTTGTATTCTTGTAGCATATATTCAGATATTTTTATTTTTAATAAAAAGTTATTTGTTTTATATTTTCTGTAGAATAGATGTGGCTATTATCTAGATTTTATCTTTTATTACATATTAATTTTTAATCTTTTTCTACTTCTAACTGCTTGTGTTTCCATTTACATTACTACCAAAAAAAAGCTAAATTACTTTCCTGGGTTTTCCTATTACGTTTCATTAAAATAGGATAAAAATTCACTAAGATATATAAATATTACAAAGTTATTTAAGTATTATTAAGTTAAAATACATATTTAACAAGATCAAATAATAAAAGAAAGTAGATAAATTTAAAGATAAACATTAATGGACAGCTAAACTTTAACTAATCTTGCCCCTAAAAAGTCCAGATTCTTATACAATTAAAATTGCAATTTTTTTAAGTTTAAAAAATTAATATTCAATTTATTAAAGTTATAAATAAAAGGAAAAACCTAGTTTGTCCTTTCACTTTTAATTTCAGCTTAAATAACTTATTATTTTAATTATAGATCTAGAAAATTTAGCAATCACTTCTAAAAGGTTCTAATCAATTTTGGTCTCATTTATGAACTTAAACTCCTTTAAACTTTTCATATTGCATTATTCATCACATGTAATATATTTGCTTAACTTCCTAAGTATAATTGGTTGACAAACCTTCTTTTTTTTTTATTATACTTTAAGTTCTAGGGTACATGTGCACAACATGCAGGTTTGTTACATATGTATACATGTGCCATGTTGGTGTGCTGCACCCATTAACTCGTCATTTACATTAGGGACATCTCCTAATGCTATCCTTCTCCCCCTTCCCACAATAGGACCTGGTGTGTGATGATCCCCTTCCTGTGTCCAAGTGATCTGATTGTTCAAGTCCCACCTATGAGTGAGAATATGCAGTATTCGGTTTTCTGTACTTGGCATAGTTTGCTGAGAATGATGGTTTCCAGCTGTATCCATGTCCCTACAGGACACAAACTCATCCGGTTTTATGGGTGCATAGTATTCCATGGTGTATATGTGCCACATTTTCTTAATCCAGTCTGTCACTGATGGACATTTGGGTTGATTCCAAGTCTTTGCTATTGTGAATAGTGCCAAAATAAACATACGGCCTGTGTGTGCATGTGTCTTTATAGCAGCATGACTTATAATCCTTTGGGTATATCCCCAGTAGTGGGATGGCTGGGTCAAATGGTATTTCTAGTTCTGGATCCTTGAGGAATCGCCACACTGTTTTCTACAATGGTTGAACTAGTTTATAGTCCCACCAACAGTGTAAAAGTGTTCCTATTTCTCCACATCCTCTCCAGCACCTGTTGTTTCCTGACTTTTTAATGATCGCCATTCTAACTGGTGTGAGATGGTATCTCATTGTGGTTTTGATTTGCATTTCTCTGATGGCCAGTGATGATGAGCATTTTTTCATGTGTCTGTTGGCTGTATGAATGTCTTCTTTTGAGAACTGTCTGTTCATATCCTTTGCCCACTTTTTGATGGGGTTGTTTGTTTTTTTCTTGTAAACTTGATTGCGTTGTTTATAGGTTCTGGATATTAGCCCTTTGTCAGATGAGTAGATTGCAAACATTTTCTCCCATTCTGTAGGTTGCCTCTTCATTCTGATGATAGTTTCTTTTGCTGTGCAGAAGCTCTTTAGTTTAATTAGATCCCATTTGTGAATTTTGGCTTTTGTTGCCATTGCTTTTGGAGTTTTAGACATGAAGTCCTTGCCCATGCCTATGTCCTGAATGGTATTACCTATGTTTTCTTCTAGGGTTTTTATGGTTTTAGGTCTAACATTTAAGTCTGTAATCCATCTGAAATTAATTTTCAGGTAAAGAGGAAGGAAAGGATCAAGTTTCAGCTTTCTACTTATGGCTAGTCAATTTTCCCAGCACCATTTATTAAATAGGGAATCCTTTCCCCATCTCTTGTTTTTGTCAGCTTTGTCAAAGATCAGATGGCTATAGATGTGTGGTATTATTTCTGAGGGCTCTGTTTTGTTCCATTGGTCTATATCTGTTTTGGTACCAGTATCATGTTGTTTTGGTTACTGTAGCCTTGTAATATAGTTTGAAGTCAGGTAGCGTGATGCCTCCAGCTTTGTTCTTTTGACTTAGGATTGTCTTGGCAATGCGGGGTCTTTTTTGGTCCCATATGAACTTTAAAGCAGTTTTTTCCAATTCTGTGAGGAAAGGCATTGGTAGCTTAATGGGGATGGCTTTGAATCTATAAATTACCTTGGGCAGTATGGCCATTTTCACGATATTGATTCTTCCTATCCATGAGCATGCAATGTTCTTCCATTTGTTTGCATCATCTTTTATTTCACTGAGCAGTGGTTTGTAGTTCTCCTTGAAGAGGTCCTTTACATCCCTTGTAAGTTGCATTCCTAGGTATTTTATTCTCTTTGAGGCTATTGTGAATGGGAGTTCATTCATGATTTGGCTCTCTGTTTGTCTGTTACTGGTGTATAAGAATACTTGTGATTTTTGCACATTGATTTTGTATCCTGAGACTTTGCTGAAGTTGCTTATCAGCTTAAGGAGGTTTTGGGCTGAGACAATGGGGTTTTCTAAATATACAATCATGTCATCTGCAAACAGGGACAATTTGACTTCTTCTTTTCCTAACTGAATACCCTTGATCTCTTTCTCTTTCCTGATTGCCCTAGCGAGAACTTCTAACACTATGTTGAATAGGAGTGGTGAGAGAGGGCATCCCTGTCTTGTGCCAGGTTTCAAAGGGAATGCTTCCAGTTTTTGCCCATTCAGTATGATATTGGCTGTGGGTTTGTCATAAATAACTCTTATTATTTTGAGATACGTTCTACCAATACAAATTTATTGAGAGTTTTTAGCATGAAGGGCATCTATTGAGATAATCGTGTGGTTTTTGTCTTTGGTTCTGTTTATATGCTGGATTACGTTTATTGATTTGCATATGTTGAACCAGCCTTGCATCCCACGGATGAAGCCCACTTGATCATGGTGGATAAGCTTTTTGATGTGCTGCTGGATTCAGTTTGCCAGTATTTTATAGAGGGTTTTTGCATCGATGTTCATCAGTGATATTGGTCTAAAATTCTCTTTTTTGGTTACACCTCTATCAGGCTTTGGTATCAGGATGATGTTAGCTGCATAAAATGAGTTAGGGAGAATTCCCTCTTTTTCTATTGATTGGAATAGTTTCAGAAGGAATGGTACCAGCTCCTCCTTGTATCTCTGGTAGAATTCAGCTGTGAATCTGTCTGGTCCTGGACTTTGTTTGGTTGGTAGGCTATTAATTATTGCCTCAATTTCAGAGCCTGCTATTGGTCTGTTCAGGGATTCAACTTCTTCCTGGTTTAGTCTTGGGAGAGTGTAAGTGTCCAGGAAATTATCCATTTCTTCTAGGTTTTGTAGTTCATTTGCGTAGAGGTGTTTATAGTATTCTCTGATGGTAGTTTGTATTTCTGTGGGGTCAGTGGTGATATCCCCTTTATCATTTTTTATTGCATCTATTTGATTCTTCTCTCTTTTCTTCTTTATTAGTCTTGCTAGTGATCTATCAATTTTGTTGATCCTTTCAAAAAACCAGCTCCTGGATTCATTGATTTTTTAGACGTTTTTTGTGGCTCTATCTCCTTCAGTTCTGCTCTGATCTTAGTTATTTCTTGCCTTCTGCTAGCTTTTGAATGTGTTTGCTCTTGCTTCTCTAGTTCTTTTAATTGTGATGTTAGGATGTCAATTTTAGATCTTTCCTGCTTTCTCTTGTGGGCATTTAGTGCTATAAATTTCCCTCTACACACTGCTTTAAATGTGTCCCAGAGATTCTGGTATGTTGTATCTTTGTTCTCATTGGTTTCAAAGAACATCTTTATTTCTGCCTTCATTTCGTTATGTACCCAGTAGTCATTCAGGAGCAGGTTGTTCAGTTTCCATGTAGTTGAGCAGTTTTGATTGAGTTTTTTAGTCCTGAGTTCTAGTTTGATTGCACTGTGGTCTGAGAGACAGTTTGTTATAATTTCTATTCTTGTACATTTGCTGAGGACTGTTTTACTTCCAACGATGTGGTCAATTTTGGAATAAGTGTGATGTGGTGCTGAGAAGAATGTATATTCTGTTGATTTGGAGTGGAGAGTTCTGTAGATGTCTATTAGCTCTGCTTGGTGCAGAGTTGAGTTCAATTCCTGGATACCCTTGTTAACTTTCTGTCTCATTGATCTGTCTAATGTTGACAGTGGGGTGTTGAAGTCTCCCATTATTATTGTATGGGAGTCTAAGTCTCTTTGTAAGTCTCTAAGGACTTGCTTTATGAATCTGGGTGCTCCTGCATTGGGTGCATATATATTTTGGATAGTTAGCTCTTCCTGATGATTTAATCCCTTTACCATTATGTAATGGCCTTCTTTATCTCTTTTGATCTTTGATGGTTTAAAGTCTGTTTTATCAGAGACTAGCATTGCAATCCCTGCTTTTTTTTTTTGGTCTCCATTTGCTTGGTAGATCTTCCTCCATCCCTTTATTTTGAGCCTATGTGTGTCTCTGAATAATCTTCCTCCATCCCTTTATTTTGAGCCTATGTGTGTCTCTGCATGTGAGGTGGGTCTCCTGAATACAGCAAACTGATGGGTCTTGACTCTTTATCCAGTTTGCCAGTCTGTGTCTTTTAACTGGACCTTTTAGTCCATTTACATTTAAGGTTAATATTGTTATGTATGAACTTGATCCTGTCATTATGATATTAGCTGGATATTTTGCTCACTAGTTGATGCAGTTTCTTCCTAGCATCAATGGACTTTACATTTTGACATGTTTTTTCAATGGCTGGTACCAGTTGTTCCTTTCCATGTTTAGTGCTTCCTTCAGGGTCTCTTGTAGGGCAGGCCTGGTGGTGACAACATCTCTCAGCATTTGCTTTTCTCTAAAGGGTTTTATTTCTCCTTCACTTATGAAACTTAGCTTGTCTGGATATGAAATTCTGGGTTGAAAATTCTTTTCTTTAAGAATGTTGTATATTGGCCCCCACTCTCTTCTGGCTTGGAGAGTTTCTGCCGAGAGATCTGCTGTTAGTCTGATGGGCTTCCCTTTGTGTGTTACCCGACCTTTCTCTCTGGCTGCCCTTAATATTTTTTCCTTCATTTCAACTTTGGTGAATCTGGCAATTATGTGTCTTGGAGTTGCTCTTCTTGAGGAGTATCTTTGTGGCGTTCTCTGTATTTCCTCAATTTGAATGTTTGCCTGCTTTACTAGGTTGGGGAAGTTCTCCTGGATGATATCCTGAAGAGTACTTTCCAACTTGGTTCCATTTTCCCCGTCACTTTCAGACACACCAATCAGATGTAGATTTGGTCTTTTCACATAATCCCATACTTCTTGGAGGCTTTGTTCATTTCTTTTTACTCTTTTTTCTCCACACTTCTCTTCTCTCTTCATTTCATTCATTTGATCTTCAATTGCTGATACTCTTTCTTCCAGTTGATCTAGTCGGTTACTGAAGCTTGTGCATTTGTCACGTACTTCTCGTGTTAAGGTTTTCATCTCTATCAGTTCTTTTAAGATCTTCTATGCATTGATTATTCCAGTTATCCATTCATCCATTCTTTTTTCAAGGTTTTTAGTTTTTTGCACTGGTTACAGAGTTCCTCCTTTAGCTCTCAGAAGTTTGATCGACTGAAGCCTTCTTCCTCAACCTGTCAAAGTTATTCTCTGTCCAGCTTTGTTCTGTTGCTGGCAATGAGCTGCATTCCTTTGGAGGGGGAGATGCACTCTGATTTTTTGAATTTCCAGTTTTTCTGCACTGCTTTTTCCCCATCTTTGTGGTTTTATCTGCCTTTAGTATTTGATGATGGTGACATACTGATGGGGTTTTGGTGTGGGTGTCCTTTCTGTTTGTTAGTTTTCCTTCTAACAGTCAGGACCCTCAGCTGTAGGTCTGTTGGAGTTTGCTTGAGTCCCACTCCAGACCCTGTTTGCCTGGGTATCAGCAGCAGAGGCTGCCGAAGATAGAATATTACTGAACAGTGAGTGTTGCTGTCTGATTCTTGCTCTGGAAGCTTCGTCTCAGAGTGTACCCCACCGTGTGAGGTGTGGGGTGTCAGTCTGCACCTAGTGGGGGTGTGTCCCAGTTAGGCTACTCAGGGGTCAGGGACCCACTTGAGCAGGCAGTCTGTCCGTTCTCAGATCTCAGCCTCTGTGCTGGGAGATCCACTGCTCTCTTCAAAGCTATTAGACAGGGGCATTGACCTCTGCCGAGGTTTCCGCTGCTTTTCGTTTAGTTATGCCCTGTTCCCAGAGGAGGAGTCTACAGAGACAGACTGACCTCCTTGAGCTGCGGTGGGCTCCACCCAGTTCGAGCTTCCCAGGGGCTTTGTTTACCTACTTAAGCCTCAGCAATGGCGGGCACCACTCCCCCAGCCTTGCTGTCGCCTTGCAGTTAGATCTCTGACTGCTGTGCTAGCAATGAGAGAGGCTCCAAGGGTGTGGGACCCTCCAGGCCAGGTGTGGGATATAATCTCCTGGTGTGCCATTTGCTAAGACCCTTGGTAAAGTGCAGTATTAGAGTGGGAGTTACCCGATTTTCCAGGTGTTGTGTGTCTCAGTTTCCCTTGGCTATGAAAAGGGATTCCCTTCCCACTTGGGCTTCCCAGGTGAGGCAATGCCTCACCCTGCTTCAATTCTCGCTGGTCAGGCTGCACATGTCCGACATGCCCCAGTGTGATGAACCCAGTACCTCAGTTGAAAATGCAGAAATCACCTGTCTTCTGTGTTGCTCACGCTGGGAGCTGGAGGCTGGAGCTCTTCCTATTCAGCCATCTTGGGCACGCCCCCAAAATTGCAATTATTATATATGTATATATGTATGTGTATGTGTGTTTGTGTGTGTGTGTGTGTGTGTGTGTATAATTTTTTCTTTTTTGAGTCTCAGTCTCTCTTTGTTGCCTTGGCTGGAGTCCAGTGGCACAATCTTGGCTCACTGAAGCCTCTGCCTCCCAGGCTCAAGTGATCCTCCTGCCTCAGCCTCCCGAGCAGCTGGGATTATAGATGCATGACACCACGCCTGGCTAATTTTTGTATTTTTTTGTAGAGATGGGATTTCACTGTGTTGCCTAGGCTGATCTTGAACTCCTGGCTTTAAGTGATCCACTCGCCTTAGCCTCAGAAAGTGGTGGGATAACAGATGTGAGCCACCACTGCTGGCCATTAGTTATTCATATATGAGTTATTAAATTCTCATATAAAGACAATAACTGAATTTGAATTCTTACTCATTACATCTACCACATTGCTATTTATTGACTATGTTCATAAATTATACAAATAACAAATCTTAAATATGAAATCAATGTACTCATCGGTTGAATAGTCCTCAGTTCTCCATTTTTTCCTTTGGAAATGAACTTTCACCATTATAGCAATCAGTACACAGAAAATAATAAAGAAAGGAATGAATAAGAAAAGTGGCCATCTCATTGGTTTGGAATAGTAAACGTTCTCCATGTGGCGCCTTTCTAGGAAAGAAAGAAATCAAAGATTTGAAAGCAAGCACCAGAAATATAGTAAAGATATTTCTGTATTTTACTAAGTCTAGCAGAATAGAACCTTTGAACAATTTAATAATTTTAAAATTAACATATTTTATATGAAATGGATAGCTTGAAAACATAAGTGCCCAAAGTGACTCTTGTAACTCTTTTTAAAATGGATAGCTATATATCATGGGCTAATATTTTGTTGAGGATTTTTATATCTCTATTCATGAAGAATATTGTTTTGTGATTTTTTTCTTTGTTGAGTTCCTTGTTTGAATTTGGCATCAGGATTATGTTTTCCTCGTACAGTGAGTTGACAGGAACTTCCCCACTACTGTTTTCTGAAAATAATATTGCTTTCTTTCAAGAATTTGGTTTGGTTCACCTGTGAAACCATCTATGCCTACAATTTTTTTTTGTTGTTATTTATTTATTTATTTATTTTTTGATGGTGATTTAAAAAATAAACCCACAGATTAAGAAGAAGTGTGGTTTCTGACTTTTTGTTTATGCCCTTTGGTTTATAATCCAAATAGTCCTTTTCACATCTGACTACCTTTATCAGCCTGTTTCTTGCCTGTAGTTTATTGTGGACCAATGAACATATATGCTACCTTGATCACTTTCAATCTGAGCTAATATAATTCCTTTGAATTTCTCATGTATCAAATAAAACCACAATCCATTAAACAAAGGCCACACTCACAAATCTCTTTGACATATGCCTTTCTCTGTTGGATCCTGTGAGGCTGTTATGAAATTACCAGTTTAAAACTCTTAGTAGCCTTATTGTTTGAAAGTTTTTATGATGCATTTACATAAAATACTTAGAAGGCCTTTTGTATGGATGAAAGAATCTCTAAGAGATATCAACTTAGGTTTTCCTGAGATTTTAACAGAGGTGTTTACAGTCAAAGGCCTTGCTTAATTTTGATTTGACATAAAATTTTATTGCTCTAATCTCAAATTTGGCCTTTCATTGTTTCTTACTTTAAGAAACTTGCGGAGAATGAAAATTAGTTTTACTTTCAAACCGATAAAATCCTTGCATGGACCAATGTCCTAGAAAGTCTCATTAATGTTTTTTTCCAGTCATTTCATAGTAGGCATGAGTTCAATTTTCCACATTACCAAAGGCAGCAGTGATGCCTAACAATTTACCACTTCATAATAATGGTTTCACTTTCTGCAACGTGTTTTTAAACTGTCCTTGAATTGCTCACCAACTTCAACATGTACTAAGACTTCAGTAGTTTCCTGCCTTTCTATCTTTCATGCACTATCCAATTTCAAAGTTAAAGCCACATTTTAGATTTCTATTACACAACATAGCAGTAGCTAAATTTTTTAAATTATTTATTGTCGTGTAAGAAATTACCTCAATGCTTAGTAACTTCAAACATTCTATTTTGCTCACAATTTTGTTGGTTATGAATTTGAGGAGGGCTTATTAGATGGTTGTATTTTTGTTTCTGAGTGCAATCAAATTTCAGATATTGCTGATAATTTTCAAGAAGTGAATGAGAGAATGAGATTTCCAGGAATGAGAGAAGTAAGGATTCCAAAATACCTAGATAGGGTCTGTAGGAAGACCACAAGAGTCCTAGAATGTTAGTTCTTCACATTTTGTTGATCAATCATACCACTAAAATCAATCTGGAAAGGAGTGGTCTCCACTGCTCATTGGGAAATGGCATGTGTGTGCATGAATAGAAACAATTAATTGCAGCCAATGAGAAGATAAGCTAATTGTTGCTAGTAAAATGGAAATAGCTTGAATTACATTAATTACAAAGTTTTAAACTTACTAATCTATTACTATATAACATAAAATATAATATTTCCAGATACTGGAATTAATGTGGAAACTACCTATGACTCAAAATTAGAAAAATGGCCCTAATTGTGTGTACATTTAGATTTTTATGTCAAAGAAATCTCTTGGCCCTAAGTATCATTGGATATGCCAGTTAACTTCTTGCTTTCTCTAAAATTCATCTAGGCTTTTCCTCTGCTTTGATCAATATCACAGGGAGCCACACTGCCTGAGTTCCTTGATCTGCTGTCTTCCAGTCAGTTTTTATCACTGGGAATCACTGAGTAAAATTTGGAGGATTCGAAGAGTAAAAATATTACTGATATTACTCCCCCTTCCTCACCAGCATCACCAACAGTGACTGTATATTCTCTATACCTCCAGTTCATGTTGGACAGTAACTCTCCCTGTGGTTCCAATCCTGCTATATATCCCTGACCAGAGTTATATATCATGCTAAATAGCCCAGATTCTGATTCTAGTAATACCACCTCTTTTTATTGTCCCTCCAACCCTAAAAAGTGGTAGTCATTTTCTGGGTTGCCTCACCTTTCTCTGATTATCATCTCATCTATGCAATTACCAGATGCCTTACATTGCATTCTTTCTGTTTGAAAGACTAAAGTGATTTCTATCTTTATGCCTGGGTTCTGACTGATATATCATATTTATAACACATGCTACATATGTTGTAATATATTACTCTCTGGAAGTGGAAGTAAAACATACATATTGGTATGCAGTTTAATGTCCAAACATAGTCTAGATATAAATTGGTAGACAAAATATTATGTTATTAAATTTAATAAATTCAAATTATGTTTTAATTATATTTTCGATTTATTATTAATACTTACCAGGGAGCCTGGCTGGTACAGCTACAAGTGGAAAATTGCCACTGTCAATACTCCCACCAGGCGATGTATCTGATTGAACTGAGCAATCTGGAGGTAAATATGAAGCACTACAGTGACAGTGCTTTTTGTTATTGCATACCTAAAAGAAGGAGAAATATCACCTTATAAGATAAGCAACTAGATTTATATGTGTTCAAGTAGAATTATAAAATAATATGTATGTCAGATAAGGCCAATTTTCCTATATGTTGTGTGTGGTGAGTGTGTGTGTGTGTGTGTGTAGCAATGCATTTAGTTTCCTAAAATTAGACTCAATGATTTCTATTTTCACCTCATAGTATGCTACTTACGCCTCTATGATTGCATTTGTCTGTAGTACAATCGTAACCCAAGTATGAAGAACTCACACATCTTTGATTCTTGCAAACCTAAAAAGGATGAGCAAAAATAAATTAATTGACATGCCATCTAGAGTTGCCATTTAATTAAAAGCATTCCATACCATACCATATTACCATGGACTAATAATTCTTAGCAACAAGAATTAGAATACTAACAATGAATAGTTAATGTATTGAGCTACTATCTTTCCAGCACTAGATGAGACACTGATTACCTAGGAGTAAACAAAACAATAACAGCTTCTTCCCTGCTTAGATTGGGATAGCAGGTACAAATATGAAATGAGTAAAACACAAATAAGCATGTAATAAGTGCTGTAATGAAAACATTGATTTATGAAAGCGTAAAATACAGGAAATGTGTCAAATATTTGAGAACAGTAAAACCTTCTCATTGAGCCCTGATGATAGATCAGAATTAATTGGTATAGAAGTAAAAGACAGAGTATTATAAAAAAGAAATAATATTTAAAATGATTCTGCCTTGGAAGAATATATTGAATCTTGGAGAAATCTAAAGGGCAGTGTGGCCATTCAGTCGTTCATTAAATACATATTTGAGTCCTACAAATGTACCTGGCCCCAAGAAGGCATCAGTGAACAACACGAATCTCATCTTGTTCATATCATAACAAAGAGAGAGAAACAAACAAAACACTTGATATTATATGACAGGAGATATTTAATGGCATGATTGTGTAGAATCTTATACTCTTCATGAGCAAGTTGGCCAAATACAGCAATTTGCTGTATTTACATATTGGAAGAGGGAAAGCTGATAAAAGTAGGTTTTGGAAAAGAGAATGGAAAGGGCAATAGCCTGAAGATACAAAGTTAGAATGTCATTGCTGTGGTCCACAAAAATGATAACCATACAGTGAAACTGAGTGGCAATGAGGATAGAAACCAGTGGATGTATTTGAGATAGAAAGTTTAAACCAGCTGAGCTGGAGTAATATACGTAGTAAAAAGAGATGGATGAATGACACCAAGGATTCTGACTTGTTTAATTCTCTTGCTGGTAGTTAAATCAAGTGAGATAAGGAAAGTTAAGCATAAAGACAAAGGTTTAGTAATTGTTTTCAGAGATCACTTTCGACCTATATCAAATAATACTATGTTTCAAAAGAACAAAAAATGTTTGATGAACTCATACAAACACCCAAAGCGACTAATGGTAAGCCCAAGAATATGTAATTGGAAATATTTTTTATTTTAAAAGTTTGCTAAAGAATATTGGCAATATTTTGGGAGATTTTTTCTCTTATAATATAGGATCATAACACATTAACTTTTAAAGTCAGAGAGTTAATCTGTTCACGTAGTTTTTGCCCAATATTATTGAGTATGAAAAAATACATTTTTGTGTTGGAGAGTTATGGCAATGCATACCTCTGTTTAAGATTTACAGGGAGGCCGGGCGCGGTGGCTCAAGCCTGTAATCTCAGCACTTTGGGAGGCCGAGACGGGTGGATCACGAGGTCAGGAGATCCAGACCATCCTGGCTAACACGGGGAAACCCCGTCTCTACTAAAAAAAAAATAAAAAAAACTAGCTGGGCGAGGTGGCGGGCGCCTGTAGTCCCAGCTACTTGGGAGGCTGAGGCAGGAGAATGGCGTGAACCTTGGGGGCGGAGCTTGCAGTGAGCTGAGATCCAACCACTGCACTCCAGCCTGGGCGGCAGAGCCAGACTCCGTGTCAAAAAAAAAAAAAAAAAAAAAAAAAGATTTACAGGGAAATGGACTAATGATGAATAGATGGCCAGGTTATCTTGGATGGCTGTGGTACTAGCATAAAAAGTACTAGCTCTGGATACTGTATACAGATTAGTGCTACTGTAGTTATAAATCTATTCTGTTAGCATGCTTCCTTCACACCTAACTACAATTTAAATAGAAAAGTTAGATATATAATTTGCAGAGCTATTGTCCAGAAAAAGGTAAACCTAATTCTCAGAACCATTAAATATATTAATTGTCTAGAGAAACAAAAGTTGAGGAAGGGTTGTTGGTATTACTGGTACCCTTTTTGTGCAATGAAGTGTTGTTGTGGTTTTTTGTTTTTGTCTGTTTGGTTTTTGTTTGTTTGTTTGTTTTTGCTTTAACATGCCTGTGGCAGAGTGCTTAACTTCAGTTGCATCATGCAGGAAGTTTCGCTAGGGAAAAATAGCATCCAAATTAAGAAACTAGCTAAAAAAAATTAAAAATATTTATAACCATATAGCAATAGTAATATTAGATAAAAAATACAATTCTTTTTTATTCTTCACCAAACTCTCTAAAACAGATTTATTTTTGTTTTGAGATAAGACTCATAATGCAGCCTCTTTTATTGTCATTAGGCAGAATAGGTTCCTACAGAAACCCTCTTGTTATGGAGGGACTAAAATACTAAGTGAAATAAAATCTGTACATACTATCTTTTTTTTTTTTTTTTTTTTTTTTTTTTTTGAGATAGGGTCGGTCTCAGTCTGTTGCCCAGGCTGGAGTGCAGTGGCATGGTCTCAGCTCACTGCAGCCTATGCTTCCTGGGTTCAAGCAATTCTATGCCTCAGCCTCTCAAGTAACTGCGATTACAGGTTTGTGCCACCACGCCCAGTTAATTTTTGTATTTTCAGTAGAGATGGAGTTTCACCATGTTGGCCAGGCTCATACTCTTTTTTTAAAGGCATAATTGTGCCAGAGACAAAAATCATTTTTAGGTTCAGAAAATGTGAAACAATGTGATTCCACAAAAGCAACTAAAACTGAAGGCAGCACTCCTCCAGTGGCCACCAATGACCAAGCATTTTGGATTTAAATGATCATTTGCAACCTACAACAGTGGCAGAATTCCAAGCAGGTTATATCAAACTTTCAATAAATAGTCTGGGGAGGTACATCAGAAAAATGGTGATATAGGAAACAAAACAAAATCAGGCTGAAATAACATTATAGGAGCTCCGGCAACAATTAAAGGTCTGTAGCAACCAGTAAAATACTGAAGAACACATTGTCACAGTCAAAATGGTAGAAAATTTTATGGCATTTTTGTCTGAATGAGGCAGCAGCTAAATTCTCAATCCCTTCCCTCAAACTGAAGGATGCAGCACAGATCTTATTGGCAATCTTCTAACTTGTCTGGTAACTGCCTTAAGGACTGGTTTTTGATTTGCCTAACTCAAATCTCAGATGGAAAGAAGCAGTATAGACTGCTAGGGAAAGCTGCAGGGAGAGTAATATTTGCAGACACCTGGGGCAAGAGATTATGGTGGAGACATAATTGTAGCTCCCACAATAATACCCACAGTGTCATGGGAGGGACCTGGTGGGAGGTATTATGGTGGCAGGTTTTTCCCATGCTGGTCTCCTGATAGTGAATAAGTCTCATGAGATCTGATGGTTTTATAAAGAGCATTTCCCCTGCACACACTCTCTTGCCTGCCTCCATGTGAGATATGCCTTTGTTCCTCCCTTCTGCCATGACTGTGAGACCTCCCCAGTCATGTGGAGCTGTGAGCCCATTAAATCTTGTTTTCTTTATAAATTACCCAGTTTCAGGCATGTCTTGATTAACAGCATGAGAACAGACTAATACAGTAAAATTGGTACCAGGAATGGAGTGCTACTGTAAAGATACCCAAAATGTGGAAGGAATTTTGGAACTGGGTAACAGCCAGAGATTGAAATCATTTGGAGGGCTAAGAATAAGATGGGAAAAAGTGGGAAAGTTTGGAACTTCCTAGAGACTTGTTGAATGACTTTGACCAAAATGCGCTTAGTGATATGAACAATGAAGTCCAGGCTGAGGTAGTCTCAGATGGAAATGAGGAACTTGTTGGAAACTGGAGAAAAGGTGACTCTTGTTATGTTTTAGCAAGGAGAGTGGCAGTATTTTGCCCCTGCCCCAGAAATCTGTGTAACTTTGAACTTGAGAGAGATGATTTAGGCTATCTGGCAGAAGAAATTTCTAAGCAGCAAAGCATTCAAGAAGAAGCAAAGTATAAAAGTTGGAAAACTTTGCAGCCTGATGATGCAATAGAAAAAAAGAACCCTGTTCTGGGGAAAAATTAGAGTCTGCTGCAGAAATTTGCATAAGTAATGAGGAGTCAAATGTTAGTCATCAAGACAGTGGGGAAAACGTCTCCAAGGCATATCAGAGACTTTCATGGTAGCCCTTCCCATCACAGACACAGAGACTTAGGAGGGAAAAATGGTTTCCTCGGCTGGGCCCAGGGTCCCCATGCTCTATACCGCCTCAGGACTTGGCACCCTGCATCCCAGCTACTCTAGCTATGGCTAAAAGGGTCCAAGGTACAGCTCAGCCCATAGCTTTAGAGGGTGCAAGTAATAGTAAATCCACCGGAATAGTAAATCCACCACCTCCTTAAAGCATGAATTTCACAGGACCTATAAAACAGTAAAACACACACACACACACACACACACACACACACACACACACACACACAAAGAAAAACAAGGTATTTAGGCAAGAAATAGCATGAAAATGGGGCAATTAAACAACCTGCCACCTTGCCCAAGTTTGTAGAAGGCTCTGTTCTGTAGAAGTTCTTTACTAATTTCTTTAGTATTATCTGAACTTTGGGGTCGACCTGAATATAAAGCTTAGGGTCATCCCAGATCCTTTCTGAGCATGCATCTTTCCTAGGCCTGTGTGTGGTTTTTTAGTTTCTCAAATACATGGTTGATTTAAAATGTATTATTTTTCCAACTCATCCCATCCTCATCCTAGTGTTCCTAAATGGCTACTTGATGAGACATCACTTTTGTCATGAACACTGTGGCAGGGTATTGCCTGTCATACATTCTTCATCCCATTCACTAACTGTGGATATAACCGGAGTTCCAATCAACCATTTTGAAGGCAATATGAAAGAGGGTCACAAACAAGATCTATAGCTAAAAACTGGACTGAGTCTGGATCATTGATGACATAATGGCACCCAGTAACTGCACTGGATGGACAAACTCCAAAATTACTTTGTATTATGGGAAAAAAATAACTACCAACTATTTAAGCCACTCTTGGTGGTTCCCATTTCCTGTGCAATTCCTACCTCACATAACATATTTTAACCTGTTTAGAAACAATGGAGAATTTAAAATGTAAGATAGTCTTGAGCATTAATTTAGTAAGAAGTTTTCAAACTAAATTTAATGAAAGCAAATGTGTTGCACAATTTTTTAAATGACTTACATTTTGTGCGAGAATTTGGAATGACAATTTTTTTATTTGTATACACTCTTACTTTCTAATTTTCTAAATGAATATTAGTAAAGTTAGTATAGTTTTCCTTTCCCTCCTTTCTTCACTAAGGGGCTTACTGTATTCTGTTACTTATTAAGCCAGAGAGGCTTTATAATTTAAACATGACACTAATTTGAGCTTGCACCTCCTTATGTATATATGTGTTTGTATGTAAGTAGTTCATATTTTGTATAATAAAAAAATCTCAGAAGGCAAAAACTAATGATATATATGCATAGCTACCATATTGAATGCAAAGTAAGAAAGATAGATATGTAGATAGATAAATATTCTACAACTCCATGTGTGTGTGCATGTCTATGAAAAATTGATGGAAGGTTCCTAAAAATAAAAAGTTATTACATCTCAGATATGTGACTTTGATTGATTTTTTCTTTATTCTGTGAGTTTGTTTATTATTTTCATCAGTAAAATGGGCATATATTATTTTAATGGCTATTTTAAAATAATTATACCAAAAAATAATTTATGACATTAGATGTATTCTCTGTGTAATATGAGATAATTTAATAAAATACAGTAAATGAACAATGCGGTTCTCAATTCAGGTAGTACACACATTTCAATGAAAAAAGTACTAAATAACCAATGAAATAGTCATAGCAATGTCATCTATGCATGATTGCAAATATTTTATTCTTTTAAAGTTTGTTTTTTTCCTGATTTTCTGTATTGAATATACACTTAAATTCTGAGAAAAAATACTAATTATGTATCATTTAAGAACAGAGTCTAGGCCAGGTGCTGTGGCTCATGCCTGTAATCCCAGCACTTTAGGAGGCTGAGCTGAATGGATCACCTGAGGTCATGAGTCTGAGATCGGCGTGGCCAACATGGCAAAATCCCATCTCTACTAAAAATATAAAAATTAGCCGGGCATGGTGGTACCTCCTGTAATCCCAGCTACTCAAGAGGCTGAGGCAGGAGAATCACTTGAACCTAGGAGGCACTGAGCAGAGATCACACCACTGTACTCTAGCCAGGGCGAGAGTGACATTCGTCTCAAAAAAGGACAAAGTCTAAAATATTAGGAAATTATTTGGAAATAAAAGACTACCTACCTTATTTGAACCACAAGAAGTTCCATCTTTTATCCACATCTTGTGGCTGTCTTCATGATCACTGGCAAATTCCACAGCAACACAGAGATGTCCACTTATGTTGGCATAAATAATAGTGGCTCTTGGAATTTGTAATAAAAATTCACCTGCATATTTACATATTAATTTTCCGCACTGCAGATTGCTATAATTTATCCATAAATAAAAATTATTAATTTTAATTTAGATAAGTACAGTAATATAATTTCTAAAATAGATAGATTTAAATAAAGTATTCAAGGTTTGCAAGAGAATATATGCAATTCATTTTAAAACACACACAAAAAAAAGGCCTTGCCTAAATTGCCAATAATAACTGAACATTTTAGTAATTATGAACTAAAGTTGGTGCAAAACTAATAGTGGTTTTTGCCACAGTTTTAATGGCAAAAGCCACAATCGTTTTTGCACCAACCTAATATTCCCTAGTTAGCCTGACAAGTTTTTTTGTGATTCCTTCACTTTCCTTTGAAACTGAAACAAAATCAAACCCAAGTTCAAATGAATTTAACATCTTTTCACCTTTTGAGTGATTTTTAAAATGAAGATTTCAAGGTCACTCACATTAATTAACGAAAATAATCACTGATTAATACTACAGGGTTACCACTATATATATCACATAAGGTAGTATGTCCTACAGATTAATGTCAGCATTTGCCTATAGTACATGCTATAAACCATAAGATTTTTATTTGGCCCTTGCATCCTGTTTGGAATCTTAAATGCTACCACATGACCATTGCTACATCAGAAGATTCAGGAAACCATGGAGGCAGAGTGACTAACCCTAGATCAACTACATATGTTGAGCTAGACAACATATGTTATCTAAATAGCCTCCTAATCAGCAAAATCTCAACAGTGATGAAAATCTAGATGTCTTCAAGTAGTTTTCTATGGTCTGAACTTTTCTCCCTTTGGTCAAAAGAAGACAACGAAAATCGGCAAACCAGCCCCTGAAGTGGTCAGGCATCATCGAGCAAGGACTTGGAGTTGATAAAAGTTGTTCTACACTTATAGTGCATGCACGCACCTGTTAAACATTAAGTAATTTCATAGAACATCAACCTTAGGCAAAGCCATTCTGCGACCATGAAAGATTAAGAAAATAAGCAAGTTCACTTCATAGATCATGTCTGAACACAGATGAGAAACAAACATTGTCCAAGCCACAAATTTACTGGACATTCAACTAACATGTGTGACTATTGCTTCTTTAGCAATTACAGCTTTAGCTTCACTTTAGTCTTCCCTCTTCATATATAAGATTAAGATACACAATCATACAATTATTAATATCTCTACTTTAAAACATCTAATTTACAGCAAATGTCTATTTCCTGAAACCTTCCTAAAAATCACCTAACTCAAGTCCGAATCTCTAGAACTGGCACGCTCCACAATTTCTCATAATGTGCATTCTCACCACCCAACATGTAAAAAAAACCCAACTTGTTCAGCTTCAGCTGCCTTCTTGGTGGTCTTTGGCTGGAAGGCATTGTAGTAAGGTAGAAGTGTAATCTAAAACATACATGCTTACACTTTGAAGGCACTGGAATGTAACCAGAAAGAGAAGGACTATATAACTGAGCTTTAAGAATGGGAACTGCAGCACCAGATATTCTGTAGATGTGGCTTTGTTTAATAATTTATGAAAGCACATCCAAGGTTGAAGATTCTTAGTTTCAATAATCCAAGGACATAACTAAAATACAGGCCTAATATCAGTTAGTTGACTGGAAACTTAGACTGAGAAGTAAAATCTGAATATAAATTTCAGATTTATATTCAGCCTGAAACCTGGATGACTACTGAACTAATTAAGCATGTGTGGTGAAGAATCCAGGGAGCACATAAAAGGCATCTCCTGGAGGCATAAAGAAATGAACAATGTTTTCAGTTCCTGCGCAGAGACAGGTTTGGTTTATAGTTTGAGTCCAGCTATGTTAAATCCCTTCCATTACAAAATTCTAGCCTTCAGAAAAGCAGAAGTGAATGCAATTTCTATTATATAATAGTCATATTATATGATACAAAGTTAAACATATGCTAAACATACAAAGAAAAAGTGAAATATAACATAGAGGGCAAATAAATTACTAGATATCAATACCAATACTACCCAGACATTGCATTCAGCAGAGAAGCCCTTTAACGCAGCTAACATAAAAAGGATCAATGATGCAAAGGAAAATGTAGTCAGAATAGCTAGACGTTTTCCTTTAGTAAGTATATACTTTAGCAGTTACAAAGCAAATTTCTGTACATTTGGAATGTGAGTATATGAGGAAGCAACTTGTATACTAAGATGTACTTTATGGTACTTAATTAGAATTTGAATTATTACTAAGTTCATGTCTTAAATTCAGAGATTTAAATAAATGAATATGTGCTACATGTATGTGCATATATGAAATGCATGTTCTAGCTCTGTTGACTGAGAAGGTTGAGAGGTAATGAGAAACAGTAGACGTGCAGACTACTGGTGCTTAGGTATTTATTTTCAAATACCGTCTTCTAAGAAAAGGAATCAAGGCTTCTTGGATAAATAGCTGAATCCAGAACAGAAGTAGAAGAAGTGCAATGCAGCCTATAACATCTTTTCATGTGCTGGAAAAATTTGGAAGTTGTTAAAAAGTCATACAGACTTTTGAAAAGGATACATTAACCAACTCAAAGGGATTTTCAATAGTCAAAATTAAGATAATTTGAGAAAGTATCAAAATAAATAACGATAGTAATGTATTCTATCCTATTAAATAAAATAACAATTACTGTGTCTAAACTGATACACATAAATACATAGATAAGTAAATAAATAAAAGTTTAGAAGTGTCTGCTTCTTCCTACAGTACATTTCTAGCTAATAAGGGCAAAGTCAATAATACAGTTAGAAAATCACTAATGGATTTTAAAACTGGTTAAAGTTTGAGGAGAAACAGAATACGCCCAGGGTCTCAATACAACTCCTCCAAAATTACATGTTAAACCCAAAAAGAAAACAGTAATTTCACAGTTGAAAGATTTAGAGAATAATGACTTTATCAAAACATTTAACCTAAAATGTCCAATACTGAAAGAAAATGGCACATACCTTTTAAAAAACCAGGGTACAACAACATCACTTCAGTGACAAACATGCCAAAATGTATAACTTACATATAATTATGAAAAATTTCAAAGAAACCTAAATTGTGGGAAAATTCTTTTTTTTTTTTTTTTTTTTTTTTTTTTTTTTTGAGACGGAGTCTGGCTCTGTCGCCCATTCTCGGCTCACTGCAAGCTCCGCCTCCCGGGTTTACGCCATTCTCCTGCCTCAGCCTCCCGAGTAGCTGGGACTACAGGCGCCCGCCACCGCGCCCGGCAAATGTTTTGTATTTTGTAGTAGAGACGGGGTTTCACCGTGTTAGCCAGGATGGTCTCGATCTCCTGACCTCGTGATCCACCCGCCTCGGCCTCCCAAAGTGCTGGGATTACAGGCGTGAGCCACCGCGCCTGGCCAGGAAAATTCTTCAAATTACTTAACTGATAGTATTTTTAAAAAACTAATAAAAATAACAAATAAAAACAAAAACGTTCCAAATGAAAGAACTCTAAAAATACATTATGAGTAAATATAAATATCTGACACTGGGTTTGTTCCTGAACAAGGAAAATAGCCTAAAATTACTCAGAACAATGAATGAAATTTCAATATGAACCATGTTTGATAGCTATAATAAGTTATGTAAGAACATGTATTTATTTTCAAGATAAACACACTGATATATTGAGGAATAAACAAGCACAGTTTTCATCTTACACTCAAACGGTTCAGAAACGTAATTATGAAGAGAGGAGAGGAGAGAAAAGTTAGAACAACAGAAGGGTAAAGCAGTAGGAAAAATGTAAACAACCTGTAAACCTAGGCAAAGGGTACATGGGAATTCCTTGCACTATTCATGAAAACTAGAAATTTGTTACAGAAGTTTTACTTTACTTTTGAAATAATATCAACATAAAATTTTACAACAAAGGAATGGGTATCAGTAACATTCTAGTTCTAATTTATTTATTTATTTATTTATTTTTGTGGTGGAGTCTCGCTCTGTCACCCAGACCGGAGTGCAGTGGCGCGATCTCGGCTCACTGCAACCTCTGCCTCCCAGATTCAAGTGATTCTCCTGCCTTAGCCTCCTGAGTAACTGAGATTAGAGGCACCCGCCATCATGCCTGGCTAATTTTTGTATTTTTTGTAGAGATGGGGTTTCACCATGTTGGCCAGGCTCGTCTCTTAACTCCTGACCTCAGTTGATCCACCCGCCTCAGCTTCCCAAAGTGCTGGGATTACAGGTGAGCCACTCCGCCCGGTCTTCTAGTTCTAATTTACAAAATAATAGTAACAGATAATAGTTAGCACTCATATAGTACATACTACGTATCAGTCACCACTCTAAGTGTTTTTCATACAGCATTTATGTTTCCCACTGGCACCAAACTGGTGATGTTATTAATATTCATATTTTACATATAAAAAATAACTGAAATACGTGCCTGAGGTCACACGAATAGGTAAAGAGTGGAGTTAGGATTTAAAACCAAAATGTCTGGCTGTAGAGCACATATTCTTAAAAACCACGCTCTGGCCGGCCGCGCTGGCTCACGCCTGTAATCCCAGCACTTTGGGAGGCCGAGGCAGGTGGTTCACTAGGTCAGGAGATCCAGACCATCCTGGCTAACACGGTGAAACCCCGTCTCTACTGAAAATACATAGAAATTAGCCGGGCGTTGTGGCGGGAGACTGTAGTCCCAGCTACTCAGGAGGCTGAGGCAGGAGAATGGCGTGAACCCGGGAGGCAGAGCTTGCAGTGAGCCGAGATCGCGCCACAGCACTCCAGCCTGGGCGACAGAGTGAGATTCCTTAAAAAAAAAAGAAATAAGAAAAAAAGAAAAACATGCTTTGCTTCTTAATTCATGTATTTTAACTTCGTTATTAGGAGAATTGTCATGCTTTGTAAAAATTAAAGTAATAGCGTCACTGCACTCCAGCCTAGGCAACAGAGTGAGACTCCGTCTCAAAGAAAAAAAAGGAAAATTAAAGTAATAGCATGTATAATAAAAATGATTACTGATGGGTAATTAATGTACCTGTATGAAAATTAAACACTTTGTGGAAAAGTACAAGGGATAATTTGGGTACAGGAGAGGAGCAATGTGTCTATGATATTTATAATTTGAATAAACATGGTCTTACTTTATGTTCAGGGGATATTTTGCTTACATATAAACTTAATTGTTTGATGTTATTTTCAAATATAAGGTGATAAATAGAAGGTCTAAGACAGATTTCTGAAAACATACTCAGCTTCACACTGTGTGTATCCTGAATCACCTATACCACAGTTTCCAGATACATCAGTCTTTGAATTAAGGTAAGAATAACATTCTGTAGGACCAAACTCTGCTTCTGAAAATAAAAAGGTGTGGTTAGTCATATCAAACTTATATTAATTAAAAATAAATAACAAATACACTTAAAATTCTGAAATGGTTTAACATATTCATTGTACAAAATAAGATCATACTATAACAATCAAAATAAAAACTAGATTTAAGATCACACAAAACCACTTCAATGAAATGTTTAAAAATTGAAAGGACTCTGGTATGCTGTCCAAAGACATATCCTAGACATACTCCAGAGGTAACCACTGTATTCAGTTTAGCCTCTAATCATAGTAAGTCTATAAATGCATATCATATCTATTAGCAGGCAGGAAACTTTTTTCCCATATTGATTTATTTGTCCATTATCAGTTTTAGCATGAATGTCTTTTCAAGTCAAACCACTAACCAATTATCTTATGTTTTACATCATAATTTCCTCAGACCAGAAATATATTGGAGTCACAATTGATTCATTCGCCCCCCCATCATCAAATCCACATGCATAATCTGTATAATTTTAATTATCATAAGATCCAACCTACATGGCCAGGCACGGTGGCTTACGCCTGTAATCCCAGCACTTTGGGAGGCCGAGGCGGGTGGATCACAAGGTCAGGAGATCGAGACCAGCCTGGCTAGCACAGTGAAACCCCATCTCTACCAAAACTACAAAAAGAAAAATTAGCCGGGCGTGGTGGTGGGCACCTGTAGTCCCAGCTACTCCGGAGGCTGAGTGAAGTCTCACTAACAGAGTGGACAGACTCAGATCTCAGCAGCAACCCACAGATGCTGTAGTGAACTGAAAAGTAACAGTTCATTTTGTCCCAGAGGTCATTTGCAAAGCTGGTTATGGGTAAGAGGTCAAAATTTTAACCTTGGCTAGGGTAGCAAACCATTGCTGGTAGACAAAAAATAGGCCAAAACAGAGAAATAAAGCCAAAATCTACAGATCAAAATGAATTTTAGGTATCCAAGAGAAACTACTGAAAGGCAGTGTGATGATACATTTTATGTGTCAACTTGACTAGGCTATAGTCCCAAATTACTCAATTAAACACTAATCTAGGCATTGCTCTGTAGGTATTTTGTAGGTGTAATGAAGTCTACAATAAGTTTATTTTATTTAGGAAATATTATCCTAGATAATCTGGATGGGCCTGATTTAATTGTTAATAGTTGGAAGACCTTTAGAGCAGGCTTCCCTGAAAAAGAAAAAAATTCTACCTGTGAACTTCAATTTATGCTTAAAATTTCTATTCTGCCCTTTTAATTGTCTTGCCCTACAGATTTCAGGCTTGCCTAGCCAGCCCTACAATCTCATCTGCCAATTATTTGCATAGATACACATTCAAAATTCTATATACAATAAAATATCTCTATATCTATATCTATCTACCTACAGAGAGGAAGAGAGAGTGCAGAATTACATATCCAAAGAATTCTGTTTCTCTGGTGTAGTTCTGGTTGATAGAATTGATAAACAAAGGGGTCAGTGATGTTTTAACTTGGGCATATTCTCATTTGTTCTGAGTGTCTCATGATAGATGAAAGCCAGCAGGCTTACAGTTAATGAAGACGTCACATCTCTGTTGGAGCTCTGTTAAAGCACTATGCCCAGAGGCAGTCAATAATTTACCAAAATATCTTATCTAAACTTTCAATTCCCTGGAAAAATCTCTACTACCAGGTGGCTGGGGCTACTTGATTTGATTTAGAGCTCAGTTAAGTGAAAAAAAAATGGAGAAAAAAAAAATCTTGACTTTCAGAGTGAGGTAAATTAGATAGGTCGGTCATGGCATCCCTTAAATGAGAACAAATTTGCAAAATAGATGGCGAGAATAAACCTCCCAACAGTGCACAAACTGCATCCTGGGATACTGGTTAGAACATCCTGCAGCAAGGAGATAAAGGAACATAAGGGAAAACGCCCAAATTGGTTCAAGCACAGAAACCCATGATTTGTGTCCTTGGAGTGACCTATGCTCATTATAACAGTGAAAAAGGCACCCTTGGGTGGAGAATTAAAATGCTAATGAGAAATGTGATGCATGTACTAGCATGTACAGCAATAGCACATGTGCATTCAGGAGACCCTTCACGACATGCTAAACAACAGTGCCCATGCCCACGCTCTTATGAATAATCATGTTAGACTCCAATAAAGGGAAGTTCCTCAATGCCAACTGACCCTCTTATTCTTGTGCAGTCTGCTCTGATGCAGCTATCAGAGCGTACTTTGCTTTGCAATGAACTTCTTTACTTACTTTCCCTTTGGACTTGCTCTCAAATTCTTTTGTGCAGTGAAGTAAAGAATCTGAACCGGTTCACTGACAACAAAGGCATTACTGAAATAATATACATCTGCTACCAACATCACCAGTGCCTAAGGCTGTGATTTCAGTTGAGACAAACAAGAGCTCACTGGAAATTTTAAAGAAATTCCTGGAGAGTTAGATGACTATATGAAACGGAATAACTCAAACCTATTGAGTCCTATATATGAAACGGAATAACTCAAACCTATTGAGTCCTGTTTTGTTGCAGTAAAAATTTAAAACCTATTGAGTCCTGTTTTGTTGCAGTAAAAATTTAAAAGCTGAGGACCTGGCACTGCCTCTTTGCATGACCCAATCAGAGCCTTTCTCATCTGTCTCATAGTTACCATCTGCCTATATAACCTGCCCCCAGATGCCAGCTTAAGGAAACAGATTTGAGCATTGCCTTTTGTCTCCTTGCTGGTGGACCTCACAATAAAGCTTTCTCTTTTCTTGGAAGCTGATGCTATTAGTATTGGCCTCTATGCACATCTGGAAGTGAACTCATTGCTTGGTAACAGTGTAACTGGATCTAAAAAGCTGCACACAGGCCAGGTGCGGTGGCTCAAGTGTGTAATCCCAGTACTTCGGGAGGCTGAGGGAGGCAGATCACCTGAGGTCAGGAGTTTGAGACCAGCCTGGCCAACATGATGAAACCCTGTTTCTACTAAAAATACAAAAATTAGCTGGATATGGTGGTGTGCACCTCTAATCCCAGCTACTCAGGAGGCTGAGGCAGGAGAATCACTGGAACCTAGGAGGTGAGGGTTGCAGTGAGCCAAGATTGTGCCACTGCACTCCAGCCTGAGCAACAGAGCAAGAATCCAGCTCCAAAAAATAAAATAATAATAATAATAAAAAGTAGCTGCAGACATACCTAGAAGAGTTCTGAGAACAGAGTTTTCTAGTCATTCCTAACTCTATGATGTTTACGTCCTGCACAAGCAGGAAGTAAAAGCTAAGGCTGTCTTATAAACTGCTTGAAGTTTGAATCTGTCTTCTCACAGAGATACTTTTGGCATAGGGTAGACAACATATAGCTAAGGCATTAAAAGAAATCTGAAAGACTATTGGCAGCCACTAAATATTGCGGATGTAGAGTACTCCTTAGGAAGCACTCTGGGGTCCATATAATGGAGAGAGAAGACTCAAATAAAAAATCTGAAATGAAACAGAAAACATTACCACTGATACTACAATGTTACCTTGTGATATAAAGAATTATAGGAGACATATATAAATAGAACAACCATATGCCAACAAATTTGATAACAGAAAAAATAAATTCCTAGATGCATCCAACCTACAAATATTAAATTATGAAAAAAATAGAAAATTGAAATACACCAACAATGATTGAGGAAATTAAATCAGTAATAAAAAAGTTTGTCTTTCACTCTCTCTTCTTTCTCTCTGCCTTTCTCTCTCTTTCTGTCTCTACTTTCCTTCTTTAATCTGAAAATCATCCACATTGTGGTACCAAATTACCCATTTTCCCAGGAGAACACTTTTTCATTTTGTAAGTTTCTTTATTTGCATCTTTGTTTTGTTTTTCTTCAAACCAACAGTCATTCCTAATTGTATGTTCATTTTGGTTATAGATAAGTGCCTTGCAATCCCTTTTTACGCAGAAATCAGAGTTAGACTTGTGACTTGTTCCAGTTGAGAATAAAGGTGCCCCACCTATTTGTTTCTATGAACATCCTAAATATTTCCTCTGTCAATATTTTTTCTGATATAGGGATGAAATACTGTTGGCATTGTTGCTGTTTCCATATTATTTAGCCAACAATTTTGTATATGGTTTGCACCACAGTTTTCTTTTTTGTTTTTAACGTCAGTGTACATCATGCCTCAATAACTTCAGAGTCCCTGGATTTTCATGAAACTTCCTTATTGTTTCCACAGGTGATTTTGTGCACCTGAATGTGTGTGCCTACATATGTGGTTTAAACTGTATTTATATGACAACTTATAATTCTTTTACTGTCTATAGTCATATTACTTATTCTATATTTACCAAAAAAAATGGTGAATATGAAGTAAAGGTATAGTTTGTGTTCAGTCTACTTTCTTCTTTCTTGAAGTCAGAAGTCCCATAGACTTTAAATCTTTCCCTCTATTATTTTGATGAAAGTCATTAACAACATAATGATTTCACTTTTAATTAAATTAATTTTTAATTTCTAGCTACTGATATTTTACTGATATTTTTTCTGGCAGTATTCTCTTTTTTTTTTTTTTTTTTTTGAGGTGGAGTCTCACTCTTTCTCTCAGGCTGGAGTGCAGTGGCGTGATCTCAGCTCACTGCAACCTCAGCCTACTGAGTAGCTAGGATTACAGGCGTGTGCCACCAAACACGGCTAATTTTTGTATTTTTAGTAGAGACGGGGTTTCGTCATGTTGGCCACGCTGGTCTCGAACACCTGACCTCGGATGATCTGCCCGCCTCGGTCTCCCAAAGTGCTGGGATTACAAGCGTGAGCCACCACACCTGGCCATATTCTTCTTTTTCTATAATTCTTTAGAATATTTAAACTAAATGTGACATTTTAAAAATCACAGTCATGTATCAGCATCTATTTCTGTTCAGTTTCCAGAAAAACCACATATATGAGAAATGAAATGATAATAAATACCTCCGCCAAATGTGTCCATACATTGTTTATCCCCATTCATACAAACTCCATCTATACAGACCCATTGATTCGGTCCACACGGATGCCCAGTCTGAATAAAGTGGTTTTCTGGACATGACGCAGATGTTCCATTGCAATATTCAGGGAGGTCGCATTCATCAAAGGAAGGCCTACATACTCTTTCTTGTGACATAAACTGAAGGGATGAGGTAAATGATATTGAATTAAGCAGAATGAGAATACATAAGCATAATAATGATAACTACTTATGTAGCTAACACTGAAATTGTTCAAAAAGCTCTTACTAGACAATTTTCACAGCATGGTCCTTCAGCACAATTTGAACCGGCTTTAAATCTACATGTGGCAGTATCACAGCATTTGGCTCCAAGAAGGAAACAATTCTGTAAGGCAAATCAAATGATCTGGAGTATTTTCCAACTTGTAGTCATATTATAGACATGTTCATAATGACAACATATTATATAACATACACATAGATGCTTAACTTACATGTTTGCAAACAGAAAAATAAAACCACTTACTCATTTACTTAACAGACATTTATTAATTACCTACTAATTGTCAGACCATGTGTTGCTCATATTGCTTAGAATAGGTTTGGTTACACTGATAAAAGGATTCTCTGAAGCCCTGGGGTCCACCATAGTCAAGTCATTGAGAAGAACTGGCTCTTGTAGATAGAGATAGTTAAATACAAGACGTAAAATAAACCGAAGTTATACTTTAAAAATTCTATTGTAGTGACTTTAAAAATTCTATTCTATTAGAGCCTTCTGAATCTAACATTTTAACAAGTTTCTGCATTTTGTGGTATATTGTTGATTTATTTCATTTTTAATTCTCTAAGTTCTGGAAAAATGATATTATTTCCGAGAATGATGAAGTCGTCACCTTTATATCATTCACTCATATCTTATTATGCCTTGTTTTATGCTTTAGCTCATCTATGCCCAGTGAATATGCTTTTAAAACTTCTATTACTAAAGTTAGTAAAAGCAATAGATAAGAAGGCTAAAAGACAATGCATTCTCTCTCTCTCTCTCTCTCTCTCACACACACACACTCTCTCTCTCTCTCTCTCTCACACACACACACATTTTTTAAATACCCAGAAATTTAAAATAGGATAAACTGGAAAAAGAAATTTGATAAATCACACAAAAATAAATCATGGATTTAGTAGTCTTCATATGAGTTGTAGCAAGATACTTACTCAAAGAACAGAGTAGTCAGTATTTTTCACAGTTATTCTATCTAAGAATTGTCACTGTCATTACTATCTACTGTAATTCTAGAGGAGAAAGTTATATCTTAGTGATTTAAGCCTCAATTATATAACATTTAGAGAGCTTAGATACATGACTGTCAAATTGAAGAAGAAAGTTTCAAGATGTTTCCATTCAAACCCAACCAAGCAAAAACAAGTGGGTGATGAGGAACAATTTTTTTAAAAACATATCACATATCTCAGGATCTATAAACATACCTTTCTGGTTGGAGGGCTACATGAGTGACTACTGTAGGGCACAATGAAGTCTACTTAGTCTTTGTGATTCTTTTGAGCCTGTACCATTCGCTGTGACTTTCAGTATCTCCTCCCCCTCATTTCATTCCCTTTATCTCTGCTCTCCTCACCTCCCTTCAACCCAGGCGCTTTCTCTAAGATTTCTGTGGTTTGGGAAAACTAGCTGTTCTTAATTATGTATGTTACAAATCTTTTTGACTTAAATATTGACCCCGATTAAAATATTCAAAAGCCACAAATGTGCTCCCTAGGTTTTCTTGCTCCATAGTGAAAGCTTTAAAATATCTCTTTATGAACAACAAAGGAATTTAGGTTAAATACTAGGTTTAAATTTTAGGCTTAAAAACTAGGAAAGTCTATACTGAAGAGGAAGAGATTGAACCTACATCAACTCAGTTGTGAAACTAGTGGCCTTGAACATTTCTTACATGAGAGATTAGAATGGTGCTTACCAGGGACTTCAGGGAGGGGAAAACAGGGAGATGACGGTCAAGGGGTATAAAGTTTCAATTCTGCAAGATGAACAGGTTCTGGAGGTCAAACATGACTACAGTTAACAATATTGTATCATATACTTGAACTTTGCTAAGAAGGTAGATTCTGAGTGTTCTCACCAGAAAGGAAAATTTTTTAAAAAGCAAAAGAAAAGGAAAAAATAAAATGCTATGGTGAGATTACAGATATGTTAGCTATCTAGATTTTAGTGGGCATTTCAAAATGTACTCATATACTCAATCATCAAGTTATATAACTTAAATATATACAATTTTAAATTGTCAGCTATACCTCAAGAAAGCTGGAATAAATAAAGGAAAATTACCTGTATATTCATACAAATCCACATAAATCTACAAAGCACTGAACCACTATACCAATATATATAAGTGCACTCATTAGTTGTTATAACACCTATACAGCCTCCTGAATCATTTGCAGAAAATTTAGCTTGATAAATTAAGGAAAATGGCAGTTTCACACTTGAATTAATAAGTAATTTTTGCTGCAATTTCAGTTCATAGCCTCCCAAATTAGTACCAACCTGTTGGGTCCCACAGTCACACTCCTCTCCTGCTTCCAGCTTTGCATTACCACACACTGCTTGCTGTTTGAAAAAAGGATCTAATCGAGGCTGATTGTGAAGACACTGGGACTTCTGTTTTGAAATAAAATGTGCAAAGTCTTCGATGCTGCAGTTACTAAAGATCTTCACACCACTGAAATGACTAAAGACACATCAAACTTCAAATTTTAATGTAAGGATTTCCATAAATTACCTACCCTTAGAATAAACCTATATAATAGCATTCCACAACAGACCAAATTCCCAAGTCTGTGAGTGTCAAAGCTTTCCATCTCTGTGCATGAGAAGTCAACTGTGCAAGCAGTAAATCTTTTAGTGGAAGTAAATTACTAATCCATAAAATTTTAATGGCTCTCCTATGACACTCATGACACTGTTCTCTCTTGTTTAAGCTCCTATTTTCCAAAGTGCCCCAATTGCTGTTTCATTTGTGCTCTTTCTTTTTATAACTTCTAAGTGCTGGGACACCCCTGCATTAATAAAGAAAACAGGATTTCCTTTTTTTTGTTTTTTTTTTTTTTGTTTTTTTTTTGAGACGGAGTCTTGCTCTGTCACCCAGGCTGGAGTGCAATGGCACGATCTCCGCTCACTGCAACCTCCATCTCCCCAGTTCAAGCAATTTTCCTGCCTCAGCCTCCTGAATAACTGGGATTAGAGGCGCAAGTCACTACGCCCTACTATTTTTTGCATTTTTTTTTTTTTTAGAAGAGATGGGGTTTCACCATGTTGGCTAGGCTGGTCTAGAACTCCTGACCTTGTGATCTGCCCACCTAGGTCTCCCGAAGTGCTGGGATTACAGGCATGAGCCAAGGTGCCCGGCCCAGGCTTTTCTTTTTTTTAAGAAATCTATATTTATTCATAGGTTATTGTATCCATGTCTATAGTTGCAAATAGCATCTATGCCCAATAGCTCTAATACTTGTTTCTCTAGCGTTATCACCAGAACTCCAGTCCAGAGTCTGATGCTTTATTCAGTGTTTCTTCTTAAGTGTATTTTATTGGCACCTTAAATATAAATTCCCTATACTCTTGAGTCTTCTCCCCAAAACCACCCCTCACAAAGTATAACACAGTGTTTCAGAATGTGGACTCTGTGGCCCATCAAAACAAATGAGTTAAAAATCTTGGTTTTGCCATTTACAGGTTGGTTGTCCTTGTAAAAGATTTTAAAATTATATGCATTTTAGTGTCCTCCTTTCAACATGAAGATAAATGTATTATTTATCTCATAAAGTTGTGAGAGTATTATACATGTAAAGTACTAAAAACTGTGCCTATGCATAGTTTGTACTCCTAATATTTTAAAATTCACTACAGGGAAACTCCAACCACCTAGTTGCTCGGGACAGAAACCTTGAGGTTATCTTATATTTCTCACAAACTCCTTATCTGCCAAGAAATTTTGTCAAATCTGTCTACTCTCTCTATATTCAATACGTGTTCCCCATAACAACTATCTACTCACAGACTTTCCTGTCTCTCTCATCAGAGGTCCTTCTCCTCATCAACCTCAACTCACTCTGCTCAAATAGGTGGATCTCTTACTGTCCTCTCCATCAAATATTCAACTATTTCCTCTGCCTGGAAAATGATTCCTTAGTATCCATGCATGGTTCCCTTTCATTCATTTCACATGTCTCTACAACATTTCCGCAAACAGATATTTCCAAGCACACTTTAAAAATACCACTTCCTTACTACCCTTTATTCCCCTTACTGACATTTGTTTTACTTCAGAATGTTTACCAAAAACTGAATGTTACTAATTCAATCATTCAATAACTATCTTCTGCTAGTTCTTTTAAAGGTGTGTACTATTGAAATCACTTGCTATAAATAATAGATTAAGTTTAATTTTGTTATAATTTTGATTATTCTAAGTAGTATTAACAATGTTTAAAAAGATTATAATCACAAGGATCTATATTTTGATCCTTGAACTTATGGCTCATCTTAGGTCAATCAATTGACTTCTATATATGTTCACTCATTTATTAAAAACTGAGAAATTTAGGCATTGTACAATGAAGTCATGCATTCAGCTAACAACCAGAGGCTCCATTATCAAGAAAAAAATGAGAGAATAGAGAATGAAAACATCCAGAAAATCTCTATAAAGAGATTTATACATTTAACAATGTTAAAAGGAATGTGATGAGTTTTAAGCTAATAAACTTGATGGTATCAAACTCCAGTCATTTGGATTTTCAAGGGAAAATGTTATTCACATGAAGACCTCGAATAAATTTAGAATTTTTGAACAAACTAACAGTGTTAGTATGACGTGTTTTGTGATCACAACCTGGTTGAACATTCCCTTCAGTTCCATCAACCTTAAATAATGGAGTTATTATAAATTGCCGAGAATTCAATGATTACTATCTAAATACAAGAAACCATATAGAAAAAAAAAACTGATAGAAATTTAATATTACTGAGACCCAGGCAATGAAAGATATGTTTACCATGTGTGAACTGGTTTATAGAATATACACTTTCTGGTAATAAAATTAACATTGTCATTAGAAAGTAAAATATCAAGCAGAATTGCATCTGATTAGAGTACTTGTTTTGCAGCTTGAATCTTTATAGAGATTTGCTGGATGTTTTTATTCTCTATTCTCTCATTTTTTTTCTTGATAATGGAGCCTCTGGTTGTTAGCTGAATGCATGACTTCATTGTACAATGCCTAAATTTCTCAGTTTTTAATAAATGAGTGAAAATATATAGAAGTCAATTGATTGACCTAAGACGAGCCATAAGTTCAAGTTCTAGGAGGTAATGAGATAGACATGTTTTTGTAAGCTCCTTTATCCTATTGGTCACCTTAAATTTGATTAATTGTTGTAATAAAAACTTCCATTAGGGATATGAGATTATTTTGGGAATGGAAGCCACTGTGTAGAAATATAGCATGAAATTATACTGTGAAATATCGCACAATTAATAGAATGGTAATTTCTCAAAATAAACTTTTCTTTGATTGTAGCTATTATTCCTTTGTGTTTTCTGTAACTTGCAGCAAAATCTAAATACAAATTTAATCCCAATGTAGATTTCAATCAAAATATTTGTTTATCAACCACATTTCAACCATTCATTTTCTCACTATAAAATTACAAAGTATTTGCAAAAGAATGAAATATTCTAGTGACAATACAATAGAAAATAAAAGTATGGAGCATCTTTTTCCTTAATTCATAATCAAAACATCAAAACATGTGTCTAATATTTTGTACTTTTAAAAAGGAAGTACCATTCGCTAGGAACAACATTAATAAAACCTATATTTAATTATAATTTTGAAGGAATTACTACAGGCATCTTAATTACTAACTGAAAACAGAAAAATAACACCTCAACACATTCTCTCACATTCTGTTGTACATGATGGAAAGAATCAATTTGAAAAAATGAAAAACAAAGAAAGACAAAAATAAAAACAATTATTAAATAAGTCTCATGAAATGCAAAAGATAGACATCTAGAAAGTATATTTTTGGACCGCAGCAGGTATTAAATCAGATAACAAAAAGATATTTAGGAAATCCACAAATATTTGAAAATCAACTAACCTACATCTAAAATAGCAAACAAAGAAGAAACAACAAAAACTTGAAAATATTTCAATTAACTGGAAATGAAACACAAAATATTAAAAATGTGTAGTGTGTAATTGAAGGTCAAGTTCTAGGAACTTGTGATTAGAAATGCAGAGCTTTAAAGGGTTTGCACAAAAAGAAGGGAGGTTTAAAATCAGTTATTTGAATTTTACATTAAAAATTTAGAAAAAAGGATGAAAAAATTTACCACAAACTAAGTAGAAATAAAGGAGAACAAAGTAGATAGGCCATGGGAAAGAGTCAATGTGATTAAAATATAGTTCTTTGAAAAAAATTAATTAATTTGATAAAATCTAAGTTACAGTGATTATAGAAAGAAAGAAACTCAAATGATCAGTATCTGAGATAAAAGAAGCCATATCACAAATTATCCCATTCACTTTTAGAGGAAAATAAAAGAAGACTCTAAAAATTTTTATGAAAAATTAATCAATTTTGAGGAAACAAATCATTTATTAGAAGAAGAAAATTAAGATGGCCGAATAGGAACAGCTCTAGTCTCCAACTCCCAGTGCAAGCGACACAGAAGACAGGTGATTTCTGCGTTTTCAACTGAGGTACTGGATTCATCTCACTAGGGAGTGCAGGACAATCGGTGCTGGTCAGCTGCTGCAGCCCTTCCAGCGAGAGCTGAAGGAGGGCCAGGCATCCCCTCAACTGGGAAGCGCAAGGGGGAAGGGAATCCCCTTTCCTAGCCAGGGGACTAAGACACACAACACCTGGAAAATCGGGTAACTCCCACCCCAATACTGCAATTTACCAAGGATCTTAGGAAACAGGCACGCCAGGAGATTATATCCCACACCTGGCCGGAAGGGTCCCATGCCCACGGAGCCTCCCTCATTACCAGCACAGCAGTCTGCCATCTACCTGCAAGGCAGCAGCCAGGCTAGGGGAGGGGCGCCGCCATTGCTGAGGCTTAAGTAGGTAAACAAAGCGGCTGGGAAGCTCCAACTAGGTGGAGCTCACAGCAACTCAAGGAGTCCTGCCTGTCTCTGTAGACTCCACCTCTGGGGACAGGGCACAGCTAAACAACAACAACAACAACAACAAAAAGCAGCTGAAACCTCTGCAGACGCAAACGACTCTTTCTGACAGCTTTGAAGAGAGCAGTGGATCTCCCAACACGGAGGTTGAGATCTGAGAACAGACAGACTGCCTGCTCAAGTGGGTCCCTGACCCCTAAGTAGCTTAACTGGGAGACATCCCCCACTAGGGGCAGACTGACACCCCACACCTCACACGTGGAGTACACCCCTGAGAGGAAGCTTCCAAAGCAAGAATCAGATAGGTACACTCGCTGTTCAGCAGTATTCTATCTTCTGCAGCCTCTACTGCTGATACCCAGGCAAACAGGGTCTGGAGTGGACCTCAAGCAATCTCCAACAGACCTACAGCTGAGGGTCCTGACTGTTAGAAGGAAAACTAAAAAACAGGAAGGATACCCACACCAAAACCTCATCAGTACGTCACCACCATCAAAGACCAGAGGCAGATAAAACCACAAAGATGGGGGAAAAGCAGAGCAGAAAAGCTGGAAATTCAAAAAATAAGAGCGCATCTCCCCTGCAAAGAAACACAGCTCATCGCCAGCAACGGATCAAAGCTGGATGGAGCATGACTTTGACGAGATGAGAGAAGAAGGTTCCAGTCCATCAAACTTCTCAGAGCTAAAGGAGGAATTACGTACCCAGCGCAAAGAAACTAAAAATCTTGAAAAAAAAGTGGAAGAATTGATAACTAGAATAATTAATGCAGAGAAGGCTATAAATGAACTGACAGAGATGAAAACCATGACACGAGAAATACGTGACAAATACACAAGCTTCAGTAACCGACTCGATCAACTGGAATAAAAAGTATCAGCGATTGAGGATCAAATGAATGAAATGAAGCAAGAAGAGAAATCTAAAGAAAAAAGAAGAAAAAGAAATGAACAAAGCCTGCAAGAAGTATGGGATTATGTAAAAAGACCAAATCTACGTCTGATTGGGGTGCCTGAAAGTGAGGGGGAAAATGGAACCAAGTTGGAAAACACTCTTCAGGATATCATCCAGGAGAACTTCCCCAACCTAGTAGGGCAGGCCAACATTCAAATTTAGGAAATACAGAGAATGCCACAAAGATACTCATCGAGAAGAGCAACTCCAAGACACATAATTGCCAGATTCACTAAAGTTGAAATGAAGGAAAAAATCTTAAGGGCAGCCAGAGAGTAAGGTCGGGTTACCCACAAAGAGAAGCCCATCAGACTAACAGTGGATCTCTCGGCAGAAACTCTCCAAGCCAGAAGAGAGTGGGGGCCAATATTCAACATTCTTAAAGAAAAGAATTTTAAACCCAGAATTTCATATCCAGCCAAACTAAGTTTCATAAGTGAAGGAGAAATGAAATCCTTTACAGATAAGCAAATGCTTAGAGATTGTGTCACCACCAGGCCTGCCTTACAAGAGACCCTGAAGGAAGCACTAAACATGGAAAGGAACAACTGGTACCAGCCATTGCAAAAACATGCCAAAATGTAAAGACCATCGAGGCTAGGAAGAAACTGTATCAACTAATGAGCAAAAAAACCAGTTAATATCATAATGGCAGGATCAAATTCACACATAACAATATTAACCTTAAATGTAAATGGACTAAATGGTCCAATTAAAAGACACAGACTGGCAAACTGGATAGAGTCAAGACCCATCAGTTTGCTGTATTCAAGAAACCTATCTCACATGCAGAGACATACATAGGCTCAAAATAAAGGGATGGAGGAAGATCTACCAAGCAAATGGAGAACAAAAAAAAGCAGGGGTTGCAATACTAGTCTCTGATAAAACAGACTTTAAACCATCAAAGTTCAAAAGAGACAAAGAAGGCCATTACATAATGGTAAAGGAATCAATTCAACAGGAAGATCTAACTATCCAAAATATATATGCACCCAATACAGGAGCACCCAGATTCATAAAGCAAGTCCTTAGAGACTTACAAAGAGACTTAGACTCCCATACAATAATAATGGGAGACTTCAACACCCCAATGTTAACATTAGAGAGATCAACGAGACAGAAAGTTAACAAGGATATCCAGGAATTGAACTCATCTCTGCAGCAAGCAGACCTAATAGACATCTACAGAACTCTCCACCCCAAATCAACAGAATATACTTTCTACTCAGCACCACATCACACTTATTCCAAAACTGACCACATAATTGGAAGTAAAGCACTCCTCAGCAAATGTACAAGAACAGAAATTAAAACAAACTGTCACTCAGACCAGAGTGCAATCAAACTAGAACTCAGGACTAAGAAACTCAATCAAAACCGCTCAACTACATGGAAACTGAATAACCTGCTCCTGAATGACTACTGAGTACATAACAAAATGAAGACAGAAATAAAGATGTTCTTTGAAACCAATGAGAACAAAGATACAACATACCAGAATCTCTGGGACACTTTTAAAGCAGGGTGTAGAGGGAAATTTATAGCACTAAATGCCCACAAGAGAAAGCTGGAAATATTTTAATCGACACTCTAACATCACAATTAAAAGAACTAGAGAAGCAAGAGCAAACACATTCAAAGACTAGCAGAAGGCAAGAAATAACTAAGATCAGAGCAGAACTGAAGGAGATAGAGATGCAAAAAACCCTCCAAAAAATCAATGAATCCAGGAGTTGGTTTTTAGAAAAGATCAACAAAATAGATAGACCACTAGCAAGACTAATAAAGAAGAAAAGAGAGAAGAATCAAATAGATGCAATAAAAAATGATAAAGGGGATATCACCACCGACCCCACAGAAATACAAACTACCATCAGAGAATACTATAAACACCTCTATGCAAATAAACTAGAAAATCTAGAAGAAATGGATAATTTCCTGGACACTTACACTCTCCCAAGACTAAACCAGGAAGAAGCTGAATCCCTGAATAGACCAATAGCAGGCTCTGAAATTGAGGCAATAATTAATAGCCTACCAACTAAAAAAAGTCCAGGACCAGATGGATTCACAGTTGAATTCTACCAGAGGTATGAGGAGGAGCTGGTACCATTCCTTCTGAAACTATTCCAATCAATAGAAAAAGAGGGAATTCTCCCTAACTCATTTTATGAGGCCAACATCATCCTGATACCAAAGCCTGGCAGAGACATAACAAAAAAAGAGAATTTTAGACCAATATCCCTGATGAACATCGATGCAAAAATCCTCAATAAAATACTGGCAAACTGAATCCAGCAGCACATCAAAAAGCTTATCCACCATGATCATGTGGGCTTCATCCCTGGGATGCAAGGCTGGTTCAACATACGCAAATCAATAAATGTAATCCAGCATATAAAAAGAACCAAAGACAAAAACCACATGATTATCTCAATAGATGCAGAAAAGGCCTTTGACAAAATTCAACAGCCCTTCATGCTAAAAATGCTCAATAAATTTGGTATTGATGGAACATATCTCAAAATAATAAGAGCTGTTTATGACAAACCCACAGCCAATATCATACTGAATGGGCAAAAACTAGAAAAATTCCCTTTGAAAACTGGCACAAGACAGGGATGCCCTCTGTCACCACTCCTATTCAACACAGTGTTGGAAGTTCTGGGTAGGGCAATCAGGCAAGAGAAAGAAATCAAGGGTATTCAGTTAGGAAAAGAAGAAGTCAAACTGTCCCTGTTTGCAGATGACATGACTGTATATTTAGAAAATCCCATTGTCTCAGCCCAAAATCTCCTTAAGCTGATAAGAAACTTCAGCAAAGTCTCAGGATACAAAAATCAATGTGCAAAAATCACAAGCATTCTTATACACCAGTAACAGACAAACAGAGTCAAACCATGAATGAACTTCCATTCACAATTGCTTCAAAAAGAATAAAATACCTAGGAATCCAACTTACAAGGGATGCAAAGGACCTCTTCAAGGAGAACTACAAACCACTGCTCAGTGAAATAAAAGAGGACACAAACAAATGGAAGAACATACCATGCTCATGGATAGGAAGAATCAATATCATGAAAATGGCCATACTGCCCAAGGTAATTTATAGATTCAATGCCATCCCCATCAAGCTACCAATGAGTTTCTTCACAGAATTGGAAAAAACTGCTTTAAAGTTCATATGCAACCCAAAAAGAGCCTGCATGGCCAAGACCATCCTAAGTCAAAAGAACAAAGCTGGAGGCATCATGCTACCTGACTTCAAACTATACTACAAGGCTACAGTAACCACAACAGCATGGTACTGGTACCAAAACAGAGATATAGACCAATAGAACAGAACAGAGTCCTCAGAAATAATACCACACATCTACAGCCATCTGATCTTTGACAAACCTGAGAAAAACAAGAAATGGGGAAAGAATTCCCTATTTAATAAATGGTGCTGGGAAAATTGACTAGCCATAAGTAGAAAGCTGAAACTGGATCCTTTCCTTACTCCTTATACAAAAATTAATTCAAGATGGATTAGAGACTTAAATGTTAGACCTAATACCATAAAAATCCTAGAAGAAAACCTAGGTAATACCATTCAGGACATAGGCATGGGCAAGGACTTCATGTCTAAAACACCAAAACAACGGCAACAAAAGCCAAAATTGACCAACGGGATCTAATTAAACTAAAGAGCTTCTGCACAGCAAAAGAAACTAGCATCAGAGTGAACAGGCAACCTACAGAATGGGAGAAAATTTTTGCAATCTACTCATCTGACAAAGGGCTAATATCCAGAACCTACAAAGCACTCAGACAAATTTACAAGAAAGAAATAAACAACCCCATCAAAAAGTGGGCAAAGTATATGAACAGACACTTCTCAAAAGAAGACATTCATACAGCCAACAGACACATGAAAGAATGCTCATCATCACTGGCCATCAGAGAAATGCAAATCAAAACCACAATGAGATACCGTCTCACACCAGTTAGAATGGCAATCATTAAAAAGTCAGGAAACAACAGGTGCTGGAGAGGATGTGGAGAAATAGGAACACTTTTACACTGTTGTTGGGATTGTAAACTAGTTCAACCATTATGGAAAACAGTATGGCGATTCCTCAAGGTTCTAGAACTAGAAGTACCATATGACCGAGCCATCCCATTACTGGGGATATACCCAAAGGATTATAAATCATGCTGCTATGAAGACACATGCACACGTATGTTTATTGCGGCACTATTCACAATAGCAAAGACTTGGAATCAACCCAAATATCCATCAGTGACAGACTGGATTAAGAAAATGTGGCACATATACACCATGGAATACTATGCAGCCATAAAAAAGGATGAGTTTGTGTCCTTTGTAGGGACATGGATGCAGCTGGAAACCATCATTCTCAGCAAACTATCGAAGAACAGAAAACCAAACGCCGCATGTTCTCACTCATAGGTGGGAACTGAACAATGAGATCACCTGGACTCAGGAAGGGGAACATCACACACCAGGGCCTATCATGGGGTGGGGAGAGGGGGAAGGGATTGCATTGGGAGTTATACCTGATGTAAATGACGAGTTGATGGATGCTGACGAGTTGATGGGTGCAGCACACCAACATGGCACATGTATACATATGTAACAAACCTGCATGTTATGCACATATACCCTAGAACTTAAAGTATAATAATAATAATAATAAAAAGAAGAAGAAGAAAACTAACCAAAATCTAAATAGCCCAATATCTCAAAAATGACCAGTTAAACACCTTTCCAAAAAGAGTTATCCAGGTCCAGACAGCTCCAATGATACATGCTATAAAACAATTTAGAAAGAAATAATACCAATAGTACAAAATCTCTTTTAGAAAGTTATGTGAAACCAATGTAACTGTGATACTAAAACCAGTCAAAGGAATTGCAAGAGAATTACTACTAAAGATCTGTGTCACTCATTAATATACAGGCAAATAAACCTTGCCAATATTAGGGGGGAAATGCATCTACACAAAGGATCAATACATTAAAAGGATAATTCATCATTCCTCGATGCAGTTTATCCCAGAAAAGCAAGATTATTTAAACAACTAAAAATGAATAAAATACATTTCAGTGTATCAACAGAATAAAGTCGAAGAAACACATGAGCATCTCAATATTTGATAAAATATATTCATAATGAAAACTCTGATAAATGAGGGTTACGAAGCTTTCTCAATCTGATTACAAGTCTCTCTGTAAAACCTTCAGTTAATGTATTTATTGGTGAAAAGTTACAAGTCTTGCCCTTAAATCAGAGTGAAGCAAAGACAGCCACACATCAAACTTCAGTTTTAAATAATACTCGAGGCCCAAAGCACTGTGATAAGGCAAGATACAGACGTTTTAAAAATATAAAGATCAAAAAGGAAGATGTATTTATAATATATAATTACATATGAATACAATTCTCATGAGACTAAATTAGAAGTTCCAGAATGAATATGTTAGTGTAGCAAAGCTTCAGGATACAAGCTCAATAAAAGTTAATCAAAATCATTTCTATATACTTGTCACAAACAATTGCAAATTTCATAGTCTTATAAACATGGTGCAATTAGAAAAAAATAAGAAATCTATTTCCAAAGGAAAATAAAAAACTAAGGAACGGGCTCCAACCATGATGGGAATAACTCATCAGGCATCCTAACAAAATTACCTGTTTCAAAATTGAACAGAGAATACTTTGACATTATGCATGAGGATGTGGAGAGCCCAAAGAATTTCTTATATTTGTGATTTTCTTATCCTTCCCATCATTTTTTTTTACCATCACAACTATTGCAGTCATTATAATCAACATGATGAGCAATATATCATTATCATCATTGTAAACAACTATATTGTGGTTGAGATAAATAAAAGTTTAATAAATAATACTCAACATTATTAATACAAACGATATAAATGTCATCTGTGTTTGTTTGGATTGGCCATGAGAAAACACTCTAAAGCACGAACTTGACTGTAGGAATTTTATGTGGGAGGTGATTCTAGGAAGCAGGAATAAGGGTGTAAGGATGAAGAAAGAGAGGAGGTGGAAAAGTCAATGTCAGCATGTATTATTGAGATGGCAATAATGACTTCTTTCTGCTGGGCCCACAGAAAAATGTACAGAATACTTACAAAATTTCCCCTAGTTGGTCAGGAATCTGGTGTTTCACTAAGGTGGCTGAAGTTTGCTCCTAGGGAAGGAGTGCATGCCTTTCATTTTAAGACTTCTTTTAGGGTGTGCTAGGAAAAAGGCTGACCATCATAGATGTCAAAAACCCGGTCCTTGAATGCTTCTTTTGAAGTAAACACTTTTCTGGTGGAACTTGAAAATAAACATCTGAATGTGTTGTGCCCATTCTAAATAAATCCACATACTTCTTCCCCACACTTTCTTGTCTTTAAATGTCCAGTTTTACAGCATCTAGATCATTGACCAAGTATTCAAGTTATTTGCCACAACATAGGAATCTGTGTAGATTCCAATCTCTGACACTTCTCTCATACAAGGTGGAAAATACGACATATTGTTTGCAAATATGCCCATGGGGCATGGGGACATTTACCATCCTCACAGTCTTTAGGTCTAAATCTAATAGGATTCTATATGAAACTGACTTTTAAAAAACAATTCAACTAACATATTGAAAATAGACTGAGGTTTGTTTGTTTTTTCCCTCCATCAATCAGTTTTAGAAAATCCCTACGAGGCTATTAGTGTGTAGTGACTGAGAAATATTGGTGAAATAGATGTAGGTGACATGAGAATCTGGGATCCCTGTTCCCTCATTTACTTGTACTATCTGGACCTCCTCTAGCCAGCTCCCAGATTTACCATTTTGGTCATCAGATAGATTAAGCTTATACATATTTTTTGTGGCTCTAAAACACCCCATTTATGATAAACATAGTGAACTTCAATAACATAGCAACTTACTATTTCCTGGATGCATGCTCAAGGCTACAAGAGCCCAGTAGCCCATCGGAAGCTATAGCAGAACTATAGGTCTGCACTGCAAATCTCCTACTGATACTTGCCAGAGATTCCACATGTATGTAATCTACCAGGAATATCCTTAGTATCATTGTATTGAAATAATCACAAGAACCAAAGACAAGGCATCTTGCACCACAGCCTGGACCTGCTGCAGTGCACTTTTCACATTATCTTTTGGCAAAGGTGCCCTTGTTGTTATCAGATCATGTATCAGACCGTGACAATCCTTTCATAAAGGTTTGTTTTCTAAAGTCATTCTGGGGTAACTATTTTAGGACAGGTTCCCCACCCCTGCCACCCCCAAAAATAGGAGCCTGAGACAAGAACTTAAGCACAAATATTTTAGGGAGCAGGAGTGAGGGAATGAAGACAGTGAGATGTTTCCTGCTGCAGGCGATGAGGCTTGATTTTTTAACACATCTGAGAAACAAAGAATGCCTCCAAGAATATCCATCAGAAAGACAAGAGTCTGGCTCCAGTTACTGCCTGGTTTCCTTAAATCCCCTGGCTATTTGATCCTATTTCTACAAAAATTCATAATGTACTATAAGAATAATGTTGATATCAGAAAAAAAAAAATCACTAGATCGTTAAGGCCTGATTAGAATACTGCAAAAGACTTTCTCTCATGACAAAGAAAAAGCTGAACAGCAGCATCTCTGAAATGAACAGATGCTGAGACTTTAGGTTGAACCAAGGCAGGGTGAAGGACAGTCATGCAGACAAGTTCATACTAATAAATATGTTTCGTGTAGTGATCTCAAGCTTGCATTTGACTTATCAAATCATGCATCAAATTGTAAAATTATACAAGTAAACATATTGATAAATGTAGTGATCGATCACATGTGAGAAAGCCAGTGTGACATTTGATTACAAGTGATATTGAGATAAATATGCATCATGGGCGTTGGAATACACATTTTGGTCCTGGAGTCCTCGGTCACAGCTGATAGCCATTATTATTTATTTTAACAACTTAAACTTTCTTCAACTAAATACATTAAAATTACATTAAACTATATATGTAAAGTATAAGTCAGAAATCTTACATTGCTTCTGGATTCATAATGCAGACAGCTGCTGAGCACTGGCATTGGTTAATGTCATCATAAGGGATCCCCATACTAAGGCTCAATAATTGAGCTAAAATAACTGCAAGAGATTCCAGACTTATGGTTCTGGGGTGCTGAGAAAAAAAAAATAGATGTACACGTTTTGGGAGATTATTTTGTTTACTTGGAGAACAATGCAATTATTAAAGAGTCACATGATAAAATGGAATAGGGGCATCTGTTATCCCCAAAAGTGGCATCCATGTTGGCCTAATTCATTATAAATATAAGAAAATTATGAAAAATAAAATCTGAAGTTTTACTAGTATGTAAATAGATGACTCATTTGGTGGTCTCAAAGAAAAAAATATTGCCCCAGGAATTTGTTAGTTATGTCTAACAACAATTACAGTCATATTTATATTCACAAAAGATAATATTTAAAGATAAATGCATAGAAAAACATAGTGTCAAGTTATGAAATTTGGTCATTACCAGAGGCTGGGAAGGGTAGTACAAAGTGGGGGATAAAGTTGAGATGGTTTAACGGTAGAAAAACTCAATTAAATAGAATAAGGTCTAGTATTTCTAGGAAAATAGTGTTACTTCAGTTAGCAACACTTACTGTATGTGTTGAAATATCTGAGTGGAATTGGAATGCTCCTAACACAAAGAAACGATAAAGGCTTGAGGCGATGGATATTCCAATTATCCTAATTTAATCATTACACATTGTATGCCTGTACCAAAACATCACATCTCCCCAATAAAAACATATGACTACTGTGTACCCATAATACAATTAAAAATTTAAAAGTTGATTCTTCAAAGATAATATTTTATATAACCATTTCATACATGTATTTATAAACTCATAAGTTAACCCATTGAATTAATTAATATTATGGTAATAATGACTGTTAATAAGAATTCTGACTTTTCAATTGTTTCAATTTTATTGGGAAAACTAAAATACCTTTATAATTTCTGTTTTTGTAAGAGTAAGATGTTTATTATAGTGCATTTTGATCACACTATAACACGAATTTTGGGAAAAATTCACATACCCTGCTACCCCTTCAAATATATCTAATAACATTTTGATGAATATACTTCATGATAGGTTTCTAGGTATACATTTTGGTTTCTTCTGTTTGCCTCTGTAAGTCAATTTTCCATCATTTTCTACCTTGCCCTCTACCCCAAAAAAGATGACACAAATGGATTATGTCAGAGGGATGCTTTGCCCTCAAGTTTTGTCTTGATTAATTCTAATGGAGAGAAGAGAACGAGATGTGAATGAAACTGAAGTATTTATTACATCATTGCAATGATGCTTATGTCTCTTTGAACCCTTGACGGGAGGTCTACCTTCTGTCTGTGACTCTGACAAAATGACTCCTTTCCCTCCATCAACACTTGGTACCAATTAAGGTTCTTTAATACTTGCATGGAGGTACTGTAAAGGCTCTACATTTTGCATGACATGAATAAATACTCCATTTATCAAATTTCCACATGTTAATGTTTCATCTGCTTTCAGAGAGACAGTGTTAGGAAGAAGAAGAAGAAGAAGGACAAGGAGGAGAAGGAAGAAAGGAATGAAAAGGAGAAGGAAAAGAAGAAGGAGAAGAAGGGGGAAAAGGAGAGAGAATGATTCTACAGGGAATAAATTGAAGGATTCAGCTAAATTTCAAAAGGCTAAATACTGTAGTAGTATATTAATACTGGTACTGTTATTTTAAACCACCTTGTTTTTGAGATATTATAGAAAAGGCTTATTGACCAATAAATGCATCTTTATACTTTTCTCTTTTTCTCCTGTTTCCTGTCATCTCTTATAATTCACTAAGATGGAGACAACAACATCCAATGATTTCACTTTAGGCATTTGTATAAAAGCAGGGTTCTTTTTTTCCTTCATGTTCAGTTGCTCTTGCCTTCCTTGTATTCTTACTAGTACATATATTTGGATCTTTCCATTTATTGTATTTCCTTTCTTTTTTTTTTTTTTTTTTTTTTTTTGAGACGGAGTCTCGCGCTGTGTCACCCAGGCTGGAGTGCAGTGGCGCGATCTCGGCTCACTGCAAGCTCCGCCTCCCAGGTTCACGCCATTCTCCTGCCTCAGCCTCCGAGTAGCTGGGACTACAGGCGCCCGCCACCACGCCCGGCTAGTTTTTTGTATTTTTAGTAGAGACGGGGTTTCACCATGTTAGCCAGGATGGTCTCGATCTCCTGACCTCGTGATCCACCCGCCTCGGCCTCCCAAAGTGCTGGGATTACAGGCTTGAGCCACCGCGCCTGGCCTGTATTTCCTTTCAAAGACGCTTTCAAATGTCTTTGATCATTATAGGATCAAAGACATGGTTTTACATTTGAGATGACATTTCTTCACATTTTGTTTGTGATCATCTCGCTTTGGATTTCTCTTAATCAGTTTGGCCTGCCACAACAAAATGCCAAAGACTTGATGGTTTAATCAAGAGAAATTTATTTCCTTGCAGTTCTGTGGAATTTCGCAGTTCTAGAAGTCTAAGATCAGGGTGCTGGCAAGGTTGGTTGGCATCTGCTGAAAACTTTTTGGCTTGTACTAGAGTGCCTTCTTGCTGGCCTTTCCTCTGTGTGCACATGGAGAGCCTTATCTCTGGTGTCTCCTCCTCCTCTTCTATGGACAGCAGTCCTATTGAATTAGAACCCCACCTCCCGCCCCCTCCACCATGACCTATTTACCCTTCATTACCTCTTTTCAGGTCCTGTCTCTGAATATAGTCACATTGGAGGTTAAGGCTTCAACATATGAATTCAGCGGGGACACAGTTCAGTCCAGACTAGCATAGAAAGTTTTTTTAAAGCTATGGAAAGCAGTAAGAGAATTTCCTACAGACCCTTGTTATTATTATCTCAATTTGAAAGCCAAGTGACAATAAAGCAAAACTATATTTAACACTGAATTTAAAAAAATGTATATTTAGGGACAAAAAAATTTCAACAAAGCAGACAATCTTCTTTTGGTGAGTATAACTGTTTAGAACCATAGTTTTCAAATAATAACAGCAACAAGCCTTTATTACGCTGCTTATATGCCAATCACCAGACTGAGAAATTTGTAAACAGGTGGGTATTTGTTGAGACTGTTTTTTTGCATAACATGTGAGTATTCTCTATAATGTACATTCCATATAAGTTTTTTTAAAAAAACACTCTTGTCTCTAATTTTATGTGTCAACATTCTATCTATGCCTTTTTTTTTCTTTAATGAACACATGTTATGTTTTGTTCAACTCATTATTTAGTCAAGGAACTAGTAAGATGTTCACACCAATTCAAAGAGTGTATTAGTCTGCTCTCATGCTGCTAGTAAAGACACACCCAAGACTGGGTAATTTATAAAGAAAAAGAGGTTTAATGGACTCACAGTTTCATGGTTTCACATGGCTGGGGAAGCATCACAATCATAGTGGAAGAGGAAAGAAGAGTAAAGGCACATCCTACATGGTGGCAGGCTAGAGAATGTGTGCATGGGATCTCCCCTTTGGGAAAGACTCACCCCCATGATTCAATTTTCTCACTGGTTCCCTCCCATGACACATGGGAATTACAGGAGCTACAATTCAAGATGAGGTTTGGGTGGGGACACAGCCAAACCATATCAAAGAACATTTGAGAATCTAGGAGTATATTAATAAACATGTTAGGATAGAGTTGTAGGTTTTAGATACAAAACTGATTAGTGTTTTAGAGAATAATAAATAATATGTGGGTTATCTAGTCCACCAGAGAGAAATTATTTGCATCTCTACCAGACAAAAATCTGCACATTAATCTCTGCCACCAAATAATTGCAAACAGCCCAGTCAATTGAAAGTCAAGCCCAGAATAGCATTGAAAGAGCACTCAATAATCTCTTTTGCCTATATTCAAAGCTTTTCACTGTTTGCACTCTATTTCAGTAGATTTTTAGTATATACCTACTATATGTTCAGGATCATTATATAATGCTACTAAGATTTTGTTTCATCTTAAGTAATAGAAACCAAATACATATGGATTTCTATTTAAAGAATATTTTGCTGCTTTATATTAATATTGATACATAAATTGACCTATGGTTGTTATTTTTTGGTCTCTCTCTTACCCTTTAGGGGTTAAAATTCCTGTGGTTTTACAAATGGGTTTGAAACTTGTAGAGAAAATGTAATCCAATGATCTTTGCCTTTTACAGTTGAAATTAAAACATTTTTATCTCTTTTGATTATTGTCCTTTGGAATTATTTAAAAGCTTGTTTTGTGTGGTGCTTTCATACCTTTTAAATAATGTTTTGGATTTGATACAGTTTCATATACATATCAATGTGTGTATATATATTTATGTGTATTTCTGTACACATTATACACATTCATGTACATATAATTTATGTATACTTATGTGAAAACACATATATACACATGTATTGGGAAAGTGCATATGTGTGTACTTGTGTGTACGCATGTGTGTGTGTCACATGACCCTATATAACTACTACTTTGTACTAGATACAAAATACTTTCATCACTCAGGAGGTTCTTTTCAGCAAGTTTCCAGGCATTACCTCCCCATAAAATATAATCTTTATTTTGATCTCACTACAGTGGTTTATCTTTACTTGCACTTTAGCTTCATAAAAATGGCACCATTAAGTATTATTTTATTTCTGGCTAGTTTTTCTAAAAATATAGTTTTGGAAATTCATTAATTTTGAGTGTAACTGTACTTCTTTTAATTTCTGCATAGTGCACTACAGGATATGGATATTCCACAATATGTTTACGTATTTGAAGGATAAAATGCCTCAATATTGTTGATACTAATCTCCCTGAAATTGATCTAAAGTTTCCATAAAAAGCAATAACACTCAAACAGTTTTGTTGAAATTGACAAGCTGATTTTAAAATGGAAATGCAGAGGACTTGGAATACCTGAAACAGTCTTGAAGAATAACAGACTAGTAGGGTTTACACTACCATTTTCGATGTTTCGCTATTAAGGTAGAATCATTACGACAACATGGTGTTGGTGAAAGGACATACAAAACACCAATGGTCATAAAAAGATTCCAGAAAGAGGCCAGCAATATGGCAAGTTGATCTCTATAACAAAGGCACAACTGTATTTCTTTGGAGGAAAACTAATCTTTTAAATAAATTGTTATGAAGCAATTACCTATCCAATGTGAGGTAACTGATTCTGTCCCCCATTTTACACCAAACACATTTCTTTAATGTGGGTTATACATCTACAATTGAAAGGCAAATCAATCAGGCTTGTGTTAGAGGATAGAATAGCTTCATGATCTTAGAATGGGCAAACATTTCTTGAAGGTGTCTCTTTTTACATTAAGTTTGTTGGGAGTATTCAATCTTTCTTTTTTTTGTCATGAGTAGGTTCTAAATTTAACAAATGTATCTTTCTGTATATATTTTTTAATAAAGTAGATTATAATGATTGATTTTCAAATATAAAATTCATCTTGTATTCCTAGAATAATTTCTATGTGTTCACCATGTCATCCATTTTGATATATTGCAGAATTCTTTTTGTTAACATAAATCTCAAATCATAAAACAAGGTGAGAATTAGCCCCTCCTTTTGTATTATCTAAAGTAACTTATTACAAGCATTAAATATTTTGGAGCCAATTTTATGGAAATCATGTGGGTCTAGAATTTTTGTTTGTTTTGGAGGAAAGTGTTTTAATTATAGACTCAACTATGCCAATGGTTCAATGGTGATTCAGATTTACTTTTCTATTTACTTGAGAAAATTTATTATTCATAAAATTTTATCCGTATTTATTGCCATTAATTGGTTGAGGATATGCCATCTTATATGTACAATACGTGTCCCTTTATTCAACTAATATTTGGATAATTTGTTTTTTCAGTTTTTTTGAAATAAGATACCTGTTTTGGTAGGTTGTTATACATTGTACATATCAAAAATATTAGTTTGATCTTTGATGATTTTCTTCATTATATTTTGCATTTCATTGATAGCCAATATTATCCTTAAAACTTATTTCCTACTTTCTAGCGTCTCTTAGCTTAACTCACCATCTATATGCTTTTTGGAGGTGGAGTTAGATCATCCACATTCAAACTAACTTTATTTTTATTTATACCTTAAAGCTATAAATGCATTACCTCTCAGTTCTGCCTTTTTGGGATCCCGTAAGTTTAGATATGCTATATTTTTAATGCCACTTAGCTCAAAATGAGTTATCTCATTACTTTATTTGCCAATCTTTTGAGATTTTTAAGTGATTTTTCTATTATTTGATTCTCATTTAAATCCACAATTGTCAGACACTTTTCTCTGTAAGATTTCAATCATTTAAAATTTACTGATACTGCCTTATTTCTCACCATATTATTTGTTTTGGTAAATACTCTATATTAGTATTATGTTGCTCTTTGGTATAATATTTTAGAAATATATACTTTGATGAAATGAAAAATTACATTGCTGAGGTAGGTTGTTTTTTTCCATTCTTAAATACGATTATGGATCTCTTTTTCCTTTATTCTCTCACATTTGCTGTATATATTTTGAAGCAATGTAATTAGATGCATACAACATTATGATTGTTATCTTCCCCTTCAAAAGTTCATCATAATTACATATTCCTCTTTATTTCTTCTAGAACATCCTGCCTTAAGACTACTGCTATGGACTAAATTGTGTCCCTCCCACTCCAAATTCATATATTGAAACAGTGACCCCTAACATGACTATATCTAAAGATACATAATTGTCTAATTGTACCCCTTGAATATATATGATGTTTGTCAATTAAATATTTTAAGTTCAGGCACAGTGGCTCATGCCTGTAATCCCAGCACTTTGGGAGGCCGAGGTGGGCGGATCACAAGGTCAGGAGATCGAGACCATCCTGGCTAACATGGTGAAACCCCGTCTCTACTAAAAATACAAAAAATTAGCCAGGCATGGTGCCGGGCACCTGTAGTCCCAGCTACTCAGGAGGCTGAGGCAGGAGAATCGCTTGAACCCGGGAGGCAGAGGTTGCAGTGAGCTGAGATCGCACCACTGCACTCCAGCCTGAGCAACAGAAGCGAGATCTGTCTCAAAAAAAAGAAAAAAAAAATTTAAGTGAAAAATCATATGCTGATTATTCTTTCTTGTTTGTACTCAACCAAAAACCAGTTGTGTTGTGGTTTCATATACAAACTTTTAGGAAGGAGCAGCATCAGAAGTATACAGACTCTAAATTGCAATCTATAGCCCTGCAGGATTGGGTAGAAAGGGTGGTGGGAATTTAAACATCAAAAGGCAGAACTTCAACTATTTTCTTCAACATCTCACTTCTGTGGACATTGGCTATAGCTGATTTTTCCAGTGAAATGGGCAGGCAAAATAACTGTGGAGAATAAGAAAGAATACTGGAAAAGCTTTCTTCCAATTGTCGTCACTAAAGAGACCATTCTTCTCTGCCCATGAGGCATAAACTGTCCAGTAAACTATGGCATTTTCTTCTTCCTGGGAGCTAGCCTGTCTTTAATTTAAAAATTTTGTTGTTATTTTTGAGACGGGGTCTTGCTCTGTTGCCCAGGCTGGAGTGCAGTGGTGAAATCCTAGTTCCCTGTAGCCTTGAACTCCTAGGCTCAAGTGATTTTCCTACCTCAGCTCGGACTATAGGGGCCTTCCACCATGCCTGGCTAATATTTGTATTTTTAAAAATTATTGCAGAAATGAGTTCTTACTATGTTGCCCATGCTGGAATCCTGCCCTGTAGAGAAAATCAGTTCTGCTCTCCTCTTTGTTAATCAATGAAGGCCTTACACTCTCCATGGAAGAGTCTTATGATTTCTTACTATGGCATGTGATGAAATAAACAAGTCAAATTCCAGCATTTGAGACCAGATGACTCACTTGACCATAAGTATAAGCCACATTCTCCAAACTTGTTTATAAATATTGAAGATCAATTTTTGTTGGAGCATTTTCTTCATATGTTGTTGGCCACTTGTATGTCTTCTTTTGAGAAGTGTCTGTTCATGTCTTTTGTTCATTTTTTAATGGGGTTATTCGTTTTTTGCTTGTTCAATTGTTTCACTACCTTATAGATTCTGGATATTAGGCCTTTGTCAGATACATAATTTGTGCATGTTTTCTCCCTTTCTGTAGGCTGTCTGTTTACTCTGTTGATATTTCTTGTTGTGCAGAAGCTCTTTTGTTTAATTACATCTCACTTGTAAATTTTTGCTTTTGTTGCAATTGTTTTTGAGGGCTTAGTCATATTTTATTTGGCAAGGCCAAAGTCCAGAATGGTGGTTCCTAGGTCTTCTTCTAGAATCCTTGTGGTCTGAGGAGTTACATTTAAATATTTAATCCATCTTGAGTTAATTTTTTTATATGGTGAAAGGAAGGCATTTAGTTTTATTCTTCTGTATGGTTAAGCAGCTAATCATTACAGAAATGCAAATCAAAACTCAATGAAACACCATCTCACACCAGTCAGAATGGTTCTTATTACAATATAAAAACAACAGGCGCTGATGAGGCTATGAAGAAAACGGACTGCTTATACACTGTTAGGGGGAACTGGAATTAGTTCAGAAACTGTGGAAAGCAGTTTGGAGAGTTCTCAAATAACTTAAAACAGAACTACCATTCAGTCCAGCAATACTACTACTGGGTATATATACAAAAGAAAATAAATCAATCCCAGCACTTTGGGACGCCAAGGCGGGTGGATCACCTGAGGTCAGGAGTTCGAGACCAGCCTAGCCAACGAGGTGAAACACCGTCTCTACTAAAAACACGAAAATTAGCTGGGCTTGGTGGTGAGTGCCTGTAATCCCAGCTACTTGGGAGACAGGCTGGAGAATTGCTTGAACCTGGGGAGGTGGAGGTTGCAGTGAACTGAGATAGTACTATTGTACTCCAGCCTGGGTGACAGAGAGAGACTCTGTCTCAAAATAATAAAGTAAAAAAAAGACAGAAAGAAAGAAAATAAAATCATTCTACCAAAAAGTCACTGGCACTTACATGTTTATCACAGCATTATTTACAATAACGAAGACATGGAATCAACCTAAGTGTCCATAAATGGTGGATTGGATAAAGAAAATGTAGTACATATAAACTATGGAATACTATGCAGCCGTAAAAAAAATCATATCCTTTGCAGCAACATGGATGCAGCTAGAGACTATTATTCTAAGTGAATTAACGCAGGAACAGAAAACCAAATACTGCCTGTTCTCACTCATAAGTGGGAGTTAAACATTGGGTCCACTTAGACATGAAGATAGTAACACTAGAAACCAGGAACTACCTGGGGTTGGAGGGAGGGTTGAAAAACTAACTAGTGGGTACTATGCTTGGTACCTGGGTGATAGAATCAATCATATATGAAACCTTAGCATCTTGCAATATACCCAGGTAACAAATTTGTACATGTATGCCCTAAATCTAAAATAGAAGTTGAAATTATTTTTATCTCCATTTAATTGATTCATCTCTTTATTGCTTCACTTAGCTTCACTTCATTTGTTCATTGCCTCTGTGAAACTCCAGTAGATATTGTACACTCACACAACAAAAAGGCAAGTTCTGTTTGTCAGAATAGTGATAGTATTATGAAATAACAGCAAAAAATATCAGTTTTGAATACACTAACATTCTCTAAGATAATTAATGTCAATTAGGACATTTGGTTCTGCTTTATTCTTTACTTATACCCTATGAAGCATTTTAGGGCGACTGATACTTTCAAATGTTTTATTTAAATCTGGTTCATAATTATGTTCGCTATATAATTAGGAAAACATACAAAATCTAAGTTTTAGCCAAAGTTAATTATTAAATATTAAGATTATGAAAACTTGAAGAGCACTTTACAGTAAAAGTAAACTAGTTCACTACCTTAACTTTCTAGAAAGGATATCTTGAACTCATGATAGGAAATTGAAAAATTTTTATATGTAGTGAATTCAATGAGCACTTCTTATAGTTTAAACATTTCTATCAGCAACAGTGACAAAGACACTTAAAACAATGCAAATTTTAATATACATAAAAGTTAACTATGAAAATGCATAACTGTATACTAATTTATGTAGCATACTTTCTTTCTTTCCTTTTTTTTTTTTTTTTTTGAGACAGAGTCTCGCTCTGTCGCCCAGGCTGGAGTGCAGTGGCGTCATCTCGGCTCGCTGCAAGCTCCGCCTCCCGGGTTCACTCCATTCTCCTGCCTCAGCCTCCCGAGTAGCTGGGACTACAGGTGCCCGCCACCACGCCTGGCTAATTTTTATTTTTTATTTTTTAGTAGAGAAGGGGTTTCACTGTGTTAGCCAGGATGGTCTCCATCTCCTCACCTGGTGATCTGCCCGCCTCGGCCTCCCCAGCATACTTTCTATACATAACCATACCATACCAGAAGAACACCTCCTGCATAGTTTGCATCACACATCTTCCCTTGAAAGGTGGCACCAACATAATTTGACTTTTCTCTGTAACTTAAGTTTAAAAAGGGATCATAATCACATAATTTTGTAAAAATTAATATGAATTTTTATAAGACAAATTTTACATTTATGATATCATTAATATTTCTATCTAACATTAATGTAGCATAGCGTAAGATGTGACTAAATCTTTCTACTTCTTTTAAAAACAATAAAATAGATTTTAAGAACAAATAATGAAAAGTGTATTTTCATATGGATTTCTGTAACATAACAAAGATTTATGTAGATTTTTAAAAACTAAAACAGAAAAACTGAAGGAAAAAACAAAAAATAATAAAAATAAATAAAACTCCTTAAAAGTAAAAAGCTAAAGTAATGCAACTGGTTAATGAGCAGAATCACTCTATGGACAAAAGTCTCTAGTTATTCAGACAAAATTAGCCTTCCAGAGACATGAAAAAGGCATGTTATATTTAGGGGACAGAAGATAAAAAGTAAAATGTTTAAAACTCCATGTATAATCTTTAAAACTCTCTCTCTGTCTCTCTCTCTCTCTCTATATATAGATAGATAGATAGATAGATAGATAGATATACCTATATATGCACATATATATATCTTCTGAATATTGATAAAAGAAAAACAGAGTCTATTAAATAGGAAGTTTAATGTACTAAAACCTTAAGCACAAGGCAGACATATTAGAGATATTAAAACATAGTGTTTCAATTTCTTTGCTTACTTTTTAATTTATAACAACAAATCATAACAAGAAGGCTGAATTACTGTATTGATAGAATTCAGATGTTTCTCTGAATAGATATTGTGAAAATTTTATGCATTGTGTGAGATATTCAAGAAGGTGGTATACACTCTTGGGAAAGAAGTAATATGGGAACAAGATTGACAAGTGAGTTTTAACTTCAAACCAATAAACACATTGATATCTGTAATTCTGTTATAAATACCATGTTGTGAAAAATATTTAAATGGTGTATGTAAGAAAAAAATAGATTTTTAAATATACATTTATCAACTGTCAGATACTGGGTCAAATTGCATATATTTTCTTCAGGTAAACTTTATATAATGTCAAGATATGCTTACACAAGTAAAAATGCCACATCATGAGGACGTAAAACAAGATAAGATCTTTTCCATCTTAAAAATGTGTGTAATAACTCTTTAGCATCTCCAGTGGTTGCAATTTTATTTTCATCTATCCAAAGCTCCAATGAAGACAGAATAACTGTAATATTAAGTGAAACAAAAATCTAAAATAGAAAACACAAAAATATGTTTGAACGTCACAGTTTTTAAAAATTAGATATATATGTTTGAAAACAAATTTATGACAAATATTAAGCAACTAAACTGTAAGCCTGCATTTGATCTTTTAAAGTATATTAGTAAGTTTAAAATGTTACTAATAATAAAAGTAATACTTGAGATTTTATAATGCTTGCATTTAAGGAAGCCCCATACCCTCTGCTTTATGTAATTTAAGTCTTACAGTAACCAAATTAGGTGCATACAATTATTATTATTCCTACTTCAGATAAGTAGAATTTAAAATAAAACTTAATTTCCCTGACACTACACAACATGCAGATTCACGTAGTGTCATAAGGAGGTATAGAAATTGTTTCAGTAACACAAGAAGTGCGAAAGTACTAAGAAGCAAACACTTACAGCATTCGTCAATCCAATCAACTGGAAAATCTTTTGAGTGACAACAGTTGTACCAGACCCTATATGATTATACTGTAAAACATAATTATCTTTTAGATATGAATATATATTGTTTAACGTTTAATGATTGTTATTGTTTCATTTAAAATTCAGTTTGGTGAAGTAAGAAATTATTTAAATTACAAACATGTTAGTTTTAGACATTATTTTCTTATACAAATGATATGTTATATGCTCAGTAAAAAAACTGAAAAATATGAATTGGAATTTATATTTTTTCCATAGAAATTTAAAAATTGTAAACATTATAAAAAAAGGTATAATTCTACTATCAATAAAATAATTATAATAATTATTAAAAGAAAGTTTCAGCTCTAAACTGTAATGTTTAGATGTGTTTATAGGAGACATAGCACATTTTTGAAGATACAATTCACGTAAAAGTAAAGGAACTTAAAAGATATACCATACAAACAGCAATAATAAGAGAGCTAGGATTTATATCGGGAAGATATAAAAGTTATAAACATGTATACATCCAAAAACAGAGCCAGAGAATTACACAAAGTAATAAACAACAGAATTGAAGGGAGAAATAGAAAATTCAACAGTCATATTTAAAGACTTAAGTAAACAGCTTTCGATAATAGAATACCTGGGCCAAAAATCAACAGAGATATTGAAGACTATAACAAAATTATAAGGCAATAAATATCTATAGTACATTTCACTATAAAACAGCAAAATATGCATTCTTTTTAAGTGCCCATGAAACATGATCCAGAAATAGAGTGTAGAAAAATGAAAATGATTCAGAATGTCCATAACAATTTTAAATAAGAACAGAGTTGGAGGACCCACATATCTCAATTTCAAAACTAACTATAAACTACAGTAACCAAGGCAGTTTGTTACTGACCTTTTGTTAGATTTACAGATCAGTGAAATTGAGTGCCCATAAATAGATTCTAACATTTATAGTCAATTAATATTTGAAGAAGAATCCAAGAAAATCAAATGGAGAAATATTAAGTTTTCAAAATTAAAAACTTTATGCTTCAAATGACACCATCAAGAAAACAAAAAGACAACCTTCAGACATAGTAAAAATATTTGCAAAATATTATATCCCATAAAGATCTAGTATATAGAATATATAAAGAACACTTACAACTAAACAACAAAAAGGCAACCTAATTAAAACATGTGCAAATAATGTGAATAGACATATCTCCAAAAAAGATATGCAAATGAATAATACACAAATGCAAATATTCTCAACTTCATTGCATATTAGGGAAATGTAAACCAAAACCACAATGAGAAACAAATTCACATCCATTAGAATCACTGTAATTCAAAAGACACACAATAACAAGTGTTGGTGAGGATGTGAAGAAATTGGAATTCTTGTGCATACTGATGGAAATATACAATGGAGCAATCATTTTTGAAGACAGTTTGTCAAACGTGAAATGGAGTTATCTTATAATCCAACAATCTGCAGTTCTCATTCTTCACACCTACCCAATACGAATTAAAATGCATGGCCACACAAAAACTTGTACACAAATGTTTACAGCAATGTTATTCATAATAGCTTAAAAGTGGAAAAAGTGAAATGTCCATCAGCTAATGAATAGGTAATCAAATTGTGATACAATAGGATAATATTTTACAGTAAGAAGAAATACAGTACTAATCTATGCCATAACATGTATAAACTTAAAAATCACTAAGGTAAATGAAAAAATAAAGTCATAAATCATTACATATTGTATGATACCATTTAAATGAAATGTGCAAAATAGAAAAATCTGTACAGTCAGAAAATAAATTAGTGATTGCTTGGCCTATGGTACAGGAAAGTAGAGGCAGAGGGATTGGGAGTAATCGCTAATGGATACAAAGTCTTTTTGTAAGGTGATGAATATTCTAAAATTAGATTATTGTTATTATTGTTTGCACAAATCTGTAAATATACTAAAAACCATGGAATTTTACATTTCAAATGGTTTAACATCATAAAATGTAAATTACATTTCAATAAAGCTTTTTAAAAACAACATCAAAAAAAGGAGTTAGAACTTCCAAATCTTCTCCTCTTTTCAAGGAGATCAGTGGTACATCTCTCCACTGTAAGTAGGTTATAGTAAAGGGCTTTTGAAAGGGAACAACTCCTGAAAAGAGAGAGATTAAATGTAATATTTTAATGTCCCCAATTAACACTCCAACCACATATTTTATTAATAGTGCTTTTCCCCCACAACAAAAATATGAATATATAGAGTTTACCCAAAGAAAGAGCAGAGTTCTCCCCACTTGAAAATCCCATGCATCTAAACAGTTTTCAACTTTGATTTTAACAACTAAATATTAAATATAATTTAATATTTATTAAATATAATTATAACAGTTACAATTTTTTTAAAAAGAAAAGGATGTAAGGCCTCGAATGGGGTGACTTATGCTAAAGTCTCATGTCAATAAACTAAAACCTAAATTGTTTACTTGAAATATCTGACCTTTCAAGAATCAGGGGAGAGATAATAGCCAAGCAGGCCAGTTTTCAAAAAAACAGAACATTCTCAGTAACCAATCAAAAGGGGCCCAGTTAACCTAAGTTAGCATAATAAGAAAGTCCTCTCTGCTTTAACCCATATAAAGAATGTAGCCTGATGCTAACAAATCTGTTTTTGGACTATTGCTGTTTCCTCATTTCTGATAAATTTACCTAACACAGCTTATGTCTACTGGGTGCTGCCTGGTTCACAAATTATATTTAAAATCAGTTAGATCTTTGAAACTCAGCTTGTTAGGATTCTGCTCTTTGACAGTCTTTGAAGATAGTATCTGAAGGAGCCTTGTGCTATCCCTGTAACCCATGAGGTATGCAAGTGAGGTGACTGCTGGCTCCTTTAGACTTCTCTGTCTTCCTCACCAAACCCAGAATTTGTCAGTAAGTTCCTCTTGAATTTCAGCTCTACTCTCTTAGTTGAGTTCCCTGATACTTTTGGCTTTCCAGTTCAAGGTCCTTTTGTGCTGTAGCAAAGCATATGACCTTTGGGTGTTTTGTGGTGATCCATCAGACAGAAAAGGGCTGCAGCTTTAGAGGTAAAGGATAGCTGCTGCCACATTCACAGGGATTTTGTTTCTCTCCTTCTTGTTTCTTGTCTTATATGCAAAGGTGAGGAAAATCATTGACTAGATTGGTCAAAGGAATCTCAGAGATGAGCCACAACTTGACTGATGAGCATGGATCAAACACTTAAAAGCTGTTAAAGTGTCTGCCACCTAAAACTAAGATTCCTGTGTTAGGATAAGTTGGTGACAGAATGCGTTAGCTTGACACTAGTGTACTTGCCACTTGCCAGCTTCAAGAAAAATTTCCATTCAGTGAAGAATACTATAAAATATCATACAACCCAACAGTGTAGCACTATCATCTTGGGCTTTTTTTTCTCCGCTCCAAGAAACCCAAGACACAATACAAGAATGGAATCTTTACATTCTAAAGCATCCAGTACTCTATCTTCTGGTATACCTGCTTCTCTTATGCTCAAAATGTATGTTCCTGGAAGCTGTAAATATCTTCCAAAAAATAAAAATGGCAAGACCTTACTAAAGATAATTTAGAATTGCAATGGCTTTTATGAAGAATGCTACAATTGCACAAAATCATCCATCTAAGAGGTGCACATGAAAATAAGCACTCCCAAATTAGGCATAGAGAATGGTACATCTATTTTCACTGATATGAAGTAGTTTCTATAAGACCTCAGGATTCTAAAACAACTTCACTAAAATATTCCTTACAAAAGACTGTAAGACTGATGAAACCCCTATTGTCCCTCTCTTTCCTCCTCTGCCTACTAACCTTTTCACTTAGTTGGCTTCCCTCCTCAAGGAACAAAATAAAGGTAGATAAATGCCTTGTAAAGTTAGGCCTTCAAATCAATCAGACGTGCTTCTTTAAGCACCTTTATATCTTGGTCAAGATCTTGAGCTCAGAGCAGTGGTTAAAGGCATCGCTGTTCTAGAAAATCCCAAGAAACCATCCCCAAAGTATTTTCTCAAAAAAAAAAAAAAAAACAAAAAAACAAAAAAAAAAAAACAGTCGTGAAAGGACTGCAAGTCAATTTTATAAATAGAAAAAGAATGAACCAGGCTCTGACTATAAGGTAAGATTAAAAGCACTATTTTTAAAACATTCTGGTCTATGCATGTTGAGTCCAGACACAGAAAATGCTTTTTCTGCCCTCCGTGTTAATAGGTTTAACTCTGAATTCAGTAATCTAGTTAAAAAACACAAACTGTGTTGGGAAGACACTGATACAACCAAAATATGCCTTTATGGCACAATGACTAACTCTAGTCAGTTATTTTGAGACCTTTTCATAAGAAAAAGTTGCATCAAATCTCCATGCCTAGGGAATCCTCCCTCCATGCGCCAGGACTAAAATTATACAAACTCTTACATTAGAGAAAAGGCATTGGCTTAAATCTACATAGCAAGCCTTGTATTTATGTTTAAGATGCTTTTCACAATCATGTTGTCTTAATAGACTTTTACCCCCACCCTTATTTATTTCAGCAAATGATAGTATTTAGGTCTGAAGTCTGCATTCTGTGCCTTTTAAATGTCAATTCTTTACCTTATCATACTTAAATGCCATTCCTTTAGAAATGCAAAATGAGGCCAGGCGCGGTGGCTCACGCCTGTAATCCCAGCACTTTGGGAGGCCGAGACAGGCGGATCACGAGGTCAGGAGATCGAGACCATCCTGACTAACACGGTGAAACCCCGTCTCTACTAAAAATACAAAAATTAGCCAGGCGCGGTGGCGGGCGCCTGTAGTCCCAGCTACACGGGAGGCTGAGGCAGGAGAATGGCGTGAACCCGGGAGGCGGAGCTTGCAGTGAGTGGAGATCGCGGCCACCGCACCGCAGCCTGGGCGAGAGAACGAGACTCTGTCTCAAAACAACAACAACAAAAAAAAGAAATGCAAAATGAGGGTAGCCATCTGTAGATGGTTATTAAGAAAAGGAATGAATAAAATGGACATTAATTGGGTTAAAACAAAACAAAAGTCTTAATGTAACATTATCAAGGGATGGATGGACCAAAGGGACACCTTGGCAACTTCCCTAACATTAAAGAGTGTTAAACAAGTCTGCCCTATTTATCCATTGGGAGAATTTTTCAAGCTAGAAGGCAGAGATTACAATGAGAAATCTGACTTGTAACCACTTGAGGCAAAGGTCAGGTAGGTTAATCAAGATAAAGACTGACAAAAGGACAAGGGTCCTTTGGTTCAACTCACTCACTGGTAGGGACTCAAAGTCTTTTGCATAAGAGTAGGTAAAAGGGTCAGGGCAAAAGAAGTTTCCCGACTCCTTGATATGGGAGTCTCATGTGCTGTGGTGCCAAAATCTATTGGTAAAGCCCTCACTCGGGCTACAATTTGATTGAGAGAACATAAAAATATAAGGATTGATAGGTTGCAAACTAGTGAATTTCTATTTGAGGGACATAAGTCTGCCAAGTCACATTTCCTCAGACTAAGGAAAGTCTATATAGCTCATAATGTCCAACAATGGGTAGAAATAGCCTCGTCAGAGAAATAGTTTGATACAGAAGTGAAATGGAAATTTGGAAGATTTGTTGTCTAAAAAGGAAGAGGGCGGGGACAATTGGAAAAGTGGCAAATAAAAAATCTTAAAAGTCTGTCTTAGCCATCTGGGTGAATAATCTTGTTCCATTAGCTAGAAATATAATTCTGATCCAGATTTGCATGTGCTTTTATGAACTAGTGAGTTTCGTGTGTCACTGCATCAGGCACATGGCTAAAATTTTAAACTAAATACTGCAGGATCTGCTTCTGTGTATGTTGATGTATGCCTTGTAATATATATGTATGTTTGTATGTAATATATACAGGGTATTTTTCTATCTTCAAATGGTATTGCCAACATGAATATATGCTAAGGATCTCTATTTAATTAACTTGAAGAAAATAAGTGTTTATATAAATGAAATATTTCTAAAACTGCTAGAAATATGGGAATGAACTCAAATGCTTTTCATGTTCACTTGTTTGTGGATAACTTCAATGAATGAAAAGTTAGCTAAACCGTGCTGGTTTATTTAAAATAGACAAGTCTTTGGAGTTGTCGGCATGTTCTACCTAGGTTTCCTAATATAATAAGCTCATGTTATCTCTGTATTATGCAATTCATAAACAAGAAAAATAATTCAATGATGAATATCTTTGTTTTGTGTTATACTTTCTCTACTAAAAAAAATAGATGCCTAAATATCTTTGGTAATTTACACTTTTAAAGTTTTGCTAAGTTAAGTTGAAGAATAGATAATTATGGACTATCTAGATCATTTTCAAATAAAGTAAATGGTGAAATATTAATTTCTGAACATATGTTTAAGCTGTAAACTCAAAATAAAATTCTAAGGCCACCAATCAGCTGAATGGACCCCTCCTCTTGGCCATAGCATTCCAAAATTGACCTGAAAAACAAGTTCAGGCCATGATGGGAAGAGGGGTGGGGGTCAAACATGCCTCAGTATACCCTCCTGCTTTTTGGAATTCAGGAAAAGACAACAAGCATTAACAACAACACAGACCATAGTCTGATAAGAAACATTTACAGCCTATTCTCTCTGAAGCCTGCTACCTGGCGGCTCTATCTGCATGATGAAATCTTGGTCTCCACAACTCTTAGTTGGAAACCAGACATTTCTTTCTATTGATAGAAAGCACTCAACCATTTAACAATCAGAAAAATTTTAACTATACCTACTACCTGGAAGATCCTGCTTCAATTTTTACTGTCCTTCCAGATTGAACCAATGTAAATCTTACATGTATCAACTGATGTATTATGTCTCCCTAAAATCCATAAAAGAAAGCTGTACCACAACCACCATGGGCACAAGTCATCAGGACCTCCTAAGGCTGTTACAGGCATGTTCTTAACCTTGGCAAAATAAACTTTCTAAATTCATTGGTACCTGTCTCAGATACTTTGTGGTTCAAAAAGTTTATATACTTTTGGTATCTTGTTTTTATATGGTATAAAGAAGCTAAAAATATTTGGATTTGTAAATAAACATGAAAAATTGTACCATGAAGAAACACATGTTTCTCCTGCACTTTTATAATAATTAGGCCAAGTTTAATGAGACTAGATTTATTCTGCAAACCAAATGGTCTTTCTTTATCTTTAATAGAAACAAGGGAAGCTATAGAGAGAAAAAGAATCTGTTTCAGAAATAGAGTATATACACTCATTAGATTCTTTTTTTCCCTTTATTTCTTCTAAAAAAAAAGGGGGGGGATACATGTGCAGAATGTGCAGGTTTGTTACATAGGTATATGTGTGCCATGGTGGTTTGCTATACCTATTGACTCATTCTCTAAATGCTCTCTCCTCAGCCCCCACCCCCAAACAGGCCCTGGTATATGTTGTTCCACTCTCTGTGTCCTTGTGTTCTCAATGTTCAGCTCCCACTTATGAGTGAGAACATGCGGTGCTCAGTTTTCTGTTCCTGTGCTAGTTGGCTGAGGATGATGGCTTCCAGCTTCATCCATGTCCCTGCAAAGGACACGATCTCATTCCTTTTTTAGGCAGAACATTATTCCATGGTGTATATGTACCACGTTTTCTTTATCCAGTCTACTATTGATGGGCATTTGAGTTAGATCCATGTCTTTGCTATGGTAAATAGTGCTGTGATAAACATACGTGAGTATGTGTCTTTAGGGTAAAATGATTTATATTCTTTTGGGTGTATATCCAGTAATGAGATTGCTGGGTCAAACAAACCCAAATGAGATTTGGGTTCTAGACCCTTGAGAAATCTCCATACTGTCTTCCACAATAACTGAACTAATTTACATTCCCACCAACTGTGTAAAAGTGTTCCTATTTCTCCACAGTCTCTCCATCATCTATTGTTTCCTGACTTTTTAATAATCACCATTCTGACTTGTGTGGCATAGTATCTCTTTGTAGTTTTGACTTGAATTTCTCTGATGATTAGTGACGTTGAGTTTTTTTTTTCCATATGTTTGTTGGCTGGATAAATGCCTTATTTTGAGAAGTGTGTTCATATCCTTTGCCCACTTTTTAATAGTGTTTTTTTCTTCTTATAAATTTGTTTAAGCTCCTTGTAAATTCTGGATATTAGACTTTTGTCAGATGAGTAAATTGCAAAAATTTTCTCCCATTCTATGTGTTGCCTGTTCACTCTGATGATAGTTTCTTTTGTTGTGCAGAAGCTCTTTAGTTTAATTAGATCCTCTGTGTCAATTCTGGCTTTTGTTGTGATTGCTTTTGGCGTTTTCATCATGAAGTCTTTGCCCATGCCTATGTCCTGAATGGTATTGCCTAGGTTTTCTTCTAGGGTGTTTATGGATTTAGGTTTTACATTTAAGTCTTTAATCCAACTTAATTGTTGTATAAGATGTAAGGAAGGGGTCCAGTTTCAGATTTCTGCTTATGGCTAGCCAGTTTTCCCAGCACCATTTACTGAATAGGGAATCCTTTCCCCATTTCTTGTTTTTGTCAGGTTTGTCAAAGATCAGATGGCTGTAGATGTGTGGTGTTAATTCTGAGGTCTCTGTTCTGTTCCAATGTTCGTATGTCTGTTTTGGTCCAGTACCATGCTGTTTTGCTTACTGTAACCTTATACTATAGTTTGAAGTCAGGTAGCTTGATGCCTCCAGCTTTCTTCTTTTTGCTTAGGATTGTCTTGGCTATATGGGGTCTTCTTTCATTACATATGAAATTTAAAATAGTTTTTTCTAATTCTGTGAATAATGTCAATGGTAGTTTGATGGGTATAGTATTGAATCTATAAATTACTTTGGACAGTATGTTCATTTTCATGATATTGATTCTTCCTATCAATGAGGAAGGAATGTTTTTCAATTTGTTTGTGTCCTCTTTTATTTCCTTGACTTTTAGTTCTCTTTGAAGAGGTCTTTCACATTCCTTGTTAGCTGTATCCCTACGTATTTTATTTTCTTTGTAGTGATTACAAATGGGAGTTCATTTATGATTTGGCTCTCTGCTTGCCTATTGTTGGTGTAAAGGAATGCTTGTGATTTTTGCACATTGATTTTATATCCTGAAACTTTGCTGAAGTTGCTTATCAGTTGAAGAAGCTTTTGGGCTGAGATGATGGGGTTTTCTAAATATAAAATTATGTCATCTGCAAACAGACAACTTCACTTACTCTCTTTCTATCTGAATACATTTTATTTCTTTCTCTTGCCTGATGGCCCTGGCCAGAACTTCCAACACTATGTTGAATAGGAGTGGTGAGAGAGGGCATCCTTGTCTTGTACCAGTTTTCAAAGGGAATGCTTCTGGCTTTTGCCCATTCAATATGATATTGGCTGTGGGTCTGTCATAAATAGCTCTTACCATTTTGAGATATATTCCATCAATATCTAGTTTATTGAGAGTTTTTAACATGAAGGGATGTTGAATTTTATCAAAAGCCTATTCTGCATCTAGTGAGGTAATCATGTGGTTTTTGTCTTTGGTTCTGTTTATGTGATGGATTACATTTATTGATTTGTGTATGTTGAACCAAACTTGCATCCCAGGGATGAAACCGGCTTGATTTTGGTGGATACGTTTTTTGATGTGCTGCTGGATTTGGTTCTCCAGTATTTTATTGAGGATTTTTGCATTGATGGTCATAAGGGATATTGGCCTAAACATCTTCCTGATCTAGTCTTGGTAGGGTGTATGCATCCAGGAACGTATCCATTTCTTCTAGATTTTCTAGTTTATTTGCATAGAAGTGTTTATAGTATTCTCTGATGGTAGTTTGTATTTCCATGGGGTCAGTGGTGATACGCCCTTTATCATTTTTTACTGTGTCTATTTGGTTCTCTCTTTTCTTCTTTATTTGTCTAGCTTGCAGTCTATTTTGTGAATTTTCTTCAAAAAACCAGTTGCTGGATTCGTTGATTTTTTTGGAGGGTTTTTCATGTCTCTCTCTCCTTCAATTCTTCTCTGAACCTAGTTATTTCTTGTCTTCTGTGAGCTTTTGGATTACTTTGCTCTTGCCTCTCTAGCTCTTTTAATTGTGATGTTAGACTATCAATTTGAGATCTTTCCAGCTTTCTGATGTGGGCATTTAGTGCTGTAAATTTTCCTGTTAACATAGCTTTAGCTGTGTTCCAGAGGTTCTGTTACATTGTCTCTTTGTTCTTATTGGTTTCCAAGAACTTCTTGATCTCTGCCTTAATTTCATTATTTACCCAGTAGTCATTCAGGAACAGGTTGTTCAATTTTCATGAAACTGTGTGGTTTTGAGTGAGTTTCTTCATCCTGAGTTCTAATTTGATGGCACTGTGGTCTGAGAGACTGTTATGATTTCAATTCTTTTGCATTTGCTGAGGAGTATTTTACTTCCAATTATGTGGTTGATTTTAGAATAAGTTCCATGTGGCACTGTGAAGAATGTATATTCTGTTGATTTAGGGTAGACAGTTCTGTGGATGTCTACTAGGTCCACTTGGTCCAGAGCTGAGTTCAACTCCTGAATATCCTTGTTAATTTTCTATCTTTTGATCTGTCTAATACTGACAGTGGGGTGTTAAAGTCTCCCACTATTATTGTGCCTAAGTCTCTTTGTAGTTCTCTAAGAACTTGCTTTATGAACTTGGGTGCTCCTCTATTGGGTGCATATATATTCAGAATAGTTAGCTCTTCTTGTCAAAGTGTTCCCTTTACCCTTATGTAGTGTCCTTCTTTGTCTTTTCTGATCTTTGTTGGTTTAAAGTCTGTTTTGTCAGAGAGTAGGAGTGCAACCCCTGCTTTTTTTTTTTTTTTTTTTCTCTTCCATTTGCTTGGTAAATTTTCCCCCATCCCTTTATTTTGAGCCTGTGTGTCTCTGCAAGTAAGATGGGCATCCTGAGTACAGCACACCAATGGGTCCTGACTCCTTATCCAATTTGCCAACCTGTGTCTTTTAATTGGGGCATTTAGCTCATTTATATGTAATGTTAGTATTGCTATGTGTGAATGTGATCCTGTCACATGATGCTATTTGGTTATTTTGTACACTAGTTGATGCAGTTTCTTTGTAGTGCCATTGGTCTTTATATTTTGGTGTGTTTTTGCAGTGGTTGGTACTGGTTTTTCCTTTCCATGTTATGTGCTTCCTTCAGGAGCTTTTGCAGGACAGACCTGGTGGTAAAGAAATCCCTCAGCATATGCTTGTCTGGAAAGGCTTTTAATTCTTCTTCACTTATGAAGATTAGTTTGGCTGGATATGAAATTCTGGGTTGAAAATTCCTTTCTTTAAGAATGTTGAGGGGGCAGAGCAAGATGGCCGAATAGGAACAGCTCCAGTCTCCAACTCCCCGCGCGAGCAACACAGAAGACAGGTGATTTCTGCATTTTCAACTGAGGTACTGGGTTCATCTCACAAGGGAATGCCTGACAATCAGTGCTGGTCAGCTGCTGCAGCCCAACCAGTGAGAGCTGAAGCAGGGCGAGGCATCGCCTCACCTGGGAAGCGCAAGGGGGAAGGGAATCCCTTTTCTTAGCCAGGGGAACTGAGACACACAACACCTGGAAAATCGGGTAACTCCCACCGCAATACTGCGCTCTACCAAGGATCTTAGCAAACAGGCACACCAGGAGACTGTATCCTACACCTGGCTGGGAGGGTCCCCTGCCCACGAAGCCTCCCTCATTGCTAGCACAGCAGTCTGCGATCTTGCGGCAAGGCAGCAGCGAGGCTGGGGGAGGGGCGCCCACCATTGCTGAGGCTTAAGTAGATAAACAAAACGGCTGGGAAGCTCCAACTGGGTGGAGCTCACAGCAGCTCAAGGAGTCCTGCCTGTCTCTGTAGACTCCACCTCTGGGGACAGGGCACAGCTAAACAACAACAACAACAAAAAGCAACTGAAACCTCTGCAGCCGCAAACGACTCTGTCTGACAGCTTTGAAGTGAGGAGTGGATCTCCCAACACGGAGGTTGAGATCTGAGAACAGACAGACTACCTGCTCAAGTGGGTCCCTGACCCCTGAGTAACCTAACTGGGAGACATCTCCCACTAGGGGCAGACCGACACCCCACACCTCACACGGTGGAGTACACCCCTGAGAGGAAGCTTCCATAGCAAGAATCAGACAGGTACACTCACTTTTCAGCATTATTCTATCTTCTGCAGCCTCTGCTGCTGATACCCAGGTAAACAGGGTCTGGAGTGGACCTCAAGCAATCTCCAACAGACCTACAGCTGAGGGTCCTGACTGTTAGAAGGAAAACTAACAAAGAGGAAGGACACCCACACCAAAACCCCATCAGTACGTCACCATCATCAAAGACCAGAGGCAGATAAAACCACAAAGATGGGGAAAAAGCAGGGCAGAAAAGCTGGAAATTCAAAAAATAAGAGTGCATCGCCCCCTGCAAAGGAACGCAGCTCATCGCCAGCAACGGATCAAAGCTGGATGGAGAATGACTTTGACAAGATGAGAGAAGAAGGCTCCAATCCATCAAACTTCTCAGAGCTAAAGGAGGAATTATGTACCCAGTGCGAAGAAACTCAAAATCTTGAAAAAAAAAGTGGAAGAATTGATAACTAGAATAATTAATGCAGAGAAGGCCATGAACAAATGGACAGACATGAAAACCATGACACGAGAAATACGTGACAAATGCACAAGCTTCAGTAACTGACTTGATCAACAGGAAGAAAGAGTATCAGTGATTGAGGATCAAATGAATGAAATGAAGTGAGAAGAGAAATCTAAAGAAAGAGAAGAAAACGAAATGAACAAAGCCTGCAAGAAGTATGGGATTATGTAAAAAGACCAAATCTACGTCTGATTGGAGTGCCTGAAAGTGAGGGGGAAAATTGAACCAAGTTGGAAAACACTCTTCAGGATATCATCCAGGAGAACTTCCCCAACCTAGTAGGGCAGGTCAACATTCAAATTCAGGAAATACAGACAATGCCACAAAGATACTCCTCGAGAAGAGCAACTCCAAGACACATAATTGCCAGATTCACCAAAGTTGAAATGAAGGAAAAAATCTTAAGGGCAGCCAGAGAGAAGGGTCGGGTTACCCACAAAGGGAAGCCCATCAGACTAACAGCAGATCTCTCGGCAGAAACTCTCCAAGCCAGAAGAGAGTGGGGGCCAATATTCAATATTCTTAAAGAAAAGAATTTTAAACCCAGAATTTCATATCCAGCCAAACTAAGTTTCATAAGTGAAGGAGAAATGAAATCCTCTACAGATAAGCAAATGCTTAGAGATTGTGTCATCACCAGGCCTGCCTTACAAGAGACCCTGAAGGAAGCACTAAACATGGAAAGGAACAACCAGTACCAGCCATTGCAAAAACATGCCAAAATGTAAAGACCATCGAGGCTAGGAAGAAACTGCATCAACTAACGAGCAAAATAACCAGTTAATATCATAATGGCAGGATCAAGTTCACACATAACAATATTAACCTTAAATGTAAATGGACTAAATGGTCCAATTAAAAGACACAGACTGGTAAACTGGATAAAGAGTCAAGACCCATCAGTTTGCTGTATTCAGGAGACCCATCTCACATGCAGAGACATACATAGACTCAAAATAAAGGGATGGAGGAAGGTCTACCAAGCAAATGGAGAACAAAAAAAAGGAGGAGTTGCAATACTAGTCTCTGATAAAACAGACTTTAAACCATCAAAGATCAAAAGAGACAAAGAAGGCCATTACATAATGGTAAAGGGATCAATTCAACAGGAAGAGCTAACTATCCTAAATATATATCCATCCAATACAGGAGCACCCAGATTCATAAAGCAAGTCCTTAAAGACTTACAAAGATACTTAGATTCCAATACAATAATAATGGGAGACTTCAACACTCCACTGTCAACATTAGACAGATCAATGAGACAGAAAGTTAACAAGGATATCCAGGAATTGAACTCATCACTGCACCAAGCAGACCTAATAGACATCTATAGAACTCTCCACCCCAAATCAACAGAATATACATCCTACTCAGCACCACATCACACTTATTCCAAAATTGACCACATAATTGGAAGTAAAGCACTCCTCAGCAAATGTACAAGAACAGAAATTATAACAAACTGTCTCTCAGACCACAGTGCAATCAAACTAGAACTCAGGACAAAGAAACTCAATCAAAACCGTTCAACTAGATGGAAACTGAATAACCTGCTCCTGAATGACTACTGGGTACATAACGAAATGAAGGCAGAAATAAAGATGTTCTTTGAAAGCAATGAGAACAAAGATACAACATACCAGAATCTCTGGGACACATTTAAAGCAGTGTGTAGAGGGAAATTTATAGCACTAAATGCACACAAGAGAAAGCTGGAAAGATCTAAAATTGACACTCTAACATCACAATTAAAAGAACTAGAGAAGCAAGAACAAACACATTCAAAAGCTAGCAGAAGGCAAGAAATAACTAAGATGAGAGCAGAACTGAAGGAGATAGAGACACAAAATACCCTCCAAAAAATCAATGAATCCAGGAGTTGGTTTTTTGAAAGGATCAACAAAATTGATAGACCGCTAGCAAGACTAATAAAGAAGAAAAGAGAGAAGAATCAAATAGACGCAATAAAAAATGATAAAGGGGATATCACCACCGACCCCACAGAAATACAAACTACCATCAGAGAATACTATAAACACCTCTACGCAAATAAACTAGAAAATCTAGAAGAAATGGATAATTTCCTGGACACTTACACTCTCCCAAGACTAAACCAGGAAGAAGCTGAATCCCTGAATAGACCAATAGCAGGCTCTGAAATTGAGGCAATAATTAATAGCCTACCAACCAAAAAAAGTCCAGGACCAGACAGATTCACAGCTGAACTCTACCGGAGGTACAAGGAGGAGCTGGTACCATTCCTTCTGAAACTATTCTGATCAACAGAAAAAGAGGGAATCCTCCCTAACTCATTTTATGAGGCCAACATCATCCTGATACCAAAGCCTGGCAGAGACACAACAAAAAAAGAGAATTTTAGACCAATATCCCTGATGAGCATCGATGCAAAAATCCTCAATAAAATACTGGCAAACCAGATCCAGCAGCACATCAAAAAGCTTATCCATCAGGATCAAGTGGGCTTCATCCCTGGGATGCAAGGCTGGTTCAACATACGCAAGTCAAAAAACGTAATCCAGCATATAAACAGAACCAAAGACAAAAACCACATGATTTTCTCAATAGATGCAGAAAAGGCCTTTGACAAAATTCAACAGCCCTTCAAGCTAAAAACGCTCAATAAATTCTGTATTGTTGGAACGTATCTCAAAATAATAAGAACTATTTATGACAAACCCACTGCCAATATCATACTGAATGGGCAAAAACTGGAAAAATTCCCTTTGAAAACTGGCACAAGACAGGGATGCCCTCTCTCACCACTCCTGTTCAACACAGTGTTGGAAGTTCTGGCTAGGGCATTCAGGCAAGAGAAAGAAATCAAGGGTATTCAGTTAGGAAAAGAAGAAGTCAAATTGTCCCTGTTTGCAGATGACATGATTGTATATTTAGAAAACCACATTGTCTCAGCCCAAAATCTCCTTAAGCTGATAAGAAACTTCAGCAAAGTCTCAGGATACAAAATAAATGTGCAAAAATCAGAAGCATTCTTATACACCAGTAACAGACAAACAGAGAGCCAAATCATGAATGAACTTCCATTCACAATTGCTTCAAAGAGAATGAAATACCTAGGACTCCAACTTACAAGGGATGTAAAGGACCTCTTCAAGGAGAACTACAAACCACTGCTCAGTGAAATAAAAGAGGACACAAACAAATGGAAGAACATACCATGCTCATGGATAGGAAGAATCAATATCGTGAAAATGGCCTTACTGCCCAAGGTAATTTATAGATTCAATGCCATCCCCATCAAGCTACCAATGAGTTTCTTCACAGAATTGGAAAAAACTGCTTTAAAGTTCATATGGAACCAAAAAAGAGCCCGCATTGCCAAGACAATCCTAAGTCAAAAGAACAGAGCTGGAGGCATCACGCTACCTGACTTCAAACTATACTACAAGGCTACAGTAACCAAAACAGCATTGTACTGGTACCAAAACAGAGATATAGACCAATGGAACAGAACAGAGCCCTCAGAAATAATACCACACATCTACAGCCATCTGATCTTTGACAAACCTGAGAGAAACAAGAAAAGGGGAAAGGATTCCCTATTTAATAAATAGTGCTGGGAAAATTGGCTAGCCATAAGTAGAAAGCTGAAACTGGATCCTTTCCTTACTCCTTATACAAAAATTAATTCAAGATGGATTAGAGACTTAAATGTTAGACCTAATACCATAAAAACCCTAGAAGAAAACATAGGTAATACCATTCAGGACATAGGCAGGGGCAAGGACTTCATGTCTAAAACACCAAAAGCAACGACAACAAAAGCCAAAATTGACAAATGGGATCTCATTAAACTAAAGAGCTTCTGCACAGCAAAAGAAACTACCATCAGAGTGAACAGGCAACCTACAGAATGGGAGAAAATTTTTGCAATCTACTCATCTGACAAAGGGCTAATATCCAGAACCTACAAAGAACTCAGACAAATTTACAAGAAAAAAACAAACAACCCCATCGAAAAGTGGGCAAAGGATATGAACAGACATTTCTCAAAAGAAGACATTCATACAGCCAAAAGACACATGAAAAAATGCTCATCATCACTGGCCATCAGAGAAATGCAAATCAAAACCACAATGAGATACCATCTCACACCAGTTAGAATGGCAATCATTAAAAAGTCAGGAAACAACAGGTGCTGGAGAGGATGTGGAGAAATAGGAACACTTTTACACTGTTGGTGGGATTGTAAACCAGTTCAACCATTATGGAAAACAGTATGGCAATTCCTCAAGGATCTTGAACTAGAAGTACTATATGACCCAGCCATCCCATTACTGGGTATATACCCAAATGATTATAAATCATGCTGTTATAAAGACACATGCACACGTATGTTTATTGCAGCACTATTCACAATAGCAAAGACTTGGAGTCAACCCAAATGTCCATCAGTGACAGACTGGATTAAGAAAATGTGGCACATATACACCATGGAATACTATGCAGCCATAAAAAAGAATGAGTTTGTGTCCTTTGTAGGGACATGGATGCAGCTGGAAACCATCATTCTCAGCAAACTATCTTAAGAACAGAAAACCAAATGCCGCATGTTCTCACTCATAGGTGGGAACTGAACAATGAGATCACTTGGACTCGGGAAGGGGAACATCCCACACTGGGGCCTATCATGGGGAGGGGGGAGGGGGGAGGGGGGAGGGATTGCGTTGGGAGTTATTCTTGATGTAAATGACGAGTTGATGGGTGCTGACGAGTTGATGGGTGCTGACGAGTTGATGGGTGCAGCACGCCAACATGGCACAGGTATACATATGTAACAAACCTGCACATTATCCACATGCACCCTAGAACTTAAAGTATAATTAAAAAAAAAAAAAATGTTGAATATTGGCTCCCAATCTCTTCTGGCTTGTAGAGTTTCTGCTGAGAGGTCTGCTGTTAGTCTGATGGGCTTCCCTTTGTAGGTGATCTGACATTTCTCTCTGGCTGCCCTTAACAGTTTTTCCTCCATTTCAACTTGGAGAATCTGATGACTATGTGTCTTGGAGTTGATTTTCTCATGGTGTAATTTAATGGTGTTCTCTGTATTTCCTGAGTTTGCATGTTGGCCTGTCTTGCTAGGTTGAGGAAGTTCTCCTGGATAACATACTGAAGTGTGTTTTTCAGCTTGTTTCCATTCTCCCAATTTCCTCTGATACTCCAGTCAATCTTAGGTTTAGTCTTTTTTTGAAGTTTCATATTTTTTGAAGGCTTTGTTCATTCCTTTTCTTTCTCTGTTCTTGTCTGCATGTCTTATTTAAGTAAGGTGGTCTTCAAACTCTTATATCCTTTCTTCTGCTTCGTTAATTCAGCTGTTGATACTTGTGTATGCTTCATGAAGTTCTCATGCTGTGTTTTTTAGTTCCATCAGTTCATTTATGTTCCTCTCTAAACTGGTTATTCTAGTTAGCAATTCCTCTGACCTTTTATTAAGGTTCTTAGCTTCTTTGCATTGGGTTAAAACATGCTCCTTTAGCTAATCATAGTTTTTTATTAACCATCTTCTGAAGCCTACTTCTGTCAATTTGTCCATCTGATCCTCTGTGCCAGTTCTGTGCCCTTGATGGGGAGACACTGTGATCATTTGGAGGAGAAGGGGCTCTCTGGGCTTTTGGGTTTTCAGCATTGTTTCATTGATTCCGTCTCATATTTGTGAGTTTGTCTAGTTTCAGTCTTTGAAGCTGCTGACCCTTGGATGAGGTTTTTGTGGGGGCCTTTTGTTGTTGCTGTTGTTGATGCTATTGTTGCCACTTTTGGCTTGTTTTTCTTTCAAAAGTCAGGTCCCTCTTCTGTAGGGCTGCTGCAGTATACTGGGGGTTCACTTCAGACCCTATTCATATGATTTGCTCCTGTGCATGGAGATGTCACTGAAGAAGGTTGGAAAGCAGTCAAGACTGCTGCCTGCTCCTTCTACTGGGACCTCTGACCTTGAGGGGCACCAACGTGGTGCCAGTAGGGTTACTCTTCTATAGGGGGTCTGACAACCCCTCTTGGAATGTCTCACCTGGTTGGGTGGCATGGGGAGTAGGACTTGTTTAATGAAGCACTTTGTTCCTCGGTAGAGAAGGTGTGTTTTACTGGGGGAACCCATTCATCTGGGCTGTTCAGATACCTCAGAACTACCAGGAGGAGAGGCTAAGTCTGCTGCTCCGCAGAGACTGCGACCGCCCTGGGGGCTCAGGCCCACAGAGATCCGGGTTCTGTCCCTGAGTCTCTGGCTGGAGTTATTAGAGATGCTACAGGGAAGCCCTGTCCACTGAGGAGGATGGGTGAGGATTAGACCTAAAGAGGCACGCTGGCCGCAGACTGCCACAGCCAATGTGTTGGGCAGTGGGGACAAGTCTTGGGAACAAGCCTTCCAGCCTTCCTGGCTCCAGCACAGGGAAAGAGCAGCCTGGAGCTATAGAAATGGCTGCTGCCCTTACCCCGAGCTCAGCATGGTAAGCAGTTGCAGTTCCAGAGCTGGGTTGCTGCCCCTCCCGCAAGGAGCTCAAATGGCTTAGCAGGCAGCCTCAGCCAGTGCTGGTCGCCCCTCCCTGGGGAGTTAGGTAGGCTTAAGCAGACTCCAGCGGAAAGGCTCTAAGAATCTGCCTGTTCCATGGTTGGGATGCTAGGCCCCGGAGGCGTGGGTGGGTTCACAAGTGGGATCCATAGGTTGCACAGTTTCCCCAGCTGGGATGCATGCTCACTCACTGCCTCCCTTGGCTGGGGGGAGGAGGTTCCCCTTCCCTATGTGGCTCTCGGGTGGACTGCTGCACCACACCGCTCTTCCTTCTCTCCGTGGGTTATGCCAGCCTTCTAGTCAATTTTGATGAAAGAACCTGGATACCTTGGTTGCGGCTGAAGGATTCACTTGCTTCTTATGGCTTTTTTCAATGGGAACCTCCAAATGCCGCTGATTCAAGTCGGCCATCTTGCGCCCCGACCTCATTATTAGATTCTAGCTCTGTTCATTGTTTTTGAGGTTTCGTTACCCACCTATAAACTGACCTGAATCCTGAATTCTTCTCATTTCCTCCAATATCTGTGTGTGACCCTTCACACTCACATCTCCAGTTTTCTGCACTTTTCTGACTTGGAATCACTAAAAACAAAAACTACCTTTATTATTGGAGCCCTTACAAACTGAAGCCGAACAACTTCATGTAAATCTCAAGAGAAAACGTTTGTGCCCAATGTACAAGATACTCAGAGAGTTCACCAAAGCACCTGGTGCTATAACCAGGGACATCGTAACTGCAAGCCAGAAAAAATAGGCTTTAAGCTCAGATCTGGAAATCTTTTCAACTAACTGCCCTCTGAACTCAGAGAAAAAAAAAAAATCATTTTTTCTAGCCATCAACTTTTGTTTTTCTTTGGTTATTTTAGTTGATTAAGCGTAAGTTGACTTTGAGTCAAAAATTGAACCTCTGTAATCAAGAATTATGACCAATTATTGGATACAGTTTTGCTAGTAGTTATTCTAGTAGTCTCTGGAGTGCAGTGCCTCCTCTCATGAATCTTAATGCTTGCTTGCAGCTATCCCCCACACAGTTGATCTAATTCTATAATTAGAACAAGATTGAGAGTAACAGAAAAGATCAACCATGGATCCTGAAATTGTGATTTAAATATTTCACTCTGAGACTAAATAAAAAACTGCAGCATCATGACGACTGAGAGTGGCACAAACGCCCTAAATTTTGATCAAACTGCTCGGTATCACTGGGAATCTGGCAAAAGGTGGAAACTGTTAAAGAAAACATGGCAGGCCCAAAGCGAGTCATTCATAATATAAATCCACATGACCATCTACACTTAAGTTGTTTACTTGTAAGGTCTGGCCTTCTGAGAAATCAAGGAAAACATGACAGCCAAATCCCTAAATGGTCCAGTTTTCAGAATAAATAGGGGATTCTCAGCAACCAATCCAAAGGTGCCCAGTCAACCTGAGCCAAATAATGACGTTCCCTCTGTTTTATCCCGTACAAGCAGAGTGATCTCATGTTAAACAATCCACGTTTTTTGCACTATGCTTCTTCCTTGTTTCTGATAAAGCTGCCTTACAAAAGGTGACTTTTCTGCCATGCCTGGAACTCCTATTTTGAAGACTGGATGATGCCTTGTTCATTTAATTGCTGATAAAAGCCAATTCGAACTCTGAAACTCAGTTAGTTGAAATGTTGTCCTTTAGCATAATTAATTTTGGGGATAGAAATAAGAATCAAAGTGAAAATAAGACTAGACTGAAAAGATACTAGGAGTGGTACTGGGATTAGTAAATACACATGACCCTTTTAAGGAGCGTTATAAGTGAAAGCAAAACATTGACATATTAGCTGGAGAGAAGGAAGATTATCTTTGTTTATTTGTTTTGTTTTGTTTTTAATATGGGAGAATACTTATTTAATGATGGCCAAGAACTAATAAGAATTGATGTGGACAAGAATTGTTAGAGCCACATCCTTAAGGAGCTGAGTGTGAATGTGCACATTTGGAATTCTAGTGTTAGACTGGAGCACCAACTCATTCGTGGTAATGGCAAGGAAAACAGAGTACATGTTTAAATATCCAGGCTAAGTGCTTGAGAAAGTGACAAGAGTTTGTGGATGTTCTCTTCTGATTTCTTTTATCAGCGAAATATGAGTCAGCAAGGCAAGACAGTGGAGAGCATAATGACGTTTCAGGATTTATGGAACTAAAGTGAGAACATGCCCTATCATTGTTTGCTTTATTGCAGTTGTGAACAAATTATTTGTCAACTTGTATTTAACCAGGTTTGAGGTTTTTCCAGAGAGGAAACTAAAGGGAAAATGGCAAGGGAGTTGCAGGTGTTTGTAGGGGAATGACAGTAATCATGAAACCAGAGGATATGTGATTTTCAATGGAAGAACTGAGTACATGGAAAGGGACAATGCAAAAATAGTAGAATTGATGGATAAATGTCTTGGTGGCATAAAATATTAAAGTCTGGAAATGGGAAAGAGAAATATAAGAGGGAGTATTCAAAGATTGAGAGGCTTGAATATAAGAGTAGGGAAGAGTAATGTGATAGTAATCCTCAAGTGTAATATATAATGATGAAAGTCAGTGGCTGAGGCAGGTTGATGAACAACACTATTGAAGTAGAGAAATCAGGGAATTAAAAGGTAAAGACACTGGAAGAAATACTTATGTTGACATTAAAATTATAAAAAATTATGATATGAGTATTATTAAAATATGGGACAGTCATCAAAATGCTAAACACTGCAGTAAAAAATAAGTATGGTAAAATTTAAAAATAGCTTCTTTTTTTTGCTTCTGAATGCATGGTATTTTGCATTCTGGTAAATTGCATATCTTTACATGTCTTGCTTAAAGTACTTGCAGTATCTTAGAGTATACTTCTTCTCTACTCCTTGAATTTGAGATGTGTGGAGCAATCATGATTGTCTTAGTCCATTCAGGTTGCTATAACAAAAATATCACAAGCTGAGTAGCTTATTTTAAAAAACATTTATTTCTCACAACTCTGGAGGTTGGAACATTCAAGATTAAGACACTGGTAGATCTGGTGTCTGATGAGGGCTCATTTCCTCATAGATGGTACCTTCTAGCTGTGTCTTCATAGAGTGAAAGGGGCAAACAAACCTTTTTAGACCTGTTTTACAAAGACATCAATCCCATTCATGAGGGCTTTGACCTCATGACCTAATCACCTCTCAAAGATCCCCCCTCTTAATACCATCACATTGGGGATTAGGTTTTGATAGGCACAGGAGGCAGTCAAATGCCTAGGCAGATAGGCATGGGTCAAGAAAAATGACTAGGGGATCTAAAGGTGACTATGACAAGGAGTAAATGTTTTATAAAAAATATCTAGTTTACAAAGACAATGAAAAGCAAATTCACAGAAATAAACTTAGAACATATAGTGAGACTCCTGAAATGGTAAAAACGATAAGTTCTGCAAATCCTTTGCACAATAAACAAAGATAAAACAAGACAAAATTGTCAAAAATCATTTCAAGACTCTGTAAAATGACCAAAGGAATACAAAACTTTAAGACTAATTGATTAAAGAAAAACTATTAATGCTATGGTAAAATAATAATAATAATAATAATGGGAATCTGTGGCATTTTAACTGAGCTGTTCCCATCCTCATCGCTAGCTCTAGCCTGTGGCAATTCTACCATAACAGCTCAATCCAGGAATCTAATGGCTTCCCTATTAAAGTATAATGACATGATTTGAAGCTGACAGGTGCGAGTCCACATGCTCAGGTACATTGTCAAAAACAATAGTCATCTGTGGCAAATGAATAGGGAAGGCCAACATCACGTCTAAACATAGATTGTGAAACTGATTATTTTAAGCAACAGACCAGAAGATTAGCCAGAAACATAACATGAAATTGTGAACAATACAACAGCCATAATGGTCTCAAAAGCACCCATATAGTCATGGTAGTCAGGAATATTCCATGTATATACAAGGTAGCATCCATGCTCAGGGGAAATCGGAAAGGGCCAAGCTATGCACAAATTCATGGCTGACTCACTGGTAGAGGAGATGGGAGTAAGTCCTACAGAAAGTAAAGTTTGCCAGAGTGAAAACAGCCTGGATATTGAATACTTGTTCCAATGCAAATGCAAATCCATTGACAAAGAGTGGAAGCCTTATTTTCTCAAGTTGTTGGAACGTTGACTCTGACCAGTCACTGACTGACCACTAAGATATGCCAACCCAAGGACAACCACTAGGAATCCAGGCTCAACAAATGAAAACGGGGTTAAAAAAAAATGCAAAGACATCAGTGATGACACACTGCTAAAGAGGCAGAATCTTCAGAATTGCTCCAGCAAAGCACTAAACAAACAAACAATGGAAGAACAGAAACGACGATTTCAGAATTCAGAATTGCCCAACTGTATTATATTAAAAATGTCCAGTTTTCAACAAAGTATGACACATAATAAAAACAAAATGGTTATATATAATATATTGTGTTATAAATATTATAATATTATAAATATATTATATATAAATATATATATAATGCAGGTAATATAAACTGTGTTCTAGTGTTTTGTGGGAAGTAAAACTTGTGAGTGATAAAATAAGATATTTAATTGAGAAGATTTCCAAGAAAATGTTAGAGCACTGAGTGGCATGGTGCCTCCTGACTGTTACCTTGAAATGCAAAATGATAGAGATAAATTCAAGAGAAACTGTAAAGCAAAGAGGAACCAAAAGTTGAAGATTTGGAGATTTCCTGCCTATCTTTGTTGTAAAGATTGTTCTGAGGAGAACACTGAGAAAATGGCTGCACAATCATTTGATAAAAACCTTATGGGATTATATGAGTGAAAACACTGCCTATTTTAACTGAAGGGGATACAGACAGGACACAATGAAGGAGGGCCGCCAGATTTTTTATATTTGACAGGTGTCCAGAGCTGCACGCCCCGGCCATAGCAAATAATAATTGAGGATTAAACGCCTGAGCTATATTCATTTCCACCCCACACCTTCTCCCTATCTTTGCCTTTTTTCCCCTGTACTAATACCTCATTAAAGATGGCGCTCTTCCTGCTTCTTCTTCACTCACTTTTCCCGCGCCCGGGAAAATTGTTACTTAATAGCGCAAGCGCAACATGACGTCCAACCAGAGAAACCGAAACTAACCTGGCCACGCCCTCGGCAATGAGATCATTTCTGCCTTAGCCCAACCCCTTCCCTTCCAAGTGTATATAAGGCAGTGCATTACCGCCATTAAACGAGACTTGATCAGAGCACTGTATTGTCTCCATTTCTCATGTCTCTTGTTCCCCAAATTCCCACCCCCTCCTCCAGGGCCTGCTCTGACTATCCCGCGGGCCGGGATATGTGGCACCCGAACAGGGACCTGGAAACGAGGGACTCCGTGAGGAAGAGGACGCCAAAGGACGGTCGACCGCTAACGAAGACAAAAGGAGTCAAACTCTTCCGATCACCGCGGGAACCTGCTGCGTCAGGATCGAAGGTAAGTGACGCGTCCGAAATGGGACAAGAATTAAGCCAACGTCAAATATATGTAGGACAATTAAAAGAGGCTTTAAAGATACGAGGAGTAAAGGTTAAAGGTAATGATTTGCTTAAATTTTTTGATTTTGTAAAAGACACTTGCCCTTGGTTCCCACAGGAAGGAACTATTGATATTAAAAGATGGCGTAGAGTAGGGGATTGTTTTCAGGACTATTATAATACTTTTGGGCCAGAAAAAATTCCTGTAACCGCCTTCTCTTATTGGAACCTCATTAGAGATTTAATAGATAAGAAGGAGGCCGATCCGCAAGTCATGGCTGCGGTCGCTCAGACAGAGCATATTTTAAAGGTTAGCTCCCGCTCTAACCTCACAAAGCCTCCGCAAGATACGGAGGAAGATCTCATTTCCCTCGAAAGTGATCATGAGGAAATTAAGTCTCCTTCTGTAATAGATAAAGAAATACCACACGAAAACAAACCAAAAAAATACCCAATTTTACAGATGCTTCAAAAGGAGGAGGAAATTAATAAGCCTAATCAATTGGATATAAATTGGGATGATTTAGAGGAAGAAGCGGCTAAATATCACAACCCTGATTTGCCTCCCTTTACTTCATACCCACCCCCATATAATAAGACACATAATGAGGCTTCTGCGCCCATTGTTATGGCAGCAATAGATCCCAAAGAAGAATTAAAGCAAAAAATTGCTCAACTAGAAGAACAGATTAAACTTGAAGAGTTACATCAATCATTGATAATTAGACTCCAAAAGCTAAAAACAGGAAATGAAAAAATACCTAACTCAGACGCTATGGAGGGTTCCTTGCGCCCACTTCAGCGGCCTGGACAACATGTTCCAAGAGGGGGGTTAGTTGCTAGCTGACATAGAGAAGACTCCTCCCCCAAAGACGTTTTTCCGGTCACGGAAACCATAGATGAACAGGGACAGGCTTGGAGGCATCATACTGGATTTGATTTTACTATTATAAAAGAGTTAAAGACTGCTGCCTCTCAGTATGGGGCTACTGCTCCATATACTCTTGCTATAGTGGAATCTGTAGCTGAGAATTGGCTCACTCCTACAGACTGGAATACCTTAGTCAGGGCAGTTCTTTCTGGGGGAGACCACTTAATTTGGAAGTCAGAGTTCTTTGAAAATTGTAGAGATACAGCTAAAAGAAATCAACAGGCAGGAAACGGTTGGGATTTTGATATGTTAACAGGTTCAGGTAATTATGCAGACACTCAGGCCTAAATGCAATATGACCCTGGACTGTTCTCACAAATCCAGGCTGCTGCTACAAAGGCCTGGAGAAAACTTCCCGTTAAAGGAGATCCAGGGGCCTCGCTCACAGCGGTTAAACAAGGACCCGATGAGCCATTTTCAGACTTTGTGCATAGACTTATGACCACGGCAGGTAGAATCTTTGGAAATGCAGAAACGGGTGTAGATTATGTTAAACAGTTAGCTTATGAAAATGCTAACCCCGCCTGCCAAGCGGCAATCAGACCTTATCAAAAGAAAACAGATTTAACAGGATACATTCGCCTTTGTTCAGATATTGGGCCCTCATATCAACAAGGCCTAGCAATGGCTGACGCTTTTAGCAGCCAAACAGTAAGAGATTTCCTCATTAACAAAGGTAAAGATAAAGGGGGATGTTTTAGATGCGGTAAAAGGGGACACTTTGCAAAAGATTGCTGTGAAAACCAAAATAGGAGTCCAGAAGCAAAAATCCCAGGCCTTTGCCCAAGGTGTAAAAGAGGAAGGCACTGGGCAAACGAATGTAAATCTAAAACTGACAGTCAAGGAAATCCTTTACCCCCCAGGCAGGGAAACGGGATGAGGGGCCAGCCTCAGGCCCCGAAACAAGCATATGGGGCAGTCAGCTTTGTTCCAGCCAGCAACAGCAATCCATTTCAAAACTTAGTAGAGCAACCCCGGGGAGTGCAGGATTGGACCTCAGTTCCACCTCCCACACAATACTAACACCTGAAATGGGACCGCAAACCTTAAATACCGGAATATATGGACCCTTACCACCTAACATTTTTGGGCTACTTTTAGGAAGAAGTAGTGTCACCATGAGAGGCTTATAAGTCCTCCCTGGAGTTAACGATAATGATTATGAAGGAGAAATTAAAATTATGGCCAGAGCTATTGATAGTATTATTACTGTCCCTCAAGGAGTTAGAATAGCTCAGTTACTCCTGCTACCTTTGGTTAAAACAGATAATAATATCCAATACTCTAATAGAAATATAAAAGGTTTTGGATCATCAGATATATATTGGGTGCAACCAATTACAAATCAAAAACCCTCTCTAACCTGATGGTTAGACGGGAAGGCATTCACTGGACTAATAGACACAGGGGCTGATGTAACTATCATTAAACAGGAAGATTGGCCCTCTCATTGGCCTACTACAGAAACTTTAACTCACTTGAGAGGAATTGGACAAAGCAGTAATCCTAAACAAAGTTCTAAATACCTAACATGGACAGATAAAGAAAACAATTCAGGCCTCATTAAGCCATTTGTCATCCCTTACCTACCTGTTAACCTTTGGGGGCGAGATCTACTCTCTCAAATGAAAATTATAATGTGTAGTCCAAATGATATAGTTACTGCACAAATGTTAACTCAAGGATACACCCCTGGTAAAGGTCTTGGAAAAGGAGAGAACGGTATCCCACAGCCTATACTGGTTTCAGGACAACTTGATAAAAAGGGGTTTGGAAATTTTTAGCTCAGGCCACTGACATACCTGCACCCCAAAGGTGCGCTGACCCCATTACTTGGAAGTCAGATGAGCCCGTTTGGGTTGATCAGTGGCCTTTACTCAATGATAAACTAAGTGCTGCCCAACAGTTAGTGCAGGAACAATTAGCAGCAGGACATATTGAGGAAAGTAATTCCCCTTGGAATACACCTATTTTTATTATGAAAAAGAAGTCTGGTAAATGGAGACTCTTACAAGATTTAAGAGCAGTAAATATCACTATGATCCTTATGGGTGCCTTACAACCAGGATTGCCTTCACCGGTTGCGATTCCTCAAAAATAGTTTAAAATCGTTATTGACCTTAAAGATTGCTTTTTTACAATTCCCCTTCACCCTGCTGACCAGAAAAGATTTGCCTTTAGTCTTGCATCTACAAATTTTAAACAACCAATGAAGCGCTATCAATGGAAAGTCTTACCTCAGGGTATGGCCAATAGTCCTACCTTGTGTCAAAAATATGTGGCTGCCGCTATAGAGCCAGTCAGAAAAACATGGGCACAAATGTATATTATACATTATATGGATGATATTTTAATAGCAGGAGAAATTGGCGAACAAGTCTTACAGTGCTTCGCCCAACTCAAACAAGAGTTAACAGCAGCCGGACTACAAATAGCCCCAGAAAAGGTACAATTACAAGATCCATACACTTATCTTGGTTTCCAGATTAATGGACCCAAAATCATTAATCAAAAGGCCGTTATACGTCGTGATCATTTAAAAACTTTAAATGATTTCCAAAAATTACTGGGAGACATAAATTGGCTTCGACCATACTTAAAGCTCACCACAGGAGAGTTAAAACCTCTTTTCCATATATTAAAAGGAGACTCTAATCCAAAATCCCCCAGGTCCATTACTAAAGAAGCATTAATAACACTCCAACAGGTAGAACATGCCATTGCAACACAATTTGTTACCAGTATTGATTATTCTCAGCCATTAATATTCCTTATTTTTAACACAACAATAACCCCTACTGGCCTATTTTGGCAGAACAATCCCATTATGTGGGTACACCTGCCCTCCTCCCCTAAAAAGGTTTTGTTGCCTTATTATGATGCCATAGCTGATCTAATTATCTTGGGAAGAGAAAACAGTAGAAAATACTTTGGAATAGAACCCTCTACCATTATACAGCCCTACACTCAATCACGCATCCATTGGCTGTTACAAAATACGGAAGCCTGGCCAATTGCTTTCGCTTCTTATACTGGCGCGATTGACAACCATTACCCACCTAACAAACTTATTCAATTTTGTAAACTTCATGCGTTTGTATTTCCCCATATTACCAGTAAAGAACCTCTCAATGACGCATTACTAATTTTCACTGATGGATCTTCCACAGGACTTGCCGCTTACACTTACAATAATGTAGTCGTTAAATTCCAGACCACTTATACATCAGCTCAGCTGGTCGAATTGCAAGCTATAATTGCAGCACTATCAGCTTTTCCTTGTCAGCCACTTAACATTTATACAGACAGCGCCTACCTGGCTCATTCAATACCCCTCTTAGAGACCGTATCTCAAATTAAACATATTTCAGATACAGCTAACCTATTTTTGCAATGTCAACAACTTATCCGAAAAAGGACTACTCCCTTTTTTCTTGGGCATATTAGAGCACATTCAGGATTACCGGGACCTCTAACACAAGGTAACGCAACAGCTGACACGGCAACAAAAACCATAGCCACAGTCATTACAGACAATTTGCAACAAGCACAAAAAGCACATGCCTTACATCATTTAAACGCCCAAACCTTAAGACTTATGTTTAAACTTACCAGAGAACAAGCTCGACAAATAGTTAAACAATGCGCCAACTGCATAACATATTTACCTGTTCCCCATCTAGGAGTTAACCCCTGAGGACTCATCCCCAACAAAATTTGGCAAACGGACGTTACTCACCACTTAGAATTCGGTCAAGTAAAATATATCCATGTATGCATAGACACCTATAGTGGATTCATCAGTGCAACTCTCCAAACAGGAGAGGCCACCAAACATGTCATAGCTCATTTATTACACTGCTTTTCTATTTTAGGAATACCCAAACAAATCAAAACAGATAATGGCCCCGGTTATATAGCCAAAACCTTCTTACAATTTTGTAATACCCTACAAATTAAACATACCACAGGCATTCCCTATAATCCCCAAGGACAAGGTATAGTAGAAAGAGCTCATCTGTCATTAAAAACTATTATCACAAAATTAAAAGGGGTGAGCTGGTACCCCGTGAAGGGTACCCCCAGAAACATACTCAATCATGCCCTGTTTATCCTTAATTTTTTAAATTTGGACAGTCATGGAAAATCGGCTGCCGACCGTTTCTGAATCTCAAAACATCCTGAATCTCAAAAACAGTTTGCAATGGTAAAATGGAAAGATCCACTCGATAGTTCATGGCATGGCCCCGATCCAGTTTTAATTTGGGGAAGAGGCTCAGTATGCATCTTCTCACAAAAAAAATGATGCAGTCAGATGGCTGCCTGAAAGACTGGTAAGACAAATAAATCATAACCATTGTCAGTCCAGGGAAGATAAATCTCCCTGAGAAGTTCTTTCCTTCTTGTTTTTCAGAAAATGAAGCCTAACATGAAATTCCTTTGGAGAATAATCGCTGTATATAACATAGTGACAGTCTATGCAGGTTTTGGTGACCCTCGTAAGGCAAGAGAATTATTACGAAAACAATACGGCCAGCCTTGTGACTGCAGAGGGGGACAAATATCTGAACCTCCGTCAGATAGAATCACCCAGGTGACCTGCACGGGCAAGACAGCTTACCTAATGCCAAACCAGTTATGGAAATGTAAGTCTACCCCAAGAGATACCTCACCTAACGGGCTGCTCCTAGAATGCCCTTGTAGCTCTTTCCAATCTTCTGTACATAGTTCCTGTTATACATCCTATCAACAATGCAAATCAGGCAATAGAACATATTATACGGCCACATTACTAAAAACACAAACTGGAGGCATTAATGACGTACAAGTATTAGGATCCACTAATAAACTTGTACAATCTCCTTGTAACGGCCAAAAAGGAAAGCCTGTTTGTTGGAGCACTACCGCCCCCATTCACATTTCTGATGGAGGAGGCCCATTAGATATTGCAAGAATTAAAACCGTCCAGAAAAAATTAGAAGAAATTCATAAAGCTTCTTATCCTGAACTTCAATATCACCCTTTAGCCCTGCCTGAGCTTAGAGGTAATTTTAAGCTCGATGCCCAAACCTTTGATATCCTCAATGCTACTTACAATTTACTTCAAATGTCCAATACAAGCCTGGCCCACGATTGTTGGCTTTGTCTTAAAATGGGCCCCCCTATTCCTCTAGCCATACCTAACCTTTCATTGCCCTATGTCAATTACTCAAATGAATCCTTAGTAAATAATTCCTGTCCTATTACCCCCCCCCCTTAGTTCAACCGATGACGTTTTCTAATTCCTCTTGCCTCTTTTCACCATCATATAATAACACTAAAGAAATTGATTTAGGCTATGTTGTGTTTGGCAACTGTACTTCCATAATCAATGCCACCAACCCTTTGTGTGCTATAAATGGCTCGGTTTTCGTTTGTGGAAACAACATGGCATATACATATCTACCTACAAATTGGACAGGGCTTTGTGTTCTGGCCACTCTTCTCCCCGACATTGATATCATCCCTGGAGATGAACCTATCCCCATCCCTGCTATTGAACATTTTATTTATAGACCGAAGCGAGCCATACAATTTATTCCCTTGTTGGCTGGACTAGGAATCACCACTGCTTTTACTACAGGAGCCACAGGCCTAGGAGTCTCACTAACCCAATATACTAAATTATCCAATCAATTAATTTCAGATGTACAGACCTTATCCAGTACTATACAAGATTTACAAGACCAAGTAGACTCGTTAGCTGAAGTAGTTCTCCAGAATAGAAGAGGTCTAGATTTGTTAACGGCAGAACAGGGAGGGATATGTTTGGCCTTACAGGAAAAGTGCTGTTTTTACGCCAACAAATCCGGAATCGTCAGAGATAAGATAAAAACTTTGCAAGAAGAACTAGAAAAGCGCAGAAAAGGCTTGGCCACCAATCCACTATGGACTGGACTCGATGGACTATCTCCTATCTCCTGCCATTTCTTGGTCCTTTACTCACCCTTCTACTTTTCCTCACTCTCGGGCCTATAATCCTTAATAAGCTTATGGCATTTGTCAGACAACAAATTGAGGCCTTCCAGGCCAAACCTATACAGGTCCATTATCATCGCCTTGAGATGACTGAAAATGGTGAGTCTTATTTACCTTAATAAGACCACCTCCCCTGTGTGCTGAACTGGACAGTCAATGATGGGTAAGAGGACACTATCTCCATCGGAGCCTAAGACAGGAGGGCCACCCTTGCTGCTGCCTTATCCCATGACGGGCCTAGAAGGTGGGGGTGAGTTGACCCAACCTAAGACATGCGCAGTTCCCGAGGGGTTTTCTTATCATAAAAATATAAAAAGGGGGACCTGTCCGGAGCTGCATGCCCCGGCCATAGCAAATAATAATTGAGGATTAAACGCCTGAGCTATATTCATTTCCACCCCACACCTTCTCCCTATCTTTGCCTTTTTTCCCCTGTACTAATACCTCATTAAAGATGGCGCTCTTCCTGCTTCTTCTTCACTCACTTTTCCCGCGCCTGGGAAAATTGTTACTTAATAGCGCAAGCGCAACATGATGTCCGACCGGAGAAACCGAAACTAACCTGGCCATGCCCTCGGCAATGAGATCATTTCCGCCTTAGCCCAACCCCTTCCCTTCCAAGTGTATATAAGGCAGTGCATTACCGCCATTAAACGAGACTTGATCAGAGCACTGTCTTGTCTCCATTTCCCATGTCTCTTGTTCCCCAAATTCCCACCCCCTCCTCCAGGGCCTGCTCTGACTATCCCGCGGGCCGGGATAGACAGGATGGAATGATAGATCTGAAATGAGCTGAAAATGAGCACTATTATTCAAGAAGAGGAAAACATAGCCTGAAGGTGATTCAGAGATGATCAGAGCCACTGCCTTAATTTCCACAGTTTGGATGGCCTCTGCCTGTAGCCTTGCTGGCAGGACCGCACAATGACCCCAACCATGGAAGTGACACTGCTCTCCCAGTAGACCTGGAAAAGTGGCACCAAGCCAAAGAGTATTATTCTTGAAGCTTACAATCTAAATAAATTTGTCTTGCTAGACTTTCAGACTTGCTTGGAAGCCATGGCCCTTTGCTTCTTTCCTGTTTCTCCCTATGGAACACAAAGTTCTCCTTATCAGGTTTCATAGCTGGAGAAGAATTTTACCTCAGTATGAATTGTACATCCTGTCTCACCCATGACAGATTGAGATGATATTTAGATGAGACTTTGGACTTTAAATGTTAGAGTTGGAGCTGTTAGGATGTAATGAGCACATTTTGTTTGTGAGAAGGACATGAATATGGGGAAGTGACGGATGGAGTGCTATGGAGTAAATGATCTTTCTCCAAAATTTCATATTTTGAAACCCTGATCCCCATTGTGACAGTATTTGGAAATGGTATCTTTGGGATATCCTAAGGTTTCCATGAGGTCATGGGGTGGGCCCCTCATTATGAGATTAGTGCCCTTATGGGAAGAGATACTAGAGAGCTTGCTTTTTGGTGGCCATCTGTAGGCTAGGAAGAGAGCCCTCTCCAGAATGTAACCATGCTGCTACCCTGATCTCATATTTCCAACATCCAGAATAAATATAGTGCACTATATATACAAAGGAAACCTAAGAAAAACGTTAGCAAGCTGAAGTCAGAAACATATAAAAATGATTATGCATCATGATCAAGTGGAATTTTAATGTCAGACACTTAATATAATGACCAAAAATTCCCACAGTCATCTGAACAGACACAGAATATACATTTCACAAAACTCAACACCTACTCATGAGAAAAACAACAATAACAACAACAACACTGCAGCTAATATTTATTACCACATTAAATGGTGAGTCTATGACTTTCCTACAAACATTAAAACTACAACACTTCTCTCAACTTACATTTAAACATTGTCCTGGAGATTCCAGCAAAGGTAATATTGCAAGAAAATAAATAAAAAGGCTTCACACTGGAAAAGCTAAAACAAAGTTATGTTTTATCACAAAATGATCCTGTATGCAGAAAGTCTTAAGGAATACACGCAAACACACATACACAGAGAATTACAAGTAATAAACATTTTTCGCAAAAATCACAAGATACAAGATCAGATAACTTTTTTTACACTAAACAATCAAAATGAAAATATGAAAAGTAATCATATTAGAAACAAGATTAGGAAATAGGAATAGATTTAACAAAAAGCAAAAGACTCATATACTGATAAACTACCAAATATTGCTGAGAGAAATCAAAGAAGATCTAAATAGTGGGGTGGACATATGATGATCATGGATTAGAGTATTCAAAATTGTTAAAATAAATATCCTTTCCAAATTGATCTATAGAATTAACACAGTATCTATCAAAATATAATCATCCTTTTTGCAGAAATGGATAAGGTAGTCTTAAATGGAAATTCAAAAGACACAGAATTGCTAAATATTTTTTAAAAAATAAAAAAAGTTGGCCAGGTATGGTGGCTCATGCCTGTGATCCCAGCACTTTGGGAGGCCGAGGCAGGCAGATCACGAGGTCAAGAGATCGAGGCCATCCTGGCCAACATGGTGAAACCCCATCTCTACTAAAAATACAAAAATTAGCTGGGTGTGGTGGTGTGTGCCTGTAGTCCCAGCTACTTGGGAGGCTAAGGCAGAAGGATCTCTTGAACCCAGGAGGCAGAGGTTGCAGTGAGCCGAGATTGTGCCACTGCACTCCAGACTGGTGACAGAATGAGACTCTGTCTCAAAAATAAAATAAAATAAAATAAAATAAAAGTTGTAGGAGAGGATGTGAAGAAATAGGAATGCTTTTACACTGTTGGTGGGAGTGTAAATTGGATCAACCATTATGGAAGACAGTGTGGCGATTCCTCAAGGATCTAGAACTAGAATTACCATTTGACCCAGCAATCCCATTACTGGGTATATACCCAAAGGATTATAAATCATGCACACATATGTTTATTGCGGCACTATTCACAATAGCAAAGACTTGGTACAAACCCAAATGTCCATCAATGATAGACTGGATTAAGAAAATGTGGCACGTATACACCATGGAATACTATGCAGCCATAAAAAAGGATGAGTTCATATCCTTTGCAGGGACATGGATGAAGCTGGAAACCATCCTTGTGAACAAACTATCACAAGGACAGAAAACCAAACACTGCATGTTCTCACTCATAGATGAGAACTGAACAATGAGATCACTTGGACCCAGGGAGGGGAACATCACACACTAGGGCTTGTCGGGGGGTCAGGGGCTGGGGGAGGGACAGCATTAGGAGAAATACCTAATGTAAATGATGACATAATGGGTCCAGTAAACCAACATGGCACATGTATACCTATATATCAAACCTGCACATTGTGCCCATATATCCCAGAACTTAAAGTAGAATTAAAAAAAAAAAAGTTGTAAGACTTAGATTTCCTGATTTCAAAAATTTCTGTAAATCTAGAATATTCAAGTGATGATATTCAAGTACGGGTGCTTTGATAGACATACTGATCAGTGAAAATAGAATTCAGAATCCAGAAATAAATGCTCAATAAGTATTGATTACCAGTTTGTTATGGACAAAGGTGCAAGGCATTTCCCTGGGGAAATGATAACATTTTGAACAACTGGTCTTGTTCTAATTAGTTTTACACATGCAAAATGATTAATTTAGAACCATATTTCACACTATACACAATAATTAAATGGGACTTATGCCTTTATATTTGCAAATATTTCCTAGTAAAAATTTTCTAGTAAAAATATTTGCAAATATTTTCAGTTGAAAAATCTGTGTGTACAATATATGAGGGACATTTATATTTTAATATTAAGGCAAGCAATAAGATTAAGAAATAGGCAAAATATTTGAATAGACATTTCACAAAAGAACATAGATCTATGGTTAATACACATATGAAAAGATGCTCAGCATTGTGAGTCATTAGAGATATATAAATTAAAACCACCATGTGATAGCAGTCAATGTCCACTAGAATGATTATAAACAAAGGGACAAAAACAAGTATTAGCAAAGATGTAAAGTGATTAAAACTCTCATATATTGCTGTTGGTAACAGAAAATGGTAGAGCCACTTGCAAAGTATTTTGTTCACTGTGTGCAAGTCGCCCCACAGCAAAGAACCTGGTAAGACAATACAGCCCTCCTTTTAAATATGAAATGACTGGACATTTGAATAAAATGTTTAACATTAAATGTAGGTGCTGAAAAGAAGGGTATAATACTGAAAAGGTCTATGTTCAGAGCTGATGTACTGAAATAAAATTTTAATATTGTCTTCAGGGAGGCAAAGAAGATTTTGCATGCATGAAACAAGAATAGAAAGTTCAGGAATGAATATAGAGAAACACAATGCAAAACTCCAAAACACATTAAGAAAACATATATTTTTCATGATAAAGTTGGAAATTTGCCTACAAAATAGAGGGGAAAATGGAAAAAAAAGAAAATAAAGTTATAATAGGAGTTCTTAATTTCAAATAATTATAATTTAATTTCGTGAGGAAATCTTGAAAGACATAACATTTTGAATGATTAAAAGTAAACTTATTGGCCAGGTGCAGTGGCTCACACCTGTAATCCCAGCAGTTTGAGAGGATGAAGTGGGTGGATCACCTGAGGTCAGGAGCTCAAGACCAGCCTGGCCAACATGGTGAAACCTTGTCTCTACAAAAATACAAAAAAAAAAAAAAAAATTAGCCAGGCATGATGACAGGTGCCTGTACTCCCAGCTACTAGGGAGGCTGAAGTAGGAGAATCGCTTGAACCTGGGAAGCAGAGGTTGCAGCAAGCCAAGATCATGCCATTGCACTCCAGTCTGTGCAACAAAGTGGGACTCCATTTCAAAAAAGTAAATACATAAAAATAAAATAAAAAAATAAATAATAAACGTTTTGATCACTTATTTTACCCAAGTTTACCACATTTATCATTAAAATACTTTATCACCACCTTTCATCCCCAGTATAAGCCATTATTTTCCTGTCTACCAAAAAACTGTACAGATGGGAAACTTTTATTTCTTTTTAAATAATATCCAAAATGTCAAGCATTATTTTTAAAATTCAATACGGTTCTAGAACACATACAAGTTTCTATAATAATTCTAAAACTATTTGTAAACTATTATAGAGGTAGCAATTATTTTCTTTACATCGCTATTCATAAAATTAAACACTATATAAAATTTTATTCTCAATTTACTCCTGATACTAATAATTTAAAGTGCATTAACATAGAGCTAAGGCAAAATCATCATTAATTCATTTCTGTTAAAAATTTATTCCAAATTATTATTACAATCCCTCATTGCAAATATTAAATGACATAAATAAATCAGAATATACTTACCAATTGTTTTTCAACTACAACATGCATTTCTATATACTTTGCAAAATCTTTCTGGGGCTGAAAAAATCCACAAATTTTACATCAAAATTACAGAATTACTTAAGTATTTTTAGTGCATATCACTACTATTAATGAACTAAATATTAAAAAAACACAGTTTTGCATATAGAAATAAAACCAGATAATATAAGCAACACTAGATGTCACAAAATCTTTTTCATCTATTTGTGACTTTTCTGACCCTAATCAATTATTTAATATACTTAGGAAACAACTTTCCTCTATCTTCCATTCTCCATATTTTCTTTGGTTCCAAGCTATTCATATTATTCTCTCTTTTACCAGGCCTGCCTTACAAGAGCTCCTGAAGGAAGCACTAAACATGGAAAGGAACAACTGGTACCAGCCACTGCAAAAACATGCCAAATTGTAAAGACTATTGATGCTAGGAAGAAACTGCATAAATTAATGGGAAAAATAACCAGCTAACATCAGAATGACAGGATCAAATTCACACATAACAATATTAACCTTAAATGTAAGTGGGATAAATGCTCCAATTAAAAGACACAGACTGGCAAATTGGATAAAGAGTCAAGACCCATCAGTGTGCTGTATTCAGGAGACCATATCATGTGCAGAGACTCACATAGGCTCAAAATAAAGGATAGAGGAAGATCTATCAAGCAAAAGGAAAACAAAACAAAACAAAAAAGCAGGGGTTGCAATCTAGTCTCTGATAAAACAGACTTTAAACCAACAAAGGTCAAAAGAGACAAAGAAGGCCATTATGTAATGATAAAGAGATCAATTCAACAATCCTATCTTACATATTTACAACAATCCTATCATACATATTTACTATCCTAAATATGTATGCACTCAATACAGGAGCACCCAGATTCATAAAACAAGTCCTTAGAGACCTACAAAGAGACTTAGACTCCCACATAATAATAATGGGAGACTTTCACACCCCACTGTCAACATTAGACAGATCAACGTGAGAGAAAGTTAACAAGGATATCCAGGACTTGAACTCAGCTCTATGCCAAGCAGACCTAATAAGACATCTACAGAAATCTCAGTGCCACATCGCACTTATTCCAAAATTGACCACATAGTTGGAAGTAAAGCACTCCTCAGAAAATGTAAAACAGAAATTATAACAAATTGTCTCTCAGACCACAGTACAATCAAACTAGAGCTCAGGATTAAGAAACTCACTCAAAACCACTCAACTACATGGAAACTGAACAACCCGCTCCTGAATGACTACTGGATACATAATGAAATGAAGGCAGAAATAAAGATGTTCTTTAATGAGAACAAAGATACAACATACCAGAATCTCTGGGACACATTTAAAGCAGCGTGTGGTGGGAAATTTTTAGCAATAAATGCCCACAAGAGAAAACAGGAAAGATCTAAAATTGACACCCTAAAGTCACAATTAAAAGAACTAGAGAAGCAAGAGCAAATACATTCAAAATCTAGCAGAAGGCAAGAAACAACTAAGATCAGAGCAGAACTGAAGGAGATAGAGAACAAAAACCCTTCAAAAAAAATCAATGAATCCAGGAGCTGGTTTTTTGAAAAGATCAACAAAATAGATAGACTGCTAGCAAGACTAATAAAGAAGAGAGAAGAATCAAATAGATGCAATAAAAAACGATAAAGGGGATATCACCACCGACCCCACAGAAATACAAACTACCATCAGAGAATACTGTAAACACCTCTGCACAAATAAACTAGAAAATCTAGAAGAAATAGATAAATTCCTGGACACATACACCCTACCAAGACTAAACCAGGAAGAAGTTGAATCCCTGAATAGACCAATAACAGGCTCTGAAATTGAGGCAATAATTAATAGCCTACCAACCAAAAAATGTCCAGGACCAGACAGATTCATAGTTGAATCCTACCAGAGGTACAAAGAGGAACTGGTACAATTCCTTCTGAAACTATTCTAATCAATAGAAAAAGGGGGAATCCGTAACTCATTTTATGAGGCCAGCATCATCCTGATACCAAAGCCTGGCAGAGAAACAACAAAAAAGAGATTTTTAGACCAATATCCCTGATGAACATCGATGGGAAAATCCTCAGTAAAATACTGCAAACCAAATCCAGCAGCACATCAAAAAGTTTATCCACCACAATTAAGTTGGCTTCATCCCTGGGATGCACGACTGGTTCAACATATGCAATTCAATAAATGTAATCCAGCATATAAACAGAACCAAAGACAAAAACCACATGATTATCTGAATAGATGCAGAAAAGGCCTTTGACAAAATTCAACAGCCCTTCATGCTAAAAACTCTCAATAAACTAGGTATTGATGGGACGTATCTTGAAATAATAAGAGCTATTTATGACAAACTCACAGCCAATCTCATATTGAATGGGCAAAAACTGGAAGCATTCCCTTTGAAAACTGGAACAAGACAGGGATACCCTCTCTCACCACTCCTAGTCAACATAGTGTTGGAAGTTCTGGCTAGGGCAATCAGGCAGGAGAAATAAATAAAGAGTACTCATTTAGGAAGAGAGGAAGTCAAATTGTCCCTGTTTGCAGATTACATGATTGTATATTTAGAAAACCCCATTGTCTCAGCCCAAAATCTCCTTAAGCTGATAAACAAATTCAGCAAAATCTTAGGATATAAAATCAATGTGCAAAAATCACAAGCATCCCTAAACACCAATAACAGACAAACAGAAAGCCAAATCATGAGTGAACTCCCATTCACAATTGCTTTAAAGGAAATAAAACACCTAGGAATCCAACTTACAAGGGATATAAAAGACCTCTTCAAGGAGAATTACAAACCACTGCTCAATAAAATAAAAGAGGACACAAACAAATGGAAGAACATTCCATGTTCATAGATAGGAAGAATCAACATCGTGAAAATGGCCATACTGCCCAAGGTAATTCATAGACGCAATACCACCCCCATCAAGCTACCAATGACTTTCTTCACAGAATTGGAAAAAATTACTTTAAAGTTCATATGGAACCAAAAAAGAGCCCACATTGCCAAGACAATCCTAAGCCAAAAGAACAAAGTTGGAGGCATCACGCTACCTGACTTCAAACTATACTACAAGGCTACAGTAACCACAACAGCATGGTACTGGTACCAAAACAGAGATATAGACCAATGGAACAGAACAGAGCCTCAGAAATAATACCACACATCTACAACCATCTTATCTTTGACAAACCTGACAAAAACAATAAATGGGGAAAAGATTCCCTATATAATAAATGGTGCTGGGAAAACTGGCTAGCCATATGTAGAAAGCTGAAACTGGATCCCTTCCTTACACCTTGTACAAAAATTAATTCAAGATGGATTAAAGACTTAAATATTAGACCTAAAACCGTAAAAACCCTAGAAGAAAACCTACGCAATACCATTCAGGACATAAGCATGGACAACGACTTCATGACTAAAACACAAAAAGCAATGGCAACAAAAGCCAAAATTGACAAATGGGGCCTAATTAAACTAAAGTGCTTCTGCACAGCAAAAGAAACTACCATCACAGTGAACAGGCAACTTACAGAATGGGAGAAAATTTTTACCATCTACCCATCTGACAGAGGGCTAATATCCAAAATCTACACAGAACTTAAACAAATTTACAAGAAAAAATCAAACAACCCCATCAAAAGTACGCAAAGGATATGAACAGACACTTCTCAAAAGAAGACATTTATGCAGCCAACAGACACATGAAAAAACACTTATCATCACTGGCTGTAAGACAAATGCAAGTCAAAACCACAATGAGATACAATCTCACACCAGTTAGAATGGCGATCATTAAAAAGTCAGGAAACAACAGGTGCTGGAGAGGATGTGGAGAAATAGGAACACTTTTACACTCTTTGTGGGACTGTAAACTAATTCAACCATTGTGGAAGACAGTGTGGTGATTCCTCAAGGATCTAGAACTAGAATTACCATTTGACCCAGCCATCCCATTACTGGGTATATACCCAAAGGATTATAAATCATGCTGCTATAAGGACACATGCACAACTATTTTTATTGAGGCACTATTCACAATAGCAAAGACTTGGAACCAACCCAAATGTCCATCAATGATAGCCTGGGTAAAGAAAATGTGGCACATATACACCGTGGAATACTATGCAGCCAAACCAAACACCACATGTTCTCACTCACAGGTGGGAATTGAACAATGAGAACACTTGGACACAGGGTGGGGAACATCACACACCGGGGCCTGTCGTGGTGTTGGGGGTGGGGAGGGATAGCATTAGGAAATATGCCTAATGTAAATGATGAGTTAATGGGTACAGCACACCAACATGGCATGTGTATACATATGTAACAAACCTGCATGTTGTGCACATGTACCCTAGAACTTAAAGTATAATAAAATAAATCAAATAAGTCTATGTAAATAAATGTGTGTGTTGAAAAGGTGGGCAGAAAAAAAAAAAGAAAAGAAAACTACGCAGATGCATGAGAGAATGCCAGGAAATGTGTGTGGCAAAAAGGTGGGCAGATGTCAATTTTAAAAATCCACAGGCCAGGAGTGGTGGCTCACACCTGTAATCCCAGCACTTTGGGAGGCCGAGGTGGGTGGATCACTTGAGGCCAAGAGTTCGAGACCAGCCTGGCCAACATGGTGAAACCCTGTCTCTACTGAAAATACAAAAAATTATCTGGGCATTGTTGCTAACACCTGTAATCCCAGCTTCTCGGAGGCTTAGGCAGGAGAATCGCTTGAACCTGGGAGGCAGAGGTTGCAGTGAGGCATGATCACACCACTGCACTCCAGTCTGTGTGAGTGAGATTCTGTCTCAAAAAAAAAAAAAAAAAAAAAAAAAAAAAAAAAAAAAAAAAAAAAAATTCCACAAATTCCATGCCATTTTATTAAGACAAAGTAGCCCTAGAAGGAGACAAAAGTGCTTACATATATGATATTGAAAGAGGACTCCAAGTTCAGGACAAAGGTTGCCTTGGCCAAATAAAGACTAAGGAATTGGATCTAGCCAGAAATATCAGAGAATACACAGTACTACACTGATCCACTTGCAATATGTATGAATTAAATATTCAGATTTTAAAACGTCAAAGGTCCTTGGTAAAAATATTCAGGAAGTTGGAAGGAAAATGTAGATGACTGATTAATCAATCAATAGATAGAAAGAGAGATAGATACTGGGTGTGTGGATGCAGGTGTCTGTGTGTGTGTTTCAATTGAACAACCAACATGTCCTATATTGCATTATCAACTCAGGAGAAAATTTGGACTGGGATTGAATATCTGTAGGTCACAGTAGGTAAAGCCATAGAACTACATATGTATATATATAAAAGATATATATGTACTATATATATAGTATATGTGATGCTAACAAGCTCAAACATGAGATATAACACAGCAAATATCAATATTTGAAATGTGAATGTATAAGGAAAAGTCAGAAAAAGTAAGAAAGAATGAGAAGCAAGAGACAGCATTATTGCAGAAAATTAGATGACTACAAAGTTCTAGGGAATTTTTACATTCACTCTTTAAAAATGTATCTCAATATTTCAAAAAGCCAATTTAACAATGGATCACCACTGATTATTTGTGGAGACAGAAACTGCATTTTTGTGAAATTAATAGTTAGTGAGATGTCAGGATGGATAGTTCCACTTACTCTAATGTAAAGCTGGTATGTGAAGAAATGGAAAGTGGTAGGTATATAATAGATTCGATTTTATTTTGTTTATTTTAAAATCTATTTTTAGTATTAAGGAGATATGATTATGTTCATATAATGAAGGAACCATAGATGATAATTCAAAATATTACATATAATAAGATGATTAATGGAATAAGGTTATAGGATCTTTCTGTTTAGAATTATGAGAATGGAACTTAAGTGAGAGAAAATAATAGATATTCAAATTTAGGAATTACATTTTTATGTTGGAAGTAGGAGGAGGACAAAATGAGGCTAGCAAATAAAATGAAATAGAAGGTCTAGGAGGGATAGGAATACAGATGGTTGAGAACTGTGATTTCCCCATTGCTCTACATTTTCAGGTGTTTCTTTGAATATGCTTATTTGTTCATATTTTGTAAATGAACTTAATAATCAACTTGGTAAGCACTTCCTGGTAGAAGCTTCTCGGTATTTTGGGAAATGGGGTAGGGAATTATATGAAATTTTTAATCAAAACAAATGAATAACTTTATGACTTTTTAAATACAGCAGAAAGAATACTTAAATGATAACAATTATTATTTTTAAAAGTGATGACAGCATAAACCAGCATGAGGGAATGAACAGAATGAGAAAATATATGAATTATTTAAAACAATAATGTGAGTAATAATAGTAGTAGTAGTCCTATGAGGTATATGATATGTAAAAATAAAAACATATATGTTTTTATAAACAAAATAAAACCAAAAATATGATAGCACAAAGTAGAATTTCTAAAGTTTTAAATACTTCCACCACAATTAGGTATCACTTCACATATAATAGGATGGCTATAATCAAAATGACTGATGATAAATATTCAAAAAAAAATGCGCAGGAAGCCAGGCGCAGTGACTCACATCTTTAATCCCAGCAGTTTGGGAGGCTGAGGTGGGTGGATCACCTGAGGTCAGGAGTTCAAGACCAGCCTGGCCAAAATGTTGAAATCCCGTCTCAACTAAAAATGCAAAAAATTAGCCGAGCGTGGTGGTGTGCGCCTGTAATCCCAGGTACTCGGGAGGCTGAGGCAAGAGAATCACTTGAACCTGGGAGGCAGACGTTGCGGTGAGCAGAGATCATGCCATTGCACTCCAGCCTGGGCAACAAGAGTGAAACTACGTCTCAAAAAATAAATAAATAAATAAATAAATAAATAAATAAATAAATAAATAAATGTGGAGGAATTGGAATCCACAGATGTTGCTTCAGGAGACATAAAATTGTCAGCCACCTTGGACAAATAATTTGGCAGCCACTCAAAATGTGAAACACAGAGTCTGTCTATGACCTACCAATTCAAATCTTAGTAACTACCTTGAGAAACAAAAACATATATCCATGTAAAACATATATTAATGTTCCTAGCAATATTATAATATTTAAAAAGTAGAAACAAACAATTCGTTCATTAGCTTATGACTATACGACTTATGAGTGGTATATTTATGCCCAGGCATATGTTATTCAGCCATAAACATAAATGAGATACTGATGAACTTTGACCACCTTATAAGTGAAAGAAGTCACAAAAGATATTGTAAGACTCTAGTTACATAAAATATCTTGAATAGGCAAGTCTATATCTAAAACAATAGATTTGTAGTTTCCCAGGAAGGCAGGAGAATGAAGAATGACTGCCATGGTTATAAAGTTTCTTTGTAGGGCACAGACTCTCTGTCACAACTACTCAACTTTTCCACCATAATATGAAAGTATACATAAACAATATATAGAACAGCAGTAATTGATGTTATTTATACAAACAGGCTGTGGGCCAGATTTGGCCTGAGGGCCATAGTTTGTTTAGACTAACCACTAAAATTATTATGTTGTAAAAATTGTTTTGTATTTATAGAATATATAATAACAAGATATATGAAACAATATATAATGTAAAAGCTCATTAGAGGAGAAAAATAAAAATACTTGATTAATAAAAAAGATGTAACAGCATGATTAAATCCCTGAAAAAAATAAATAGATTAGATAGAAGAAAGAATAAAGGAATAAGGAACATATAAGACAAATAAGAAATGACAAAGTGGTAGATTAAATCTAAATTATATAAGTGTGTGCATTAAAAGTAGATGCAATAAATAACCTTGACAACTAGAAAAGTTGAGCTCATAGAAGTAGAGAGTGACACTGTGGTCATGAGAGGATAGGAAGGGTCAGGGGAGAAGCGGATGGGGAAAGGTTGGCTATTGGTTACAAAAGTACAGCTAGATAGAAAGAGAAAGTTCTAGTGTTCTATAGCACCATAGGGTGACTATAAACAATAATTCATTGTATGTTTTCAAGTAGCTTAAGGAGGGAATTTTGAATGTTCCCAACATAAATGAATGATAAACGTTTAAGGTAATAAATATGCTAATTACCCTGATTTGATCATTACACCTTTTATTCACGTATCAAAATATCATTCTGTATCCCTTAAATAAGTGTGATTATTATCTGTCAGTCAAAAATAAAATTGTCAGATGTCATTTAAAATGTTTAAAACTTAGTAATATGTGCTTTAAAAGAGATACACTTTAATTAAAATATTATTAGCTACTCTGACCACACAAAAAAGAAAATATATTAAATTAATAAAATCAGAAATGAAAAAGAAGATTACTAAAAATCTTACCGATAGTTAAAGACCTACAAGGGAGTCCTACAAACAGCAATATGCCAAGAAATAAATAAATAAAACAGAAAAACCTCTATAGACACACAAATTACCTAAATCGACTCCAAAAAAATTAGAAAATTATAATAGACTTACGAGAGAAAATTTAATTACTAATAAAAATCATTCCCTAAAAATGTCCAATCCCAGATGGATTTTACAGATGTTGAAATAATTAAGCCAATCCTACACAGTCTTCCAGAATAGAAGAGACAACACTTCCCAACTCATTTTGTGAAGTTTGTATCACCCTGATACCAAAGACAGAGAAAAATATCATATGAAAACAATTCCATAAAGCAATATTCTTTATAAATATAAACGAAAAAATCTTCAAAATTACGTCAGCAAACTGAACCCAGGAATACGTAAAAGGAATTATGCACTGTAACAAAGAGAGACTGGACACAAAGTTAGTTTAATAATCAAAAGTCAATTAATGCAGAATACCACATTAACAAAATAATGATAAAAATGAAATTATTATCTCAGCAGATGTTGCAGAAAAAAATATCTGACAAAATCCAAAATCCCTTAATGACAAAACAAAAATCATTAACAAACTAACATTGGATGAAACCTTGTTTAACCTGATAAAGGGCACCTGTGAAAAAATTACAAATAACATTATGCTTAAAGGTGACAGACTGAATCTTTTCTCCCTAAAAGTGGGAAAAGACGAGAACATCTCTTCTCACCTATTCTATTCAACATTATAATGGAAGTAGTAATCAGGGCAATTAAGTAAGGAAAAGGAAATTTGAGATATCCTAATTGGAAAGAAACAAGATAAACTATCTTTATTCAAGATGGCACGACCATGTTCATAAAAAGTCACAGAGCTCAATAGAAAACTAATAAACAAGTTTGTCAAGTTCGCAGAATACAAAACCAGTATGGAAAATTCACTAATTACCAAATACTAATAATGAGAAATCCAAACAGATAAAAAATTTAAATAACATCTAAAATAATAAAACTTCTATAAATAACAAAAGAAGCTTTACTGAAGACTTAGACTTAAATATATAAAACATTGCAGAAATAAATTAAAGAATATCTCAAAAATAAAAGCTACCTACTGCTCATGGATAGAGTTAATATTGTTAATATAGCAATATTCCTCATATTTATCTACAGATTCAACACAATCCTGGGTGCTATTTTATGGGAATTAAAAATAAATTTTAAAATACGTTTGGAGATGCATAGTAGCCAGAATAACCAAAAGAATCTTGGAAAATAAGAATATTGAAGGCCGTACACTTATCAATTCCAAATCTTACCACAAAAATACAGTAGTAAAGAAAATGTGGTAGTGGCATTAGAGTAGACATAAAGATTAATGGACTATAATTTTAAGTGTGGTAATAATCCCTAGCATTTATTGTCAACTGATCTTTGAAAAAAAATCAAGAATGTTCAATGGGGAAAAAATAATCTCTTCAACAAATGGTGTGAGAACAGCTGGATATTGATATGAAAAAAAATTGAATTTCTACCTCATCCAATACAAAATATTAAAGTGTATCTTATATCAAAATGAGATTAAAGAATGAAACATTTAGAAGAAGCATAAGAATAAATGATGTGATATTGTTGTGATAATTAATTTTACCTGTAAACTTGGCTGGGCCCCTGTGCCCAGATATTAAGTCAAACATCACCCTGGATGCCTCTGTGAAGGTGACTTTTAGACAAAATTAACATTTAAGTTGGTAAAGCTCTAGTAAAGCACATTACTCTTCATTATGTGGGTGAATCTCATCCAATCAAAGCCTTTTTTAGAAAACAGTATTTCCTAAACAAAAGGGAATTCTGCCAGCAGACTATGTTGGTCTTAAGATGCAAATCTTCCTTGGATAACCAGCCTGCCCGCTTACCCTACAGATTTTGGATTTACCAAGCCTTCGCAATCGTCTAAGCCAATTCCATAAAATCTCTCTATCCCTCTCTCTGTATGTACAAAACACACACACATATATACACACACACACATATATATCTCCTGTTGGTTTTCTATTTCTCTGGAGAACCCTGATACAGATGTTGGTGCCAGGAATGAGGTACCAAGAAAACAGAATCTTAAGGGGACATCTTCTGACTTGGTGCTGGGGTTTTGGGAATTTGCCTTCTACTTTGATTAGATTTAAAGACAATTCTATAGAGAGCAGATAGTTCATGGCATGATGAATAGAGACAGGCAAAATATTACCACTGAATACTTCTGATCAAACACTTGTGAAGGCAAGGGTCTTGGTGACCATATATATGATACTTTTGAACATTTTTGCCAAACTAGCAAATATAATGAGATTGATTGCTCCTAATGTTGCTCGACAAAGTGGAGAAAGAAGAGCACAAGCTTAAGTATTTAAATTACCATCTCAAGTGATGCATAAATTACCCAAAAGCTTCTCTGTACGTCTTGAAATAAATTTTTATATCCTATAGCCATAGAACTGAGATTATTGAAAACCAAACCCAGAATCTTATCCTGTCAGTAGATGAATTACAGTGCAAACTGAATTCCCAACCTCCCATGGTACTGCCATAAAAGAGAGAGCATTGAGTGGGAAGCAGTGGGATCCTGAAAATTGGAGTGGGAACCTAGAAAAGGACCCTAATGAAGCTGGGGCTATAAAACTCCTAAATGCTGGTGAATCTTGTTTGCTAGTAGAAGCAACCTCTCTCTCACTTTATGAGGAAATTAAATAACTCCGAATCTCCTGAGGAAAATATAATGACCTCCCCTGAGGTAGTTCCCTTACAAGATAGGGGTGATTCTCCTCAGGACCCTAGATATGTATCTTCATTGTTTATGTGGATGACATTTGTGTTTGTCACACCAGAACTTTAACATAATGGCTGTGGGGAAAAGAGTGCATCTGCTGACAATAAAGGTCTAGATTACGGAAAAAGATGCCACTAACAGTTGAAAATGTCATGATTAGAGTTCTGGAAAATTACAAAACTAGTAAGGCTTAATGATATAAGTTATGAAGTTTCTGGTACATGTATCCATACACGTGGTTATATGTTTTGGTGTTTATGGGTGTGCAAATACATAATTTATCAACTATAAATTTCAGTGCTTACATTGCTGTATAGTAATAACCATAGAGTTTGTTCAATTAACCTACCTCTATGCTTTGTAATTTAAAGGACAGATCTCTTGATTCAATATCCTTCTCATTATATAAGGAAACATCTGCTTTCTTATGTTTTACTTGGTAAATTACATGTTCAAAGCCAACTGAAGACTCCAGGGGTTCTATTCCATAACTAACATTTTCAAACTGTAGTAAGCCCCTAAAAATTTCAAAAAAAAAATTAGTAAGTAAAATAATGCCTTGTAGAAAAGCCAATAAAATGTCACTTAGCATTATTTTTTTTCATGGTATGCAGATAATTTTTAACCTGAGTCTAAGGTGATAAAATAGGAGAAAGTTACTGGGAATCCACACACTTACTGAGTGACATCATGTACTAATACTATTAGCATTTGCCTAGTTATTAATATTTCATGGCTTCCAAATATATTTAAAAAATCATACTTCTGCATAAAGGCAGGAACCATTGTTAAGTATTTCCATACCAGGCTTTGTGAGTGGCAGTTTTCCCACAATAGTCATGCCTCACTTTAGAACCACTGAATATTATGTTAAAATGTTTAAAATAATTTTGAAGTAAATATTTTATTTTGTAATTCATAAAACAGTAAATTACAACCTGAGTCCAGTACATGTGCTAACCATCGCCACAGATTTTGGATAGCCTTCAATATACCCTTGGTAGTGGCAGAAATTCTGAAAAATAAAATATGCATATCTCCATTAGAATGGTTTGTGTTATAGATACAATTTTCAAATATGTAAAACATATATGTGTTTTGTTTGTATGCATCAAACACTCATCGTTTCAAAAATTGATTTATAATGTTATTAGATGAGCATATGGTTCTGTTTTCCTAAGTACTTTCCACAGATTCACAAAAAATGAGTATATTTTCATATTTCTATATGTTTTAAATTAAGCATGACATTCTCAGTTGTTAGAGTGAGGTAAACATCTTCAAAACTTATTTTTTTCATACTTTTCTGACAATGTTGCATGGTAGATAATGGTAGATAAGCAAAGTTAATTTTTAATTTCATCGAAATGTTTTTCAATTCCATCAAAATGTTTTCATTTGCAAATTTCACCTAGAATTTGTATTGACCTTTGCTTTATAGTTCATTTTTCTACTATGATACCTAAAATCTTAGTTTGTAACACTTTCCAAATACCATACTTCATCGACTCAATACATTGTATTTCTATTTCCACCTTATTTAAAATTTTATGTGAAAATATTTATGCTTTTATTTTTACCACCAATTGGGGTGTACTTCAAACTTTATATAATGAAGGTAAAAACATCTTGAACATTCCACAGCTTTTATCTCCTTCTTTCTAAATGTGGCTTATAATGCCCATGTTGATAATATTTCTAAATCTGTGGAATAATCAGGAAGTTACATCAATCTTAAACATATGATGTCATTGAGAAACTTAGAAATGAATGAATAAGTCATTTTTAAGCCACATAGGATAAAATTTTCATGGAAGAATCAAAAAGCTTCACTTATTACCCAATATCCTTTCCCAGTTTATTTTTATTTTTTATTTTTATCATTGTCAGTTTTGCATTGTTTGCCTTCACTATAATATCTTCTTGCTCAATATTACATTTGCACTTGAAAAGTATGTGTATATATTTGATATATGTGTTGAATTTCTTTCTACTTCATTTAGAAGTTTACAAAGTTTCTACTTCATTAATTATTGGAAGAGAAATTTTAAATCTTCAAATATAATTTATTATTTGTCTATTTCTTTCATTTCCGTCAATTGCTGCCTTTGATAATTTGAGGATTTGAGATCTGTTTTTTATGTTTTGTTTTGTTTTTTGATTTTTTCTTTTTTTTTTTTGAGACTGAATCTTACTCTGTCGCCAGGCAAGAGTGCAGTGGCGCAATCTCAGCTCACTGCAATCTCCTCCTCCCAGGTTCAAGTGATTCTCCTGCCTCAGCCTCCTGAGTAGCTGGGACTACAAGTACATGGCACCACGCCCAGCTAATTTTTGTATTTTTAGTAGAAACGAGGTTTCACCATTTTGATCAGGATGGTCTCCATCTCTTGACCTCATGATCCGCCCACCTGGGTCTCCCAAAGTGCTGGGATTACAGGTGTGACTCACCACACCCGACCTGAGGTCTGTTTTTATGTGCACACACATTTTAGATTGTTTAAGCATCCTGGCAATTTTGCCTTTTAATTATGATGACTATCTGTTTGTCCTGGAGAGATGACAAAATCCAGGACAATGATGAATGGCTTACACGTGTCCTACTCTGGATGCAGGGAACAAACTCTTTTCTCATCTAGTTGGCTGATTATTTTTTCTTTTGTAGATAAGTCTTTATTTATCAAGATAATATGACTTTAGGAATGGGAATCATGTGTGGACTTAAGAAAAATAAATAATCCAATAAATACACCTGTTCCCAACCGAATTTAATGAGCTTTTTCCTAGGATAGAGGTAGGCCTGCAACCTTGGCAAACGTAATTTATTTACACGGCAGCATATTTTTACTACATTTGAGATCAACATGCAACTACTTACCACATTCAGATTGTTGATGCTTTGAATGCTCTGTAGCATTCTTGCTTTTTTTTTTAACTGTACATTTATCTTTCATGGTTACCTCTTGGGAGGTAGGAAGTAGAGTTATATATGGAAGAATGATGCAAAATACAGGTGTGGGATATTGTGATCTCCTGTGCCCCTGTCTTGGATCCTCACTCTGTCTTCTTTCTCTCCTCTCTCTCATTTATGCAAACACAAACAGACATACGCACACACATATATGTATGTGTGTGTGTATAACACTGTGTAACATTATCTTAGTTATATATTTGTATAGACTACTCTCTAACTGACTCATGGAGTTGTGTACTCTCTTGTGCAAAACTTAAAGCAACTGACCATATCTATTATTTCTTCTGTTGAAATCCCAGCCTTTCTAAAAATGCTTTACTTTCAAAACACTTGATTGAGTCGCTATATAAAAATCAGGAATGCAAATGGAAAACACAACAGCAATTAGTAGAGCAGAGCTGAGGTTAAAAAACATGATTTTTTGGGCATGAGCAATCTCGGCAATTTTATTCACTCTTCTTTACTATTTTTATAACAAACTGTAGATAATATTAAATTAAGCTCTACATGTTCTAAATAGATGAAAATTTAGTATACTCCTAAACATGTGTGAAATTTCATGTGTACTTATTTAGTCCTTGAACATAGTTCAAAGAAGATTCGATTCTTATTTTCTCTTCAGATTTAGCTTTCCTGATACAAGTCATGGTTTTTCATTTTACATATTTCACAACATATTTAATGCCTATCACCTAAGGTACATAAGCCCTTAGCATGTTTCTAAGTAGTTTAGAAACATTACAATCATGTCTTTTTGGTTAATCATCTGTTTGATAGGGCTAACTCAGTACATTAGTATACATCATCAACAGGAAAACATTAAACTTATGCCACAAAGCCATGACCCAACCCTTTAGACTCTTAATATGTGGACACTAAATAAGGTGATCATAGAAACTCACATGACAAAAATAAAAGAGATCATAAAAAAAACATACCTGAAAATCTTGGTCAAGTGGTTTCATAATTCCTGTGCCATTATAACTGTAAACTCTAAAATTATGGGATAAAAAATTTCTGTAAAATGAAGATAAAATGAAAAAATTTGTTTCTTAACTTTTTGTTTTGAAAAATTTATTTTATTAATTATAGATACATAGGTTGACACAGAAAGAGCAAGAGAAACAGAGGGATATTTTCTAAATGTATGGATTTTGTTTGAAATTTTACTCAAACATCTTAGACTTCACTTACTCTATCGTTACTCCATCCTCCTAGCTGTTTTCCAAACACAACAGGCAACATTGGACCTCGGGATATTTGTACCATTTTATTCCTGGAAAGTTCTTCAACATAGTTCATTGTTCTCCATCTACTTCAAGTCTTTGCTTATACATCAACTTCCCAATGAGATTTATCTTGAAAATTTTATTTAAAATGTCAACTAGTTCAATCACCAAAGCATAGGATATTTAAATGAACCATACTCTAACTTTATAGTTTTTGCTCAAGCATATATTACCTTCTCACATTCTTTCTACTCTATGTATTTATTATATAATTATTCATCTCATTTGACAATAATATAAACTCAGAGATTTGTATCTATGTTGTTACTAATACTAATGCACCCCAAGCATTAGTATTGTTTGCTAAAGTTACATAAAAAATTAAGCTAATCTCTGAAGATCAGAGCATTTTTTTTTCAAAATTGATGACACAGTATCAAAAAACCTGTATGTAAATCAAGTAGGATAAAGGGAAATAAAAGTCAGATATAAACATATCATCAAAAGAAAAACAAAAGACTAACAAAAACCCAGATAAACTTTAAAGACCTTTAAAGTTTCAAGAAAAAAGGATGTGGCCGGGCGTGGTGGCTCAAGCCTGTAATCCCAGCACTTTGGGAGGCCGAGACGGGCGGATCACGAGGTCAGGAGATCCAGACCATCCTGGCTAACACGGTGAAACCTCGTCTCTACTAAAAAATACAAAAATCTAGCCGGGCGAGGTGGCGGGCGCCTGTAGTCCCCGCTACTCGGGAGGCTGAGGCAGGAGAATGGCGTGAACCCAGGAGGCGGAGCTTGTAGTGAGCTGAGATCCGGCCACTGCACTCCAGCCTGGGCGATAGAGCAAGACTCCGTCTCAAAAAAAAAAAAAAAAAAAAAAAAAAAAAAAAAAGAATAAAGGATGTTGCTTTTGAAGAAACAAATAATTCTTGATAAACAAATTAACAAATAATCCAGCTAATTCATCAATAGAAAAAGAAAAAAAAAAAAAGCCAGAAAACAATGGAATGATTATTTAAAAGGCAAAGGACATCTTTTTCAAAGACATCTTAACATTTATTCCAGCAAAAATTTGTAAGAATATAGTTAAGTTGTTTCATATGAATTTTAGCATCGTTTTTTATTTCCATTTCTGTGAAAAATGTCTTTAGAATTTTGAGAGGGTTTACACTGAATCTGTAGATTTCTTTGGGTATTATGGACACTTTAGCAATATTTATTTTTCCAGTTCATGAACATGGTATATCTTTCAATTTATTTGTTGTTTTCCTTCATTTCTTTTAACAATGTTTTATAGTTTCCAGTGTACAGATCTTTTACCTCCTTAGTTAAATTTGTCTGAATAGCCAAAACGATCTTGATCAAAATGAACACAGCTAGAGACATCATACTACCTGACTTCAAACTATACTGTATAGCCATAGTAACCAAAAGAGCATGGTACTGGTATAAAAATAGATATATAGGCCAATGGATCAATATAGATGTAAGAGAAATAAAATAACGAATTTACAGTCAGTTGGTGTTTGACAAATGTTAAGAAGACACAATGGGGAAAGGACAGTCTCTTCAATGAAATCCCATAAAGAAAACTGGACACCCACATGCAGAAAAACAAAATTGCATCCTATAACACACCATATTAAAAAACTCGAAATGGATTAAAACTTAACTATAATAGTTGTGATGCTAAAACTACTATAAGAAAGCAAAGAGGAAAAACTTGACATTGGTCTGGGCAATGATTTTTTGGATATGACTACAAAAGCACAGGTAACAAAAACAAAATTAGATAAAAATTAGACAAATGGGAGTACATAAGATTTAAAAGCTTCTGTACAGCAAAAGAAACAATCAACACCACGAAGAGACAACCTAAAGGATGGGAGAAAAGATTTGCCAACTACGCATCTAATAAGGGGTCAAAATCCAAAATGCATAGGAACACAAACAACTCAATAGCAAAAAAAAAAAAAAAAAAAAAATTGAAAATGAGCAAAATACCTAAATAGACTTTCTCAGAAGAAGACACACATATGGCCAAAAGGTATATGAAAAAATTCTCATTATCACTAATCATCAGAAAAATGTATATCAAAACCACAATGGGATAACAGCTTACTCCTGTTTAATTGGCTATCATCAAAAAGACAGAAGATAACAAGTGTTGGCAAAGACGTGGAGAAACGGGAATACTTACACGATGTTGGTGGAAATGTAAATTGTATAACTATCATGGAAAATAATAAGGAGGTTTCTCAAAATGCTAAAAATAGAACTAGTGTATGATTCAGCAATCCCTCTACTGGGCGTATATCCAAAGCAAATAAAACTAGTATGTTGAAGAGATATCTGTAATAAACATCTCCCAGGTTTATTGCAGTAGCACTCACAACAGTCAAGATACGGAATCAAGCTTAAGTGTCCGTCAATGGACAAATGGATAAAGAAAATGTGGTATATATGCATAATGGAATAGTAGACAGTCATAAAAACAAAAGAAATTCTTTCATTTGTTACAGGCTGGATGAATCTGGAGGGCATTATGTGAAGCAGAATAAGCCAGGTTCAGAAAGAAAAATATTACCTGATCTCATTTATATGGAGAGTCTAAAAAATTCAAACTCATAGAAGCAGAGAGTAGAATGATGGCTTTTAAGGGCTAAGAGTGGGGAAATGGGAGATGATGGTTAAAGAGAATAAAGTTTCAGTTAGAAGTAATAAGTTCTGGAGAGTTTTTGCACACAAGTTGAGTGTAGTTAGTAATGTTTTATACTTGAAAATTGCTAAGAAATTAGATCTCAAGTATTCTCAACCTCAAAAAAGGTAAGTATTTGAAGTGATGGATATGTTAATTAGCTTAATCATTTCATGATCTATACATATCTAAAAATATGTAGCAAACTGTTAACATATATAATTTTTTCTGTCAATTAGACCTTTATATAACTGGAAGGAGAGGAATATAATTAAATAAAGATATAAAGACAAATAAAAACACATATTATTTAAAACAAGCAGTCTTATAATAGAAATATATTAAGAATTCCTGAGATATATCAAAATTAGCTCCAGATAGAAGCACAGAAATGTAGGGAGGACTAAAGAGCACCAGAATTGGTAAATTTTGGTTAAATTAAAATGAATACTGACTTTATAAAAAATAGTAATACTTCATGGAGATGTAAAAATATACAGGTTTGTGATGTGTAAAAAATAATGAAGGGGAAGCAGAGGGTGAAGGGAGTTAGAGATTTAAGGATCTAAAAACATATGGTAATTGGTAGTAGGAATAATTTGTAATAGATTCAATTACTCAAGAGTTGATATGTTAACATAGAGAACTACTAAAAGAAGAGTAAAAGAATGTATCACAAAGAATTTAATTGAGGAATAATGTGTAATATAAATTAGTAGATTCAATCAGATACAGGCAATGAAGAAAAAAGAGGAATATAAAACAAAAGATCAAACAGAAAAAATAATGTTTCCAAAATCACATGAAAATTTAAACAATCAAGAAGAGTAAGCACACCTTAAAACTGAAGGACAAGTTTGGTTATAAACACCTGTTATAAAGTCATAGTAGTTAAAACTATGACATTTGGACAGATAAATAGACAGGGTTTAAGAATGAGCATTTACATAAAGAGAAGAGAACAAAGAATCCAGAGACTCCTTTATATACAGTCATTTAATTTATAAAAAAGATTACATTACAGTGGAGTGAAGAAATATCATTTTTTTTATTGTGCTGGGTCCACTGGATGCTAATTTGAAAGAAAAATAATTGCCAAAGCATCTATGATGAGGAAAAAGGTGAAAAGGCTTTATATTTAGGCTATCAAGATTTATCATAAACAGACAAATAGACCAAAAAGTTTAATCAAGAGCCTGGAAACAGATAAAACCATATATAAATGTATAATATATAACCATCGTCACACAGAAGACATGTACAGAAAGACAGAAGATTCGATAAAGCTCTTGAAACATTTGAAAAATCATACAGAAAAACTAAATTGGTTGTCTACCTTACAGCATATTCAAAAGCCAATTTCTGTTTCAACAAAGATCCGAATGTGAAAGGCAAAACTAAAAATATTTTAGAGGATTATATAAGATTTAGTCATGGTCTTTGAATAAGAAAGGATTTCTTATACAAGATACAAATATAACTTACCATAATGGAAGAATTATCTTTGCCAAATACCATAAGTGTGAAAACACAGGGAGAGAAAAGGTCAGATTAGAAATATCTTTTGACAAAGAACAAATGTCTTACACAGGCACTTCACAGGGGAGAAATTCCATATGGCTAACTGCTGTATTTAAAAAGTTAGAGAAATTATTTACAGTTGGAGAAATACATATTAAATCACAGTAGGACATAAGTATATAATTATAAACTTAAAACTTAAAACATCTACCACTATTAATAGAATATATAATTCAGAGGGGTGTGTAAGTTAGTATAATGCTTTGGAGGAAATGTATGGTAATTATGAAAATGCATGTAGCTTAACCCATCAGTATGCTATTAGTCATATGTGCTACAAAATATTGTGCATATGTCCAAAATAATATATATTTTAATATAACCAAACTAGACAGAAACAAAATGTTCAACATAAGATGATATAAATTGTTGTATAATCATGAAATTGGATGCTATACAGTAATAAAAATGAATAAATTGGAATTCTTGCAACAACATTGAAAAACCTCACAAACATTATTTTGAGTGACTGAAACTAGAAAAATCATTATAATTCATTTATTTAGAGCTAGAAAACAGACAAAACGAAACCACATTAGCCAGGATAATAAATCATAAATAAAATCAGGAAAATGGATATCACAACAATCCAGAAAAGTAGTGAGAAGGACTGAGGGGCTATTACAGGAAATGATAAACAGCACAACTTCTTGAGTGCAGTCAATATATGTGTAAAGTCAGAGGGTTACATAAATATTCACTTCATGACACTTACTTAACTGCATAAACATATTTTATATTTTAATTTATGCCAATTTATTATGCAATGAACATTAAAAATTTTTAAAGATAATTGACAGTGATTTTGTGACAGAAAGGAGACCTATTTCCCAGTTTCCATTGCCACTCTTGATATTGAAATGACTGATGAACAATAATAATTTTCAAATACAGGACTACACTGTAAATAATGGGGTAATAAACTGGCCCATAGGTCAAATCCAGCTGATAGACGGTTTTTGAAAATAGAGTGGTTTTGCAAAATAACCACACCCATCATTTGCAAACTGTTTATGGCTGCTTTTACAACAGCAGGTAGTTGCAAGAGAGTATATAAAGCTCAGAGTCTAAAATATTTACTATCTCCCCTTTGCCAAAATATTTCCTGATTCTATTATATTATAGGGTTAATGGGAATGATCAAAGCAATAGAAACAAAGGCTGGTACCACAGCTGAAAGAGTGAGCAGGTGAAGCTGTGCAAAGTAAGATGGATTCTGAATCAGAACCATACCTTAAGAATAGGTGGTTTAATGTCCTCTGGTCATTAGCATGAGAACACATTATTTGAGACAATAGTGCCCAGCATCAGAACACATTGATGTGAGCCTTTAAATGAAAGGAATAGAGCTAGAAATTTCCTCTCCAAGTTGCTGATAGAAACGAAAAAAAAAAAAAAATCAATACCTGCTTCTATCATCTCAGCATTTGTTTCATCCCAGAATTTATATTTTGAAACCTAATCACCAATGTGACGGTTTTAGGAGGTGGTACTTTAGGGAGATGATCAGGTCACAAGGCTGGAACCCTTCTGAATGGAATTCGTGTCCTTGTGAAAGAGACCTCAGAGAATTGACCTGCTCCTTCCACTGTGTGAGGGCACAGCATGGAGCAGCCATTCAGAACCAGGAAATGAGCCTTCACCAGACACTGAATCTGCCAGTGCCTCAATCTTGGACTTCCCAGTGTCTAGAACTATAAGAAGTAAATCTCTTTTGTTTATAGGCTACCCAGTCTATGGTATTAATATTTTGTTACAGCAGCCCAAACAGACTAAGACACCTGCTGTACACAGACCCTGGACAAAAGGATGCTACCCCATACCGACCGAGGCAGAAATAGCATCACGTGCAGAAATGAAAACCCTAAACTATATCTCAGGCAGACGGGAAATGGATTCCAAGCAGCCCTATTATCACTGAAATCCTGAACTGATAAACTGTAAACTTTTGACCCAGTTAATTGTCGTGGCAGGAACCAAGTAGAAGCATCCATAAAACCACTCCCAAAGAGAGGCCTCCACAACACAAAAAAGATTAGAGGATGGTAGAAAATAAGGTTCACTCAAAGGAGCTCATCAGCGATGGTTCCAAACATATGGAAAAGTCCAAAGCTTGAAAGCTGGGAGAAATCATGTAGAAAAATAGCAATAATCAAGTAAACTGTGAAACTTAAGAATAAAGAAGTTTTAATGTTGAAATGGATAAAAGACAGAGATAAAAAGCTATAAAATATTTACAAAGCACAAATATGTCACTGTGTACAGAAATCCTAACCATGAAAAACATAGTCATTGAAAAATATTCTTGAAGAGTAGACTAGACATACATAAAGAGTGAAATGGAAATCTTCCAGAATAAAGCACAAAATCAGGAATAACAGGAAATGTGAATGAGTACATAGAAATATGTGATAGATAAGTGAGTCAAAAACGGCTAACTTTAGAGAACAAAATAATGATTCACTAAAATTTATATTAAGGGGTCCCAATGTATATTCAGTAGCATCCCAGAAAAGGTTACTAGAGTGAGAAAAAGAAACAATTAAACTTAAAAATTGATGAGACTCTCCATAATTGATGCAAGGATGTTAATTCTCAAACTGAAAATTCAGAGTCCTGAGAGATATAAACAAAAAGAGATCAATGACTAGCACGTCATAGACAAACCACAGCATCTTAAAAGATATCAGAAGTACACATTGGCTTTGGTGTTACTCTAAATATCCTACTAATCTGGATCTCTTCTCAGGTTTCTCAAGAATACCTTGTGCAGTGTCATAAAATTGGTTCCTGGTGTCCTTATTTTGTATATTTGAAAGCCCTCGGAGATGGTCATGTTGCTAGGAAAAGATACAGTTTGGCGCTAGCTCTGCACACAGTCCAGACCTCATTGTCTTTTGAAAGTAAATATTGCTATCACCCTGAGCATCTATAAACTGTTGACCATGCCTGAAACTAACTAGTTACCAGGATACTCTGGGTAGGGACTGACAGGGCTTGAGGTAGACCAATAACAGTAGCCACTAAAGGCTTCAGTACTCCACCAGCGTGGGCAGCCCAACAACACTTTATGTTGTCCCATCCCATAATATTATACACCTTATTCTTATCTGATGCAGGTAAAATGTAAAAACAATGAAAGCTTTGAATTTTACTTTTATTATACATTTGGTTATTCATTTCTAAAATGTCTGATTTGTAATATTCTATTTCTTGCTGCTTATTGATATTTTACAATAATGTTTTGAATGTTTTTGAGCCAAGAGTTTTTTGGCAACTGCTCTTGAATTTACAAATATCTGGTGATTCTCTGATGACGGCTTTGTAATTACTTTCTAATTTTATTATGCTAGTCATTGAGGATATGGTTACTATTCAAAAGATTTTTTTATTTTAGTGTGTGATTTTTTTTCTTAAGTACCTTTTCACCGCTTGTGTGCAAGAAAATAACGACATTATTTGTAAGGTACACAGTATGTGATTCATCCATTACATCACCATAAATTGTACTGTATATTCTATACATTTTTTCTAGTAGAAAAAAGAGATTAAGAAATCTACTGTTATGGCTATATTTTAATTCAGATATTCTTATATGTCTAATTACACTTTACATATTTTGATCTATATTAAACATTTATAAATACTGTTATCTGTGATGCAGAAAGTAAGTTCAGAGGATGCCTTATTACTGGTCACTGACTTGCTCTCAGTCTCATCACTTGGCATTCTAAAGTAGCAGCTGTTGGTGAGATTCTACCTGGGTTTGCTCTACGTATTTCTTGCAGAAGGCAGCACTTTTTTTTCTTCAGAAAAAAGTAATTTTGAGTCTTTTTTTAATGGTATTTCTTCAAACTAGTACCGTCCATCTTATAAATAGAAAACATTTTCCAAAATTTATGATGTATAAAAAGATTGTAGCTATGGATTCTAGAAATGATACGGATGTATTTTTTATTTTTGTATTGATTTGGTAACTTCACTTGCAGGATTCTGCTTTTGATAATTTGTAGAAGTCTGTTCTTATCACTTGAAGAATCATTTCAATTTTCACTTTTCTTTATTTCTCTGTATATTGTGCTTGTTTTCCCCAAATTCATCAACTGATCTGAGATTGAATTTGGCTAATTACAAATTTTATTTAATTTTAAGTCCTTAATAAGTTGTGATAAAGTATGTAAACTAATTAAAAAATGTGTCATGATTCACAACATCCAGCAATCTGCTATGTTCTTTGAAATATACCTTGAATATAAGAGAACTTAAAAACAAGCCATATATATTTTTTATGAGAGATAGAAAATTATCAAAATTCATCCTCTATGAAACCTCTTGGATAACCAAATAAAAATCTGGTGCTACTGGGAACAAGAAAGAGGGGCACATACACTCTGAATTCAAGTTCTAGGTACGTGTCATATAGGCTTAAATCATATGGTAAGGAACGAATGAATGGCAAGTAGCTAGAAATATTTTCAAATGCAAAATTACATTTTGGACAATTTCAAACAAAAATTATAAGTAGAACAAAGAGAATTGATAAAATAATGATGATTACCTACTTTTGCATTAAATTTGCAGTGTATGGTTTCCCTTCAATTACAATTTTGTAGGATACCTGGCAGGAGAGCACAGTAAAAATACAAAGAAAATGAGAAAAATGTTAGAAGGGATAACCACCATTTTACATTCATGATAATTACATTCTAAAACACATTCATTTAATAAAAGGAGAAAAAATTAGAATTCAATGCTGATTTATTTGAATGGCATTTGACTCTAGATTTCATAATCAAAATAATGAATAAAATAATGTATATACTTTCTTATTTTTTCATTTTGAAATGTGTGTGATTTTATGTCCTGCAACTTTATTGAATTCATCTGTTTGATCTAACGGTTTTATGGTGGAGTCTGCGGTTTTCTATATATGGGATCATGTCATGTGCTAATAAAGATATTTTACTTCCTTCTGATTTTGGATACTGTTTATATCTTTTTCTCTGTCCTTGATATCAGTACTATGTTGAGAGTGGGAATCCTTGTCTTGCACCACATCTTAAAGAAAAAGCTTTGGTCCGGCGCAGCGGTTCACACCTATAATCCCAGCACTTTGGGAGGCTGAGGCAGGCGGATCATGAGGTCAGGAGTTTGAGACCAGCCTGACCAACATGGTGAAACCCCGTCTCTACAAAAATATAGAAAAAATTAGCCCGGCGTGGTGGCGGGTACCTGTAATCCCAGATACTCGGGAGGCTGAGGCAGGGGAATTTCTTGAACCCTGGAGGCGGAGGTTGCAGTGAGCCAAAATGGCGCCATTGCGCTCCAGCCTGGGCAACCGGGTGAGGTTCCGTTTAAAAAAAAAAAAGAGGTTTTAGTTCCTTTCCACTAATTATGATGCTGACTATGGGTTTTTCATAACTGTCCTTAATTATATTCAGGTACCTTCCTTCTACACCTAAACTGTTGAGTGTTTTTAATCAAGAAAGGATGTTAGACTTTGTGGAGTACTTTTTCCTGTTCTCCTGGTGTCTTCATATCCACATGCGTCTATGCTCAGATTCCTTGTTCTTTACAAGGACACCAGTTATATGATATTAGAGCCCATTCTATTCTAGTAAACTCATTTTAATTTAATTACTTCTTTATGAGTCTGCCTCCAAATATGCTTACGTTCTGAGGCATCAGGGGTTAGGACTTCAAGAAATAAACTCTGTTTTGGATTTGGGACAATTGTTCTGAAGATTCAACTTTTTAAAGTCATGTCTCAGTTAAAATATGTTTACTATTACCTCTTCTTCTTTTTCCCCCTATTTCAGGAATGCCAATCACTCTATGCTTAAGCTTCTAATTCTGTCCTTTTCTCTTAGCCTTTCATATGTTGCATTTCATTTCTTTAGGTGTCTCTGTTCTACTTTAAACCCCTGACTTTTATATTTTCATATTGCATTTTCCACTTTTAGAAGTTGCATTCAGTTATTTTTAAAATCTAGTAATTTTAGGTTGAATGTTCTTATGGCTTTTAGTCTTTATTAACTGTAATAATTTAAAATATATATTTTCATATTACTTTTATAGTGTTTGTTGAATTAGCATAATAGCCTCATTGCTTTAAAAAATACTATTAATTCGTTTCTTTATATCTGGCACTGTTCTAGGCAAGAAGAATACAGATATTAACAAAATAGACAATTTTTTTTCTCATGAATTTGACAGTTGAAAATGGGCATTTTTTTTTTACTTATTGCAAATCACTATCTTATAACAATCAAGTAATTCTTGTTTGAAATACTTGTCTCCAAATAGATTCTCTGCTTATTTTCTAATATGATTAACATCCCCATAATTCTTTTACATTAAAAATCTTTCATAAAAGCCTCACTGCTTATTTTCTATTTAAATGATTTGTTTTATTAATAGATATGCATTCATTTAAAAATGTTTTATATACCATCTTAAGCTATAATGTCTGTATTAGGATGACAAATGGATACATGCTAAGGAAATATTTGCATTTAAATTACCAAGCATCTGCTAAACCAAAAAAGAAAAAAATTGATGTCTCAAGTAACCACATTCCACTTCAGAAATGGATTCTAGAACTTAGTGAAAATGACAAGAAGCTTTTAAATTCTAATTTTAAAAAGAGAATAATAATTCTGAACTAAAATAATCTAAAATAACATAAAGAGTCCTAATCATTAACATATTTCAATCAGGGCTAAAAAATCATTAATATAACATCACTAATTCAAGTGATCATCATCCCATATAAGCAAGCCGAGGCTTACTTCGCAACAATGACAAAAAAATTCCTCCAAATACAGCCTGAGCGGTGAGTGAGAACAGAATCTCTAGAACAATCAAGCCAATGATTATTCAAAGACATCCAAGAGGAAGACAGATTCAGAAAATGGACTTGGGGCTTTGATATCCAGCATCACTGCACCATTATTTCTGTGAAACATTGTTGATCCTGGTTCATTTACAAAAGGACTTTTCCATTCAGGGAAAATTGGGTATAAATAAAAATTGGGTATAAATATAAAATTCAACAGGTGTGCATGAATGGAAAATGGCAGATTAACTTCTTAGAAATAAAATATTTACATGATTTTTAATTTGTAAATAATGTTAGTGATTCATTACCTGCGATTCAATTTCTTCCTTTATTATTGACCGTATTTTCTCCGGAACTGTAATTTGCACAGGTAAACTATCAAAATCTGCAAAATGTGCAAAATGTTTTATTAGAACAATACCCATCATTTCAGAGCTTCTTTTATGAGTTTTTCATCTATATCTCTAATCTCTATTCTATACGCTGCTTCTCAGTTTTATTATCTTCCCATTTCTTTCTAAAATTACAAGGAGGTTTTTTTTCTGGCTTTTTAAATGTTTTTATTTTTTATTTTATTTTTTATTTTTTTTGAGACGAAGTCTCTGTCGCCCAGGCTGGAGTGCAGTGGCACAATCTCCCTTCACTGCAACCTCAGCCTCCCGGATTCAAGCGATTCCCCTGCCTCAGCCTCCCGAGCAGCTGGCACTACAGGCACGCACCACCACCCCTGGCTAATTTTTTATATTTTTAGTAGAGGGGGGGGGGTTTCACTGTGTTAGCCAGGATGGTCTCGATCTCCTGACCTCGTGATCCGCCTTCCTCGGCCTCCCAAAGTGCTGGGATTACAGGCGTGAGCCACCGCGCCCAGCCATATTTTTTTTTTTTTTTTTTTAAAAAGAAGTAGGTATATTGCTTTAGGAGTATTGCCCTGTAGGTAGGATCTGGTAACCTTGGGTCAATAGGTTCAAGCCCCTCACTCTGGACTCTTCAGCTAGAGAGTACAGAAGTTGGGTCTCAACCTTCACTGTCGTGAAAAATGCAAAGCAGGATCTGAAACTACAATTTTGGAGCATCCTCTTAAGGCCTGGGACCTCCCATCTTTCCTAGGTTTCCAGGACGTGTGGGAGAGCCCTTATTCTCTATGGATTTTGGTTGGGGAAGGCGGCAATGTCGGGGATGAGCTTGGAGTTGCCGAGTTGGAAACCTCACAGGAAAGCATCCTCCCAGGGATGTCCAGTGTAACTTGGAGGCAAAGGGGGAGTAGCGCCGAGGGTCCCAAAAGGCTAAAGAAGGAGTTTTTCTACTTACTACTGTCCATCCACAGCCCGCCGAGCCCGCTGAGCAGAAACAGGACGCGCCACATGGCTTGAAGTCCTGGGTCCCAGCCGGAATAATGGCAGTTGGTGGTTACAGGGCTGTTGGGAGCGCGAGATGACGCCCCGGCTACGCAGCTGGAAGAGGCAGGAGGCTGGGAGAGCCCAGGTGGGCTGAGGTTGGGTGCGGTGCGCTGTGGAACATGCGAACTCCCCGGCCCTGCCTCTTGCAGGATAAGCACTCCAGGGGACGTGATGCCTAATTAAGGCAACAACGACAACAAAATCACTTCCAACAGCTGAGGAACAAGAAGATTCATAAACACTTCTTAAGTAAAATTTTATTTGAATGTATATAAACACGTATCAGGAGCTCGAGACCAGTTTCCCCAACATGGAGAAACCCCGTCCCTACTAAAAATACAAAAAAAAAATAAAAATAAAAATAACTGGGCGTGGTGGCAGGCACCTGTAATCCCAGCTACTCGGGAAGCTGAGGCAGGAGAATAGCTTGAACCTGGGAGGCGGAGGTTGCAGTGAGCAGAGATCCTACCACTGCACTCCAGCCTGGGCGACAGAGCGAAACTCCGTCAAAACAAAACAAAACAAAAAATGAAAAAGTATATAATAAATCATAGGTTCACAGGTCAATTAATATTCAAGTGAAAAAAAAAAAAGTGTAATTAGTACCACGATGAAGAAATGAAAAAAAGAACCACCCAAATCCCCAGATTCCCACCTCACAACCACGACTTCTAAACAACCAAAGATAAGTTTTGTCTGTTTTCGAACTTTTTGCAAGTAGAAACAATCACTGTGTACTCTTTCATTGGGTTTTTTTTTTTTAGATGAACAGAAAATTCTTTAAAAGATACAAATTTCTTTTTTTTGTTTAATTTTTTACTTTTTATTCTTTAAGTTCTAGGGTACATGCGCACAACGTGCAGATTTGTTACATATGTATACATGTGCCATGTTGGTTTGCTGCACCCATTAACTCATCATTTACATTAGGTGTATCTCCTAATGCTATCCCTCTCCGCTTCCCCCATCCGACGACAGACCCCTGTATGTGGTGTTCCCCGCCCTGTGTCCAAGTGTTCTCATTGTTCAATTCCCACCTGTGAGTGACAACATGCGGTGTTTGGTTTTCTGTCCTTGCCATAGTTTGCTCAGAATTATGGTTTCCAGTTTCATCCATGTCCCTACAAAGGACATGAACTCATCCTTTTTGGTTCTTTTAATCGGATGATTGTAAGGTTCATACAAAGCAATAGTTCTGTTTTATCCTCACCGGTGTATATTACAGATTCAATAAATATAACACCATTTGTTTTTCCATTTTACTATTAATGAATATTTGGTTTGTTTATTGTTCCAGCTATTAACAATAATATTTAGCTACAAATATTCTTCTACATGCCTTTTGGTGTAATAAGTAAGGATTTCTACTGGGTATATTTCTGGAGTGAAGTTGTCGCATCACAGGGTATGTGTTGGTAGATACTTCCGACAAGTTTTTTAAGACTGTACTAATTTATGCTCCCACCAGAAGTGTATGAAAATTCCACTTTCTACACATCAATGCCTACGCTTGTTTTCCTCCTCTCTCTGTCCTTCATTTTAGTTATTTCCGTTTCAATTTTCATTTTCATGGTGGTTAATGAACTTCAGCACAATTTGATCTGTTTATTGCTAATTTATGTAGCTTCTTTGGTAAGAGCCTTTTTGAGACTTCAGTCTGATTTCTCATTAGGTAGCCTTGTCTCTTTTTAACTGAATGTACAATCTGTTGATGAAGTTAAGATGTGATTCCTTTGTTGGATATAATGATTGCAAATATCTTGTGTACCAGGGCTTGCTTTTTCACTTTTAATAGAGTTTTGTAGATATAAATTAGTCTTATTCAGAAATTTTATTTTATTCCAAATGTGATGAGGTTTTCAATGGTACCTATTTTATCACAGATGTTGAATTTTATCAAATGCCTTTTCTGCATAAATGATGTGATCATATAGTTTTCTCCATTTTTTGTTAATATGATAAAATTATCGATTTTCCAGTGTTAAACTTGCACTCTTGGAATATACCATATTTGGCCATGATGTCCCACCCTTTTACATTTTGTGGGTTTGATTTTCTACTATTTTGTTTTGCATTTTTGCATTCATATTAGTAAAGATATTTCTCTGTAATGTTCTTTCATTGTAATGAACTTACCAATTTTTGTTTCAGAGACATGCTGCCCTCATAAAAGAAATTAAGAATTGTTATCTCTTCCTTTACTCTTTGAAATAGTGTAATGCTGTGAATATTTATTATTTTAGTGTTTCTTAGCATTTAGAAATACAGTGACTATGACCTGGAGTTTTCTTTGTGAGAAGACTTATTTACTTTTTTAATCATGCTTTGAGAAAGCCATGTTTCTGAAGGAATTTGTCCATTTATTCAGGGTTGTTAAATTATTGACAAAAGTTGTTCTTAATACCTTCCTCTCCTCTAGCAACTTTTTAAGTTCTATAGCACTTGCCGACATCTCTCTTCTTTCATTCTAAATATTGACAATTTGTGATGTTTCTCTTTATGCGGGGTAAATAGTTCTTGGAATTTATCATTTTTATTAAGTTTTACAGGAACTCAATTTTGGATTTCTTTACTTTTTCTATTGTATATTTTCTGCTTTGTTGATTTTTGTTCTTGTGTTCTTTTCCTTTTTTCTACTTTGGGCGTAATGTTCTTTTTCTAGCTTCTACGGTTGGAAGTTTATATTATTTATTTTAAACATTTCTTCTTTGTAACCTATGTCTTTAAACTAATCTCCACCTATTTCCAAATTTCTATCTATTCATTGCTTTAACTTCACCATTGTATGCTTATACTTTATTTTGATATACTTTACTCTCATTAATATTCAATTCTAAATGTTTTCTACTTTTCTTCATGATTTTTTTTTTGCCCCACATGTTTAGTGGTGTTATTTAAATGCCACATATTTGAGCATGTCTTACTTTTTTTATTGATGTCTAACTCAATCCAATTGTGATCATAGATTGTATCCTAAATAATTTCAAGCCATTGCAATTCACTAAGAGAAAATTCATTGCCCATTAGATGGCTCATTACATTGAATGTTTCGAATTAATGCAAACTGTAAAAGAATGCAGACTATTTAGTTGTGGATTATATTATTCTTTAAATGTCAACTAGATCAAGTTGGATAATACATTTTCAAATATCTTATATCCTTATTAATTCTTTTGTATGCTTGTTCTTTTATTATGTCCAACTAAAAATCCTTTTCTATTTTTCCTTTGTGTTTTATAAATTTTTAATTATCGTATTTTGGAGATAAGTTTTTTAAAAAACTCATTTAGGGATGTTTTGTCTTTCTGATGAAGTGAACTTGTGTCATTATAATGCCACTCTTTGCCCATGCTGACTTTTTGCCATTAAGCTTATTTTATCTAACACTTCCATAGCCAGATAGTTTTTAATGATTAGAATTTGCTTGGGATATTTTACAAAAATATTTCACTTTAAAGGCATGTCCTTAAAGTTTGTGCATGTGAATTTGTGTATAAATAACATATAGATTTTTAAATTCAGTCTGATGATCTTGACTTTAATTGAAGTATTAGGTCCGTTTCCTTACAGTAATTACGGACATGTTAAGTTTATGTCTCTCACCTACTAGTAGTTTTCTATTGTTTTCCTACTGGTTGTCTCGTCTTTTATTTTCACTTTCTTACCTCTTTTGAATAATGGAAGCTGCTTTAAATTTAATTTCACCTGGTCTCTTTAATTTTTAAATATCTGTTTGTTCTTTTGGGGTTTTTTAGTGTTTAGAGATTATATTATATATCTTCAACATATTGCATTCCACATACCCATAATAAACAAAGTAAGAATATTGCAACAAGATAATTCAATTTAATTTAATTTTATAGCCACATATTTTACATATATACATATATGTACAATTAATAGGCTTTTTTTAGGGCTGTTCTAGGTTCAGAAAAATACCCAGTGGAAAAGAGAATTGTCACATATCCTTAACTCCACACGCACAGCATCTCCCATTGTCAACATCCTACATCTGTATGGTACATTTGTTACAATCCATGAACATTGTACACATGGACACATCCTTAACAACCAAATCCATAGCTTACATTAAGGGTGACTCTTTGTGTTGCACATTCTATGAGTTTTGACAAATGTGTAATGATGTGCATCTATCATTATAGTGCCAATCAAAATTGTTTCCTTGCTCTGTGTTGCAATTATTTATCCCTCTTTTCTCTCTGACTCCCTGCCAACCACTGATGTTTTTTACTGTTTCCATAATTTTACCTCTTCCAGAATGTAATAATGGAATCCCCAGTACTATAGCCTTTTCATTTTGGCTCCTTTCACTTAGAAATTTAAGGTTCCTGGCCAGGCGCAGTGGCTCACACCTGTAATCCCACCACTCTGGGAGGCTGAAGTGGGAGAATCACTTGAGGTCAGGAGTTTGAGACCAGTCTGGCCAAAATGGTGAAACCCCCTCTCTACTAAAAATACAAAAATTAGCCAGGCATGGTGGTGGGCACCTGTAATCCCAGCTACGTGGGAGGCTGAGGTAGGAGAATCGCTTGAACCCGGGAGGCAGAGGTTGCAGTGAGCCGAGATCATGCCAACACTCCAGCCTGGGCGACAGAATGAGACTCCATCTCAAAAAAACAAAATCGAAAAGAAATTTAAGGTTCCTTTACTTTTTTTCATGACTTGATAGCTCATTTCCTTTTAGTGTTGAATATTTCATTGTATGGGATTTATTACTATATCTACATCTCTATCACGAAATATTATATTACTATTTTATTTACTTAAATAATTTCAGTCTCTATTTTTACAGGTTTATATTTATACAGATAAATTCTCTCTGCTCTTAGCTTATAAAAATTGTTTTCAATTTTGTCTTCATTTCTGAAGTGTATTCCTGATGGGTATAACATTCTACATTGACAGGCATTTTTTTTGCAGTAACTTAAGCATTTCATTCCAGTGATTTTTGCCTTCCATTGCTTCTAATGAGAACTAGACTTCGCCTTCTGTTACGTCTAACATCATTCTTCATGTCGTTCCCTCCCAAATTTTTTTCTGTGCTTGTTTTAAATAATTTCTCTTTATCTTTGGTTGTCAGCAGTTTGATTATGATATACCTAGATGTGCAATTCCTTTATGTTGGTTATCGCAGAATGTGAAGTGTTTTTTGGGTTTGTGAATTTATATCCTTTATCCATTTTTCAAACTCTCAAATATTTTCTCTTTATATATTTTCCCTATCTTATTTTCTCTGCTCCTCATATTGTGAGTCTGTGTTAGACTAGATCATTTTATAGTTTCCCAGGATCTGAAATTCTTCCCTGCTTTTTGAATTACTTTCTTTCCATGTTCTAGTTTGAAAAATTATAGTGGTAGTCTCTGCATTAGGAAAACATAATCTTCCAGTTTGTCCTCAGCTTATGATTGTGAATGTGTTATCAAATCTAGTATAACGATGGTTCAAGAAAGTATTAAGGGTATGCTCATAAAACACAGAAATGGAGGGGGAAAGAGCTTATTTAAATAAATAATGACAAATACTTTCCAAATTTGAAGAAAGATGTAAATATCAAAGTAGATGAAACTCAAGATTATCCAGTCAAATCCAATCCAAACAATACTAAATCAAGACTTACTGTAATCAAACTGTCAAAAATTAAAGATGAGAAGATCCAAAAAATAGCAAGAGAAAGGAAGCACATCACACACAAAAGAAATTCACGTTACATATCAGATTTCTCAGCAGCAGGCCAGGAAAATAGTGAGATGATATGTTCATAGCACTGCCAGAAAGAAAAAACAAAAAACAAAAAACAAAAAACAAAAAACAATAAAACAAAAAAACAAAAACCTGTCAACTAGGAATACTTCACTAGGCAAAGCTATACTTCAGAAATAAAGAAGAGATAAAGACTTTACCATACAAGCAAACCTGAATGAGTTTATCACCACTAGCCCACCCTTATAAGAAATACTAAAGGAAATTCCTCAGGATGAAAAAATAAAGAGACTAATTAGTAATATAAAAACACAGAGATGTATAAAACTCACTGATAAGAGTAAGTACGCAGTCAAATTCAGAATACTGTAATACAGCAATGGTGGTATGTAAATTATCTCTTTATTAAGAAGGTTAAAAGAGAAAACCTACAAAAAAATGGCTATAATAATTTGTTAAGAGGAACACAATATAAAAGGATGTAAACTGTGACATCAAAACACATGTAGGGGGAATAAAAAGGTAGGGTTTTTATGCAATCAAAGTTAAGTTTAATTCAAATCAAAGTTAAGCGCTTAAAATAGGCTATTATAATTAGATGATGTTTTATGTAGGCCTCACGGTAACCACACAGCAAAAACCAAAAGTTTAAAACATTAAAAAGTAAGAAATTAAAGCATACCTAGTTTAAACTGTTTTCTGTTGCTATAACAGAATACCACAGACTGGGTAATGAATAAGAGAAGTTTATTGAACTCATGGTGCTGGAGGCTTGAGAAGTCCGAGAATATGAGGCTGGCATCTGGTGAGGTCCTTTCTGTGCATCATGACATGGCAGGAGACATCAAATTGTGAGACAGAGCAAACACAGTAGTTCCGGTCTCTACTTCTTCTTATAAAGCCACTAATACCGTCATGGAGAATCCACCTTGATGACCTCATCTAATCATAATTACCACCCATAAGACATGACCTCCAAAAGCCATCAGCATATGAATTTTGGAATTTCATTTCCAAGACAGGAAATTTGGAGAACACATTCAAACCATAGCACTATTACTACAGAAAACCATATAATCACAAAGGGAGACAGTGAGAAAGGAAGAAAGAAACAACGAATCCATATTTTAAAAATACAGAAAACAATTAACAAAGCAGAAATATATAAAGAATTGTTACAATTCAACAAAAAAGAAAAGTAACCCAATAAAAATGGGTTAAGTATTTCAACACATATTTCTCCAAAGGAGATATATTATCAATGACTAATGACCTCATGAAAAGATGCTCAAGATCATTACTAATTAGATCATTAGTCATTAGGCATTGAGAAACAAAATCCAAAACCATAATGAGATATTGCTTCACAAGCACTATAAATAATCAATAAAATGGAAAATAAGTATTGGCAAGGATTGAAAGAATCCGAACTTTTCAAACACTGATGATGGGAATGTTAAATGGCACAGTTCCTTTGGAAATTAGTTTAGAAGTTCTTCAAAAAGATGAAAAATAGTTTGTCATATTGCCCAAAAATTCCACTTCTAGATATATACCCAAGAGACAAAACAACATATGTTCATTTAAGAACTTGAACACAAATGTCCACAGCATGATTATTCATAATATCCGAAAGGTGGAAACAGCTCAAATGTCCATCAACTGCTGAACAGGTTAATATAATGTTGCTTGTTCATTCAGTAGGATTTCAGTCAATAAAATAGAATGAATTACTAATAATGTTAAACCTAGATAGATCTTATAAACATCAAGTTACATAATTTTTCATTCATAAAGGAAAGTCCTTCCTAAAAGGCCCTACCTCTTAATACTATCACACTGGGGATTAAGTTTCAACATTTAATTCTGAGGAGACACAAACATTCAGATAATTGCATTGGTGTTTGGTGTAGCTGTTTCTTCTTTTTTTCTTTGCTTTATCTCTTTCTTTTTTTTTTTTCTTTTTTGACAATTTGCATGAAATAATCTGTTTCCATTCTTTTACTTTCAACCTATTTGTGTCTGAATTTAAACTCTATTTCTTATGGAGACCATATAGTTGGATTTTATTTATTTATTTATTTTTCTAGTCTCTTCCTCTTGATTGGTGAGTTTGAACTATTGATTGACAGATAATACAATTGCTGATGAGGTAAGACTTAACTCTATCATTTTGCTTTTTTTTTTTTTTTTTTTGGTATGTGTTTAAGATTTTTTTCCCTCTATTCATTTATAGCTTTTTTTTTTTGGTCAAATAGATATTTTCCAGTGTACTGTAATAATTCCCTCATTACTTCTTTTAACACATTTTTGAATGTTTTTGTAATAGGTTCCCTGAGAATTAAAATTAACACATTAATTTATAACAATATAGTTCAGATTAATACCAACTTAATTTCAGCTGTATACACCAATTTTGCTCTTATAAAGCCCCATTTCTCTCTCCTGTCCTTTGGATGCCAAATAAAATATACACCACCTGAAATGTATTTATAATGATTGCTTTTGAAATTGTCTTTTAAATCAGATAAAATAAAAAGCATTAGAAACAAAAATGTATTTATACTGTGAATTGTGTTACCTACATATTTACCACTGTCTCCTGTCTTTATTTCTTCATGTGGATTTTAATTACTGTCTAGTTTCCTTTCATTTCAACTTGAAGGACTTTCTTTAGTATATCTTATAGGGTAAGTCTGCAAGAAGCAAATTTCTTTTTTGTTGTTTATATGAAGATATCATTATTATCATTTTTGAAGGAAAGTTTCACAAAATGTTGAATTTTTGGTTGACATAGTTTATTTTTCAGCACTTTGAGTATGTCACCCAATTATCTCTAGATTCCATGGTATACAATGAAATCATCTTTGAATCTTACTGAGGATCTTCTGCAAATAATGAGTTGCTTCCTTCTTGCTATTTTCAAGATTATCTCTGGCTTTTGACAGTTTCATTATTATGCATTAGTTATGGATGATTGAGTTTATCATTCTTGGAGTTTGTTGAGCCCGTTAGGTGTGTAGATTATTGTTTCTCATCAAATGTGGAAGTTTTCAGACCTTATTTCTTCAAATATTCTTTATGCCTTTTTATTTCTTCCCTCTCTTTTAGGACACCTATTGTATGTTTGTAAGTCTGATTGTGTGTCACAGGTCTGTGAAATTGTCATTTTCCTTTCCTTTCCTTTCCTCACCTGAATTTCTTCAATTGATGTCTCTTTAAATTCTTTCTTTGCTTTGAAACAAAAGCAACAAATACTGTATGTTCTCTTACAGTAGGGAGCTAAATATTGGGTACACAGGGACATAAAGATAGGAACAAGCAGCCCTGGGGAATGCAAGAGTGAGAAGGGAGGAAGGGAGGGAGACCAGGGTTGAAACCATGATTGATAGGTTCAGTCATAATCCAAACCCCAGCACTGTGCAATATACCTTTGGAACTAACTTACACATGTGCCCCCAAGATCTACAATAAAAGTTCATTTAAAAAAAGAAATGGGGAAGCAGATTTTTATTTAAATAAATAAATACGTTCACTGCTTCTCTTCTGCCTGCTCAAAGCTGTTGTGAAGCCTTTCTAGTTAATTTTTTCTTTGAGTATTGTACTTTTTAATACCAGAACTTTTTTTTTGATTGTTTTTTTATAATTTCTATTCTTTTCTTGATATTCTCTATCTGGTGAGTCATGATTTTCATACTTTCTTTTAATTATTTAGACATGGTTTCTTTTAGGTCTTTGAATATATTTAAAATAGCTCATTTCGTGTCTTTGTCTAGCAAGATCAACATTTAGGATTCCTCGGGGAAAGTTTCTACTGCTTGTTTCTTTCTTGTGTATGGACCATAATTTTTCTGTATGTCTCATAAATTTGGCTGAAAATAGAACATTCCAAATGATATCATACAGCAACTCTGGAGGTCAGATTCTTCCTTCCTCCTGAGGATTACTATGACTTCTGCTTGTTATAATAGTTGTTTGTTTAGAAGCTTTCCTCAAATCGTTCTGCAAAGTCTGTATCCATTGTTGTGTGCGGTCACTGAAATCTCTACTCAGATTTGTGGTCAGCTAATAATTAGACAGAGCTTATTTTAAATGTCTGGTGCCAACAAGCCTCCCAATGGGCTCTGTGTGCCTACTCTGTGATATCTTCAACACTGAACCAAACTGCCGAAAATCTTAGCCTTCACCGCTTGCTTGCTCAGAGCTTCAAGGTCAGCCAGAGATAAGAGTTTAGGGCCTTCTCTTGGTCTCAGGTATCTTCTGTGCGTGTGGATAGCCCTACACATCCTTGTTGCCTTTCAGAGTTTAGATTTTCAAAGCTTCTGTGAATATGTCACTCCCTGATGCCTTCTGTTAAATATTTTGGTCTGTCTGTTGTTTGTTCAAACTGTTATCCATTGCCTCAGGCTGCTGAAAATTTAAAACACCTGCCTGTAAATTGTTTTTTACAAAGGATCCTGGGAAGAAAAGCTTTTTGTATACACCTTCTAGTTTTGTATACACCTTCCAGTTCAATCTAATACAAGCATTCTTGCAAGTGGAGTCTTCTGGAGAATGACCAAACAGGTCAAATAATCCTTGAAGCTCCATGTCTGTTGTGCTTCCTCCAATGCCTACCAGGCTGCACTAGAAATGCAGGCTGTTATTTTTCAAGGACATTGTAGATCTGGAGAGTGATAGATAGGCTAGGACAGATTAAAATACTACGAAGTTTACTGTTCTTACTGAGATTTAGCTGTCTGTCTTGAATAAATGTCATCTGGGTGGCTGCAAGCCTTTGAATTTCCAGAGTTATGAAAAGTTGATTCTGAGAAATTTTGACATTTGCTTATTGCTTATGGAGAAAAGAATTTTCAAAGATTAATATACCGCGACTTCTGACGATGCCCTATAGTCATGTAGAACTATTTTTTAAACTTTGTATAGGTCAGGGAACATAACAAAGCTATTCTGTTAGTTTTACCATTATTGAAAGTTATGTTTTATGCACAATTCAATGTGAATACACATGAATCTGTATTTTTTGCCTTTCCTTTCTTAGATATATAGTCTTCTTTTTCTGGAGTATGAAATTTAAATGTACTTTTGTATTTACCTCAAAAACTCAAGCTCTAGTGAATCAAATATCACTATCATGAGTAGTAATAGGTCTCTAACCCAATAGTTTAAGGGAAAGATAGCTATATTAACATTTATTGAGAAGTGCAACAACTCAAAAGTTTGGGCAGACCAGCAATTTACCTGACTCTACTTCTTTAAGAGTTTCCCCATCGATTACTGAATACCCTTTGTGTCTTTTTCCTTCAATTACCCTGGAAGAACCATGTATGAATAAGTGTCGTCCTGTTTTGAAGGGGGTCTCCCCTAGGTCTGGTCTGACCTTTGGTAGTCAATTAAATTTAGACATAAGTGCTCCTTCTTTAGATTTGGATCTCCTGTTAGGAAACCTGCTGGGATGAGTGAATTATTAGTAGTTAAGGTTAAATCATCTTTTTCTAGCAAAATAGCCTTATATTTCAGGATTCTGAAGTCAGCAAGCTACCTCCCAGCTTTTTGATTTAGTACTGCTCTAACTTGGCAGGGTGTGCTTACAGTTAACTTTGCCTTAAAAGTTAACTTTCTGCTTTCTTCAACTAATATTGCTGTAGTGGCAACAGATTGAATGCATTGAGACCCATTGAGGTGACAGGGTCTAAAACATTTGATAAGAAGGCTACAGGCTGCTGGCAGCCACCGAATTCTTGGGTAAGCATTCCTATAGCCACTCCATTATTTACATTGACAAAAAAGACGGAAGGGCTTTTCTGGAGAAGGCAGAGCTAACACTGGGGCAGTCATAAGTCTTTCTTTTAATTCCTCAATTTGGTCGACTTCCTCAGAAGTCCACAGGACTCAGATTTTTCTTGAGTACGCTTCTGGTATAGCAACTTACTGCGTAAGGTATATGAGTCAATCCATGAGCAGCAGTATCCAACTAATCCTAGAAACTTTCCGAGCTCTTGCTTCGTTTGAGGCAAGGGTAAAGACACAATGCCTTCAACTCACTCCAGACCTATTCTCCGCTTGCCTGCACTTATTAAATGGCCTAAATATTTGACCTCAGATTCTACATACTGAAGCTTTTTCTTTGAGACTCATGATCCCTCAGAGTGTAGATGATCAAGGGTATGTATGGAAAAAGTGTTTACTTTTTCTACAACCTCTCCTGATATGAGGATATCATCAGCATACTGGAGTATGCATATGTGCTTTGGAACAGAAACCTTTTCTGGCACTTATTCTAGACTCTGACTAAACAGGTTGGATGTGTCTGTGAACACTTGGAGCAAAACTGTTCACTGATACTGTTGTTTTCACCCTGACTGGAGGGCTTCCCAGTCAAAGGTGAATATGTCTTGGCTATTTTCAGCTATGGGGCAAAAAGTGTCTTTTATGTCTATCACAGTAAAACATTGGTGATTATATGGAATTTTACTGAGAATAGTGTAAGGGTTAGGGACAACAGGGCAAGTGGTTTGGACTATTTGGTTGGCAGCTCTAAGATTATGTACTAACTGGTATGGTCTGTCTGATTTCTTGACGGGCAGTATTGGGGGTTATAAGGAGACACACAAGGCTCAAGAAGCCCATTTTTCATGAGACTTTCAATTATGGGCTTTAACCTGATCTGTCCTTCTAAAGGGATAGGGTATTGCTTCCTCCTCAACACTTCCTCGGGGCTTTTTAGCTTGATGTGGGTTGGGGGAATGTGAAGTTTTCCTCAGTTTCCTTCTCTGGACCAGACATCGGGGTGAATACATTTCTCATTTGCGGTGGTGAGTAAATTTAATGAGGTGAGGAATCCTTTTGGACTAACTTGTAAGCCTATGTCTAACTTCAACATTAAGCCTCTTCCTAATAAGTTAGTTCCTGCCTCAGGGGGTCAACAGAAATTGGATATGAGTCAATCGTTCTTGGTATTTAACTTCTGTATTTTCTAAGACTTTTGCTTTAAATCCTTCTCCTTTTACCCCAGAGACTAAAAGGTCTTCTGAAGAGCAGGCAATGTTAGATGAAGGAAAACAAACGGAGGAGCGAGTGGCCCCTGAATTAACTAGAAAGGTGATAAACTCATGATTGGGTCCCAATTCTAAATTTATCAAGGGCTTCTGGTGGGACTTGAAGTAAAAGAGACAGAGTTCCTGACCGCCCTCAAAAGGCATGAGGGGCAGGGCTTCTTTCTCTCTTTCTAATTTGGGACATTCTCTTTTGAAGTGGCCTGCCCTTCCACATCTGTAACACCTATCTTGTCCTTCTTCTCTCCCAGCTCTAGGATTTTGTGACTTTGTTCCCTCGTACTCTTTAGAGACTCTGGTAGATGAGGGCCTGGTTCCTCTAGAACCAGGTCTTTTAAACAGCGGTCTGGACCCTTTGTAGTTTTTGGCCTCCTGGAAACTTTGTTTAAAAGTATGTGGATTTGGGGCCACCCGCTAGAAAGTGAATAGCATAAGTTTTGCCTTTTGTTTTGTTTCTTTTTATGTCTTCTAACATGTACTTTTTGAGCTTCTCTGAGAAGTTCACTCAGAGGTTGGCCTTCCCAATTTTTTAATGTTTGTAACTGTTTTGAAATATTTAACCAACTCTTAGTGACGAAGTGGAGTTTTAACAGTCCTTGTCCAAGGGGGTCTTCTAAGTTTAGGGCTGAATATTGTTTCATTTGGTCCTTCATTTTGTCTAGAAATTTCATAGGCCCCTCATCGTTTTCCTGTTGTATATCAAGTGCTTTTAGAAAGGTTGTGGGTTGGGGTACAGATGTCCTAATTCCCTTTATTATTATTTCCCTTAGGTCTTGCATATTTTCCTGGTGAGCTGGGTTATTATTGCCCCACCAGGGCTCTCGGCCGGGAAACTTTTGATCCGCGGTAGGAACATCTTGACCGGGAGCTTGTTCATGCTCTCAGATTGCCATAGCAGCCCCATGGATCATCCCTCTCTCTTCCCCAGAGAAGAGAATGCCCAGAATGGACACTAACTCGACCCAGGTGTATAACTGAAGTCCCAGGAATTGATTAACTTGATCTGCTACCCCATAAGGGTCATATAATAATGGCTTGAGTTCCTTCCTTAAATGCTGGACTTCTGAACTAGTTAAGGGAGCACTTACAAAGTCAATGGCCCCCACTCCCTGTGGTACTTCTTTCAAGGGGAAGAGAGTCAGAGCTGCCTCCTTAGATGTGCAGGGAAATGGGAAATTTTGGATATCTCTTTTACATTGTTCTACTTCATGTTGGAGTCCCTTTAGGGAGGGGCACTTAGGCTGAGAGCGAACAGGTTCATGGGTGATGATTCCCAGGAATCAGGATTGTAAGGAGGAGAAATAACGTGGACAGGGGAAGAATCTGGGGCAGGATCTGGGGCGGCAGCTGCCCAAGGGGAAGTATTGAGGGCACTGAGTGGGGGAAGGCGGTATAGGGGATCTCATGCACTGGAGTCCTTTGGCATGGGAACTAGCTTTTCTGAGTCTTCATTGTGGGGTGCTAGATTGGGTGTTTCCCTAGTTTTTTTAAGGGATAGAGGAGGACAGGTCCCTCTCTCCAACAAAGAGCATAGTCTAGTTTCTCTTGAGACACTGGACTTTTTTCATTTACATGTCAAATTAGGAGTTGACACATCACAACCTCATTCGACCCAAAATTTGGCCAGAAGATTGAGGGTTTAAGGAGGGAACTCTGGGTCCAAACAAAACAGCAATATTTTATCATTTGTTGTTTGTTCTTATGTTTAGTTCTCTTGTTTTTCCAATATTTTAACATGAGACCTAGGGGACAATTTGGGGAAATATCTTTATTGCTCTTTTATCCTTTTTACTTCCCATTGTGCTTGGAGTATTTCCCATGTTGGGTCCTAGTTAGGCTCAGTTTTTCGTATTAGAAATCTCTTGCCTGTCCTTCCCTGGAGGCTTATTAAGGCTCATTTCCCTTGTACGAGGAATTCCTTGTCTATCCTTCCATGGAGGCTTATTAAGGCTCAATTCCTTTGCATGAGGTATCTCTTGCCTATCCTTTAGCCCCACCTGCTGGAAGTTCCTGGCACCTTTCTTTTGCTTCGTCTGCTCTGGCCGCTTCCCTTGCAGGAATATTTCAGGTCCCTCTTAGCATTGATGGCAGGTCAGTATAAACCCCTGATGGGACCTCCCAAGGGCCGCCCTAAGCCATATGAGGTGACCACAGAACTGCAGATTGGACTCACTCACTCCGCACAACAGTAGTGCTTGCTACCATTCACACACTTTTAACCTCCAGAATCCGGAACACCAAGGAAGTACTTTGTCGCCCCTGAGACTTTTCTTAACTTGGTCTTTGCAGAGTTTACCTAGTCGCTGCGGTACTTGAGCCCGCGTTTCCCAAGCTGCCAGTTTGTTTTTTTTCTGCTTTGCTGAGAGTCTGAGTTTATTCGTCAAACTGGGTGGGTCTCGATTCCTCACCTTGAGGCCACCGCAACAAGGTGACGGGGCGCGCCTCCCCACGGTAAAGTACTGGAGACCCCTCCCCAGAGGAGAATGGGCTCCCTGTATGGGCCACCAAAATTGTTACAAATGAATTTCCGTTGCCGCAAAAGAAATAGCACTCAAACATAAATTTAGTTTCCTCAGCAAGGCAATTTACTTTTGCAAAAGGATGCTGCTCGTGTCAATTAAGATAGCAAGTGCACAACAAACAAAGGAGACCAGGGAGTTTTTATATCCTTAAAGCGATCCCCATGTCTGTGTCCTTCCCCATGGGCTGGGGTCAGACCACACAATCTGAGCTGACCCAATTGGCTACTTGTAAGTATATTTCTACATATGGAAGGGAGGGGGATGTGAGGTACAGTGGTGGAGTGCGTGAGACGTGCAGTTTCAGGGGAAAAATGGGTTCAGGTAAACAAGGGAACAGATGTGAGTTACTGATTAGAACTCAGGGGAGGTTGCGGCCCACATCATGCACACAGTTACTGTTTACAGTAACTAGGGGCAAGGAGAAACAAGAAAGTTGAGTTTGAGAACAAAGGGTAAGGAAGTTAACAGTCTAAACCTTTTGAAGAGAAACTCAGAAAGATTCATTGTATTTTACATGTATTTGAGTACCTGCTTTCAATTCTTGTGAGAGTATACTTGAGGTTATATGGTATTTTTATGTCTAACTTTTTGAAGAATAGCCACACTTTCCACAGTGGCTAAACCATTTTTCAATCCTAACAGCAATATATGAGGATTCCAATCTTGGCAGTATTTGTTTCTTCTTTTCTTTCTTTAATATAGCCATTCAAGTAGATGTGAAGTGATATCTAACTGTAGTTTTGATTTGCATTTCCCCAGTGACTATGATATTGAGTGTGTTCTCATGTGCTTATTTGGTAGTTTGTATATCTTTGGAAAATTACCTGTTAAAGTCTTTGGACACTTTTTAATTGGGTTCTTTTTTTGCTGTTCAGTGATAAGACTTAGTTATATATCCTGGATTCTAGATCCCTTATGTATATATAAATAATATATATTTTATTAATATCTAAATATGGTATTATCTTCCATTCTATAGGTATTATTTCACTTTCCTGATAATGTCCTTCAATACACAAATATCCATGAAAACAGGATATTTATTTAGTTTTTCTTAAATTCATTGAGCAACATTTTATAGTTTTCAGTGTACATAAAAATCACTTACTCCTTGGTAAAATTTATTCTTTCTTCCAATCCTGATGGCTTTTTTTTTTTTTTTTTTCATTTTGCTCTGGCTGGAACTTTCAGTATAATGTTAAATAGCAGTAGTAAAAGTGAGCATTTGTTCCTCGATCAAAATTGTGAACACCAAGTATCTGAGACAGGTCTCAATCAATTTAGTCATATATCTTGAGTGTGTGGAGCTTAGCACTTGCATACAGCTTCCCAACCTCAAAGGAACAATAATGAAGGATAAAGTAAGAGATTTCTAGATAAACAAAAACTGGGAAAGTGTTTTATTACCATTGCCCTGCCAAAGATACTTTGGAAATCTTTCCAAATAAAGGAAAGGACACTAGACAGTAATTCAAAGCTGTATGTAGAAATATAGAACACTGGTAAAATTAATTACATAAATAGATACAGAGGATGACATTATTTTTAATTTTTGGTTTATAACTTCTCTTTTTCTTTACTACCTGATTTAAAAGACAAATGTATAAAATAATTACAAATCTATGTTGTTAAGCACATAATGCTTAAAATGTAATTTGCAACAATAACCAAAACACAAGGATGGGAGGTAGTTAGAGCTATGTAGGAACAGAGTTTTTAAATACTGTAGGGGCTAAGTTGGTTCTAATTCAAAATAGATTATTGTATATTTTAGATTGTGAATTATAATCCTCAGGGTAATTACTAAGAAGATAACAAACTGTGCCATATAAAGAAACGTACACAAACAGAAAAAAGAAGGCAAAGTAATACCCTAGAAATTCAAACACAACAGAACACAGCAATAAAAGAAATACTAAAACAAATACTAAATAGTAAATAATAATAAATACTAAAAAAAATTATTGTAGATTTATATAGAAAGGCAGGAGTCCTTTTTTAACAGTAACTATTTTAAATGAAAATGGATTCAACTCTTCAATTTAAAGGAAGAGATTAGCAGAAGGATAAAATAACAAACAAACAAAATGACCAAATTATTTATTGTTTAAAAGAAACCCATTTTAGATCTAAAGACACAAACAGGTAAAAAGTGAAAAGATGTAAAGATATTCCATGAACATAGGAATCAAAAGAGAGCTCTGGTGACTATCAGACAAAAGAGACTTTAAGTAAAAATTGTTACTAGTGACAAGTGCAGTTTACATGGATGAAATAGTTTTCTCATCTAGAAGATATAATAATTATAAACAAATACTACCTAACAACAGAACCTAAAAGTACATAAAATGAAATCTAAAGGGAAAAATATACAGTTCTACAATAATAGTGGACAATTTCAATACCTGACCTTCAATAACGAATAGAACAATGAGACAAATTACCAATAAGAAAATAGAGGACTTGACAACACTATACCCTAACTGAATCTAATAACACATACAGAACACTGCACTCAACAATAGCAGAGTGTCAATTCTTCTAAAGTACACTTGGGACATTCTCCAGCATAGACCATATGTTTGGTTGCAAAACAAGTCTCAATAAATTTAAAAATATAGAAATTATACAAAATATTTTCTCTGACCACAACAGAATAAAAACTAAAAATCAAGAAGAGAAGGAAAACAACAACTCACAATATGTGGAAAGTAAACATCACTCTTACCTAAAATGCCAAAGAAGAAATCCCAGGGGAAACTGGAAAATACTTAGAGATAAATATAAATGAAAATGCAATTACCAAAACTTATGAGATGCAGCGAAAGCAGTGCTCAGACAGAAATTCATGGCTGTAAATGCCTAGATTAAAAAGGGTAAAGATCTCTGATAAATCACCTAAATTTACACCTTCAGGATCTGAAAAAAGAAGAACAAAATAAATTCAAGACTAGCAAGAGAAAGGCACTAGAGGTTAGTATAAAGGTTAGAGCAGAGATAAATGAGATAGAGAACAGAGAAACAATAGAGAGTATCAAAGGTTGGTTATTTGAAAATATATTTGAAAAATATCGATTAACCAAGGGAAAAGAAAAAGAAATCTTGAATTACTTACACCAGTGATAAGGACAAGACAGAACATTTTTGCACTTAAGGCCTGATTGGTTATGTTTAAATGTAACCTCTACATGAGAGGACCAAAAGAACACCTTATTTAGCAATTTAAAAAAGCAGAATAAAAACACATACAATGATCTGGAAACAGTAAAGAATGCCCACTTTAATAATAATAATAATAATTTTTTATTAATTTTACATTTGCAAAATATATTTATGTCACTTTTCTTCCTCTTTGGTTCATTTTATACAACTCAGATGGCTCTGCTTTTGTTCATCAAGTGTCACACTAAAGTAAATAAATATGTTAAATTATGTAGGTTTTCTGTAATAAACCCAAACCAGTAGAGCTAGATTTAGTTGCTCCAGCAGTCTTATTTGCAACTCATTCCAATGGTTGAAACAATTATTTATTTTTATAATTTTTAAAAACTTTAGCCAGATAAGCTATTGTGTGTGTGTGTGTGTGTGTGTGTGTGTGTGTGTGTGTGTATACATAGAAGTTTGCTAGAGCAGTGTGAGAGACTGAGTACCACCTCCCAGAGAGAGGTGAGACAAACAAGCTTACATAATGGTCCAGCCAACCCTTAAAAGACTTAAGCGGTCAAAGACTCAGTTACCCCCAAAATAAACCAGAGGCTGAGCAATGGGGGAATTAGGGGATCTATCACCACAATGAAGGGTCAGTGACTGACAAACGTTTAGAAAGCAAAGACTAAACGCATTCCCGTTACACTGGAGGACACAGAGCAACAGGAGCCACTTTTCAGGCAGAGATCAGGGAATGCAATCCATCTTGCATCTGCAGCTGAGGGTCCCTGGCACCTCCTCAGAGGACACTGGTAGCATGTCAGTGGTCCTCCACTTCACCGAGTGACAATGTCTTAAGGGTCCCAGAGTGTGAACCTGGGCATCCCTCTTACTGGTCCCAAGGGTTCCTCCCAAAACGGATACTATTCCTTCCGGAGGCTTGGCCAAATCTATTACTAGCCTTCCACATTCAACTCAGCCCCAGAAAGGGAGTCTCTTTTTGTCCCGTGGGGTCTCTGAGTTTGAGGTAATGCCAATGTACTGGAGGTTGTAGAAAATAACCTATGTAGTGGGGCAGTCACTTTAAAACTTAAGCAATCTACATGCAATATTAGCTAGTGTTTTAATCTCAGTAACACTTTTTACCAAAATAGTTTCTCCACACAACTTATAATGTATAGGGCAAATTTTAAAATACTGCTGGAAATGGCTGGGCACGGTGGCTCACACCTGTAATGCTAGTACTTTGGAAAGCTGAGGCAGGTGGATCACTTGAGGTCAGGAGGTCCAAACCACCATGGTGAAACCCCGTCTCTACTAAAAATGCAAAAAATATTAGCTGGGTGTGGTGGCGGATGCCTGTAATCTCAGCCACTTGGGAGGCTGAGGCAGGAGAATTGCTTGAACGGGGAAGATGGAGGTTGCAGTAAGCTGAGATCACCTACTACACTCCAGTCTGGGAGACAGAGCGAAACTCTCTCAAAAAATAAAAATAAAAATAGATAAATAAATTGCTGGAATATAATATGTTTTAAATTTCAGTGTTGAAATTCCTATGGGAAATAAAAGGTGACACACTGCTTTTCCACTTTCTATTTCATGTCTGTGGCTTCAAGTGCAAAAAAAGTTCTCTCTTGCTGCTTGTCACTGGTATAATGATTATTTTGTTTTCCTGGCTTTGCTCTTAGGAACATGAACCTTTTTGTGGCTTTATGGTAATGGAATATTTCTAGTTGTTTAATCTCAAGAAAATATTTTTACACTGTGTAAGTGATGATTGTTTTCAGTTTAAATGATTGGTATTAGTGTATATAAAGTAAAATTATCTCAAAATTTATTATTTTTCCTGTTATTTTTAAACACTGAAAAATAAATGGAAATCTATAAACCTTTAGTCATACTCAGCCAGTTAAGAGTTTTTCTTTCAGATTTTATCATCAAGAGTTGCTTATAAATATTTATGACATCAAACTCTTCCAAGATTAGTCATCTTAAAAAAATGGGACATGAGTCACAAACTGGTTTGGTTTTTCGATAATTCTTGATGTGAATTCCACCTTCACTTGACCATGTATTCACATGAACATACTCTCTCTCTTATTCCTTGTTACCAAACTAATCTGAGAGAACGTGGACTCGTCACATCATCATTATCATGCTTAAAATACTTAAAATACTTTAAATGATTCCTTTGCTCAACAGACTTTGTTTTGGTACAGTGGAGTCATAACTGGTAAGATGGGTAGGTTTTAAAGACTGTGCCTAAAGACAAAATTGAGCATGCTCAAAATGATCCTTGAACATCTCCTAAATTACCAATAAAGTTCCCTTTACTGCAGTAAAAAAATAAAGATCAACCTGGTGGTCTTCCTGCCTGCTCTGTGTCGTAAAATTTGGTGCCTTATTACATTATCAAAGGGAAGGCAAGACTGGGTTGTCTAGTCCACAGGAAGACCTGCACCACTGCTGCCTTCACAGGGGTTAACTCAGGAGACAAAGGAGCTTTGGTTAAGCTGGCAGAAGCTATCACGACAGATATGATGAGCTCTGCCGTCAGTAGGGAGGCAATGTCCTGGGTCCCAAGTCTGTGGCTCACATTGCCAAGCTCAAAAAGGCAAAGGCTAAAGAACTTGCCAGTAAACTGGGTTAAATGTACACTGTTGAGTTTTCTGTACATAAAAACAATTAAAATAATACAAATTTTCCTTCCAAAAAAAAAAAAAGGAATCTAGAAAGAGAACCACAAAATAACCTCAAAAAGTACAGGAAAGTAAATAACAAACTGAAAACAGAAATGAATGAATAAAAAAATAAAATATACAAGAGAACATTTTTAAAAGCTGGAATTACAGGCATGCACCCCCACGCCCAGCTAAATTTTGTATTTTTAGTAGAGATGGGATTTTCACTATGTTCACCATGCTGATCTTGAACTCCTAGCCTCAAGTGATCTACCCACCTTTAGCTTCCCAAAGTACTGGGATTATAGGCGTGAGCTACCGCTCCTGGCCGCAGTTAAGTACTTCTAATTCTGCTGAAGCATCAGACAAATCAGCTTTTACTGTTGTGGCTGAGGTAATGGTCCTTGTTATAGGGTAAAGTAAGGCTGTCCTGACATGCTGAAACAAGAGTTAATAACATCGAAAACTAAGCCATTACAACAATTAGACTACACTAACTACACCTGAATTAAGACTATTTGAGAAAACATGAGCTGGATTATTCCACCAGAAAACGAAAATGATCCTTCACTAGCTGAGGTTCTGGATGGCATGAAAGAAACAAAACAAAATGTATAGCAGAAACAGTGTCTCTGTCAGCTCAGACTGCTTTTTAAAAATATATCATAGACTGGGTGACTTAAAAAACAGAATTATTTTCTCTTGCAATTCTAGAGATGATTTGGTTCTTGGTGAAAGCTCTCTTCCCGGCTTGCAAGTGACCTCTTTCTTGGCGCATCTTGGCATGGTAGAAAGAGGAAGGTCTGGTGTCTCTTACTTTCCTTAAAAGGGCGCTGATCCCATCACCAGAGTTCAACCTGCATGACCTAGTCACTGCCCGAGGGCCCTACTTCCAGACACTTTCACTTTGGGAGTCGGGGTTTTAACACATGAACTTTAAAAAGACACAAACATTCAGCCCATAACAAAAGAGGAAGCTAAAAACATCAACTGTTGCCTAGTTACCCATTTCAGAAAAGACTTTTAACAGCTATGTGTAAGTCTCCTCTTATTTCCTTTCTCATTATACATGAAGATTGACATTTGTCAAACTTACGGTTCATTCTTTAATTAGAGAACATGCAGGCCAGTTAACTCCCAGAGATGAGGGCAGTGACTGAGGAAGCTTTGTGTGTCCCTTTCTGAGAAGATGAATGTGTCCTCATTTGCATGAGCAATGATGCCTTTTAGGAAGTCAGTTACGTGTAAACAGTATGTTGCATGAAAGTTTAAACACAGCCGGGTGTGGTGGCTCACGCCTGTAATCCCAGCACTTTGAGAGGCCAAGGTGGGCTGATTGCCTGAGGTCAGAAGTTTGACACCAACCTGGCCAACATGGCAAAACCCCATTTCTACTAAAAATACAAAAATTAGGGTGTTATGCCCAGACCGTTTATTCCCCGAAGAAGACCACCAGAGTCTAGAGTCAAAGCTAAGCAGCAAGGATCTTTATTACAGGTTCGAACCTGGAACTCTCCCTCGCTCGTGAAACGAGACGGGCAGGAGAGCTCCCCCACTCAGCTCCGAACAATGTTATATAGTCTAAGAAAAGTGGGCATAGAGTTATTATACAAATCAGATATATGATTGGCTAGTGTTTGAACAAGGCGATTTGGCTAACTATGATTGGTTCCTGCCATTTCTGATATTTTGGTTCAAACTTTGAGGCGGGAGAGCAGGTTTATGGCAGCAAGAGTTTATCTTACTTAAACACGTCTTGTGACCTTGCCTCAGAACTTACAAAATCTCTGGTATGTGCAAAACAAAATCTCTGGTACGTGCAGAAAACCAGGTACTCACAGAACTTATGAAATCTCTGGTATGTGCAAAGATTAGAGAGCAGAACAAGGGTGTAGCGGGTGGGGGGCGGGTACACATCTATCTTTGTGTCCTTTCAAGGGCCGGGAGCGGTGGCTCATGCCTGTAATCCCAGCACTTTGGGAGGCTGAGGCAGGCGGATCACCTGAGGTCGGGAGCTGGAGAACAGCCTGATCAACATGGAGAAACCCCATCTCTACTAAAAGTACAAAATTAGCTGGGCATGGTGGTGCACCTGTAATCCCAGCTACTCAGGAGGCTGAGGCAAGAGAATCACTTGAACCCAGGAGGCGGAAGTTGCGGTGAGCCGAGATCGCGCCACTGCACTCCAGCCTGGGCGACAGAGCGAGACTCCGTCTCAAAAAAAAAAAAAAAAAAAAAAAAAAAAATATATATATATATATATATATTAGCTGGGCGTGGTGGCACACGCCGGTAATCCCAGCTACTCAGGAGACTAGATCAGAGAATCACTTGAACCTGGCAGCTGGAGGTTGCAGTTAGCTGAGATTGCACCACTGCACTCCAGCCTGGGTGACATAGCAAGACTCATCTCAATAACAGCAACAACAACAACAACAAAAATGTAAACACAAATAAAAGGGTATGTTTATGATTATTTGCCAAAAAAGAGAATGCACCAAATAGTATCTGTCATATCTCAGCTTCAGTTTCCTATCGAAACCCTGCTTGTCCTCACGGCTGTATTCCCCAAAATCCTTTGCCAGTTCACTTTTTTTTTTGTGGGGATGGGTGGGGGGGTTCTGCCAATGGGAAACAATCACAGGAAATATGATAATGGCAAGAGGAAAAAAAATTTTTTCTAATATTTGACAGTGGCAGATACAGTGGTAAAAGGAGAGGCAGTGAAATGGAAGGAATGACGAGAGTGAGCAGAGAGCGTAGACTCAGGATACATAGTGTGGTTCTGACTGCAATGGCATCTTGTGAAGCAGTTGCAAGCTCTGAATAATATTCTTACTTTTGTTCTATTTCTGGGGACCGTAGTAGCTTCCTGCAGTTGTCACTGATTATGTAATTTTTATTTTCCTCCAGAGCCTCCAAAACTCTATATAACCAATAATTTATAAAATTCTGGAAGATCTATCAAGAAAGTTTTAAAGTGTAACCTAAAGCTTACAAAACTCACTGCCTCACCCCCGACTCCTCCCTCTCACAGTTTTTAGGCACAGATGACTTCGACTATGTATATACTAAAAATCAAAGGAAAAGATATTTGAACCTTAAACAAATCCTTCAAGACATTAGAAAAGCAGGAGGTGGTCCATAAATACCTTTTATAAGTCAGCATAACCTTTATATTAAACCTGACAAGACATTTAGGGAAAGGAAAAAGTACAGGTTAACATTATTCACAGAGTAGGCCGGGCACAGTGGCTCACGCCTGTAATCCCAGCACTTTGTGGGGCTGAGGTGGGAGGATCATCTGAGGTCAGGAGTTCAAGAGCAGCCTGGCCAACATGGCGAAACCCTGTCTCTACTAAATACACAAAAATTAGCTGGGCTTAATGGTGGACACCTGTAATCCCAACTACTTGGGAAGCTGAGACAGGAGAATTGCTTGAACCCGGGAGGTGGAGATCGCAGTGAGCTGAGATTGCGCCACTGAACTCCAGCCTGGGAGTCAGAGAAAGACTCCTTTTCAAAAACAAACAAACAAACAAACAAACAACATTATTCACAGAGAAACTATAATCTTAAGAAAATCTTAGCACCCAGGATTTAGTGTTATTTAAATAATATAATGTATCATTAATAAGTTGGATTTTCTCAGTAATTCAAAACTGGCTTAACATTTAAAAATAAATAAATGTGACTTCCAGCTTCTACTTTGGGATGTTGAGAAATAAAAGAAGTGTCACTCTCAGTCTTACCATACAAAAAGGGCCAGATCAATTTTAAATTTATGACTTTTTGGAACTCATCGGAGGGCTGGTATCATGGAGAAATTAAAACTGTTCCAAAATCTAAGGAGAGGCAGTGTCTGTTTTCAGACACAAACAAGTTGTCACATTAGGCAGGCAGAACTAAACACGCTTAAACTTTTTTAAACTTAACACTTTTCAACATTTCTAAGCTAAAATAGCTGAACAATTGCTGATGACTGAGTGAGGGCTGGAAAATAGTTTGAAACACCTGGGACATGTAGAAAGTGAAGGAATCTGTATTTCCTTTTGGTGTCTGTCCTTATGAACAGTGCGGGCTCTAACAGCAAAATGTGCAAAGAGCTCTAAGAAGTATTTATTGTGATACAGATGAGGAGGAGGAGCCCAGCAGCCATGAAAAAGGAGCAAGAGATCGTTCTCTTTTACATCCACTATAAAACAAGTCGGGCCAGACTTAGTGCATTAATGAACACTAATTACGGCTGGGGGGAAAATGGTGGCAAAAAGAAAAAAAAAAAAAAATCCTATTCTTGAAAAAGAGCCAGGATTAAACACTTAGCACAAGAACCATATTCAGAGAGATGCAAGAGAATGGAGAAGGCCACATCCCCAAGACTCAGGAACAAAATGCATGCTCCAGACCGACAATGAAAACAAGAGACCCCACCACTCCAACCACCAAACTAAGTTAGCTTTAAATAACAAGTGACATCCATCTCTAAAATAGACATATTAGAAAAAAAAATTCAAAATAACATGTGACAACAGAATACTTCTGAGAGACAGGCAGGAAAGTGTTAACCTAAAGAAATAAACTGAGGCAAAAATTAATAGACAATTAATTTGGGCCACGGTTGAAGGCAGCTACCCAGGACACACTTCCTGTTTGCCTTGAGGAATGCTCTGCTCAGCCTTTGTTATAGCAGGGTCTTAAGGCAAAAGGGAACAAGGAGTGGACTGACACAAAGCTGCTTGATAGGAATTCCCATTGGTTTACAGAAATAATACTGATTAGTAGCTGGCTATATACTGTTGATCTCTAGAGTATCAGTTATGGCGTTCAGCAGATGTAATTTTATGGCTACTTCACATCTGTATGTCTAGATCCCACACAAGAAGTGGCTTCAAGAGGTAATTATTTAGTTCAAGGAGGTAGCAGAACATAACTGCTGTCACACACTGTCACATTTCAGTGCCTCTGTGGGCCTGATAATTAAAGGAGCTCATGTTCCTCAGATAAATTTCTTTTCTTTCTTAAAAGGAATAGAGGATAGAAAGAGACCCTCTCTGATACACAGCACAAAAAGAAAAACTAAAACTCAGAATCAGACATGGATTTGCTTAACTAATGCCCCACCCAAGGTATAAGCAAGCTCTAGAGGAATTTGAAGCCCGTGGTGCACTGAAAATAACCATGTGACGACAACCAAGTGACTCCTAAAAAGATTAGCAGGATGGGTACAGTGGCTCACACCTGTAATCCTGAGGTCAGGAGTTTGAAACCAGCCTGGCCAACATGCTGAGACCGCATCTCTACTAAAAATACAAAAAAAAAAAATTTAGCTGGGAGCGGTGGCATTCACCTATAATCCCAGCTACTCGGGAGGCTAAGGCAGGAGAATGGCATGAGGATTAAGAGATTAAAGTAAAAGACAGGCATAAGAAATGATAAAAGTATTATTTGGGAACTGATGAATGTCCATATTTGGTGTACATTTAATAAAATGACATACATAAGCACATACAAATCATTTTACATAATCTGCTGTGAAATACATTGACTCCTTTTCCACCTTACCTCTGAAGTGTTTCCTCTTCCTTCCTCCCTATCACTTTCATCATCTTCTGTCTCTGCTGCTGCATTATTTTTAGGGCTACCTCCTCCAAGCAGCAAGTTAATTGTTTTGTTCCAAACATTTGTGCTAGTTGATGTTCCTCCTCCTCCTCCTCCACCTCCTCCTCTTCTTTTTGTTCTTCTTTTCTTCGTCCTCCCTCCTCCTCTCCCCTCTTCCTTCTCCTCCCGCTCCTCCCCCCCTTCTCCTTCTCCTTCTCCTTCTCCTTCTCCTTCTCCTTCTTCTTCTTTCTTCTTCTGGGTCCAGATGTTCCATGAGAAGTTTGAATTCTAGATACTCTTTTACTATACTCCCATGCTGGATAGTTTGTAAAGAAAGAGGTTTATCTCAGGGTTCTGCAGGCCGTAAAAGAAGCATGGCTCTGGCATCTGTGTATGGTGAGGGCTTCAAACTGCTTCCACTCATGGCAGAAGGTGAAGGGGAGGTGATGGGGAGCTAGTGTGCTGGGCTTTTTAAACAATCAACTCCCATGGGAACTAATAAAGGGAGGCCTCACTCATTACCGTGAGGACAGCACCAAACCATTCATGAAGGATCTGCTCTTATGAACCAAACACCTCCCATTAGGATCAAAATTCAACATGAAATTTGGAGGAGACAGATATCTAAACGATGTCATTTGTGTAAAAATACAAAATAAAATTAAAAACCTGGCAAATCAAACCAGGAAAAGCCATGAAGGGAGGGTTCTCATGCATGAATCCCTGATAACACAAATGGCCAGGCACAGTGGTTCATGACTGTAATCCCAGCACTTTGGGAGAATGAGGTGGGCAGATCACTTGAGGTCAGGAGTTCGAGACCAGCCTGGCCAACAAGGTGAAACCCCCATCTCTACTGAAAATACCAAAAAAATTAGTCAGGCATGATGGCACACACCTGTAGTCCCAGCTAATGGGGAGGCTGAGGCATAAGGATTGCTTAAGCCTAAGAGGCAGAGGTTGCAATGAGCCAAGATTATACCACTGCACTCCACCTGGGTGACAGAGTGAGACTTCATCTCAAAAAAAAAAAAAAAAAAAAAAAACTATCACAAAACACTCTACATAAACCACAACCTTGCATGAAGTCATCTTATACAAGGCTTGGCAGTTCCCTGTTAGAATACACCCCCTAGATCAACAGCGAAATATTATAGCTACATTTGAGCCTTTTTCTTTTAAAATACTCACAGAATTTAAACAAGTTATTAATCAGTATGGACCAGGTTCTCCTTTTGTAAGGAAACTGTTAAAGAATACTGCTGTTTCCAGTCAGATGATTCCTGTTGACTGGGATGCTCTTACTTGAGCTTGTCTAACTCCTGCTCAGTTTTTACAATTTAAAAATTAGTGGACAGATGAAACTTCCATTCAGGCTGCTTGCAATGCCCAGGCCCAACTTCAAATTAATATAACTGCAGAGGAACTTTTGGGGGTCGGTGGCTGAAGTGGTTTAGATGTACAAGTGGTCATGCAGGATGATGCCATAGAACAGCTTACAGGAGTGTGCATTAGAGCTTGGGAAAAAATCACTTCAGGTGCAGAACAATACCCTTGCTTTAGTGTTGTAAAACAGGTACCAAAAGAACCATACGTGGATTTTATAGCTTGATTACAGGAGTCTCTTAAAAAGTTGATTACAGATTCGGCTCCATAGGATATAGTGTTGTGGTTATTAGCTTTCGACAATACTAATCCTGATTGCCAGGTTGCTCTGCAAGCTATTAGAGGAAAAGCACATTTAATTGATTATATCAAGGCCTGTGACGGTATCGGAGATAATCTGCATAACGCTACTTTTTTGGCATAGGCAATGGCAGGACTGAGAGTGGATAAAGGAAATACTCTGTTTCCTGGAGCTTGTTTTAACTGTGGGAAGCATGGTCATACTAAAAAAGAATGTAGAAAAAATCAGCAAGTCAGGCTGCCATATAGGGAAAAAAGAAAACTGTTGAGTCTGAAATACGTCCAAAATGTAAAAAAGGAAAACATTAGGCTAATCAGTGTCACTACAAGTTTGATAAAGATGGGAATGCGATTTCTGGAAATGCCATGAGGTGCCTGTCCCAGGCCCCATTCCCAACTGGGGCATTTCCAGCTCAGGCCATTCCCTCACCCCTGTACAATGTCTGTCCCCCGCCACAGCCGATAGTGCCCCAGTAGATTTATGCTGCACAAAAGCTGTGAGCCTTCTGCCTGGGGAACCCCTGCAAAAGGTCCCAACAGGAGTCTGTGGACCGTTGCCAGCGGGGATGATAGGATTACTTCTAGGCAGGTGTAGTTTAAATTTAAAAGGGGTACAAATACGTACAGGAGTCATTGATTCAGATTACAATGGGGAAAGTGAAATTGTTATACCTACTTCTGTTCCCTAGAAAGCAGAGCCAGGAGAGTGTATAGCACAGCTCCTGATTGTGCCATATGTGGAAATGAGGAAAAGTGAAATTAAATGAACAGGAGGATTTGGAAGCACAAGTAAACAAGGCAAAGCAGCTTATTGGGTGAATCAAATTACTGATAAATGTCCTACCTGTGAAATAACTATTCAAGGAAAGACATGTAAAGGTTTGGTAGATACAGGAGGACATTTCAATCATTTCTCTACAACACCGGCCATCCGTGTGGCCAATTCAACCTGCTCAATTTAACATAGTTGGGGTTGGTAAAGCCCCTGAAGTATATCAAAATAGTTATATTTTGCATTGTGAATGGCCTGATGGACAACCTAGGACTATTCAATCAATTATAACTTCTGTACCTATAAATTTTTGCAGGAGAGATTTGTTACTACAATGGGGAGAACAAGTTCTAATTCCAGAACAATTATATAACCCTCAAAGTCAACATATGATGCATGAAATGGGGTATGTCCCTGGTATGGGAACTAGGAAAAAAATTGCGAGGTTTAAAGGAACTTCTTCAAGGGGAAAGACAAAGTTCCCGCCAAGGTTTAGGATATCATTTTTGACTGTGCCATTTTTAAGCCTCCAGAACCTATACCTTTAAAATGGTTAATGGATAAGCCAATTTGGATAGAACAAAGGCTGCTGAGTAAAGAGAAACTGGAGGCTTTAGAGGACTTAACATTGGCCTTTAATAGTCTTAGATTTAAAAGACTGTTTCTTTACTATCCCCTTAGCTGAGCAAGACTGTGAATGGTTTGCATTTACAATTCCTTTGGTAAGCAACCTGCAGCCTGCTAAGCATTTTCATTGTTTTACAGATAGGTCTAGTAATGGTATAGCTTCTTATTCTGGCTCAAAAAGTAAAGTTTTCCAGACACCCTATACTTCAGTTCAAAAAGTGAAACGTGTAGCTTTAATTGAGGTATTGACTGCTTTTAACATGACTATTAATGTTATTTCTGATCCTTCATATGTGGTTCATTCGACATATGTTCCTTCATATGTGGTTCATTCAGTTAATTGAAAATGCTCAGTTATGATTTCGTACAGAAAAACAACTGATGATAAAAACAAAAAAGGGGGAGAAACAGGGATTATGGGACAGCTCATACACAATTGAATCTAGCATTATTAACTTTAAATTTTTTGAGCTTGCCCAAAGGCCAGATGTTATCAGCAGGTGAACAGCATCTACAGAAACCAGCTGCAAAGACAGAAGCAAAGCAATTGATTTGGTGGAGAGATCAGATAACAAAAATTTGGGAAATAGGTAAAATAATAACTTGAAGTAGAGGTTATGCTTGTGTTTCTCCAGGCCAAAATCAACAGCCAATTTGGATACCATCAAGACACCTGAAACCTTATCATGAGCCAGATGCTGAGGAAGAGATTTTGGGAGGATCCCGAGGACCCCCTGGTTGCAGGCATGTCAAGGCTGACAGTGAGGAGGACCCTAACTGTCATATGCAACACCCATCAAACACAGCCATCCACCTGGTGACAGATCAAGAAACTGTCACAGATGGCAGAAGAAAACCTGAGGAAAGCAGGACAACCAGTCACAATGAGTAATTTAATGGTAGCTATGATAGCAGATATCCACCACTGCCATGAGTATTCCTTCAATAAGGGCTGACACAGAGAACAATTATACTTATTGGGCATATTTATCAATCTTGGCTGGCAATAATGCCTGGATGTAATCACTCTATGACACAGTTACACATGCTTGCTGGTCTCAGTATTTACCATAATAAATCTGCTCCTATAATTGAGGCATTCTGCCCTCAAAAACCTATTTGTAAACAAAATAGAACCTGGCCAGAAATAATGAACGTACCTGTTTAGGAAGATTGCATTGCAGAATAGGCAGAGGTGCTGAGCAACAATTCCTATGGAATCATCATTGATTGGTCTCCTAAGGGGATGTTTAGCTTAAATTGCACCTCTCAGTCTGCGTGTCATGGCCACACTATGTTCAACTGGTCTGAACAAAATGGCCAGATGGTAGAAATGCAAGAAGTACAGCAAGAATTCTATTATCTGGAACCATGGTGGTATAGTGGCACCTCAACCTCAAATGATATGGCCAGCTCTAGGAGCTTAACATAAGGATTGGTGGAAGCTATTAATAGCTCTTAATAAGATCAACATTTGGGAAAGAATAAAAAAGCATGTAGAAGGACACTCTACAAACTTGTCTTTGGATATTACAAAATTAAAGAACAAATATTTAAAACATCCCAGGCACACCTGACCCTAATGCCAGGAACTGGAGTGCTTAAAGGAGCTGCAGACAGATTAGCAGCTAGTAATCCATTAAAATGGATAAAACCACTTGGAAGCTCTGTGATTTCAATATTGATTGTGCCTTTAATCTGTGTGGTTTCTCTTTGTATAGTCTGCAGATGCGGATCCTGACTCCTGCAAGAAGTAGCTCACTGTGACAAAGCTGCCTTTGCTTTTATCACTTTGCAAATCAAAGAAGGGGGACATGTTGGGAGCAGGCCCTCAAAAATCTGGCCATAAACTGGCCCCAAAACTGGCAATAAACAAAATCTCTGCAGCACTGTGACATGTTCGTGATGGCCATAAGGTCCACATGGGAAGGTTGTGGGTTTACTGGAATAAGGGCAAGGAACACCTGGCCCAACCAGGGCGGAAAACCACTTACAGGTGTTCTTAAACCACAAACAATAGCATGAGTGATCTGTACCTTAAGGACTTGCTCCTGCTGCAGATAACCAGCCAAACCCATCCCTTTATTTCAGTCATCCCTTTGTTTCCCATAAGGAATACTTTTAGTTTGTCTATAATCTATAGAAACAATGCTTATCACTGGCTTGCTGTCAATAAATACATGGGTAAATCTCTGTTCAAGGCACTCAGCTCTGAAGGCTGTGAGACCCCTGATTTCCCACTCCACAGCTCTGTATTTCTGTATGTGTGTCTTTAATTCCTCTAGCACCACTGGGTTAGGGTCTCCCTGACTGAGCTGGTTTCGGCATATTACAGCTCTTAACAGTGGCGCATCTGGAGTTGTTTGTTCCTCCCAGTGGGTTTGAAGCCACAGTCCTTCTCAGTGAGTGTTACAGCTCTTAAACGTGGCATGTCTGGAGTTGTTTGTTCCTCCTGGTTGGTTTGTGCTCTCGCTGACTTCAGGAGTGAAGCCACAGACCTTCGCAGTGAGTATTACAGCTCATAATGGTATTGTGAACCCAAAGAGTGAGGAGCAGCAAGATTTATTGTGAAGAGTGAAAGAACAAAGCTTCCACAGCATGGGAGGGGACCCGAGAGGGTTGCCACTGCTGGTTTGGGTGGCCAGCTTTTATTCCCTTATTTGGCCCCACCCATGTCCTGCTGATTGGTCCATTTTACAGAGTGCTGATTGGTGCTTTTACAAACCTTTAGCTAGACACAGAGGGCTTATTGGTGTGTTTTTACAGACTGCCTATTGGTGCATTTACAAACATTTAGCTAGACACAGAGCACTGATTGGTGTTTTTGCAATCCTTTAGCTAGACAGAAAAGTTCTCCAAGTCCCCACCCAACCCAGAAGCCCAGCCAGTTTCACCTCTCAATCCCCCCTCTAAACAGGACACCCCAACTGCTGTTGGGAATTGGACGATGACCACTCTAGCTACTTCCTGCTGGATGGGGGCAAAGAAGGGGCCCTGCAGTTGTAGTGTCCTCCAGAGGGGAACTCTTTAGGCCAGTGAAAGGGCCAGTGGGTCACTCCAGGAGTCCTTGGTAGAAGTTGTTAGTTGAGCTCATTTGGGCTTCCATTTGTCAGACCATCTGTAGCTTGATGACATCGATCCTAGAGAAAACAAATTTGACAAAGAAGTTAAAAATACAGGGCCCAAAGGTGAGTAATAGCAAGATGGCTGCCACAGGACCTAGAAAGGGGAGAAGCCATGTTGCCAACTCCAGAGGTTGGTATAAGAGTTTGAAAGGCGTTGTCTGATTTCAGAAGCCTTTTCCTGTAAATGCCAGGTGACATCTCTTACTATCCCTGACTGGTTAGTGTAAAAACAACACTCTTCACCTAAGAAGGTGCAGAGTCCTCCTTTCTCAGCAGTAAGGAGGTCTAGGCCTAGGTGGTTCTGGAGAGTCACTGCTGCCAAAGAGTCTATTTGGGATTGTAGAGTAAGAATAGATTTCGTTATTTCTTGCAAACTGTCTGAGAAATCCTTTGAGAGTGTGTGGTAGTAGGATAATGAAGTAGATAAACTGGCTATTCTGGTTCCTGTAGCAGTAGCCATTCCTAACCCTATAAATAGGGGTATTAGTTGTATGGCTCTGTGCTGATGGACTTGAGCTTTGAGGGGTACTGATAGGGTCTGATTTCCTGGGGCAATGTTAATGTTGAGACTTAGAAAGACTAAGGTGCAGGTGCCTGTCCAGTTAGTGGAGAGGCAGGTATAGGTTGATGTTCCACATAAGAAGAATATACCTTGGCTGGGTAGACAGAACTTGTTGTGTATGTTAAAAAGATGTGTAAGTTTGTTGTTTTCATTTTCCCATACTCCTAGAGTACTTGCCAAGGTAGCTCCAGTGAGCAGCTGGAAAGGGGTGTTGGGAGCAAACTGAGTGGCTCCCTGTGTTCTATTTTCCCATTGGATAAAAAAATGTTTTGTATCTACTAGGAACCATTCAAGAGAGTGATTGAAAGGGGATGAGAAGGCATTCACTAGTGGTGGGGGGCGCTGCTGCAGGGGGTCCAGGAGTGAATGGTCATGCAGGGAGTATGTTTGCCATTACAAAACCCGGACTCTTTGTTAAGCAGGGAGGAGACGATGATTTTTGGGGGCCCTGAGAAGCAGACAAGCCATCTGAATGGAGCTGTTTGGGTGACTCGGGAGTTACTATGATCAGTTGGGGCTTGAAGTTGTAGGGTGTAATTACACTGATGGGTAGTAGGTGCCCCAGGGGCAGGCCTGATAACAGGTTGCATTGGATGCATAAAGGGGCTTGGAAAGTTAAGATGGTATTCATAGTTACAGGGCCGTGTATGGGCTTTTAATTTCTTGTGTAATAGGTGACGTTGGAAATGTAAGAATGTAAAAGTTGGATTACACATCCTGTTAGGGTATTCTCAGTCCTATCAGAGATGGGGAAGTTGGCTAATGATTGTATATTTAGAAGTCAGAAATGATCTTTTCCTTCATAATGAGGGTGGTAGGTTAAGTTGGTAAAGACCCATTTTTTTGCAGGAATGGGAGTGGCAAGGTAAGCAGGGGTTGATAGAGAGATACAAAGCCAACAATCGTTTGCCAGGGAAGGATTGGACTGGTTTAACAGAGAGTGGGTTAAGTTGAGAGTCTTGTAGAGGCAATTAGGAGCTAGTGGAAGGGGAGGGGTGGCTGTATGAGGTATCCAAGGAAGCAGGAGGGATAGGTAGGCAAAAAGTAAATAGGAAGGTAAAGAGGGTGCTCTGGAAGACGAGATCATTTTATCCAGGCTGAGTTAAAGGTAAGAGTAAATTGCTGTCAGAAGGAAGGAAGATAGAAATAAGGTTGATGTGATTAAGATTTTCCTCCCAGCAGGAACTACAGTATATAGCCCTATCGCAAAGAGTATGGTTAGTATGCTGCTTAATAATATGATGAAATAGTAAAAGGATTCCATTAAAGGGGTAAGGAAGCGTGTTAAAGAGAAAGATTATGTAGGTTTTCACTTATCTTTTTTAAGGAGGATGGGGTTTTTCTTCAGGATCACTGGTAGGAGCCTCTTTAGTCTGGGATGTTTCCTTCCAAAATAGGAGATGCAAGTCCTCCAATGGTTCACAGGTGTATCGAGGCTGGTCTGACTGATCTTGGGACTCCTGAGCTGATGGTCCTGCAGGTTTCTCAGGGGGTGTCCAAAATTTAACTCGGATGTGGTGAATCCAAAATTCCACTCCTGCCACCTTAACTGCAGTGGGGGTAGAGAGGATTACCAAGTATGGTCCTTCCCACAAAGAATCCATAGATGGGGAGGTAGAGGGGAGAGATTTGACCAACACTAGATCTCCTGGTTGAAACAACTCTGTTCTCTTTCCTCTGTGACATCCTTTGGGTAGGTTTTTAAGGTTTTGTTGACACTTTGCCAAAGAAGTTACATCTTTGACCAAGTTGGCCATTTTCTGATCAAGTAGGAGGTCATTTGTGAGAAAAGGTCCATACAGCATTTCATATGGACTGAGCCCCATTTTGTGAGGAGAATTTCAGATTCTCAACAAGGCCATGGGCAAAACAGTAGGCCATGGGAGATGAGTGTCTTGTGTTAGTTTCCTTAAGTGCCTCTCGAGTGTTTCATTTGCCTTCTCAGCCTTCCCTGAGGATTGTGGCCTCCAACTGCAGTGAAGATGATACTGTATTCCTTGCGCCCTGGAAATTTCCTGAGTTATTGTGGCTTTAAAATCCAGACCACTGTTGCTCTGTAAGCTTTGGGGAAGCCAAAATTTAGGAATTGTTTCATGAATTAGGACTTTAATCACTTCCTGAGCCTTCACTGTCTTGCAGGGGAAAGCGCCTATCCAATTTGTAAAGGTATCAACACAGATCAACATGTATTGAAATCCCTTTGACTTAGGCATATGGATGAAGTCTAACTGCCAGTCCTCTCCAGGATAGTGACCTATTCTTTGCTCCCCAAAAGGGGCCTTATGATGGACCAAGGGATTATCCTTTTGGGACACCTCACAGGCTTTGACTACCTGTCAGATGGTCCAGAGGAGATTTGGCTCTGTAAATAGGGATTTGGCTATTTGATGAGTGTTTTCAATACCCATATGAAAAGTTTGGTGGAGGGTTTTAAGTATTTTCCACTGGCTGTCTTCGGGCATAAGCACCTTTCCTTCTTCTGTCATTAACCACCCGAGGGGAGAAAACTATGCCCCATGAAAATCCCCATTTTGTTTCAGTCGGGGAATACGGGGGCTTAATCTCTTGGAGGGGGTTGTTCCATACCAAAGGTCCTTCCGTAGGTATTTCTAATGGGAGGTTCTGCCTGGTGGCAAATTTGGCCTCAGCATCTGCCTGACAGTTTCCTTCTGCCTTTTCTCCTTCACCTTTCTGATAGCTTTGGCAGTGTAAGACTGCCACCTCCTTGGGTTTTTGCACTGCATGCAATAACTCCATAATTTCCTTGTGGTATTTAATAGGGGTTCCCCCAGAGGTTAGGAACTCCCTTTCTTTCCATATTGCAGCATGGGCATGTAGGATTAGATAAGCATACTTTCTATCTGTATATACATTTATTCTTTTTCCCTTTCCCAGTTCTAAGGCTCGGGTAAGTGCCACTACTTCTGCTAACTCGGCACTGGTCCCTGGGGAAAGAGGCTTACTTTCAAGTACAGTTACATCACTAACTATGGCATAACCTGCCCTTCATATCCCATCCTTCACAAATGAACTTCCATCGCTATATAGGTTAAGATCAGGTTAGCTAAGGGGACTTCTAAAATATCATCTTGGGCTGCATAAATCTGAACTATAATTTGTTGGCAGTCATGCTCGATTTGTTCCCCATCCTCCGGGAGGAAAGTGGCAGGGTTGAGGGCCTCACAAGTACATATTTGAAGCACTGGTCCCTCAAAGAGTAGTGCCTGGTATCTAAGTAGGTGGTTGTCTGATAGTCGTACACTTCCTTTGGCACCTAGGAAGCCTCTGACGCTAAGACGGTCGCCGCCACAACTACCCATAAACAGTGAGGCCAGCCTTTTGCTACTGCATCAATTTCCTTACTTAGGTATGCCACTGGTCATGGGGTTCCCCCATGAGTCTGAGTGAGGACTCCATGAGCTATCCCTGCTCTCTCTGTGACATATAAAGAGAAGTTTTGTCCTGCTGGAAGGCTTAAAGCTGGAGCTTGTACTAGGGCCTGCTTTAAAGTTTTGAAGGCTGCTTCTGCCCCTGGTTCCTATGCAACTAGATGAGTATTTGCCCTCTGGGTCTCCTTGATTAGAGTATAGAGGGGCCTGGCTATCTCACTGTATCCGGGGATCCATAGTCGGCAAAAGCCCAGTGATTCCAAGGAACCCCCACAGCTGTTTTAATATATTGGGATGAGGATAAGCCAGCATAGGCTGTATTCATTCCTTGCTGAGGGCCCTGGTCCCTCTGGCCAAGATTAGGCCTAGATATTTGACTTACTGTAGGCAAAGCTGGGCCTTCTACCTAGATGCCTTGTACCCTTGATTAGCTAGAAAGTTCAAGAGATCTAGAGTAGCCTGCTGGTACGAGCCTTCCAAACTGGTAGCCAAAAGTAAATCATCCACATACTGAAAGACCAGAGTGCCTGGACTTGAGAAGTGGCCTAGATCTTGGGCCAGTGCCTGACCAAGCAGATGAGGGCTATTCCTAAACCCGTGGGGCAAGACCATCCACGTAAGTTGGGACGTGTGGCCTGTGGGATCCTCAAAGGCAAAGAGAAACAGGGAGTCAGAGTGCAGGGGAATACAAAAGAAGGCATCCTTGAGGTCCAGAACAGTGAACCATTTTGCTTCCTCTGGTATTTGAGAGAGCAGGGATAAGGGTTGGGTACAACTGGATATAGAGGAATTACTGCCTCATTGATGAGTCTAAGATCTTGCACTAGTCTCCACTGACTGTTCAGTTTTTGTACTCTAGAATTGGGGTGTTGCAGGGACTGCTGCATTTCCTTACGAAGACTTGAGCTTTTAAATGTTTAACAATATCCTGTAATCCTTTAAGGGCTTCAGGCCTTAAGGGATATTGCATTTGATAAGGAAAAGTGGTGGGGTCTTTTAGCTTGATTTGGACTGGGCGGGCATTTTTTGCCTTTCCAAATTGCCCTTCCAATGCCCAGACCTCAGGGTTGATTCCCTTCTGAAGTAGAGACAACAAATGAGTAACTTTTTCCCCATATTCATGTAGAGAACAGCTCCAGCCTTGGCTAATATATCCCTCCCTAATAAGGGTGTGGGACTTTCAGGCATGACAAGAAAGGCATATGAAAAGAGCAAAGTTTCCCAATTACAACTGAGGAGGTGGGAGAAATACTTGGTTACAGGCTGTCCCAGGATTCCTCGGATAGTAACGGACCTTGAGGACAGTTGTCCAGGACAGGAGATTAACACTGAGAAGGCCGTGCCAGTATCCAGGAGGAAGTCAATTTCCTGGCCCTCAATGGTTAAATGTACCCGGGGCTCAATGAGGGTGAAGATATGAGCTGGCACTTGCCCTGGGCACCCTCAGTCCTGTTGTTGGATCATCTTGTTGGGGGATTCTGGCCCAGAGAACCTTTGTCCTCTGGGGCAGTGTGCCTTCAAGTGATTGCCTTGGCATACTGGACATGGGCGAGGGGGTAGCTTGTTTCTCTTTGAACAATCATTTTTAAGGTGTCTTTGTAAACCATACTCAGAACAAGCCCTCCTGGGTGATTGGCCTGCTCCATTTTCTGTCCCTTCTGAACCACCAAGGTTTGTTTGTCTGAGGGCTGTCACTAAGGTTGCAGCCTTTTTCTGATCTTGCTTTTCCTTTTGGGCCTGTTGCTGTTGGTCCCTATTATAGAACACCAAGGTTGTCTGGTTTAATAATGCCTCCAGATTTTGTTCAGGGCCCTGGGCTTGCTTTTGGAGCCTTCTTCTGATATCTGCAGGTGATTGGGCAATAAACTTATCTTTTAGAAGCAACTGACCCTCGAGTGAGTTGGGTGACGGGGAGTATATTTTCTTAAGGCCTCCTGTAGCTGCTCAAGGAAGGTAGAAGGATTTTCTTCCTTTCCCTGAGTTATGGTGGACATGATTGAATAATTCACGGGCTTTTTCCTAATTCTCCTTAGTCCTTCTAGACCACAGGTCAACAGACGTTTGCGACTCCAGTCCCCATGGTCTGAGTTGAGGTCCCAATGGCGATGCATACTGGGGATGGCTTGCTGACTGGTAGGGAATTTGTCCTTTTCTTTGGCTGTCATTCTATCATTTACTTGACTAAGATACCAGGTATCTCCAAACTCTCGGACTGCATCTAAAGCCACATTCTTTTCATTAAAGGCCAGAGTTTGACCTAAGAATAGCATGACATCTCTCCAAATGAGATCAAAGGTTTGCCCTAGACCCTGTAAGACATCTATATACCTATCAGGATCATCTGAAAACTTCCCCAGGTCTGCCTTGATCTGCTTTAAATCAGAGAGGGAGAAGGGGACATATACCCAGGTTGGGTGAAATTTCCCTCCCCCTACAGCTTGAAGGGGACGTAACTGATAACCCAGGGGTTTTTGTGGTCCTTTGGAGATTTATTTGCTTACTTCCTTCTGGGTAGGGAAGATTAGAGGAGGCTTATCATTAATAGGAAGGGGAGCTATAGGGAGGCTAGGATATGGGGGTAAGCTGAGAGGTCCTCCTGCGGGATGTAGATTGCAAGTTTTTCATAGTTGTGTTCAAATTATAATTTCTCCAAGTCCCCACCCAACCCAGAAGCCCAGCCAGCTTCACCTCTCATCATTAAATATCATTAAATAGGAGGCATTATGTAGAATCCTTGGAAAAGTCTTACCAGACCAATCATAGAACCTGAAACCACCTTAGTGAACTTAAAAGTAAGTCTTGAAAAAAATAGAAGTTAGCCATTAGGAGCTTAACTTCATGCAGGAAAAACAGTCCAACACCTTTCAAAGGAATACGTTAATATTCAGCAGTCAACAACATAAATTTGCAACATCCAGCATTCAATGTAATGCTACATCTAACAGAGAAGCAAAAAAGTATGACTCATACACAAAAAATAGAATATTTTCATAAATGACAAAAATGGTAGAATTGATAGATGAAGACTTCCAAATAACTATCATAAATATTATACATATGCTCAATATTTTAAAAATATGAACATGGACCAGGCACACCTGTAATCCCAGCACTTTGAGAGGCCAAGGCAGGTGGATCACCTGAGGTTGGGAGTTCAAGACCAGCCTGACCAACATGGAGAAGACCTATCTCTATTAAAAATACAAAATTAGCCAGGTGTGGTGATGCTTGTCTGTATTCCCAGCTACTTAGGAGGCTGAGGCAGGAGAATTCCTTGGACCTGGGAGGTGGAGGTTGCATGAGCCGAGATCATGCCATTGTACACCAGCCTGGGCAAGAAGAGCAAAACTCCATCTCAAAAAAATAAAAAATAAAATAAAAATAAAAAAAACTATACATACATATATATGAACACGATCATGAGATAAATGGAAAAAAATCCATCAAATTGAACTTCTAGTGATTAGAAAATAAAACACTTAAAATAACTAAGGAAGATTAACAACAGATTAGAAACTGTAGGAAAAAATATGTGGGAACTTGAAGACATGGCCATAAAAGTGACCCAAATGAAACACACAAAGAGGAAAAGAAACAGCAAAAGAATGACCTAATGTTGTGTCTTAGTCTGTTTTGTGCTACAACAGAATACTAATCACTGGTAATTTATGAAGGAAAAAAAGTATTTTTCACAATTTTGGAGGCTGGGAAGTCCAAGATGGTGGTACCTGCATCTTGCTAGGGCCGTCATGCTGTCATAACATGGTGTAAAGCATCTCATGGCAAGAGAAAGAGCAAGAGAGAGCCAAACTTACTTATATTACAAAACCACTCTCACAATAACAAACCCACTCACATGAGACAATGCTATTAATTTATTCGTGAGGGCAGATCCCTCATGACCTAATTACCTATTAAACTCAACACTGTTGCATAAGTTTTCAACATGTGAACTTTGGGGAACAAGTTCAAATCATCGCAGTCATTAACCTCTAGGATAATATCAAGTAATCAAACGTGAGTAATTGGAGTCCTTGAGGCAGAGGAGGGGAAACAGGAAACATATTTGGTGCAATACTGGTTGAAAATTTCCCCATATTTGAACTGCAAACTCCACATTCAAGAACCTCAGTGAATTCCAAGAAGAATAACCACAGAGAAAAATTTTCACCACAGCCTAGCATAATCCAATTGCTGAAAACAAGTGATAGGAAAATGTTAAAATAAGTCAAAAACGAAAATTCACCTTGCCTCCAAAATTGCAAATATAAGAATGACAGCAAATTTCTGTTTAGAAACCATGAATGCCAGAGATGGGAAAAGACAACTATATGAAATCTTAATGACTAAAAGGAAAATGACTGCCAATCTAAAATTTCATGTTGCAGCCAAAGGTATTTCTTTTAAAAAGTGCACCAAAACATTTACTTTTAGGCTTATGGGCCATATAATCTCTATTGCAACTATTCAACTCTTTCATCATAATTTTTAAAAAGCCACAGACAATACAGAAATAAATACCTGTGGCTGTGTTAAAAGAAAAATACAAATAGCAGCCAAGATTTGGTTGGTGAGATGCAGTTCCCAAACTTTTCAATTATAAAACAGATATTATCAAATTGAATTAAGAAAAGCAAGACAAAATTGCATGTTGTCTGCAAAAAAAAAAAAAAAAAAAAAAAAAAAACACACACACACACACACAAAAAACAACCCTTATTTTAAATATAAAGACAGAGAAAGAGTAAAAGTAAAAAGATGGAAAAATTACACCATGCAAACAAGAATAATGAGCAGCGGTGGCTATATTCATGGCACACTGAGTGAACTTAAAGACAAGAATATTTCAAGAAATACTTCCATAATAATTAAGGGATAAATTAATCAACTGGCCTAATAATGCAAAATGTGTATGCAACTAATAACAAAGCTCCAACATGCATGAAATGAAAACAAACAGAACTGAAAAGAGAAATAGACAAATTCACAATTATACTTAGATATTAATTCCCACATTCTCTCCCAGGAATTAATAGAAAAAATAGAAAAAAAAAAACCCCAAATATGTAGAACATTTGAAAAACATTATCGGCCAGGTAGAGTGGCTCATGCCTGTAAGCCCAGCATTTTGGGAGGCTAAGGTGGGTGGATCACTTGAGGTCAGGAGTTTGAGACTAGCCTGGCCAACATGGTGAAACCCTGTCTTCACTAAAAATACAAAAATTAGCCAGGCGTGGTGGCAGGGGTCTATAATCCCAGCTACTCAGGAGGTTGAGGTAGGAGGATCGCTTGAACCTGGGAGGCAGAGGTGGCAGTGAGCCAAGATCACACCACTGCACCCCTGCCTGGGTGACAGAGCAAGATTCCGTCTCAAAGAAAAAGGAAAACATTACCAACCAACTTAAACTAAGTGGCATGGAATGAATTAACAATAAGACATTGCATGAATTTAAAAATAAACTTATTTCTTAGTGAATAACAGAATGTATACCATGAAAGACCATATTATGAGCCATAAAGAATGATTCAATATGTTTAAAAGGATTCAAATCATATTAAGTATGTTTTCTGACTGCACTATATGAAAAAAAACTCAAAATATTTTAAAGAAAATCACACAATTCTAAATAAACTGCAGCTCAAAATAGAAATCACCAGGAAATCTGGCAAGCATTTTAACTGAATAAGACTGAATATACAAGATAGCAAAATTTGAGGCATTTAGGTAAAATAGTCCTTGAAAGAAATTTAGTTTTAAATATTTGCATTAGGAAAAAAAATGCCTCAAATAAATGATCAAGATGTAATCTTAAAAATATAGAAAAAGAAGAGCAAAATAAATTGAAGTGAGCAGAAGAAAGAAAATAGTGATTAATACAAATTAATAAACTACAATGTGCTCAACAGAAAACAATTAGTGAAACCAAAAGGTGGTTCTTCATCATGGACTTGGTAAATGTTTAGCCAAATTCATTGGGGAAAAAAAACAAGAAGATACAGATTGCCAATATCAGAAAATGGAGAAGTGACATTATTTCATATCTTATAGATAGTAAAAAAAAATAAATATCATAAAATGTTATGCTAATAAATGTGACAATGTAAATGTGACACCAAAAGCCACAAACTAACAAAGCCAATTCAGAAGAAAAAGATTATTTGAATAGCCACTTGCTTAATAAATGAATTAAAATCAATTCAAAATTCCAGATAGAAAACTCCAGACCCAGCTGGCTTTATGGATGAATTCCAACATTTATGGAAGAGATAATACCAATTCTACAAAAAATCCCACCAGAAAATTATGTTAAATGGAAAATAATGGTGTGTTTTTTGTTCACTTTGACAAATTTTGAATAATGTAAATGATGTTGAGGTTAAGGTATGACTATTTCTGGTCCATGTGAAACTTAGCGAGAATAGGAAAAGGCACCCACTGCAAAGAACAACCATATATGACTTCAGAATAAACAACCTTGGAGAAAGCTTTTTTTTTTTTTTTTGAAACAGACTCTCTATGGCCCAGACTGGAGTGCAGTGGTGCAATCAGCTCACTGCAACCTCCGCCTCCCCAGTTCAAGAGATTCTCCTGCCTCAGCCTTCTGAGTAGCCAGGATTACAGGTGCCTGCCACCATGCCCAGCTAATTTTTTGTAATTTTAGTAGAGATGATGTTTCACATTAGCCAGGCTGGTCTGGAAATCCTGACTTCAGGTGATCCACCCACCTAGGCCTTCCAAAGTGCTGGGATTGCAGGCGTGAGCCACTGCGTCTGGCCAAAAGCATTTTTTAAATGGATAATTTGTTCTATGAACTTTCCACAAATTCCATGTTCACACTATTGGTAGGAACAAGGTTATTTTTATTGAATGTTGCAGTGAAGCTTCTCACAAATTCTTTCTGAGACTCTGTACAAAGTTCTAACAGTACTGTACAGTTGTACAGTTGTAAAGTTGCAACAGAGTTGTGCAGTCCTATAGTGTTTTAAAGTCTGTACAGGAAGCTCCAACAGATGTAGCACTAGCATTTTCTCTGAAACTTATGATAATATGTTATCTGCACTTTTAAAAAATTTTTTGTAACAATTTTTTTGTAATAGGTTATTCCATAATTTCATAATTTAGCCAGTATTCATCAAATGATGTGTCAAGATCAACTACAGAACTCAAAAATCAGAAAGAAGTGTTTGAAGCATCAGTACAATGGAACGAAATAGAAAACCTTAATAACGTATGTAAACTAAGGTTTACAATCACCACAGTGGTAAAGCAAATGTTAAACATTTTTGTCTATGAACATCAACTTTTCCATGCTGGGTCAAAATCTTGGGATCATTTTCAATTTGTCTTCTGGTAAGGTGCTCATCATATGATTTTGAAATACAGACAAGTAATGCTAATCCCTGAATCTCATGAGTTAAGAATTGTTATTAATTTTTGTCAGTAATTCATACTTTCAAAATTCTTGCCATAACTTCTTTTGAGACATTCATTGAATTGCTGGGTAGATTCAAATCATACATAGTATAAAATTTTGTGGTTTCAGAATCTCCATTACAAAACAAAACTGCCCGTCATCTTTTAAGAGGTCCTTACTACCCATCCTCTTTTAAAAGAGGTCCTTACAGACTGCATAATGAAAACATTTACATTTGTATACTTGCTGAAAATAAGTTAAAACACTGTCCATAATATATCATTTCTTTTTAGTAAGCTTCTCACTATCAGTGTTTGCTCTTAAACATGCTTTCGTTTATTTATTTTTATTTTATTTTATGTTATTTTTTGAGACAGAATCTCAGGGTCGCCCAGGCTGGAGGGCAGTGGCACGCTGTTGGCTCACTGCAACTTCTGCCTCCCAGGTTCAAGTGATTCTCCTGCCTCAGCCTCCCCAGTAGCTGGGATTATAGGTGCCCACCACCACAGCTGGCTAATTTTTGTATTTTTAGTAGAAATGGGGTTTCCTCTAGTTGGCCAGGCTGGTGTCGAACTCCTGACCACAAATGATCCACCCACCTTGACCTCCCAACATGCTGGGATTACAGGTGTGAGTCACCGTGCCCAGCCTTAAAAATGCTTTCGAACTGCATGAGTGGTTAAGCACTCGTCTTACCATGCTCTAAGAGATACAGTAAAGATACACTGATTTGGTGACTAAATCCAAAGTAGGCCAGCCATGGTAGCAGGCACCTGTAATCCCAGCTACTTGGGAGACTGAAGCAGGAGAATCACTTGAACCCAGGAGGCAGAGTTTTCAGTGAGCAGAGATCATGCCATTGCACTCCAGCCTGGGCAACAAGAGCAAAACTCCATCTCAAAAAAAACAAATCTCACCGTTAACAAATAAAATCTACTGGGGTGTGGGAGCCTGTAATCTTAACACTTTGGGAGGCCAAGGTGGGAGGATAGCTTGAGGCCAGGAATTCAAGATCAGCCTGTTCAACGTGGTAAGACCCTATCTTTAAAACTAAACAAGCCGGGTGCGGTGGCTCATGCCTGTAATCCCAGCACTTTGGGAGGCCAAGGCGGGTGGATCACCTGAGGTCAGGAGTTCGAGAGCAGCCTGACCAACATGGAGAAACCCTGTCTCTATTCAAAATACAAAATTAGCCAGACATGGAGGTGCAGGACTGTTATCCCAGTTACCGGGGAGGCTGAGGCAGTGTTGGGAACAGGTCCCCCAAAATGTGTCCATGAACTGGCCCCAAAACTGGCCATAAACAAAATCTCTGCAGCACTGTGACATGTTCATGATGGCCTTAACGTCCACACTGGAAGGTTGTGGGTTTACCGGAATGAGGACAAGGAACACCTGGCCCACCCAGGGTGGAAGATGGCTTAAAGGCATTCTTAAACCACAAACAATAGCATGAGCGATCTGTGCCTTAAGGACATGCTCCTGCTGCAGATACCTAGTCCAACCCATCCCTTTATTTCGGCCCATCCCTTCGTTTCCCATAAGGGATACTTTTAGTTAATCTAATATCTATAGAAACAATGCTAATGACTGGCTTGCCATTAATACGTTCGTGGGTAAATCTCCGTTCAAGGCTCTCAGCTCTGAAGGCTGTGAGATCCCTGATTTCCACTTCACACCTCTATATTTCTGTGTGTGTGTCAGGCCTCTGAGCCCAAGCTAACCCATCATATCCCCTGTGACCCACACGTATACATCCAGATGGCCTGAAACAACTGAAGATGCACAAAAGAAGTGAAAATAGCCTTAACTGATGACATTCCACCATTGTGATTTGTTTCTGCTGCACCCTAACTGATCAATGTACTTTGTAATCTCCCCCACCCTTGAGAAGGTTCTTTGTAATTCTCCCCACCCTTTAGAATGTACTTTGTGAGATCCACCCCCTGCCCACCAAATGTTGCTCCTACCTCCACCGTCTATTCCAAAACTTATTAAGAACTAATGATAACCCACCACCCTTTCCTGACTCCTGTTTCGGACTCAGCCCACCTGGACCCAGGTGAAATAAACAGCTTTGTTGTTCACACAAAGCCTGTTTGGTGGTCTCTTCACATGGACACGTGAGACAGTGTGTGTCTTTAATTCCTCTAGCACTACTGGGTTAGGGTCTCCCCAACCAAGCTGGTCTCAGCAAAGAAGGAGAATTGCTTGAACCCGGGAGGTGGAGCTTGCAGTGAGCCGAGATCACACCACTGCACTCCAACCTGGGTGACAGAGCGAGACTCCGTCTCAAAAAATAAAATAAAATAAAATAAAATAAAAAACAAATAAGCACAGATAACTATACAATGTTCATATTTGTAGTACCAAAATAAGAATACTCATGCATAACCATGAAAACATTTGGGTTCATTGCTCTGTTACAAATTGTTCCCCCACTCAATGGGTGTGGCTACAATAAAATAATACCACGCTGTATTCCTCAAACAAAACTACTTTGCTGAATCTTTTTCTGAATGGTAAAATCCCATGACCTCTGAAGATCAAATCCAGCCAGACATCAGGTATAATGGGGTTTTATTCTGCTCTAAGAAAAAAATGCGGCTACTAAGGAGCATGTAAGCATCAATATAGTCAGAATCCACAAGATGGCGCTTGCGTCTAAAGAACAGGTCTTAGTGTCCTTGTGTCCTTCAAACCAGGCCTCCAAAAATCTTTCCTACTGGCACAGTGCATTTTTAGCAATTCATCACTATTAAGCTCTATTTATCTCAATTAAATTAGAAAAAAAAATCTGGATATTTTGCAGCATCTATCTTGGGATAGATTCCCACCAAATTTATGAGAGATTTTTAGGTTTATAAAGAAAAAAAAAAAAACCATGATGATATTCATCATCAGGGATTTTGGAAATGCTTAACATAAGTCCTTACTCTTTCATGATACACCTTCCTATCAGTACTTTTGTTCCTCAACTCTTAAATCAGCTCATTCCAAACCTTAAAGGATCCTTCACTGTTCTCAGAGTTCTCACCCAAAGAACTGCTTTCAAGTATTTTTGCCACTGTAGATACGTGCTTCAGAGTGACCAAAACTACTCATTGTACATTAGGAAGACTGGGGTGATCAGGGTAGTTCTGTGATACATTTTCCAAGGAAGGAAGGGAGGAGCAGGCATGGGTTTCTTTTACAGGGTCTCAGGGGTCAGAGACAGTGATCAGGTAGCAGTAGATCTTCAAAAACATTGAGGATGGTGGCTACATTAACCATTTCTGGAAGCTCTACTTAATTAACCACGGGGTTCACTTGACACCATTATGTTGAATATTATCCTCCCTATCATAAAGGATATTACAGTCTGACTTCACTTTGAGTCTATAAGCAGCTAAATGTTTTTACCTCAAGCCTTAAGGAGCCTGACGATTTCAATCTGTAGTCTTTTATTGGCTTTCTATGTATTGCTATCACAACTGCAATTTAAAAGATATATTTTTTACATATATTTATAGATATGGCTAAGGATATAGGCATAGATATATGTATAATAAATAAATTCATATGATCCACTTCAAATTTGAAACCATCTAATTTTCCTTCTGATCAAGGCTCATTCAGACAAGTGGGACAAGATGCATTTGCCATTGGCAGCTATGTTTCTGTGACCCATTTCACCAGGTAAGGTTTGTGTCTGTAAGCCACTCCATGTTATGTGCTCTCTCAAATTCACAGAGAGGATTTGGGAGCATTATCGGGTTCTTAGAATTTTTAGTTTTTTGAAAAGGAAAGATTTAAGGGGCAAGTTTTATTTGGTCTGTGGTTTCCATCAAGACTTGGATTGTCCAAGCTCATGCAAAATCTCTTTAGCTGATAAAATTCTTTAGCCTCAGGATCAAACTATTTTCCTAACAAGTCCTGGGTAAAATTGTTTTACTCTCCTCTGAACTGATAACTGGTAAGGGATTATGACATGTTAGTGAGGTTACCGAGTGCCCCAACACTTAATGGTCACTGGTATAACAAATATTCTACAAAAAATAAATAGGGTTTTGTTTTGAAACTCACTCCTCTAAATTAATAGGAATGATAGACTAGGTAAGATTTCCATGCTTTCCTACTTCCTGGTGGTTCAAAAACTGCTGAATTAGTCATGTGGCAAAACTAAAGATTATTATGCCCTACTTGCCATCTGGCATGTTAAACTTACATAAGTTCTCTAAGTTATTAATATTTATAAAAATATTTTGCATAATTTGACCTGATAAACAATAGGAGACTCTTCCCCAGACAATACCAGCAATAATGTATTCCCTCATTTAGAAAAGTGTATATATGCAAATGACTGTGGCTATTATTAATTGTCATTTAACAAGGTTTGTACAGGTAAGTTACTTATTTGCACAGCTAATTATTTTCATAGTTACTTATTGACACAAGTAACTTACCTATTTGCACAGGTAAGTTTATAAAAATGAATTGAGATCTACATTATACTAGGTGTACTTTTCTGTATGCATATTTTACTCTAAGAAAAAAACATAGAGTGGAGATGTGGAAATGTTTAAAAAATGTTGGGGAGAATCATTGTATATAATCAATTTGAAAGGTGATTCTGAAACATCTGGAATAGCTTAAGGTATTCACACCAAAACCCAGGAATTCCCCTTTTTTGGAAGTAAACCATAGGAGTTTTATTCAAACATTTTGACCACAGCCATCATAAGTAAAAATATTTTACGTGAGCCCCAATACATGCCCATAGCCATTTGCACATTAGTAGAACAAAAGCTCTATTAAATTATAATTACCTTTGTATATCTGGTCCACCTTGAAATTTTATATTGTATTCTATTCCATTTAGCTCTTTAAGAAAATGTTTGTCTCAATATACTGTAGGAATTTTTATTATTTATTAAGGGGTCTCAACCATCTGTAATCACCCAGTGGGTTCACCTTGTCCACTGCCTAGACACAGCAGATTTCTCAAGACAGTGGAATTACAATAGACAAAGAGTAATTCATGCAGAGCCGGCAGTGCAGGAGACCAGAATTTTGTTACTACTCAAATCAGCCTCCCAGAGCATTCTGGGAGCAGAGGTTTTAAGGACAACTTGGTGGGTGAGGGAAAGCCAAGAAGACAGGAGTGCTGATTGGTCAGGGATGAAATCATAGGGCATGGGCGCTGTCTTCTTGCCCTGATTCAGTTCCTGGGAGAGGGCCCCAAGATCTGGGTGGTGACAGCTGATCCATCAAGTGCAGGGTCTGCAAAATATCTCAAGCACTGATCTTAGGAGCAGTTTATGGAGGGTCAGAATCTTGTAGCCTCCAGTTGCAGGACTCCTAAACCATAATTTCTAATCTTATGGCTAATGTTAGCCCTACAAAGGCAATCTAGTTCTCAAGCAAGCAGGAGGTCTGCCTTAGGAAAGAGCCTTTATCGTCTTTGCATTTATTGCGTTTTTGTTTTTGCTTTTTTGCTTTTTATTTTGTTTTGTTTGTTTATTTGTTTTGAGACGGAGTCGCACTCTGTCACCCAGGCTGGAGTGCAGTGGTGCAATCTTGGCTCACTGCAATCTCCGCCTCCCAGGTTCAAGTGATTCTCCTATCTCAGCTTCCTGAGTAGCTGAGATTACAGGTATGCACCACCATGCCTGGCTAATTTTTGTATTTTTAGTAGAGACAGGGTTTCACTATATTGGCAGGCTGGCCTCAAATTCCTGACCTCAAGTGATCCACCCCCCTTGGCCTCCCAAAGCGCTGAGATTACAGGCGTGAGCAACCACACCTGGCCTCGTCTTTGTTTTAAACTATAAAGTATAAACTAAATTTCTCCCAAAGTTAGTTCATCCTACTCCCAGGAATGAACAAGGACAACTTGGAGGTTAGAAGCAAGATGGAGTCAGTTAAGTTAGATGTCTTTCACTGTGTCAGTCATAATTTTGCAAAGGTGGTTCACCTCTAGTTGGACAAAATTCATAGTTTAGAAAACATTGCTGTAAACATGTATATATTTACTGCAGCATTATTAATAGGAACAAAAAAGTAGAACCACATAAATGTTTGACTATAGATACAAATTATAATATATTCATGCAATGAAATAAATTCAAAAATAAAAATGAATGCTTTGGAGTTACATTCATTAACTTGTATTATTATTTGAAACATAATACTGAGTGAAAAATATATCCAGAGAATATATATTTGAAATCTGTGAAACAATACTGTATAGTTTTTATAGATTCATATCTGCAGTAGCAAGAGGATAAAATTATGTTCAGGAATAAGACATGGAAATCACAATAATGCTTTTATGGAGCAAGGGAGATGCATGGGGCTTCAGTTGTGATTGTAATGATTTGTATCTAATAGGTCTGCAGTGTTCTGAAAGCGTGTAATGTTTCATGTCTTAAAAATATATCTGAAACCATATGACATTCTATTTTTGCTATTCTATATTGTTCTTTCGTCTAATTTGAAACTATTCATAATTTGGAAAAGAATAATAAAATGTGGCCAGGCACAGTGGCTCACGCCTGTAATCCCAGCACTTGGGGAGGCCAAGGTGGGTGGATTGCTTGAGCCCAGGAGTTGGAGACCACTCTGGGCAACATGGCGAAGGCCCATCTCTACAAGAAATAGAAAAATTAGTCAGGCGTGGTGGCGCGTGCCTGTAGTCCCAGCTACTGGGGAGGCTGAGGCAGAAAGAATAGCTTGAGCCCAGGAGGCCGAGGTGGCAGTGAGCTGAGATTGCACCACTGTACTTCAGCCTGGGCTACAGGAGTGAAACCCTCTCTGAAAATAAAATAAAATATTAAAATGTCCTGATTAAATGGGTACCAGAAATATCAAGAGCATTAAGAATTACCATAAAGCTTCAGAACTTGGTTCTAGACAAGTTTTGTTTGTTTGTTTTGACACAGAGTCTCCCTCTGTTGCCCAGGCTGGAGTGCAGTGGTGCGATCTCGGCTCACCGCAAGTTCGGCCTGCTGGGTTCAAGTGATTCTCCTGCTTCAGCCTCCCGAGTACCTAGGATTACAGGCACTCACCACCACATCCCACTAATTTTGTTTTTTTATTAGAGACTGGGTTTCTCCATGTTGATCAGGCTGGTCTCAAACTCCCAACCTCAGGTGATCTGCCCGCTTCGGCCTCCCAACATTCTGGGATTACAGGCGTGAGCCACTGCGCCAAGCTGAAAACAACATTTTGTTGGTTTGGTAATATCCATCCTATCTGCTGTCGGCCCATTCCAGGAGGGATTTATTTGTTCTCATTTGTGGGAATTAGTGCAAGCATGGACTCATACAGTAAAAAGTGCTAAGGAATCATAACCCACAACCATGACTCTCACTCAGCTTGTTCTTCAAAGAGGCAACGATCAAGAAGAGAAGGGAATTTGCCAGCATTCGTGGGATGAGAATGGGGAGGAATTATTTGTTCTAGCAACACGGTCTCATTTGGCCTTACTTAAGTTTTATCTCAAGAAGTTTCTTATTACTAGATCCTCTTTTACACGTAAGGATAAAAGGATTATAATGTCTCAGTCCCAGGAAAATGTAAGGGAAAAAACATTTGGAACTTTTAACTTGGCTGGGTGTGGTGGCTCATGCCTGTAATCCCAGCACTTTGGGAGGCTGAGGCAGGTGGATCACCCGAGGTCAGGAGTTCGAGATCAGCCTAGTCAACATGGTGAAACCCCTTTATTACTAAGAATACAAAAATTAGCCAGGTGTGGTGTGGGGGCCCTACTAAAAATAAAAATAAATTAGATGGGTGTGGTGGTGGGCACCTGTAATCCCAGCTACTCGGGAGGCTGAGGCAGGAAAATTGCTTGAACCGGGTAGGCAGAGGTTGCAGTGAGTGGAGATCATGCCATTGCACTCAGCCTGGGCAACAAGAGCGAAACTTTGTCTCAAAAAAAAAAAAAAAAGTTCTAGCCGGCCACGGTGGCTCAAGCCTGTAATCCCAGCACTTTGGGAGGCCGAGACGGGCGGATCACGAGGTCAGGGGATCGAGACCATCCTGGTTAATACGGTGAAACCCCGTCTCCACTAAAAAATACAAAAAAAAAAACACTAGCCGGGCGAGGTGGCGGGCGCCTGTAGTTCCAGCTACTCGGGAGGCTGAGGCAGGAGAATGACATAAACCCGGGAGGCGGAGCTTGCAGGGAGCTGAGATCGCGCCACTGCACTCCAGCCTGGGTGACAGAACGAGACTCCGTTTCAAAAAAAAAAAAAGTTTTAACTTTATTAACACTGCTGGTGGAGAAACCCTGGTAAACACTTTCTTAATTAAAATAGATAGATAGATAGATAGATAGATAGATAGATAGATAGATAGATAATATTTGTACATATTTGTGGGGCACCTGTGATATTTCGATACAAGCATATAATGTGTAATGATCACAACTGGCTAATCGGGATATCTGTCACCTCAAACATTGATCATTTCTGAGTTTTCAGAGTGAACATCACAAATCTCCTCTTCCAGTTATTTTGAAATACATAATAAATTATTGTTAACTATAATTGTCCTACTGTGCTACCAAACCCTAGATCTCATTTCTTATCTTTTCTTTTTTTCTTTTTTTTTTGAGACAGAGTCTTACTCTGTCACCCAGGCTGGAGTGCAGTGGTGCGATCTTGGCTCTCTATAACCTCTGTCTCCTGGGTTCAAGTGATTCTCCTGTCTCAGCCTCCTGAGTAGCTGGGACTACAGGGGTCTGCCACCATGCCCCCCTAATATTTTTGTATTTTTAGTAGAGGCAGGACTTTACCATGTTGGCCAGACTAGCCTCGAACTCTAAATCTTGTTTCTTATATCTAATTGTATTTTGGGGCCCATTAACCATCCCCTTTGTCCCCAATGCCCACTATCCTTCCCAGCTTCTGGGAATCATTATTCTATTCACTACCTCCATCATAGAAATTTTTCTCAGTCCCATATATGAGTGAGAACAGGTGACATTTGTCTTTTTTTTTTTCTGGGCTTATTTCACTCAACATTATGCCATCCAGTTACATCCACGTTGTTACCAAAGACAAGATTTTATTCTTCTTATGAGGGAATAATAGTCCGTTGTGTATATACACATTTTCTTTTTTAATTTTTCTTTACACCACATTTTCTTTATCCACTCATCTATTGATGGATACTTAGATTGATTCCATATCTTAGCTATTGTAAACAGTTGCTGCAATCAATATAAAAGTGCAGATGTTTCTTCAATACGCTGATGTTTTTTCTTTTGAATATATATCCAGTAGTGGAATTGCTAGATCATACAGTAGTTCTAATGTTAGTATCTTGAGGAACCCCCATATTGCTTTGCACAGTTGCTGTACTAATTTACATCCGCACCAACAGCGCAGGAACACTCCCGTCTCCACATTCTCTCCAGTATTTATTATTTCCTATCTTTTTTATAATAGCCATTTTAACTGTGGTGAGATAGCTCACTGTGGTTTTGATTTGTATTTTCCTGATGATTAGTGATACTGAACATTTTTTCATTTACCTGTTGGCTCTGTGTATATCTTCTTTCGTGGTGTGTCTATTCTGATCTTTTGCCCATTTTCAATGATTGTTTGCTTTTTACTATTGTCTTGTTTGAGCTCCTTATACATTCTAGTTATTAATCCCTTGTCAAGTTTGTATAGTTTGCAAGTATTTTCTCCCATTCTGTAAGTTGTCTCTTCACTTTATTGATTGTTTCCTTTGCTGTGTAGAAGTGGTGATTTTTTTTTGACACCCAGGCTGGAGTGCAGTGTTATGATCTTGGCTCACTGCAACCTCTGTCTCCCGGGTTCAAGCAAGTCTCCTGCATCAGTGTAACTGGGATTACAGGGGTATGCTATCATGCCTGGCTAATTTTTGTATTTTTAGTAGAGACGGGGTTTCAGCATGTCGGCCAGACTGGTCTCAAACTCCTGGCCTCAGGTGATCCGCTCGTCTCGGCCTCCCAAAGTGCTGGGATTACAGGCATGAGCCACCACACCCAGCCTTGATTTTCCTTTTAAAATTAATTTTTCTCTTTAATGTTAGATTGGATAATTTCTACTGATTTGTATTCAAGTATACTGTCTCCTCTGTCATCTTCATTCTGATACTAAGCCAATGAAGTACATTTTCAATTTCAAGTATTTACTTTGTACTCTATATTGCAATTTTGCATTTGGTTTAATTTCTTTGATGTTAATGTCTTTTATTACTTTTAAAGCATATTCCCATTTACCTAATGGAAGATGGTTATAACATGTATAATATTCTCACGACTGATGCCTATTGACTGCATTTTTCCTTGAATTTAGGTCAGATTTTCATTGTTCTCTAAATGCCATGTTAATATTGGATTACATCTTTAGGGTTTTTTTTATTTTTTATTATTTTTTATTTTTGAGGCAGAGTTTCACTCTTGTTGCCCAGGCTAGAGTGCAATGGTGCGACCTCAGCTCACCGCAACCCCCGCCTCCCGGGTTCAAGTGATTCTCTAGCCTCAGCCTCCCGAGCAGCTAGGATTACAGCCATGAGCCACCACGTCCAGCTAATTTTATATTTTTAGTAGAGATGAGGTTTCTCCATATTGGTCAGACCTGTCTTGAGTTCCCGACCTCAGGTGATCCACCTGCCTTGGCCTCACAAAGTGCTGGGATTACAGGCGTGAGCCACGGCACCGAGCCTATCTTTAGCATTTTTTTTTTTTTGAGACGGAGTCTTGCTCTGTCGCCCAGGCTGGAGTGCAGTGGCCGGATCTCAGCTCACTGCAAGCTCTGACGCCCGGGTTTATGCCATTCTCCTGCCTCAGCCTCCCGAGTAGCTGGGACTACAGGCGCCTGCCACCTCGCCCGGCTAGTTTTTTGTATTTTTTAGTAGAGACGGGGTTTCACCATATTAGCCAGGATGGTCTCGATCTCCTGACCTGGTGATCCGCCCGTCTCGGCCTCCCAAAGTGCTGGGATTACAGGCTTGAGCCACCGCGCCCGGCCTCTTTAGCATTTAGAATACTACTGTCCTTCTAAAATTTTCTGGTGAATGCTGATTTTTAGAATTTGTTTTAGCAGGCAATCAGGCTATTTAGGTTCAGACCACAGTTATTAGCCAAAAGCCTGAGAAGCAATCAGACCACAGTTCTGTCTCGTCCTCTATGGACAGTAATTTACAGCGAGTTCAGCTTTCAAAGCTTTTTCTGTGCTATTTGGGCCACGGACCAGGTAGACCCAAATAGCACAGAAGCACTCAAGGTTTAGTCTGAGACTTGAGCAGTCATTTATGTCATAGTTCAGTTCTTGAAATATAGACTACTCTTCTTTGAGTCTGTTCTGTTTACACACAATTTAGAATAAAGCCCAGAACTTATATTAGTTCATAGTAGAGTTATGGGATGCCATGTTTTAGTGCTCTCCTGTTTTATTATTTCTCCCACATGCTCGAATGCCCTGGGGCCCTTTTTCCAGTTTCTTTGTTCACAAAGTTGTGATAATTCAGAGCTTTAGCCTTCTGTACTGATGTGCGATCATGCACAACCGGAGTCAGCTTTCAAGTGAAGCGTTGATAGAAGACAGAGGGAAATAGTGGGCATCCTTCCCACATTCTTCAGACATTTGTCCTAGTTTCTTCTCCTAGTCCCTCCAGTCAAGAGTCCTTCTTTCGGGGCCTTACGGACCTGTACCCCCACCTGTGTGGCAGAGCAGTGCTACAGCTATGAACTGGCTTCAGACTGGAGCCAGGAGAGAAAGGAGGGGAAAAAGAAAAATAGAGATCTCCTCCCATTTCTAATGTGCAAGAATAACTTTTTCCAGTCGTTTGACTAGAAAGAAGCGTTTTTACTTAGTGACTATTGTACTCTTCTAAGATTTAGACCAGTTTGTGGTCATCATCAGGAAAGAAGGGAGAAAAAAAAATTGCAAACCTCAACCTCCTATGTGTCACTATTCAAATTTTGACTTTAATCCTTAAATCCACCTGATATTGTTTACTTTAAGATTTACCAGTAGTTTATCTCTGTATTTTGTCCAGAGGATCTAAGTGTGATCAATGGGAAAATAGACTACAGTCAGTTAACTCCATCTTTGCTGCAACATGCAAATATTAAATAAAAAATAAATGAAAAGCAAAAAGCAAAGAATTGCCAATGTATTGTGGAAGTCATTTTTTAAAGTCATATGAACTACTCTGTTTTAGAATAGTCTCTTACAAAGATCTGTACAGAAGTGTTGAGCCTGAGAAATCAATTCCCCAAACTATAGCACCCTCATATGATGACTATTTTATTTTATTTTAGTGAGACAGAGTTTTGTTCTTGTCTCCCAGGCTGGAGTGCAGTGGTGCGATCTTGGCTCACTGCAACCTCTGCCTCCCGGGTTCAAGCAATTCTCCTGCCTCAGCCTCTTTAGTAGCTGGGTTACAGGTGCGCACCACCACACCTGGCTAATTTTTGTATTTTTAGTAGAGACAGGGTTTCAGCATGTTGGCCAGGCTGGTCTCAAACTCCTGGCCTCAGGTGATTTGCTCGTCTCGGCCTCCCAAAGTGCGGGGATTACAGGCATGAGCCACCACACCCAGCCTTGATTTTCCTTTTAAAATTAATTTTTCTCTTCAGTATTAGATTGGATAATTTCTACTGATTTGTATTCAAGTATACTGTCTCGTCTGTCATCTTTATTCTGATACTGAGCCAATGAAGTACATTTTCAATTTCAAGTATTTACTTTGTACTCTATATTGCAATTTTGCATTTGGTTTAATTTCTTTGATGTTAATGTCTTTTATTACTTTTAAAGCATATTCCCATTTACCTAATGGAAGATGGTTATAACATGTATAATATTCTCACGACTGATGCTTATTGACTGCATTTTTCCTTGAATTTAGGTCAGATTTTCATTGTTCTCTAAATGCCATGTTAATATTGGATTACATCTTTAGGGTTTTTTTTATTTTTTATTATTTTTTATTTTTGAGGCAGAGTTTCACTCTTGTTGCCCAGGCTGGAGTGCAATGGTGCAACCTCAGCTCACCGCAACCCCCGCCTCCCGGGTTCAAGTGATTCTCTAGCCTCAGCCTCCCGAGCAGCTAGGATTACAGCCATGAGCCACCACGTCCAGCTAATTTTATATTTTTAGTAGAGATGAGGTTTCTCCATATTGGTCAGACCTGTCTTGAGTTCCCGACCTCAGGTGATCCGCCTGCCTTGGCCTCACAAAGTGCTGGGATTACAGGCGTGAGCCACGGCACCGAGCCTATCTTTAGCATTTAGAATACTACTGTCCTTCTAAAATTTTCTGGTGAATGCTGATTTTTAGAATTTGTTTTAGCAGGCAATCAGGCTATTTAGGTTCAGACCACAGTTATTAGCCAAAAGCCTGAGAAGCAATCAGACCACAGTTCTGTCTCGTCCTCTATGGACAGTAATTTACAGCGAGTTCAGCTTTCAAAGCTTTTTCTGTGCTATTTGGGCCACGGACCAGGTAGACCCAAATAGCACAGAAGCACTCAAGGTTTAGTCTGAGACTTGAGCAGTCATTTATGTCATAGTTCAGTTCTTGAAATATAGACTACTCTTCTTTGAGTCTGTTCTGTTTACACACAATTTAGAATAAAGCCCAAAACTTATATTAGTTCATAGTAGAGTTATGGGATGCCATGTTTTAGTGCTCTCCTGTTTTATTATTTCTCCCACATGCTCGAATGCCCTGGGGCCCTTTTTCCAGTTTCTTTGTTCACAAAGTTGTGATAATTCAGAGCTTTAGCCTTCTGTACTGATGTGCGATCATGCACAACCCGAGTCAGCTTTCAAGTGAAGTGTTGATAGAAGACAGAGGAAAATAGTGGGCATCCTTCCCACATTCTTCAGACATTTGTCCTAGTTTCTTCTCCTAGTCCCTCCGGCCAAGAGTCCTTCTTTCGGGGCCTTAGGGACCTGTACCCCCACCTGTGTGGCAGAGCAGTGCTACAGCTATGAACTGGCTTCAGACTGGAGCCAGGAGAGAAAGGAGGGGAAAAAGAAAAATAGAGATCTCCTCCCATTTCTAATGTGCAAGAATAACTTTTTCTAGTCGTTTGACTAGAAAGAAGACGTTTTTACTTAGGGACTATTGCACTCTTCTAGGATTTAGACCAGTTTGTGGTCATCATCAGGAAAGAAGGGATAAAAAAAGTTGTAAACCTCAACCTCCTATGTGTCACTATTCAAATTTTGACTTTAATCCTTAAATCCACCTGATATTGTTTACTTTAAGATTTACCAGTAGTTTATCTTTGTATTTTGTCCAGAGGATCTAAGTGTGATCAATGGGAAAATAGACTACAGTCAGTTAACTCCATCTTTGCTGCAACATGCAAATATTAAATAAAAAATAAATGAAAAGCAAAAAGCAAAGAATTGCCAATCCATTGTGGAAGTCATTTTTTAAAAAGTCATATGAACTACTCTGTTTTAGAATAATCTCTTACAAAGATCTGTACAGAAGTGTTGAGCCTGAGAAATCAATTCCCCAAACTATAGTACCCTCATATGATGACTATTTTATTTTATTTTAGTGAGACAGAGTTTTGTTCTTGTCTCCCAGGCTGGAGTGCAGTGGTGCGATCTTGGCTCACTGCAACCTCTGCCTCCCGGGTTCAGGTTCAAGTGTTTCTCCTGCCTCAGCCTCCTGAGTAGCTAGGATTACAAGTGCGCACCACCACACCTGGCTAATTTTTGTATTTTTAGTAGAGACAGGGTTTCACCATGTTGGCTAGGCTGGTCTCGAACTCCTGACCTCAGGTGATCCACCTACTGCAACCTCCTCCTCCCTGGTTCAAGTGATTCTCCTGCCTCAGCTTCCTGAGTAGCTAAGATTACAGGCGCCCGCCACCATGTCAGGCTAACTTTTGTAGTTTAAGTAGAGACAAGAGTTTTGTCATGTTGGCCAGGCCGATCTCAAACTGCTGACCCAGGTGATCCACCCGCCTCAGCCTTCCAAAGTGCTGGGATTACAGGCGTGAGCCACCATGCCCGGCTGTACTTTGTTTTATTTTTTACAAAGACTTTTCCCTTTTGGCTCTTCTTTCTACCCTGTGTTGGTTTTTGTTTTGGTTTGGTTTGGTTTGGTTTTTTTGTTTGTTTGTTTTTGTTTTTCCAGTCAACTGAAGCTCTTTTTAAAAATTACACATTTAGTCCTTCTTTTTGCTTCGTTTCTTATTAGAATTATTATTATTATTATTTTTTGAGACTGAGTCTTGCTCTGTCGCCCAGGCTGGAGTGCAGTGGCCGGATCTCAGCTCACTGCAAGCTCTGACTCCCAGGTTTACGCCATTCTCCTGCCTCAGCCTCCCGAGTAGCTGGGACCACAGGCGCCCGCCACTTCACCCAGCAAGTTTTTTGTATTTTTTAGTAGAGATGGGGTTTCACCGTGTTAGCCAGGATGGTCTCGATCTCCTGACCTCGTGATCCACCCGTCTCGGCCTCCCAAAGTGCTGGGATTACAGGCTTGAGCCACCGCGCCCGGCCTAGAATTATTTTTACTAAGAGAAAAAAGTAAAATTTCATTGATCTTTTTGGGAAAGCTTAAAATATTCCCAATGGGCTTCTCTAAGAGTTGTTTTTCCATTTACTTCTACTTCACCTTTCTTTTGCCACCTTTAATATTACATTAAGGGATCTAACCAGGACTTTGACTCTCACAAGGGTACCCTGTGACTCTTTGAAGAACACAAAAAAGGTGCCACTGGCCTCTTGTGGGGGGCGGGCGAGGTGTTCCCTATCTCCATTACAGAGCCCCAAGAGGTATGGGCATGTTCCTCTCAGGTCTAAAGCTTTGCTCTCTGCTGTGTTAAGCCCCCGACGTCTGGCTTTTGGATGCATACCCATGCGTTCTGTATTTTATGTCTACATACATTTATATTTATATACATATGCTTGTATATTGTCTAATGGTAACACATTGACTTGAAAATAAAAACACATATAAATTAAGTAAATAGGTTCAATGCTTTTCAAATTCATATGACCTTAAGAATCTTTGCTAAATAAAACTGTTTAAAAATTATTGATAAAATAAAATAAAAATGTCTTCAGAATTTAATTTATACATTTTTGCCTGGGGCTACAGGTCAGGCAGGTTTGGGCTGTCTCTGCTAAATGTAGTAAGTTCATAAAACTATCTCTTCTATGATATTTTTGGTACTTCTTTGATTTGTCTGTGAGCTAAAGCTACTACAGCTGGTGGCTGGGCTCCCCCAAAGCCTTGCACACATCTTACTGTGAGTCTATGTTTTTGGTTTTGAGTTTCTAGGTCTTGGGGCCTAGAAAGATTGCCATGATGAAACCTGAGGATATACATGTGTCCACAGCACCTGGGCTACCAGCTGCAGGGCAGAGTCAAGCTCAGCAGGGCCCTATCCTCCCAGATCCAACTCTTCCTCTTGGTCATGCTGGGAGGGGTCAGATCCTCCAGACATCATCTTCGTAGTTCTATCCTCTGTCCCTTGCTTTACACTTGGTGTGTAAATCCAGGACCCCGATGGACCCTCCTTTTCATAACCATTCTGGGTGCCCATGGGCATTTGGATCCAGGACAACCTGGGGGATACAGTATTGGGGAGGATACCTGTGCCCAATATCTTAAAGGCCTTGCTGAAGATGAAATTGGCTGATTTAGGGTTGACCTGGTTTTGCTGAAAAAAACAAAAACAAAAAAATACGCCAGGCGCGGTGGCTCACGCTTATAATCCCAGCACTTTGGGAGGTCAAGGTGGGTGGATCACAAGGTCAGGAGTTCGAGACCAGCCTGGCCAATATGATGAAACCCTGTCTCTACTAAAAATACAAAAATTAGCTAGGCACAGTGGCAGGTACCTGTAGTCCCAGCTACTCGGGAGGCTGAGGCAGGAGAATGGTGTGAACCCAGGAGGCGGAGCTTGCAATGAGCCAAGACAGCGCCACTGCACTCCAGCCTGGGCGACAGAGCAAGACTCCATCTTAAAAAAAAAAAAAAAAAAAAAAAAAAAAACCCAAACAAACCAAAAGCTTCAGCTTAAATGACTACTATTGTTTTTCATGAACAATTCAGACATAATTGTTAAAAATTAGTAAATTAGGTAAGTACAAATGGAGTAAAGGTTTACTAAAAAATTTATTATAGTTTCAAAAATTTTTTTGGTAATTGTCACTCTTAAAGTCTTAAAGTCATATTATGTTAAATTAAGTAATAGTTAATCATGAAATATCTGAGTTATTTCTAAGTTAAAATACTGACACATCAATTATTAAGCATAAGTTTAAGTTTGAATACTCTGATACCTTATTTTGATGTGATATAGAAAAGATAAATATATTTGAATCTCTTGATAAACGTGAAAAATTGAGGAAATATTTTTAAGAATTATAAAATAGTTTTCATTTACAAATACTGATATGAAAGAGTTCCTTCCTAGATTTTCACTAAAAATTAAGATACTAAGAGTTAAATTATAATTAATATATGTAATTAAAACCACTAAAAATAAGGTAAACCATTTTGTATGAAAAGTGTATACAAAAAAAGGCAACATACGTTTTCGGTGAGAACATTTACAAGGAAGCCATGAGCATGTGGTTTGTCAAAGGAAAAGTAATTTTGTCTAGTTTAGAAGTTACTTAAAAGTTGTTTCAGACCAAGCACAATGGCTCATATCTATAATTCCAAAACTTCGAGAGGCCGAAGTGGGAGGATTTCTTGAGGCCAGCCTGGGCAACAGAGAGAGACCCTGTCTCTACAAAAAAAAAAACCCATTTTTTTTTTTAATTAGCTAGGGTGGTGGTACACACCTGTGGTCTCAGCTACTGTGGAGGCTGAGGGCTGAGATCGGAGGATCACTTGAGCCTGGGAGGTCAAGGCTGCTGTGAGCCACGATCAGGCCATTGCACTCCAGCCTGAGTAACAAGACCCTGTCTCCAAAAAAATAAAAATAAATAAAGGTTGTTTCAGACTAAGTGAATGGAGAAAAAAATGATATAGGTAAAACTAAATGGATATAAAGAATTTTTAAGAAGTAGAAGAGTAGGAAAAAATTATAATAGGTTATAGAAGGTTTATGAAAATTTTATCTTGTGTGCAAAGCTGACTGATATCAGAGAAATTTGTTTATACGTTTTCATTAAAACTAGCTTTAGTATTTAAAGTACACAAAGATAAAGCTAGTGGTTGATTTTCTCTTTTAAATAATATTTTTGCATAGGATTAATAAAAAGAAAAGATTTTTGTACATGTTCCGAGAAAATGCAAAAAAAAAAAAAAAAAAGCAAGAGAGAGAAACAGATTTTGTGGGCCTCATGTCTTGTCATGCTTCTTCAGAAGGTGTTTTGATTATTTGATTATTTGGAAAACTGAGTCTCCTGTCAATCAAACAGCAAAGGTTTTTGCTTGTTGAAATCTTCTAATTATCACTTTGGCTAAATGAATGACTATTATCTTTTCATCGGACCTATGATCCTATTTTGATCGAGTATTTGAAACCTTTAACATATTTGAGAGGCTTCTCACAATTATATTTCAACATCTAAAATTAAGTATTTTTGACCTCAAACTAACTTTGAGATATTCCAAAAAGCTGCTGAAGCTTCCAAAAGAAATAATAAACCAGCTTATTTGATATGTTCAATTATGTATAAAGATTTTCAAATAAGAAATAACATTTAACCTTTTCTAAATTATATATGTATTGTCATGTTATTAGTATTTGCTCCAAAATTATATGAGATTCCTAAAAATTGTGTTTGTCTTGTTATATATTATTAGTCATAATTATGAGTATTATGTTAAATTGTTGTAGGACATAAAAAATGACGTAGTTTTCTTGTTAATTCCATCTTTAACCATGGCCATTTTTAGTCTTGCTCACAATTAATTTTTTTATGCTGATCCTTTTACTCTGAAAGCTCTTCGCAAATCCTAAAGTGTTGTGTCTTCAAGAAAGTTCGCGGAAAGGACTGCAACAAGTACTCTTGGCTGGACACCGTGGCTCATGTCTGTAATCCCAGCACTTTGGGAGGCAGAGGTGGATGGATTACCTGAGGTCAGGTGTTCGAGACCAGCCTGGCCAACATGGTGAAACCCTGTCTCTGCTAAAATAAAAAAAATTAGCTGGGCATGGTGGCATGCACATGTAATCTCAGCTACTTGGGAGGCTGAGGCAGGAGAATCACTTCAACCCAGGAGGTGGAGGTTGCAGTGAGCCGAGATCGTGCCATTGCACTCCAGCCTGGCCAAGAGCAAAATTCCGTGTCAAAAACAAACAAAAAAACCAAAAGCAAACAGAACAAAAACACAAGTACTCTTGAACGCAAATTTCTTAGAATTTTAAGATTGTATTATAGGACTGAGTAAACAATTTCGGAACTCTTAATTTTTAAAAAGTCATAAAATTGTTAATATCAAGCAAAACAAGAATTAATTACATTGGACTAATGTAATTTTAATAATTTTTTTGTTTAAAATATTGCTGATTCTTTTTATGTTCTGCTTTACAGAGTTAAGGAAAATGTTTGCTCTCTTAAGCTTTACAGAAATAGGTAAGTATACTTTTTTGAACAAAATTGAAACATTCACTTTTTTCTCTATCTGCTCAATCCTGAATTTGGAAACTATTTATGAGTATTTCTATTTTATGGCAAAATAGTTATTTGAATAAGTTCAATAAGAATCTGTTCCCTTTTGCCACAGAACACAGCTGGAGATTCTTGTTATTTTACCAAGGCTTTGACTGAAATGCCATATTTTCAGATATGACCAGACAGCTTTGAGAAACTGAGGTTGATATTATGAAGCCCATAGGAGCTTTTGGAAAAACTGATCTAATATCTTAAATACACGGTTCACACGGTGGGCTTGTGGTAAGTAAGCATGTCACTTTCTGACATCCCAGGAACCTCAAATTATTTTGGGGACCTTGAGAAAAGAGAAATTCACTAATGTGTACAGGTATTACTGACACAGTCTAAGAGCAAATCCAATCCTCAGCTTGGCTTCCTAGCCTGAAGAGGTTTCTAAAAGTTTAATCTGAGATTCCTTATGAAAACTTCCAGCAAAGTAAACTTAAAAAGAGCCTGTGTTACAAATCGATATGCTTACTGCACTTTATGCAAATAATTAGGCCAAGTACAATAAGACTAAAACTTAATATGCAAATAAAATGGCTTTACTTTTATTTATCCTTGGTAGAAATGGGGGACTGAAGAGAGAAAAATCATGTTTCAGGAAAGAAAAAAACAAAAAAAAACTATAATTAGATTCCAGTTTACTGTTTGTTCTTTCTCAGTTTTTTTATTTGCCTGTAATCTAAACTAAATCCTAAATTGTTAGTCCTATCAAAATCTGTCTTTGAACCTCCATACAAGCATTTTCAATTTTCCTCCTACATTTCTGACTTGGAATCACTAAATGTTAAAATTCCCTTTTTCCTAAGACTCTGCAAGCTGATACTAGCCAACTTGGCTTTGAAGAAAAATCACTGCAATGTTTTATAAATGGACAAACTTTACACACAAGCTACAATCCAGGAAAATCTGTCAGATTGCTACTGATATTCTCAGCTGTCCTCCAGACTTTAGAAGAAACTAGTTTGTGAACTACTCCAAGCATTAACCTTTGTTTTTCTTCCAATTCTGTAACAATGGCTCTTACTATAGATCTTTTTGTCTGCATCATATATAGAGTACTAGCTTTAAGATCCCATCTACAAAGCCATCTCCTGAAATAAAACAAAACTGGTCTTTTCCCAGAAGTGAGCAGACTAATTAGACTGGCCTTTTCCCAGAAGTGAGAAGACTGGTTTAATGAGATCCTTTGCCATTCAGCTACTAACTCAGTTTTTCTCTCCACAACTACCAACTCAACTTTTTGTGTATGAAACATTAGGAAAGTTTCAAACAGGGATACTGGGGCTCAGAAACGGACACCCAAAAATATGGCAATTGGATATGCCGGTTACTTCAAATTAAAGGCTCCTGGAGGCCAGTAGACACTGGAAGAAGTCCTTCCCTCAAGTTCTCTTCCCTGCCTTAAGTCCAGATCTGCCAAAGAAGAAAACAATTACCTCGGTTCCCTTTTCTGTGTTTTCATTAACTTAACTCATGTTATGGAAAGAATGACTAAAGTCTGTCAACACACCTGGACAGACTTTTGTCACAAATCATTGTCTTCTATTTCAGTCCAATTCAGTTTTATTTTATTATTTTATTTTTGAGACGGAGTTGCGCTCTGTCGCTCAGGCTGGAGTGCAGTGGCACAATCTCGGCTCACTGCAACCTCCACCTCCCCGGTTCAAGTGATCCTCCTGCCTCAGCCTCCCGGGTAGCTGTGATTACAGGAGCATGCCACCATGCCCAGCTAATTTGTTTGTATTTTTAGTAGAGACGGAGTTTCACCTTGGCCACACTGGTCTCAGGCTTCTGACCTCAGGCAGTCCACCCGCCTCAGCGTCCCAAAATGCTAGGATTACAGGCGTGAGCCACTGCGCCCAGCGCCTGGTTATTTTTTAGGGATTTTTAGATATCTATAAAAACAATATCAGTACTTTGAGGCCTAAGATGATGTTTTCTTCCTTAAGGGAGTACTTAATTTTGTTTTGTTCCGGCAACTAAGGGCCTTAATTAGCAAAACCTGAATCACCTTAATTCCCTTTCAGAGATATCATGAAAGTTTCCTCATAAGCCGATTATAAAAGTAAAATTAGTTACAACAAGCAAAGTTTTTAGAAAATCCCTGACTCTAGTAAGTGCCCAGAAAAATTTGAATGTAATTGATTTGCATGAAAAAATGCTGTAAAACATAATCACATAAATGTTAATGGTGAATTCTGTGATATTGGTATTTCCATGAGTTTTTTCGTTCTCCTTGCAGGCTGTAAATTATTTTTTAAATGAAAATTCTTTTATTAAAAACAGCTACATTTTATAAATTAGTATAACATAATGGTAAAGAGAAATGTGAATGTATTAGAAAAGATGCTCTATTGAGAGGAGACACATTTGGGTTTCTCATGGCCTTGAATGAAGGTCCCTCTGCCGATCCTATCGTAATAGTCCTCGTGTCAGTGAAGTCCCCTGTGAAACTGGATAACAGGATTTTAAGGTAGAGATGTTCATCAGCAGATGGAAATGAAGTCTATAGCTGTGAAGATAAGTCAGGCAATGCAATAATTATAGAGAAAAAATAATGTAAGCTATCAAAGAAAGATGTATACAAGGGAGACAGAGTCACATGAAGTCTCAGATGTAAGAGACCATAGAGCAAAAGGCTGAGTTCTGGCTTTCAGGAGTTTTCTAACATAAGTACCTGATCACCAGTTAAAAGCTAAGGAGGAATATGAAGAATTAGTATGAGATCATAAAATTAACATGCTTTTCTAAAAATATGTGAAATGAGATTTTTAGGGAGGTATAGTTATGGCTGAAGAAAATCAAGGTGAATGAAGACAAGATCGATTGAGAATGTAGTGTCAGAAATAGCAAAGAAGCCAAAGTTTGAGGAAGTTAAGTGGCTAGGGATAAAATTGAAGCACGAACGCATTATTGGTTCTGCAGTCAAGGATAAGACAGATTTTTTTTTTTTTTTTTTTTTTTTTTTTGAGACAGAGTCTCACTTTGTTGCCCACGCTGGAGTGCAATGGCACAATCTTGGCTCACTGCAACCTCCGCCTCTCGGGCTCAAGCAATTCTCCTGCCTCAGCCTCCCTGGTAGCTGGGATTACAGGCACATGCCACCATGTCCAGCTAATTTTTGTATTTTCAGTAGAGACTGGGTTTCACCATGTTGCCCAGGCTGGTCTTCAACTCCTGACCTCAAGCGATCCGCCCTCCTCAGCTTTCCAAAGTGCTGGGATTACAGGTGTCAGCCACCGTGCCTGGCCCAAGGGTGGGATAGATTTAGTGAGATGACTGGATAAACAGAATCAAGAAAAAGCTTTATCAAAAACTTATGCTTCTTAAAAACTTAATCCCGGGACAGAATCATCTAAAACTTTGTTCCACGTCTTCACTTTGACTCACCCATAAAAACTTCAAGAACGAAGAATGAAAAATCTTAGGAATAACCACATATTTTCTAATGCTCAATATTTTATTTGTATTGTTGTCTTCTAAACAGATATGATAGGTCTTCATGATTTTTTGTTTTCCTTAAACTGATTCCCAAAGTATTAGTCTCATGAATCATGCATTCAAAAGAAACACAATCATTGTATTCTCTTTGCTGTATAATTTTGGTTTCAGTTTTGCTTACATTTCCTATTCAAGGAACATTTTCCTCCAAAACGACATTTGAAAAAAACAGCCAAAATGTAGTAGAGAATAGCGCGAGAGCTATTCTAGACTGTAACGAAAGCCATCTGCTATCACAATTTAATTTATTTCAAGTACTAATAAGCTGATGACAAAACAGCATTGTCTTTTAGTTTACTCACGCGAACTATTTCTCTTTTCTCCTTTTGATCATCTGGAGGAACAGGCGACCTTGGTTTCTGCTTTAGCTTCCTTGTTCTCATTAGATCGAACAATGCCTCTAAAGTGACCACAGATTTGCATTCAAACTGAAAACCTTTACCAAATGCAGTCTTGATTTGTACTTTGAAAAAAACATTTGCAAGGTATTTTATCCTTTTCTCCAACTTTTGACATATTACAAAGTACCCAAATGTGCCAGACTGTTGCCTCATCAGCCCCTGGCAGTCAGGTACAGTTAGATGCAAGGCAATCTTCCTAAAAGTTACTTATTAGAAATGTGAGAAGGGCAAATGCTATCATTGGAAAAACTGACAAAATTCTCAATAGGAAAATTAAGGAAGTGGAGAGTTACTATGTTTCTAATTTTTCATGTGCTTCTGTTTTTTTCCTACTTCAGAGCCATTGACTAATAGTTCAGTGTATCACAGGATGTGTTTTGGTCTGCTGAAACATGACACATATTTTCAAAGAACCATGGAAGTCTAAAAGAAAACCAATGAGAAATAACTAAATGAGAGTTTAGGACTGTAGCTTTCATTTTCATTCAAAGATTTAAAAGTCTCCATAAAGTAAAACGTTCTTCTCCGGCCACTTGTTTTCATAGTTCTGTGTTTTCCTTCAGGCCTTTCCGGCTTCCCATACGGCAGTAAGAAAATGATGTGCTTAATGATTACAAATTTGATATAGAATACGAACTTTCAGTTTCTGCATATGATGCACAGAGATGCTTTTGTGGTTTTATTGTTTTTCATATTACAGATAAAGAAACTAGAAAATGAAACCATTCCAAAAGTGGAAGTAATTTCTCACTGCCCCTGTGATAAACTCTGGTCATTGGCTGTGGCAGCAACTAGTATAAGATGCTCTGAAAACTCTTCAAACACTGAGGGGCACCAGAGGAGCAGACTACAAGAATGGCACATGCTATGGAAAACTCCTGGACAATCAGTGAAGAGTACCATATTGATGAAGAAGTGGGCTTCGCTCTGCCAAATCCACAGGTAAGAGAAGGCACTAAAATGTGGGAAAATGCATATTCTTCTCATTTCTTACCTGGCCAAGTTAACTTATATTTAACAACTGTGGTTCAGTAACTTCTAGTAAACAAACATATAAAGCAGTGTAAAAATTAGAGAGAGACCTGTGATAACTGCATCTCACTTAATTTGTCTTAAATTTTCTCCCTAGAAATGGAGTCATCTATGTATTTCTTACTTACCTAACATGGATATGGAGAATGGTGGGAAAGGAAACTATAGAAAGTATATCAGCTTTACATAAGAATTATACAGTAAAATACAAACAAAGAGGTTATTACAGTTGTATTTTGAGAAGGTGTTTTGAAAAAGCCAGAGTTTTAAATGAGCCATGAGTCAAAGAGAAATCCCTTTCTCTTAGGGATATACCTTAAATTATAAAAAACATGTGTTTCTAATTTGATGGGGTTTATGAGATTGCACATCAAGCACCTTCCATGTTATATGACCATTGCTTGCTATTTACTGAGCATAAGATTCAAGCGAGAGTCTGAACTACCTTTTCCTTGTTTGCAAGTTTTACCTATAAAGTGCAAGCTATGTGGAAAAAACGTTTGCCTTAAAAACTGTATTTGCTAATGTGTCTTCTAATGAATACTATGTAAACCAATTTATCATCAATATTTTAATTATCAAATACAGCATTTTTCTAAGCAATTTACAAATTAACCCTTTCCATTCTCATAGCCATCCCAAAAGGTATGTATGTTATTTATTTATTTTTATTATTTATTATTATTATTGTTTTAGATGGAGTCTTGCTCTATCACCTGGGCTGGAGTGCAGTGGCACAATCTCAGCTCACTGTAACCTCTGCCTCCCAGATTCAAGCAATTCTCCTGCCTCAGCCTCCCAAGTAGCTGGGATTATAGGCACCTGCCACCACACCCGGCTAATTTTTGTATTTTTAGTAGAGACGGGGTTTCACCATGTTGGCCAGGCTGGTCTCGAACTCCTGACCTCAGGTTATCCACCAGCCTTGACCTCCCAAAGTGCGGGATTACAGGCGCGAGCCACTGCACCCGGCTAGGTATGTATGTCATTATCCTCATGTTCCTAATGAGAAGTATAAGGCATGAAGAATGTAATTATAAAACTATGTAGCTAGCAAGTGCCAGGGGTCAGTTTGAGCCTAAGCAGCCTGTCTCCAGAGTCTATGATCTTAAAACCATTATTCCACACTGCCTCTCTTAAGAAGGGACAATAAGACATTGCTTTTCTCCTTTCTTTCAATCTTCGGTTTAACAAGGTACATGGGATTCCAGGAGAAGATTTCTATGAACATATTATGATAATTCTGTAGATGAGTATATTTTTGTTTGTAGCTCAAACAGTTACAGTCCGCATACTGGAGAGCACCTTTAAACACAGCAAATGTTTAGTCAGAGATTCCAACCTAACTGTGCTTAGAAATGAAATCCTGCAAACACTTTGGTGATACCGGGAAATTTAAAGCATCTACCTCCTTCCAGTCTAATTTTCCTCTTTGGATTGTTAATTAAAGAAAATGAAGAGTGTGCTTTAATTTTATTGCCAAAAGCACTAGTTTGCTTTATTCATGCAAATCAGTAATACTCAAACTTGCTATTTGCCTGCATACCCACAAAAATGCCAGGACTGGATGGTTTCAAAGATGTACTTATCAATGGTACAATAAAACCATCTTTTTCAGAAACTACTAAACTTTATATCATGGGTGTTTTTTTCTCAGAGGTTCGGTTCTACTTAAAAATGCAACAATTTTGATAATTATGAATACCTGTAGAACAGATTCCAAGGGGTAAAGCAAAACCACAAAAGAAAGCAAACAAAACTCTTCCTTGGCTACTTAAAAAAAAGATTCTCGGCCGGGGGCGGGTGACTCACGCCTGTAATCCCAGCATTTTGGGAGACCTAGGTGGGCGGATCATGAGGTCAGGAGTTCGAGACCAGCCTGGCCAACATGATGAAACCCCGTCTCTACTAAAAAAATACAAAAATTCGCCAGGCATGATGGCATACACATGTAATCCTCACTACTCAGGAGTCTGAGGCAGGAGAATTGCTTGAACCTGGGAGTCGGAGGCTGCAGTGAGCTGAGATCGTGCCACTGCACTCTAGCCTGGGCGACAGAGAGAGACTATCTCCAAAAAAAAATAATAATAATAATAATAATAGTAATAGTAATTCTGACAAGGTGTGGTGGCTTACACCTGTAATCCCAGCAGTTTGGGAGGCTAAGGTGGGTGGATCCCTTGAGGTCAGGAGTTTGAGACCAGCCTGGCCAAAATGGTGAAACCCCATCTCTACTAAAAATGCAAAAAAAAAAAAAAAAAAAAAAAAAAAATTACCCAGCGTGTTGGCGTGCCCGTAGTCCCAGCTACTTGAGAGGCTGAGGCAGGAGAATTGTTTGAACCTGGGAGGTGAAGGTTACAGTGAACTGAGATCACGCCAATGCACTCCAGCCTGGGTGACAGAGTGAGGCCCTACCTGAGAACAATAATAATAATAGTAATTCTGCTAGCTGAGATGCTGAAGAAGCTAGATTTACTGTACCAGAAACATGAAAAAAAACTATTGATTACTTTTATTTCTTCACTGAAGATCTTTCCTAGAAATTATGAACCAAAAAATATTCTTATTTTATCTCTCGTAATCTATCTGCTTCTTAGTCCAAAGGAAAATAATATGTTTTCTGATTCCATATAGACACAATGCACAATCTCTAATCTAGCAGAATTTGAATGATCCTCAGTATGATTCATTATTAACTTATATTATACCATTTAGGGATCCTCTGAACCAGAGCATATTACTTATTAAATTTTATACTTGCTGAAAATGCTATCAAATAAAATGCTAATCACGGTACAGAACAAAAAAGTATGTCTGTTATTTGGGGAAAAATCACAACAACCAAAAAAGTAAGATGTGCTAGACTGTGAAATACAGAATAAAAACAACAAAAATACATTTGTTACATTTCTTTCTTTTTTTTTTTTTTTTTTTTTGAGACGGAGTTTCAATCTCATTGCCCAGGCTAGAGTGCAATGGCATGATCTCCACTCACCGCAATCTCAGCCTCCCGAGTTCAAGTGATTCTCCTGTCTCAGCGTCAGTAGCTGGGATTCCAGGTATGCGCCATCACACCAAGTTAATTTTGCTTTTTTAGTAGAGACAGGGTTTCTCCATGTTGGTCAGGCTGGTCTTGAACCTCCGACCTCAGGTGATCCACCTGCCTCGGCCTCCCAAAGTGCTGGGATTATAGGCATGAGCCACCTGGCCTGGCCTACATTTACTTCTAAAAGTACTACAGCACAGTTGGGGTGAAAAGTTCAGAGCAAGAAGGGTGGCTAAGTAGTGAAGTACACTGCCTAGATTTTCATTGCTAAAAATCTGCCCCAATTGATTAAGGCTGGACAATTACATGCAGATGTTGAAAATGTTAGGATTTTATATTATATTTATCTTTTTGTTTCATAGCTTACTTATAATATTAACTTTATTTTGAAGCTCAAAACTTCACCCATGTTGATTTCAGTTAATCTTTCCATTTGCACTTAATCCCCATGGTTCAGCATTGATTACCTTAAGGGTGTACCTTGAAACTACCTGGTGGAGTAGGCATAGAAACAGGGTATGGGGGAGTTGCTCAGGGATCTGTATCTCATTTTAGGAAGGTTCCTATGTCTTTTTATTTGTGTACTTCCGCTTGAGATGAGATTACAAATATGACAAGCTCCAAAGAGAAACTTTTATTTGAGTTTCATTTCTACTTAATGGGCAAAAACAAGCCGATAGTGGAACCAAAGTAGGTAATCAACATGAATACATACAGCACCCGCTATATGCCCAGCACTATGCCAGGGCTTATAACAGATATAAATTAAATGCACAATACAAACCTTGCCATCATGTAGCAAGGTATAAAAAGAGAATGTATGTAAACTGTATAAGCCTGGGTTTCCTTATTTATGATAGAGATAACTTCTTGGGCCGTTACAATAATTAAATATATATACTATATCTATATGAAATTATTGAACAGAGTGCCTAGTCCACTACTGACATTTAACACATCTCATTTTTCTTCCATTCAAAGAACTTAAAATCTAGCCAAAATAAGCCAAAGTAGGCCAGGCACAGTGGCTCATGCCTGTAATCCCAGCACTTTGGGAGGCCGAGGCAGGCAGATCACCTGAGGACAGGAGGTCGAGACCAACTTGGCCAACATGGCAAAACCCAATCTCTACTAAAAATACAAAAATTAGCCGGGCACGGTGGCTCATGCCTGTAATCCCAGCTACTTGGGAGGCTGAAGCAGGAGAATTGCTTGAACCCAGGAGGCGGAGATTGTAGCGAGCCAAGATCGCGCCACTGCACTCCAGCCGAAGCAACAGAGCGAGACTCCAATTCAAAAAAGAAAAGAAAAGAAAAAAAAAAAAAAAAAAAAAACGAAAGTAGCAGATAATAATTGTTTAACAATATGAAAAGGCATAATCCGTAGAGTTTACAATGGAGATTAGTTTCAAATAGAGTAGTCAGGAGGATTTTAGTGAAACCTTTGAGGTGAACTTTGAAAAGCTGCAAATGGCAGTGTTTGAAGAGAGAGGAAGAGGTGGAACACAGAAAGGGCCTTCAGCCCCATGTGTGCAGAAGACAAGACAGAGGCTGGTGTTTCCAGACAGGTAAGCCATGTGCCAGGGCAACACTGCACAAAATGGATGTGGGGGCAAGGCATCCTATCAGTGGGAAGCCAAAGCTACAGTAACTGCTACTAGTAAATAAAGATCTTTTTTTGTTTCTTTTTTCAAGGAAAATCTACCTGATTTTTATAATGACTGGATGTTCATTGCCAAACATCTGCCTGATCTCATAGAGTCTGGCCAACTTCGAGAAAGAGTTGAGAAGGTTTGACATATGTATTACATTTTTCTTCTTGTATAGCCTCTTAACATTGTTAACTTGGTTTTGAAGCATAAAACATCACCGAGATTGATTTGAGTCAATTGCTCCATTTGTTTTCAGTTAGACATGCTCAGCATTGATCATCTCACAGACCACAAGTCACAGCGCCTTGCACATCTAGTTCTGGGATGCATCACCATGGCATATGTGTGGGATAAAGGTCATGGAGACGTCCGTAAGGTTTGGAGATTTTCTCAGATTTCTTATGCTATGTGACAGATTTTCATCTAATTTACATTTAACTTTCCAAAAATTTTCTGAAAGCGTTTTAACTGCATTGGTCAAAGTTTCGATAACAGGACAAAATGAAAAAGAAAATATGCCCTGGCTTGACATGTCAACTGTTATCATTATTATATTTTTAAGTCTTTTACTTTATTTTTCATCCTGTATTTTATCTGGCAACCCTAATTACATAAAACTAATACAGACTGCAATATCTAACCTTTAAAACACATATGGGCCTCCCGGCACTTTGGGAGGCCATGGCGGGAGGATCACCTGAGTTCAAGAGTTCAAGACCAACCTGGCTAACATGGCGAAACCCCATCTCTACGAAAAATACAAAAAAATAGCCAGGCATGGTGGCAGGTGCCTGTAATCCCATCTACTCGGGAGGCTGAGGTGGGAGAATCACTTGAACCTAGGGGGCGGAGGTTGCAGTGAGCCGCGATCCTGCCACTGCACTCCAGCCTGGGCGACAGGAGCGAGACTCTATCTCAAAAAATCAAAACAAAACAAAAAACAAACCTAACTACTGTATTTTAATCAGGTCTTGCCAAGAAATATTGCTGTTCCTTACTGCCAACTCTCCAAGAAACTGGGCCTGCCTCCTATTCTGGTTTATGCAGACTGTGTCTTGGCAAACTGGAAGAAAAAGGATCCTAATAAGTATGTAAAGAGTGAGAACAACAGGAATTTTTGGAGTGTGTGCCAATTAAATAAAACAGGAGTTGTTCATTGGCTTAATTTTGGGCAGCACAGTTTTCCTCTCAGTTGGATATGGTCCCTCTCAGTTCTTCAGTTGGGTACGGTTTCTTGGACTGCTGTGTCTACCACTACAAATGTACACACATGTGACAGGTGTATAGTTAACACAGTAAAATGCACAGATCTTAAGTGTTCAGCTTGAATTTAACTATTACATAATTACATACACCCACCATTCTCAGTAAGATACAGAATATTTTTATCACCTCAGAAAATTTCTTTGTGCTTCTTTCAATTCCCTTTCCTGCGACAGACAAATATATTCTTATTTGCCTTGTCAAAAAGTAGATGATTTTTGGGGCCGGGCGCGGTGGCTCAAGCCTGTAATTCCAGCACTTTGGGAGGCCGAGACGGGCGGATCACGAGGTCAGGAGATCGAGACCATCCTGGCTAATATGGTGAAACCCCGTCTCTACTAAAAATACAAAAAACTAGCCGGGCGAGGTGGTGGGCGCCTGTAGTCCCAGCTACTTGGGAGGCTGAGGCAGGAGAATGGCGTAAACCCGGGAGGCGGAGCTTGCAGTGAGCTGAGATCCGGCCACTGCACTCCAGCCTGGGCGACAGAGCGAGACTCCGTCTCAAAAAAAAAAAAAAAAAAAAAGGAGATGATTTTTGTTATTGGGTTTCACATCAATGAAACCACAAAGTATAGACTCTTGTGTCTGGCTTCTTTTGATTAGCATGTTTTTGAGATTCTATTAATTTAATTTTTTAGCAGCCAATTGTAGTTAAGAGTCAACACATCTTTAATTACACGCAGCAATGACTGGTTTTTCAGAGCAGTCTGCTCAGGATGTAGGTGATTTTTACCCTTCAGGCACGAGATCTGCTACAATAAAGGAAAGGGAGAACCAAAGCACATGTCTCTGGGTGTGTGCCTGTAGAAGAATACCCTGCAAATGGGAATACCACAAAATGAAAGGATTTGATCTAGAAAGTTTCTTCTTATTGAAAATTAGTCTTTTTAAAAAAAATTAACCGGGAATGGTGGCATATGTCTGTGGTCTCAGCTACACAGGGGGTTAAGGCAGAAAGATCACTTGAGCCCTGGAAGTTGAGGCTGCAGCGAGCTATGTTCGTGCCACTGCACACCAGCCTGGGCGACAGAGTGAGACGCTGTCTCAAAAAAAAAATAAAATAAAATAAAATAAAACAATTAGTTTTGACTGTCCATGTGTGTTCCTTGCATATTTGAGCATTTAATTCATTTGTGAGTTATTAAGTTAAATGTTTGTAATGCCTACTGAAGAAATATTTTTAAAACTTTTTCTTTTACCTGACTATGTCTTACCTCTGATAGTAGTATTCAATCAAATAGCAACAACTCATCATTATTTGCTGTTAAATTGATTTTCTTTCTCTCTTCCAATTGGCCCATTGCTTCATGGCTGCGTTCATAAGGCCCCTGACTTATGAGTAAGTATCTGATTCTTGTTTTAGTCTAAGAATTTGCTATTTATAGTCGAATGTAGGTTTATCGATAGACTCCAAATGCATTTTTAAATAATTAAATTCAGCCAAAAAAATAATTTCAGTGATTATTTAGAGAACAAATAATCTCTGTCTTTAACTGTATCTATGATTGTGTTACAACTATGTCTATTTGATATTATAGCTATAGATATACACAAGAATACTACTCAGATACGTCTATAGGAAATTAATATGCAAACATACAAAATGCACATACATCTGTGTATCTATGACTTAATAACTCCTATGTCCATAACTAGTTACCATTGTCAATAAGTAACCTTATACCAACTTGTTCTTTTTGACCCAATCCTTACTACTTTTGACCTATAATATATACTAAACATAGGCTAAGAGGTGGAAAAACTGGGCTGGGTGCGTGGCTCACACCTGTAATCCCTGTACTTTGGGAGGTCAAGGCAGGTGGGTCACCTGAGGTCAGGAGTTCAAGACCAGCCTGGCCAACATGGTGAAACCTCATCTCTACTAAATATACAAAAAAATTAGCCGGGCATGGTGGCAGGTGCCTGTAATCTCAGCTACTCAGGAGGCTGAGGCAGGAGAATCAGTTGAACCCAGGAGGTGGAGGTTGCAGTGAGTGGAGATCACCCCACTGCATTCCAGCCTGGGTGACAGAGCAAGACTCCATCTCAAAAAAAAAAAAAAGAGAGATGGAAAAACTAAGGTAAGTATCATTAATATAAACCCACCTTGGTGAAGCTAGACTAACGAAGAGGAAAGGCAGTATATGAAAATTATGCAAACTGCCATATGATTAAGAGAAGGCTTAAGAAGATAAAGTATTGGGATCCCTAACCAAATAAAAGGAGTGATGCGGGAGCCCTTGAAGCAAGTTATTTGAGCAATTAGCTAGAGGAAAAAGGTAAGAGTATTCATAGCAGAAGAAACAGCAAAAGTGAGGCCTTGAAGTGACAAATATCTTGGTGCATTATCAAAACTGAATGATGGCTAATATGACTGATAGTAAATGATAAAAATAACAGTGTGAGAAAAAGATTATTATTATTTTTTTTAAAGATGGCTGGGCAAAGCAGGTGGATCACCTGAAGTCAGGCATTCGAGACCAGTCTGGCCAACATAGCGAAAACCCTCCTCTTCTAAAAATACAAAAATTAGTGGGGCGTGGTGGCACATGCCTGTAATCTCAGCTACTCAGGAGACTGAAGCAGGAGAATAGCTTGAACCCAGGAGGCAGATGTGGCAGTGAGACAAGATTGTGCCATTGCACTCCAGCCTGGGTGACACATCTCAAATAATAATAATAATAATAAAAGATTATGTAGGATATTTTTAGTTATGATAAGGAGTTAAAACAGTATCTTAAGGGAGAAACTGGAAGGTTTTTAAAAAGGAGGATGACATCAACAGTCAGTCCCACTTTACAGATGAGAACACCAAGGCAGACGATGTCATATCTTGCTCTAGGTCACACAGCAAGTAAGTTACAGAGATGGTCTGGCTTCAGACACCATGAATTTAACCACCACAAAACTCGTAGATACATAGATAGACTATGTTTGCACCAGTGCCCAAACTTCAATTAAAAAGAAAAACAGGGTCTAATCAGTTATTTGAATTCCGCAGTCAATTCCTTTGTAAAGCAGATAAACCACTGAGAAATTGAATTAGGCTCACAAATTAAAATATGAATAGGAATATAATTATTTAAACAAAAGACTACCTTTTAAAACTCTACCTCACAGATACCTCTGTAAACATTGAGTATATACGTATGGTAATATAAATGCCTGTGACAAGTCAATGGGATAATAGAAACAGAACTAGTTGAGGAATTTCTAGTTCTGTTTTTTTTTGTTGTTGTTTTGTTTTGTTTTGTTTATTTGTTTTCTGAGACGAGACTTGCTCTTGTCACCCAGGCTGGAGTGCAATGGAGCAATCTTGGCTCACTGCAAGCTCCGCCTCCTGTGTTCAAGTGATTCTCCTGCCTTAGCCTCCTGAGTAGCTGGGATTACAGGCGCCGACCACCACACCCACCTAATTTTTGTATTCTTAGTAGAGACGGGGTTTCACCACATTGGCCAGGCTGGTCTCGAACTCCTGACCTCAGGTGACCAACCCGCCTTGGCCTCCTAAAGTGCTGGGATTACATGTATGAGCCACCATGCCCGGCCCTAGTTTTGAGTTTCAACATGAAACTTTAGGTCTCAATTTAGTCTACTTACTGTTAATTATGTGATCTTAGACAACGGGCCTAACAACTGAGTCTTAATATTCCCAACTACATAATGGAGATAGTAAGGCCTGCCACACCTCTCTCATAAAATTATGTTGAAACTAAAATAGGATAAATAAAAAAGTCAAAAAAATCCCATAATTTTTGCTAAACTTCTTGCCTTCCTTATCCAATTTCCTCAGGAACATGGACGTTTTGTTCTCCTTTCGTGATGGAGACTGCAGTAAAGGATTCTTCCTGGTTTCTCTATTGGTGGAAATAGCAGCTGCTTCTGCTATCAAAGTATGTCTATCCTCACTTCAAAATTTGTATGTCGATTTACGTAAGCAGAGCAATCATTTCGGAGCCTAAACTATACTAAGCATGAGTTAACTTTATCCTTAACAAATACAACATGGGATCATTTAATTGGGAGTAAAGGATCAATTATTTATTTTTGTGTATTACCTAAAATATAAAATCTCAGAGCCATATACTTAAAATCCAACTTGAAACCTCTGTAGGAAATAAAATTTTTCAATAAAATGTGGCTTTGGAACTATGATACAGTGTCATAAATTCAATAGTTTTGATTATCAAAAATAGAAATGAAACATATATGACTATATAAATATCTCTAAATTAAATGCTATGTGAATAAAAACAAATCCAAGCTTCTATAAATATAAAGAAATTAGTCAAATAGGGTGTCCAGCCCAGGAAAGAATTGTAAAAATCCCAAATTTAATTTATGGATTAAGACGGGGGAATTTGTCCAGGCACAGTGGCTCACGCCTGTAATCCCAGCACTTTGGGAGGCTTAAGTGGGCAGATCACTTGAAGTCAGGAGTTTGGGACCAGCCTGGCCCCCATGGCGAAACCCCATCTCTACTAAAAATATAAAAATTAGCCGGGCGCTGTGGTGGGTGCCTGTAGTCCCAGCTACTCAGGAGGCTGAGGCAGGAGAATGCTGTGAACCATTGAGGTGGAGCTTGCAGTGAGCCGAGATCGCGCCACTGTACTCCAGCCTGGGCAACAGAGCGAGACTCCGTCTCAAAAAAAAAAAAGAAAAAAAAGAAAGAAAACCTTAAATGTTTGGTTTTTTTGTTTTGTTTTGTTTTAGGAAATTCCTACTGTATTCAGGGCAATGCAATTGCAAGAACGGGACACTCTGCTAAAGGCACTGTTGGAAATAGCTTCTTGCCTGGAGAAAGCCCGTCAAGTGTTTCAGCAAATGCACGGCAAGTATTGTGTGCAGCGCAATAGTCTAGGCTGACAAGTCAAATGTTCCAGATGTAGAATGGTTGAAAAAAGGGAAGCAAAAAGCAACTACCACTTAGTATGTTTTCACTTTAGGTATTTTATCTTACTAAACCATTACACTTTCTATGTGGTAGGTTTCATTATCTCCATTTTACAAGTAAGGTCATCTAAATTCAGAAAGACAGGGTAAATGACTTCAGATTCCACAGGCAGTAAATAGTGAAGCCAGAGTTCCAAGCTGGCTCTATTTAATGCTAAGGAACTTCCTTGCCTCCTACTAAAAACCTTTGAGAAACTTTCTACATGGGAGGGTGGTTTTAAGTTCTGGAAAAAAAAAAAAATAACTTCTGCTTAATAAGAACTCTTTCCTAATTCTGTTTTTTCACAAATTAAGAAATAACACAGAAACGTCATTGAGCTCAAAGGTTGTTGCGAAATTAACAGTTAAAAAACTACCCCCAAAAAAACACACAAAAAGGTATATAAGCAGTAACTTGCAATAGGAAATCTGCCCTACTGAACAGAGTCAACAAATACCTAATTGTTTATCTCTGGGTTTTGAGTTATTGCTATTTAGTCCTTGGCAAGAAGTTACATTTTCAAATCAAGTAGGGTAGGAGGCTGAGTGCGGTGGCTCATACGTGTAGTTTCCAGCTACCTGGGAGGCTGAGGTGGGAAGATTGCTTGAACCCAGGAGTTGAGGCTGCAGTGACCTATGATCACTACATTCCAGCCTGAGCGATGAAGTGAGACCCTGTCACCAAACGATTTTTTAAAATTTTGAAAATAGAGAGGGAGATCTAGTTTCTGGGCTTTTGGTTTGTTTTGTTTTTGTCTTTGGTTTGTTTCTTTATGTAAACAGTTTATCTGTTACGTCAGTAAGCACTAAGTTTACAGTTTAACGGGCCTCCTGGAAGAGGGCAGGAGAGTGAACGTTTATAACCACAGGGGCTTTGTTTAGCACAGACTGACCTAATGCCTTTTCCTGCAGCCTGTGCCGAAATCTGTTATCAGTTGTACACGACACCTTGATTTCCCTGTATACCTCTGATGCTGCTTAATTAAACACATTCCATCTTTTTACAGATCACGTAAACCCAAATGCCTTTTACAGTGTTCTTCGCATATATTTGGCTGGGTATGTAGTCTTATGTTTGAATTTGTTTGCTCTCACTTAACAAAGAACACCAACAAATTCTCTTGGATGGTCCCTAATATCCATTGGGTTTGACTAACAATTTATATCCAAAAATTCATATGGTAGAAAAAGACTAGACGGTTCTGTTATCACTTGGCCAGCAATGTATTGGAGGGTGAGACAGGAAAGCTAGTTATTTTAAAAAGAGTGGTCTGTGCTAGTGCAAAGGTAAAATTTCATTCCTAGAATATTTATGCCAAATCTGCGCAGGATTATATTAATTATTCTCATGCATGAAAATGAGTAGGGGCAAGGGGGCATGAAAGAAGGATCATGAAATACATCTCTTGTCACCTTCTATTCACTACTAGTGCAAGATTTGATACCTGAAAATTAGCAATTAATCTAAAGAATGATTTTTCTTTTTTTCTTTCTTTCCTCCGATAGCTGGAAAGGCAACCCCCAGCTATCAGACGGTCTGGTGTATGAGGGGTTCTGGGAAGGCCCAAAGAAGTTTGCAGGGGGCAGTGCAGCACAAAGCAGCATCTTTCAGTGCTTTGACGTCCTGCTGGGCATCCAACAGAATGCTGGTGGAGGTGAGTGGAAAATAGCAAGAAATAATCATCTCTTATGTGAACACAATAGTATTTGGATATCTAGAAAGCACCTTCCCATCAGCAGCTCATCTGAGCTTATCTGATGGTTTTAGTAGAATCAGGCAAGTAGGGATTTGGTTGCCATGATCCCACTTTAAAAATGAAGATGCAGAAACTTAATAAGAGTCAGTGACTGGTTCCTCTGCTAGAAAGTGGCAGAGCTGGCCGGGTGCGGTGGCTCAAGCCTGTAATCCTAGCACTTTGGGAGACCTAGGCAGGTGGATCACCTGAGGTCAGGAGTTCGAGACCAGCCTGACCAACATGGTGAAACCCCATCTCTACTAAAAATACAAAAACTAGCCGAGCATGATGGTGGGTGCCTCTAATCCCAGCTACTCAGGAGGCTCAGGCAGGAGAATTGCTTGAACTCGGCGGGCAGAGGTTGCAGTGAGCCAAGATTGCACCACTGTACTCCAGCCTGGGCAAAAGGGTGAAACTCCGTGTCAAAATAAAAATAAAAAATAAAAGGCCAGGCGCGGTGGCTCATGCCTGTAATCCCAGCACTTTGGGAGGCCGAGGCGAGCGGATCACAGGATCAGGAGATGGAGACTATCCTGGCTAACACGGTGAAACCCCGTCTTTACTAAAAATACAAAAAATTAACTGGGTGTGGTGGTGGGTACCTGTAATCCCAGCTACTTGGGAGGCTTAGGCAGGAGAATGGCGTGAACCCGGGAGGTGGAGCTTGCAGTGAACTGAGATGGCGCCACTGCACTCCAGCCTGGGCAAGAGTGTGAGACTCCATCTCAAAATAAATAAATAAATAAAAATAAAATAAAATAAAATAAATAACATAAAAGTGGCAGAGCTTTCCTCACACCCAAGTTCCATCTTGAAATCTGAACATGTCTATAAAGAGTGGTTGACTCTAGTGAAGTCATGTTCTGAAAATGTATGATCAGACTTAGAAAGAGACAGTCACCTGCAAATGAAGCAGGGCTGTTAGTGGGGAGATAAAGACCTCAGTGACAAGCAGAGTCTGGGTCCTGGTCTTGTTCAGCTGTCCCGTGGCCCCAGCCACCCAGAGCAATGCCTGCACCAAAGTTTAAAGATGAGCCACATTCATTGTATGCCTTCTAGGGGCTGAGCTGGAGGAGAGGAATAAGCTCCAAGAAGAATTTTTTAATTTTCTCTGTTTCGTTAAACTTCTGTTTAATAGTCAAAGGGGAAAGCATCGGGCTGGGTAAAAACATGAGTTTTTCTTAATTTGAGCACTTATTTTTTAAATTTTTTAATCATATTTAATTTTTTTATTTTAGATTCAGGGGATACATGTGCAGGCTTATTACACAGGTATACTGAGTGATGCTGATGTTTGGGCTTCTAATGATCCCCTCACCCAAGTATAGAACATAGTGCCCAATAGGTAGTTTTTCAGCCTTTGCTTTCCTCCCTCCCTCCCTCCCCTCTTTGAAATGCTCCCTGTCTATTGTTCCCATCTTTGTGTCCATGTGTACTCAATATTTAGCTCCCACTTATTGGTGAGAACATGTGGTATTTGGTTTTCTGTTTCTGCATTAATTCACTTAGGCTAACTTAAGCTAATGGCCTCCAGCTGCTGCCTCCTTGTTGCTGTGAAGCACTTGATTTCATTCTTTTTCGTGGCTGTGTAGTATTCCATTGGTGTACATGTGCCACATTTTCTTTGTCCCATCCATCATTGATGGGTACCTGGGTTCATTCCATGTCTTTGCTATTGTCGAACACTCATTTAAACACACTCTTAAACTCTCTTAAGAATCAGTCATAATCTGTCAAATGCAGATTATATATGCCCTTGTCTATACCATCAGCTTCTTACAGTAGAAAAGAGAGAAAGAAAGTGCAAAAAAAGGCCAGGCGCGGTGGCTCAGGCCTGTAATCCCAGCACTTTGGGAGGCTGAGGAAAGTGGATCATCTGAGGTCAGGAATTTGAGACCAGCCTGACCAACATGGAGAAACCCTGTCTCTACTAAAAATACAAAATTAGCCAGGCATGGTGGCACGTGCCTGTAATCCCAGCTACTCAGGAGACTGAGGCAGGAGAATTGTTTGAGCCTGAGAGGCAGAGGTTGCAGGGAGCTGAGATTGTGCCACTCTACTCCAGCCTGGCCGACAGAGTGAGACTCTGTCTCAAAAACAAAAAAAAGAAAAGAAAAAAAAGTGCAAACAAAAATACTTATTGTGAGAAAATGAGTTTAGCTCATTCAGTTTTCAAAATTAATAGTATTTTACAATAATAACAATTGCTAGTAGCAAGACTAATAGCCAAACATTAGCCTTCAAATAGAATGACCTTGACTTCACTGAATGCTATATTGGTGATCTCCTGCCCACTCTGCCCTCACTCTGCCTTTCTCTCCTGGATTGGGGAATGCTGTGACCTCCGTGTTTCCTCTTTCTCTTGTTCCTGTAGGACATGCTGCTCAGTTCCTCCAGGACATGAGAACATATATGCCACCAGCTCACAGGAACTTCCTGTACTCATTAGAGTCAAGTCCCTCAGTCCGTGAGTTTGTCCTTTCAAAAGGTGATGCTGGCCTGCGGGAAGCTTATGATGCCTGTGTGAAAGCTCTGGTCTCCCTGAGGAGCTACCATCTGCAAATCGTGACTAAGTACATCCTGATTCCTGCAAGCCAGCAGCCAAAGGAAAACAAGACCTCTGAAGACCCTTCAAAACTGGATGCCAAAGGAACTGGAGGCACTGATTTAATGGAATTCCTAAAGACTGTGAGAAGTACAACCGAGAAATACCGTTTGAAGGAAGGTTAACGTAACCCAACAAGAGCACATTTTATCATAGCAGAGACATCTGCATATATTCCTGTCATTACCCATTGTAACAGAGCCACAAACTAATACTATGCAGTGCTTTGCCAATAATGCAATACAAAAGACCTCAAAATACCTGTGCATTTCTTGTAGGAAAACAACAAAAGGTAATTATGCGTAATTATAGTAGAAGTTTTATAATCTGTATCTTAATGATTAAATCAAATAAATAAAAATGCATAAGATATAAATATTCTTTCATAATAAATAAAAATGCATAAGATATAACAAATCTTGCTTCATTTATAACTATAATCAAGTATTTCTTTAGATGAGACCTACTCTAAACTGCTTTCAGCAGGGCTAATAGACTCCTATACTTTCCCTTTGTTAATGCGAGACTTTTTCATAATTACCTGTTTACTTGTCTATATTCTCATTACATGATAAGCTTCTTGATGCAAGGGACACTCTGTATTGTTTACCAGATTTACGCATCGCAGTTTTTTTTTTTTTTTTTTTTTTTTTGAGACAGGGTCTCACTCTGTCACCCAGGTTGGAGTGCAGTGGCATGATCTCAGCTCACAGCAGCCCTGACCTCCCAGACCTAAGTGATCCTCCTACCTCAGCCCCCTAAGTAGCTGAGACTACAGTTGTGCGCCAACATGCTCAGCCAATTTTTATATTTTTTGTAGAGACAGGGTCTTGCTATGTTGCCCAGGCTGGTCTTGAACTCCTGAGCTCAAGTTATGTCTGTATCTTATCTTTGGAATACATGATAATCCCAGCACTTTGGAAAGCCAAAGTGCTGGCATGAATATATTTAATAATAGAATCCTAAGAAGCTAGAGCCTGAGAGGAACTTAAGAATTATCAAAGCCAAGCTCTTCATTTTAAAGATGGCAACACTGAGGCACAGAAGGGTGAAATCACTTAACGATGATCACACAATTAGTTGGTTAACAATGGGAGAAAAAATTTTTGATGACTCATCTTTGTTCTTTTTGCTCTACTTGGAGTAGACTAGGTGGGAGGAAAAAATAATTTTGGAAGGAAAAGGGGAGGAAATGAAATGACTGGGGAGGAACTCGTGATATTGTAAACGGTCAGCCAGCAATCAAGTACGTTATAGAAGATGAGAGGAAGGGTCTGGGCGTGGTGGCTAACTCCTGTAATCCCAGCACTTTGGGAGACCAAGGTGGGTGGATCATGAGGTCAGCATATCGATACCATCCTTGCTAACACAGTGAAACCCCGTCTCTACTTAAAATACAAAAAAATTAGCCAGGCGTGGTGGCGGGCGCTTGTGGTCCCAGCTACTCGGGAGGCTGAGGCAGGAGAATGGAGTGAACCCAGGAGGTGGAGCTTGCAGTGAGCTGAGATCACTGAGTAGCTGAGACTACAGGCGCCCACCACCACGGCCAGCTAATTTTTTGTATTTTTAGTAGAGACGGGGTTTCACCATGTTGGCCAGGCTGGTCTCGATCTCCTGACCTCAGGTGATCCACCCACCTCGGCCTCCCGAAGTGCTGTGATTACAGGAGTGGGACACCGTGCCTGGCCTGCTAAGGATCTTGTATTGGCTCCAGGTCAAGATGCTCTCTATCTTGTGTCCCACCTGCAGCACTGATGGCCCACAACCCTGGAAAGGCTACACTTCAGGCACATCAGGCATTTCTCTCTTCCAGAGTTGGTTTCACCTAATTAGTACTGACATGCAGAGAGTCTCTGGTTGCTAAAGAAAGACCCTGCAGTCATGCCTTCTCCTTTAGAACATCACCTTTATTCTGATAATAAGGGAGAGAGGGAAAGAGGGAAAGTGAGGGGCATCATCATAGAAATTGCACCCACTGCTGCCTTGTAGGTGAGAGAGGGACTGACACTGGACTCCATGTGCTCCTACAGAGGGTGTGAACGCTAGCTCCAGAGTCCCTTCTGTATTTCCACATAATAGAAACCAAGGGACTGGTACAGCGGCTCACACCTGTAATCGCAGCACTATGAGAGTCTGAAGTGGGTGGATCATGAGGTCAGGAGTTCAAGAACAGCCTGACAAATATGGTGAAACCCCGTCTCCACTAAAATACAAAATTTAGCCATCCATGGTGGCATGTGCCCATAATCCCAGCTACTTGGGAGGCTAAGGGAGGAGAATGATTTGAACTTGGGAGGCAGAGGTTACAGTGAGCCAAGATCACGCCACTGCACTCCAGCCTAGGTGACAGAGACTCTGTCTCAAAAAAAAAAAAAAAGAGAAACCAAGATTCCTGAATTACTGTAATTAAATCATCTCTGGAGTGGGAAAGGCACCACAAAATGCTTGGTATGTTTCATGAGAAGCCCTGCTGCTTTGTCCGCCCCTGCCCCGCCCCCATCCCATGCATTTTCTACATATTGCAGTGAGTGCTCCTCCAGGGGTAGGATGAGATCACCAGATGGTGAAGGTGGTAACCTATCACAGTACATGGTTTTAACGAGATGTAATATGTTTTAAGTAACATGGTTCCTATGTGAGTGAAATTAAAGATAATTCTATCCCAATCTGTGTCATGAGAAAACCAGAAATTCATAGCGGTAGTGGGGCATGCTGGCTCATGCCTATAATCCCTGCACTTTGGGAGGCCGGGTGGGGGGCAGATAACTTGAGGTCAGGAGTTCAAGACCAGTCTGGCAGGGCCGGGCGCGGTGGCTCAAGCCTGTTCCCAGCACTTTGGGAGGCCGAGACGGGTGGATCACAAGGTCAGGAGATCGAGACCATCCTGGCTAACACAGTGAAACCCCGTCTCTACTAAAAAATACAAAAAACTAGCCGGGCGAGCTGGCGGGCGCCTGTGGTCCCAGCTACTCGGGAGGCTGAGGCAGGAGAATGGCGTGAACCCGGGAGGCGGAGCTTGCAGTGAGCTGAGATCAGGCCACTGCACTCCAGCCTGGGCGACAGAGCGAGACTCCGTCTCAAAAAAAAAAAAAAAAAAAAAGACCAGTCTGGCCAACATGGTGAAACCCTGTCTCTACCAAAAATACAAAAAGTAGCAGGGAATGGTGGCAGGTGCCTGTAATCCCAGCTACTCAGGAGGCTGGGGCAGGAGAATCGCTTGAATCCAGGAGGCGGAGGTTGCAGTGAGTCGAGATCATACCACTGCACTCCAGCCTGGGAGACAGAGCGAGCCTCCTTCTCAAAAAAAAAAAAAAAAAAAAAAAAAGGAATGAAAGAAAGAAATTCATAGTTGTGACTTCCGTCCAGACCGGAACCCAAGATGGCTGCGCTCTTGCTGAGACATGTTGGTCGTCATTGCCTCCGAGCCCACTTTAGCCCTCAGCTCTGTATCAGAAATGCTGTTCCTTTGGGAACCACAGCCAAAGAAGAGATGGAGCGGTTCTGGAATAAGAATATAAGTTCAAACCGTCCTGTATCTCCCCACATCACTATCTACAGTTGGTCTCTTCCCATGGCGATGTCCATCTGCCACCGTGGCACTGGTATTGCTTTGAGTGCAGGGGTCTCTCTTTTTGGCATGTCGGCCCTGTTACTCCCTGGGAACTTTGAGTCTTATTTGGAACTCGTGAAGTCCCTGTGTCTGGGGCCAGCACTGATCCACACAGCTAAGTTTGCACTCGTCTTCCCTCTCATGTATCATACCTGGAATGGGATCCGACACTTGATGTGGGACCTAGGAAAAGGCCTGAAGATTCCCCAGCTATACCAGTCTGGAGTGGTTGTCCTGGTTCTTACTGTGTTGTCCTCTATGGGGCTGGCAGCCATGTGAAGAACGGAGGTTCCCAGCATCATCTTCCTACACCTTATTACATTCATCCATCTTTCTGTTTTTCATTCTTATCTCCAGCCCGGGAAAAGTTCTCCTTATTTGTTTAGGTCCTTTTGTACTTTCAGATCCCGTTGGAGCAGTAGAGTACCTTGTAGACCATAATAGTGGAAAAGGGTCTAGTTTTCCCCTTGTTTCTAAAGATGGGGTGGCTGCAAAAACTCCCCTTTTTTGCCCACAGCTTGCCAACTCTAGAAGCAGTTATTCTGTCTGCATATTGGGCTTTGATTTGTGCTGAGGGTCAGCTTTTGGCTCCTTCTTCCTGAGACAGTGGAAACAATGCCAGCTCTGTGGCTTCTGCCCTGGGGACTGGGGGTGAGGCTTTGGGTGCCACTGCCTGTGGGTTGCTGGCTTAAAGGACAATTCTGTTCATTGGTGAGAGCCCAGGCCATTAACACCTACGCAGTGTTATTGAAAGAAGAGAGGTGGGGGTGGAGGGGAATTAGTCTGTCCCAGTTAGAGGGAGATAAAGAGGGCTAGTTAGTTCTTGGAGCAGCTGCTTTTGAGGAGAAAATATATAGCTTTTGACACAAGAAGATCCAGAAAATTGTTGAACATATTAATGGTTATTTCTTTTTCTTTTTCTTGGATTTCCAGAAAAGCCTCTTAGTTTTATGCTTTCTCATCAAAGTCATGTACCCTTTTTTTCTGAAACTGAATTAAAATACTCATTTAAAAAAAAAAAAGAAGAAAGAAATTCATAGTTGTGTATTTCTTCAAGGTTGTTTTCCATAAGTAAGGGTAATTTAGCTTAAAATATGTATCATTTTCATAACAAGGTTCAACAAAGTATTCTTTAGCCCTTATCTTGTATAATTCAGCTTTGCATATTAAATGTTGAAATTATTTATGTATTATTTAGTCCTATTTTTCACTCTACTATATTAAATATAATCTCACAAGGAAATAAGAAATATTTTTCTCAGTTCACACCACTCTGAACTTCTCATGCCCTTTAAACAAGAGCTAGTGCAGTCAAGCAGTTGTAATGGTCAGCCATGAAATGGAAATTAAAATTTGCTCATTTCCACATAATTGTTTTATGTCAATAAACAATAAACAATTAAAAGGTCAGAAGTTCACACAAGTCAAAAATTTTTCATATAAGCATACACTTAATGGTTTCTAAGATTCTTGCCAAATATGAGACAAAATGACCCACACAGGCAGAAATTCCATCTCCAGACCCTCTGGGAAATAGCAAACTTGTATTTAGAACTCACACCATCTGCTCCTAATGGTCTTTATATATAGTTATTTAATCTTTAAAGCAATTCTATATATTATTACTCTCCTGATTTTACATATGAGGAAATTGAGATGCCAGAGGCCAAGAAATTTGTTCAAGAATATAACAAGGAACAGACAATGCTAGAGTATAAATTTGCATAGTCAGGCTCTAAAGATGAGCTCTTAATTACTATAATGTATAGGAGTCAATGTATCCAGCTTCTGGGGGAATACCTCTAGAGAAGGGGATGTCAATAACACATATACGACTCAACTCACTTTTGCACAGACACTCTTTTAGTTGCTTGACATTTAAATATCAATAAAGCACTTTTTCTAATCTCAATTGGCTTACAGAGACAAGACATCATATTGTGTTTCTTTGCGGGTGATTACCTCTGTAATCGTTAGACTAACAAGAAAATAGTGTGTGATAGAGGCACAAAATAGAAAATGATTCTTTCTGTTTGAAAAGTTGAGGAATGTTGTTTACAGGAGGTAAGTTTGATACTTAACTTTAAAGTTGAATTGATTGGTGTACCTTTATTGAAAATTTTCTCCTGAATGCCCAGCATTAAATAAACAAGCAAACATTTAACTTTGCTTGTTGACCTAGCCTCATATATAATGCAAGAAGTAAACATAAAAATATCAGTGTTGTAAATGAGCATCAGAATCATCTAATATATGGAATCTTCTGGGAGAGCTACTTTTTTAAACTATAAACTAATAATGATAGCTAACAATGACTTAATTCTTTCATATGCCTCTTACTGTCCTAAAATATACACTAATCACTTGATCAAAACAATGAATCTAGAGACAGGTACTATTACTAGTACTCCTTTTTCCTATATGGGAATTGATACTCAATGTAGTTCAGTAGTTTTCAAGAGCCACACGGCTATGACAAAGTAAAAGATTGAACCCAGGCAATCTGACTACAGAATATTTCAAACCACTACACAGTACAATCTCCTCTCTAGGAAAATTTTCTTTTACAAGGGAGCTAGATTTCTTTTGAACTTTGCTATCACAGTATAGGATAATTGACTGCACAAGTCTCTCCTCAAATTCCCAACTCATGCATGACTTTTTATTATGTTGTAGCAATAAGAGAGCAGTGGAGGTAGAGTGGAAGAAGACTTATTTTTGTCCTCATTACTGCTATGTGGAGCAAGGGCCCAAGTTTTTGAAAACAAGAGCTCAGAGGCATAGCCCTGGCCTTGGAAGATGCCCTGGAGACGCTGAGGTGGTTGCACTTTTGCCATAGGAGTGGCAGCCAGAGAGCTGAGCCCAATGAATGTAGAGGCTGGTGCCTGGAAATATTGTGACTTGCACAGAAAGAAGATGGAAAATTTTAAAGTTGGAAATCTGCCTGGTAAGGGATCATTTGCTGGTGTCTGCAAAACTAAGTCCATACACACTAGTTTGGAAATTTCGGTCCAGATGATAGTTAAGAAAGCAATGAGAATACAGAGAGTCCACAATGAGATGAAAATGCACTGCCAGTTGAAACATCTCCTACACTGGAGCTTTATAAATATTTTAAAGACAAGGATTGGATTAGACTTGATATTAGAAATGTACCATAATACAGAAGGCAACACACACGTAAAGAACAGAATGAAAACCTTCTTAGGGAATGAAGCTTAATACTTCACCCACCAGGTCATCGCAAGAATGTTGCATTTTCATTATTATGGTAAGTACACTGGTAACTTCTTTTCTAACCTTGTATGCATAATGTAACATCAAGACTGACAATTTGGGGCTGGCAACTCAATTGGAAAATCACTGTTCTCTATTGTAAAATTCCTAATTATGTTTCCCTAGAAATTGCAAAGTGCACATGTACTTGCTTTTAATGTTTGGTCCATGGACTGAACGCTTTGTGCATTACTTTTTTTTTTTTTTAAGACAGAGTCTCACTCTGTTGCCCAGGCTGGAGTGCAGTGGCATGATCTTGGCTCACTGCAACCTCTGCCTCCCAGGTTCAAGCGATTCTTCTGCTACAGCCTCCCAAGTAACTGGGATTACAGTTGCTCACCACCACACCCAGTTAATTTTTGTACTTTTAGTAGAGACGGGGTTTCACCATGTTGGCCGGGCTGGCCTCAAACTCCTGACTTCAAGTGATCCACCTGCTTTGGCCTCCCAAAATGCTGGGATTACAGGAGTAAGCCACCGTGCCCAGCCTGTGCATTACTTTTGAGGCCACATTTGACAATGGCACAGTCAAGAACACTAAATGAAGTAGTATTGGAAGATTATGAAATGGCAATTGTTTTGGAAGACAGCAAACCTCAAGTATGAAACCACCATCAAGTTTTCAGACATGTACATTATGAAGTATTGTACCTTCTTTAACTATGTGCAAGTTAAAATCAGTCATAACTGAAAATCAAAAGGGCGATAGTGAACATACTTCATTCAGAAGAAGTATCCACAAAACTTCTAAAAGAGGTCTTAGTATATCCAGGGATGAAGATATGATTACAATGTATTATCCACATGATGGAAGTTTTCTCTTGCTGATAGAATGCATCCAGCTACTAACATCAGTAAGTACAAGTTTAACAGTATACCAGAAACATACTGGAGGAAATATGAATATGCTTCCAGATTTATTCTACCTATAGGATCTGTCTCTATTTTATAAGGCCATCTATTTTACAAGGTACTGTAAATGCATTTTGATGAAAAAAATTACCCTGCTATTGATTTTGAGGTCTGGTATTATGATAGAGCAAATACTATCCAAAAGAGATTTAATTCAAGTCGTTGCAAAATCTTGGAAAATTTGTGAGAAATCTTACACATTGAAAGGAGGAAGAAAAGTTGGTAGCTTGAAAATGTGTTCCACTGTGAACAATTCTCTGCAAATCTACCCCCAAAAGTCAAGGATGCTGACAGGCTGAAGAAAGAGGCTAGCAAATCTAGTTTCTCAGAAAAAGAAAAATTAATAGGGACTTATGAACTGAAGCCGTTTGAGATGAGATGCCCTGAGATGAGTTGGTGGATCCTCACACTATTATCCCCAGACCCAGGGCTTATATACCATAGGGAAAGACAATTGCAGTAATTTGTTTAACCGCAGGATTTACAGCAAGTACATGCTCTTAAGAGTAGATTAAGTAATAACCTTAGAGGCATTCCTAGAACTGGAGTTAATCAGAAGTCAACATGGTGGATTAGCATCCAAGATGGAGTTGCTTTAGCCTCCACAAAGAGAAAATGAAAATATATTTGGTCAATGCTAATTAGGCGTGTTCCATTTGTTTGAAACTGAAATCTATAATTTCCAAAGAAGAAAATAAAAGTGGGCCGGGCGCGGTGGCTCAAGCCTGTAATCCCAGCACTTTGGGAGGCCGAGACGGGCGGATCACGAGGTCAGGAGATCGAGACCATCCTGGCGAACACGGTGAAACCCTGTCTCTACTAAAAAATACAAAAAACTAGCCGGGCGAGGTGGCGGGCGCCTGTAGTCCCAGCTACTCGGGAGGCTGAGGCAGGAGAATGGCGTAAACCCGGGAGGCGGAGCTTGCAGTGAGCTGAGATCCTGCCACTGCACTCCAGCCTGGGCGACAGAGCCAGACTCCATCTCAAAAAAAAAAAAAAAGAAAGAAAAGTGGAAGTCGTCCTTCCTTTTTGGTATTCATAGACAATCTGGCAGTGTTAGGCCCCTAAGGGCTTATCACCTTCTCCTTCTGTGGGTCAAACTTTGCAGTGAGAGGAATGACATCTTTTAAAAGAATAATCATGACTAGTTTAATCATGACTAGTTCATCTTCTCTGCAATAGATACTCATATTTAACATATCTATTGGCATATTACAAAGAATATGATTTCACAGCTACAACTTTGGGACAAACTCCTTTTCTGGCACTCTCAATGATCGCCTTCCAAAATCATAACAGCTTTTGAATTCTATTTTGTGGAAAATGTTGTTTGAGCGACACAGTAAACTCTGTGGATCTCTGTAGATACAGTTGAATGATGGCTCCCAATTTATCACGCAGGCAGGATTATATTCCAACAGTTATATTTCACAGAAAGGCAAAATAACTAAGTATAGAGAAAATGAAAAATTTCCATTTTTCATTTTTACATCAAACAGAAATTACAGTGTCTTTCATCTCTTTAAAGTTTTCTTATCAAAATACTAGTTTTCATCAATTAAAACTTTATTTAGGTAGATATATTTCATAAATAACCTTTTATTGGCTTAAAGGGAATGATTTTTCTGTAATATAACTTTCTATTTCAGGAAGCTTTTCTATGAGAACTTAAAACTATACCAAATTATCTTTTTCTTTTGTTTTTGAGACAAACTGTCACTTTGTCACTCAGACTGGAGTACTGTGGTGTGTTCCTAGCTCACTGTAGCCTTGAATTCCTGGGCTCAACTGATCCTGCTACCTCAGGCTCCCATGGAGCTAGGACTACAGGCATGCACCACTACATCTGGCTAATTTTTTATATTTTTGTAGAGACATGGTCTGGCTACGTTGCCCAGGCTGGTCCCAAACTCCTGGCCTCAGGGAATCTCCTGCATCAACCTCCCAAAGTGTTGGGATTACAGGTGTGAGCAACCATGTCATCTCAAAACATGTGTATTTTAATGAGACAACAAAGATCAAGGGAACTTTAGTCCTTACAATGTAATGATCAAAAAGTGAAATAGATAATCAACATAACATTGCTTATAGACCATGCAAACAAACTTACTGCATTTGTATATTTGTAATGAACTGTTTTATAAAAACAAAATGTAAAATGTGTGTATTTTACTTGCGCTTTTATTGTTTCCCTACTTCTTAGACATGTTAAGAACTATGGAAAAAAGATATGGGAGTTTGTGAAAATTTAAATAATTTGTATTTATATTACAAGAAACAGATATTAGAATATGTTTGTTTTATATTTCTTTTGTAGCAGAATTTTCTAGCCAGGCATGGTGGCTTACACCTGTAATTCCAGCACTTTGGGAGGCTGAGGTGGGACAATCACTTGAGCCCAAGAGTTTGAAATCAGTGAGGGCAACATAGTGAAACTCTTATCTCTACAAAAACTTCTCTGTCTGTATCTATATCTATATAAAGGAATTTTGTGAGGAAAACTATATATTTTTTATATATATGAATTTTCTCGGGAAATATATCTGCAAATGAATTTTATAAAATATAACATCACTTTATCTTTGATTTATTTCATTTAACAATTATTTTAAAGTAACATACTAATAAACTCATTTTAAAAACTGCTATGACCATAAAACTATTAGAGATAACATAAGAGAAAATCTAGGTAACCTTGGGTTTGTAGATAACATTTTATATACAACACCAAAGGCACAATCAAAGAAAAAAAATGACAAGCGCTGTATCACACATCAACATTAAAATGTGATCTGGGAAAGACATCATTAAGAGAACAAAAAGACAAGCCACAGACTGGGAGAAAATATTTGCAAAAGACATGTGTGATAAAAGACAATTATCAAAATATACAAATAATTCTTAAAACTCAAAAATAAGAAAATGAACAACTCAGTTAAATAATGGACAAAAGATCTGAACAGAAACCGCATCAAAGAAGAAATAAAAGTGGCAAGCATATGAAAATATGATCTACATCATATGCCATTAGGAAATTGCAAATTAAAACAATGAGATACCACTACATTTCTACTACATTAGTGAAAATCCCCAACACTGACAGAACTCAGTGCTGGTGAGGATATGACGCAGTAGAAATCCACACTCATGCCAGTCACAGTGGCTCACGCCTGTAATCCCAGCACTTTGGGAGGCTGAGGGGGCGGATCACGAGGTCAGGAGTTTGAGATCAGCCTGACCAACATGGTGAAACCCTGGTTCTACTAAAAATGCAAAAATTAGCCGGGCGTGGTGGCACACGCCTGCTACTTGGGAGGATGAGGCGGGAGAATTGCTTGAACCCGGGAGGTGGAGGTTGCAGTGAGCCGACAGTGCGCCACTGCGCTCCAGCCTGGGTGACAGAGCAAGACTCCAACTCAAAAAAAAAAAAAAAGAGGCTGGGAATGGTGTCTCACACCTGTAATCTCAGCACTTTGGGAGGCCAAGGTAGGGCGGATCACTTGAGGTCAGGAGTTGGAGACCAGCCTTTCCAGCACGACAAAACCCTGTCTCTACTAAAAATACAAAAATTAGCCAGGAGTATTGGCGCATGACTGTAGTCCCAGTTACTCGGGAGGCTGAGACAGGAGAATTCCTTGAACCCGGGAGGTGGAGGCTGCAGTGAGGGGAGATCGCACCACTGCACTCCAGTCTGAATGACAGGGCGAGACTGTCTCAGAAAAAAAAAAAAAAAAAAGAAAGAAAGAAAGAAAGAAAGAAAGGAAGAAAAAAAGAGAAAATTCCATGATGCAGTCTTTAGGTATGTATGTATGTATTTATTTATTTATTATTAAGTATAGTAAAATAAGGAGGGATAGATGTCATGGAAAATGTCAAGAAAGTAAAAGGATTTAAAAAAAAAAAGTAGGCTGCAATGTCAGATGTTTGAAAAGTTAATCAAGGAAAGGACTTAAATGTCCCCATTGAATTTAGGAAGAAAGAAGTAATTAATGAACTGGACAAAAACACTCAGTGTACCAGTGTTATCGATTTAGAAACTGAAACTAAGTATATCTGATATTGCTTTTAGGAAACAAGTAAATGATGCCCTAAAAAGTTCAACTGTGACCATATATTTTTTTTCTTTTTCTAATTTCTCCTTGGCCCATTTCCAAAAACCCTAATACCCCGACTGATAGAAATGGATCCCTTGCTGTGCACTGGTACTACCGTGACTCATGGAAAGCTGATCACGGAACACAAGACACCAAAATTCCCAGCCTTACTGTTAGGAAAGAAAGTTTCTGAGCACAATTGTGTCTAGTCAACTTCCTCTTAGTAAGAAAGAGGCCAGGCAGGGCTTCATGTAGGGTATGGCCCTGTGTTCCTTACTGGAGGGTAAGTTTCTGGGGCTGGGAGTAAAGCAGTGTGACCGAAAGCAGTACAAAGTTCTACCTGACAGGCAGACCCCGGTCCTACAAATATGAGGTCCATAATGAGACTGAGAGATCATCTATCCAACAAATATTTATTGAGCGCCAGATATTGGGCTCGTGGCTAAAGGAAAATACAAAGTTGGGTTGGATATGGGTTCTGTTTTCAAGGAGCTTATAATCTAATAGGAAAGATGAGGTTACTACATTAGTAACAATCAGACCGGATAGAACTGGAAGTGTGATGCAAATGAGGTACAGATTGACTGTAGAATTTTGCAGAAAGAAAACAATTTTGAAGAAGTGTTCATGGAAGTATTAGCTTTTGAGATGTGTCTTAAAAGATAAGTGGGGTTTCTGTTGAAAACATTCAAAACTCTCTCTTCTAGCTATTTTAAAATATACAATATATTATTAACTATAGTCACCCTACTGTGCTATAAAACACTAGAACTTATTCCTGCTACCTAACTATAATTTTGTACCCACTAACCAACCTCTCCCTGTCCCTCCTTCCCCTATTCATCCCACCCTCTGGTAATCACTGTTCTACTCTCCCCTTCCCAAAACAAAGAAACGATCACTGTTTAGGTGATGGAGATGTCAATTACCCTGATTTGATCATTACACATTGCATACATGTATAGAAATATCACATGCAACTCTTAAGTATATACCATTCTTATGTACCAAATACAAATAAAATTGAAAAAAAAACTTTGGCTGGGTGCAGTAGCTCATGCCAGCACTTTGGGAGGCTGAGGCAGGCGGATCACCTGAGGTCAAGAGTTCCAGACCAGCCTGACCAACCCGGTGAAACCCTATGTCTTCTAAAAATACAAAAATAAGCCTGGTGTGATGACAGGGGCCTGTAATCCCAGCTACTCAGGAGGCTGAGGCAGGAGAATTGCTTGAACCTGGAAGGCAGAGGCTACAGTGAGCTGAGATCGCTTCACTGCACTTCAGCCTGAGTGACAAAGCAAGACTCCATCTCAAAAAAAAAAAAAAGAAAAAACTTTAAAAGAGAGAAGTAGAAGTAGAGATTCGTTGTGGTGACTGTCAAGAAAGTATTTTGCAAAGACAGTGTGAATAGCTAGACCAAAGAACAAAATACTAGTTATTTCAGGAGCAGTAAATCATTTTTGAGGGCTTGAGCAAAGGTCTTCCTAGAAAGGTGCTTAGAGGTCAAATTTTGGACATAATGCCAGGCAAGGTGGCTCATGCCTATAATCCCAGCACTTTGGGAGGCCAAGGCGGGTGGGTCTCCTGAGGTCAGGAGTTCGAGACCAGCCTGGTCAACATGGTGAAACCCCATCTCTACTAAAAATACAAAAAATTGGCGTGGCGGTGGGTGCCTGTAATCCCAATTACTTGGGAGACTGAGGCAGGATAATCGCTTGAACCTGTTGAACCTGGGAGGCAGAGGTTGCATTGAGCAGAGATCACATCACTGCACTCAAGTCTGAGAAACAGGAGCAAAACTCTAGGACTAGAGCCGAGGTATGCAAAAAAAAAAAAAAAAAAAAAAAAGTCGAGTATTTAGTTAAATAATTTGTTCATGCTGTAAAAAGTAAAGTAGAGGTTCCTCTTCAAAGACTTTCCTCCCCGTCTCATTAGGAGTAAATAGTAACTTCTCTTAGAAACAAAATTTATTCAAAGACCTGTGCTAACATTCTTAAATATCTGCTAGCCGTAATAAGGAAATCAATGTATACTATGTTCTTAGCTCCCATAATTTAGCCTAAATATTTGCCCTGGCATGGTTATACTGGTCCAAGCAAGCATTAGGTCATAGCCTGTTCGTCTTCCTTATTTAAAAGTGTTTTTATCTTTCTCAGCATTCCACAAGTTACTTCCTCCTTCCTTTGTTCTCCTCTACCTTTGCCTCTCTTAAAAAGTTCTAAATTGCTAAGCAATTGGGACAAATACAGAATGTGAGGTCCTGTTTCAGCCAATGGAAACCAGACATAGCAGTAGGGTGGACATATCAGGTTATAAATGGCCCTGTCTCCTTTGTTCGGTGTACTCTTGTGGCAAAATTGCTGGTGAGTGTACCTTTTCTGCAGGAAGTAAAAATGGCCTTACTAAATAAATGTATGTTCAAGTGCTATTTCTTTACGTCACGGAGGAACAAACATTTCAAACAATGCTATTATCAAGTTTGTTAGTATTTATTATCTCATTTGCTAAACTCAAAAAAAAAAATCTGTCTTTAACATGTTCAAATATTTCAAAAAGTTACTGTGCTGTTTCTTAAAATAAATCCATTGTAATCCTAGACTATCTTGCTCAAACTACATACAACACCCTCTGAGCTTCTGGCAGGCCCTTCCTCCCCTCCCTGCTCACCAGAGATCACTGAAATAATTGTCTGCATGTAACTTCTAATTTTGATAGTTTACTCCACTTGGAGTAACTCTGACCCATTTGTCAAAGTTCGCAATGGAGCAGGTTCCTGTTAGGGGACAGGTTTGATGAACCACGACCACAGGTCTATTTCATTTCTCCTTTTCCAATGGGGAACAAATTTGTCTCTGGGATTAAAACCACTTTTCTCATGTTGGTCTGTGAGAGAAAATGAGGGAATTTCTTTGAGTTTGTTTGATTTGTCTGTTTGTTTAATCAGCATTTTTAAAATTATTTACTCAGCCCTGTCTCAGAGATAGTCCATGACGATCTGGAATTCAACCTCAGGGCAAAGTTCTCCCCTGTGCTTGAGACACTGCGCAACTAACTGGAACCAAAGGTGTTTAATATATTAGGCACAGTAGATTCTTCAGTGACATTTTCCATGCAGATACTTCAAGCAAAATAATGGAGCCCCGAAGACTGAATGTGAAGACAGCAGTTCCATTGTCTTTGGAAAGATATCACATATCTGAAGAGTATGGCTTTCTTCTTCCAGATTCTCTGGTAAGGATAGAGCCTTGGTAAGAATAGGTCAGAATATGTTTCTTGAGATGTTGGTTGGTTTGTTTTTAAAAAATGTATGTGATTATTAAGAGACGTGCAATATAAATATCAAGTTGTTTAGCTGAGAAAGAGGCTACAAAGAGCATAGATGATCATTACCATCAAAAGAGAAGTGACAGATGCCATAGAGAACAGGTCAAATGGAATATTTTTTGTTTCAATTTCTTTTGACTAGATTGTCAGGCAAGAGAAATTGTAAGCAAACCTGTAGTTATCAAGAAAAAGAATGAACTTAAATAGAGATAAATTATAAGAACAAATATAGAGCCTCAGCACCTGGGATATGGCACTTCCAAGTACATGAGCTAAGGTCACAGCAAGACTCAAGCCCCTTCAACAGAATACCTGGAATTTCTCTGTTAAATATTTTCTCCTTTGCATGACTACTTGTTTATAATGCAGATCCCTCCAGGAGCATTTACTTATAAACTGTCCTGGATCACTACCATGATATTTTGATGTAAATTAGTTTATCTTGACTTGCTAGTGGGAGAAAAAAGATAACATGAGGAAACTTGGGTGCTTTCAGGGTTGATAGGAAGGATTAAATCTTTGCAACAATTTCTGAGAAGGGGAAGGAAACCTTGCTAACAAACAATACCTCTTTCTTAATTGGGCAACAAGAGTGAAACTCCATCTCAACAAAACAAAACTAAACTAAACTAAACAAAACAGCTCTCTACTCACGGAAGCAGCAGAATTCTTTTCTTTATTTATATCACTCCGGTAACACTCAGAAGTAGACAAGCCTCAGTGTAGGTATTCAGTAAAAGCCCATTGAATTCTACACTATTCTTTAATCATAGTTAAATGGCAAATTGGGCTGGAGGGTGGAAGTGGAACTTCTAAATTACTGCAATGACTGCAACATCGAACCGCTCTCTCTCTCTCTCTCTCTCTCTCTCTCTCTCTCTCTCTCTCTCTCTATATATATATATATATATATATATATTTTTTTTTTTTTTCCCGAGATGGAATCTCTTTCTGTTGCCCAGGCTGGAGTGCAGTGGCACTGTGGGAAATGGGAAAGTTCTTCTTCAAAGATTATAAAAAGTCACTATTTCTTACTATAACATTGCTAGCCACTATTAGTGGCTGTCCAAATCAGCTGTCGTAGCTTGCTCTGACATGCCTGGACAGAACTAGAAAAGCCCCAGCCCACAGTGCATGTCATTCCTTATTTGAGATGCTTCCTTAACTATCCCTGGGCAACTTGCTTTTCTTTCTTTGCTCTGTTCCTTTACCCAATTAAAAACGTTTTAAACTAATAGCCAATTGGGTAAAGTGTAAAATGTGAGGTCCTATTCCAGCCAATGGAAGCTGGACACAGCAGTAGGGTGATGTGTCAGGTTATAAATAACTCTGCCTCCTTTGTTTGGTGTGCTCTCGTGGCTGGACAGCTATTGAGTAGCACCCTTTCTGCAGAAAGTAAAGCTCCCGTTGCTGAGAGATCATTTGTTCCCACGTTCATTCTTTTACTGTGACACCAAAAACTTCATTCCTAACAGCATGATCTCCGCTCATTGCAACCTCCACTTCCTGGGTTCAAGGATTCTCCTGCCTCAGCCTCCCAAATAGCTGGAACTACAGGCATGCACCACCATGCCCGGTTAATTTTTGTATTTTTAGTAGAGAGGGGGTTTCACCATGTTGACCAACCCAGTCTCGAACTCCTGACCCTCAAGTGATCTGCCTCCCTTGGCCTCCCAAAGTGCTGGGATTATAGGCATGAGCCACCGCACTTGGCCTGGACCCCAAAGTTTTTAACTGAGTGGTCTTGGCCCTCACTTAGGATGTAATAACAATAATAATAATAATAATAATTAAAAGTCAAGAGTTATAAGCAGAACCAGTTCTGCTTTTGCTACTCATGACTTTGAGGAAGTCATTTCCTCTGGATTTCAGCTAGCTCAAATGTAGAAAGAGGAGGTTGACACCTGATGGTCTGTAAAAACTTTGATAGTTTTAATGCTCTAGGCTTTGGACCACAACAGATGAGAAAAACAGTGTTGATAAGGGCTAAATGATGAAACGGATTTGCATTACAATTTGAGTCCTAAGTAGAATTAAGAAAGAGGTATTGTTTGTTAGTAAGATTTCCTTCCCCTTCTTAGAAATTTCTAATGGCAGAGTCTCTGCTCACCACAACCTCCACCTCCCGGGTTCAAGAGATTCGCCTGCCTCAGCCTTGGCAAGTAGCTGGGAGTTACAGGCCTGTGGCACCACGCCCAGCTAATTTTGTATTTTTAGTAAGATACAGAGTTTCTCTATGTTGGTCAGGCTGGTCTCCAACTCCCGACCTCAGGTGATCCACCTGCCTTGGCCTCCCAAAGTGCTGGGATTACAGGCATGAGCCACCGCTCCCGGCCCAGCTGTTAGTTTTGAAATCAAATTATAAATCTCCAAGTAACTCCAGCATCAGTAGTAATGACAGCGGGGATGCTGATGAAAGGCTCCGTTTTCTGGGGTATATATCCTGGTTCTTTGTCTCCACCGAGAAAAGAATTCACGACACGGATACACACGAGTGGATTTAGGAGCTGAAAGTTTAATAGACATAAAAGAAGAGAGAGAGAAAACGCTTCTTTATGCTGAGAAAGTGGGTCGCCCAAGAGGGTCTGCTTTGCGGTGGAAGGCAATGGATTTTGTACAAAGGCTTGACGAGGCGGTGATTGATTTACATAGGGCCCAGGGGATTGGTTTGATCAGGTACGTCATTTACATAGCCGGGGAAAAGACTGGCCCTCCCACCCTAGTCTTTTATTATGCAAATACAGCCTCCACCTGGCGGCCGCGGGGATACCTTTACACGTGGTTTTACCTGGAGGCTGTCATGATGCCGACACACCTGGTGACAAGGAAAAGAGTGAGGGCCGGGCGCAGTGGTTCATGCCTGTAATCTCAGCACTTTGGGAGGCCAAGGGGGACGGATCACCTGAGGCCAGGAGTTCGAGACCTGCCGGTCCAACATGGTGAAACCCCGTCTCTACAGGGGGTTTACGATACGAAAATTAGCTGGGTGTGGTGGTGAGCACCTGTAATCCCAGCTACTCAGGAGGCTGAGGCAGGAGAATCGCTTGAACCCAAGAGGTGGAGGTTGCAGTCAGCGGAGATCATACCACTGCACTCCTGACTGGGTGATGGAGTGAGATTTTGTCTCAAAAAAAGAAAAACAGAAGAGAGCATAATCTCCATATTGAATGTTCCTGGCTTCCAGGTACAGCTGCTGTCGTTTACATATGAAAGCTCCTAGTTTACAATCTATCAGGCTGCTTTCAGTTAGAGAAGAAGTGGTTTCAGGCTGCTTTTTATTAAAGGAAAAATCCAGTGAGACCTCTTTCACCCTTTCTAGCTGCCTACAAATAATTTCTTAATAACTCCTGTATTACTATGCACAGTTGGGTTGTGGTCCAGAGGACCAGACTGTTTCCTCTGACACTGCCACTAGGTTGACCAAGTGTCCCTATTTGTTAGGTACCGGATGGACTCCTGACATGCAAGACTCTCAGTACTAAACCAGGAAAGTGCTGGGACAATTTGGGTGAGTTAGTCACCCTAAGTTGCACTTAGTAGCTCTTGTGACTTTGAGTGAATCACAAACATCCCCTAACCCTCAATTTTCACATTTACTGAATGGAGATCTGATGCCACCTCCACCAGATTCCTATGGAGAATGAATGTGAAAACACTTTCATAAATCCAGTGTAAGGACCAGAAGCCAGTCTTCTGACCTTGAGCCAGTGCTTGTTAAAACTCCACTCTATACGTCTAACCCAATTCAGGAATATCCTGCCTAGTTCCAAAGGAAGAAAAGACCAAGTTGCTCTTATTGGGATTAAAAGTGTACACTGAGCTGAGGAAAAATAATATTACAAATGAGCTAAACGTGACGTAGATCCACAGTTGTAGAGTTCCTTTCTTTGTTCTTTCCTCTTTGTAACTACGGAAACAGGAGAAACAGATGAGAATCAAGTTCTCGTGACACTCCCTGCCTGATATACTATGGTTTCGTTGATGGAATTTCCATTCCTGAGATTATGTGGAAAAAAAGTCCCTTGAGAAACTGGTTTTACTCCGTTATGATCATTTTCCCCAGATTTCTCAAAATGTACTTCCCTGTTTCAGTTTTGATTTTCTTTCATTGGTTTGACCTTTTTCAACAACTCCCTTTCTGGGAAGAGGTAGCAGAAGGACATTTTCATCAAAATCTGCCCCAGGTTGCTTCACAGATGAGGAGGGACCCAGTCACTAAAATCACCAGGCAGAGTTTTGCAAGAGCAGATGGAGAATCACAATTGGCTGTCCTGCTCAAGGGGACACCAGATCTTACTTTCCTTTAGTTGAAAGGCAAGCGTCAGAGTCAGGAGGCTGTACTTTCATGTCCACTATAGATAGTTCTCACTATAGATAGTTGCTTGAACGTGTGTGAAGAAAACATGGTCAAGACAGTGACTTAAAAAAATTCTGTTTTTGGGGAAGGAGTCTGACTTGGTTTCAAATATTGTATCCCATTGTTTCTGTCAACGTTCAAACCTTTCCAAGTTCCAACATTTATTGTGGAAAATGTGTGCCTCACCAACTCATACAAATAAATGGTTCATGTGCCCTACATGTGTACGGGGGCATGGATGTGTGTTTCTGGAGGGAGGGCTAATTTCTCTTTAGACATGGAGAATACAAAGAAATTAGCTTGGCATCAAGAAGGTTAGAGCAGGCGACAAGAGTGAGGAGAACTGAGAGAGCTTAGATGTGAGGCTCCGGAGTTCAGATTTTTTTTTTTTTTTTTTTTTTTTTGAGATGGCGTCTTGTACCCCAGGTTGGAGGGCAATGGCGAGATCTCAGCTCACTGCAACCTCTGCCTCTGGTGTTCAAGCGATTCTCCTACCTCAGCCTCCTGAGTGGCTGGGATTACAGGCATGAGCCACCACGCCTGTCTAATTTTGTAGTTTTAATAGAGATGGGGTTTCTCCATGTTGGTCAGGCTGGTCTCGAACTCCCGACCTCAGGTGATCCACCCTCCTTGGCCTCCCAAAATTCTAGGATGACAGCCATGAACCACTGTGCCCGGCCTACTTTTTGTATTTTTAGTAGAGACAGGGTTTCACCATGTTGGTCAGGCTGGTCTTGAACTCCTGACTTCGTGATCTGCCCACCTCAGCCTCACAAAGTGCTGGGATTACAGGCGTGAGCCACCGGGCCCAGCCTGGAGTTCAGACTTAACACATCCTATAAATGACATGATGCATCTGATATTTGAAGAGTTTTCCTCAAAGAATGTTACATGCAAGGTGGTTTAGAGTTGTTGTTCCTGGCTGTATAGCAAAATACTTGTGGAGTTTTAAAAAATACTGATGCCGAAGCTCCACCTAGAATAGTTCATTCAGAATCTCTAGCATAACTAACCTCAGTACTTGAAATATGATTATTATAAATGTTAGTCAACTGCTTTTTTAGGCTCTATGACTGATAGGAATCTTTCACTTTTATATCATCTCCAGTTAATGAGTTCCATAAATTGAAAGTCTAGTGTTTAAATTTTTACCTCACTTTATTTTTACTGATTGTATTATTATTATTATTATTATTATTATTATTATTTTCGAGATAGAGTCTCACTTTGTCACCCAGGCTGGAGTGCAGTGACGCCATCTCAGCTCCCTGCAACTTCTGCCTCCTGGGTTCAAAGGATTCTCCTGCCTCAGCCTTCCGAGTAGCTGGGATTACAGGAGCCCACCACCACACCCAGCTAATTTTTGTATTTTTAGTAGACGGAGTTTCACCATATTGGCCAGGCTGATCTCGAACCCCTGACCTCAAGTGATCCACCCGCCTCAGCCCTCCATCTCAAAACAAAAACAAAAATAATAACAAAACTTTTGTCTTCTACCTGAGATGTTTAAATTTAAATCACACCATTTCTACAAAAATTCCCTATCTTGTCCTTAAAAATAATTTGCAATCACTAGCTAGTTTTGAGAACAATTGCCATCTTAACTGAATACCATTTGTTCTGTCTCTCTAGTTTCAACTTAATAACCCTTTCTGAATTTTCTATTCGTTCAAAATTTTTCTGGCCATTTTATTGTTTTCATTTAGTGAAAACTTATTCACCAGTTTCTATGCCTAAGCGCATTTAGGAAGTTGCTTAGGATACAGACGTGATAAAAAGACCAGTGTGAAAACTCTCCACTCCTACACATTACATTCTAGTCCTCATCTCCTGGCATTTAAGTCCTCAGTGATTCCATGCACTTTTGCTTTTGGTTTGGGCAGATGCTCTGAGTTCAATGTTTCTTTGAGATGAGGACCCCTTATTCAACTCACAAATCCCATAAGGAGGCATCTGTGCCTTTGCTGGTGCCCCAGACAGGGTGCTGATCCTTACTTACCTTCAAGATTGTGAAGTCAGATTTAATAGTATAGTGGTTTATGAGAGCTACTGTAACAGCAGTCACAAACAGTTGGGCTTAAAATATCACAAACGGGGGCTTAAATCACAGAAATTGATTTTCTCACAGTTGTTGAGGCAGGAAGTCCAAGATCAAGGTGTCGTGGAGTTGGTTTCTTCTGAGGTCTCGCTCCTTGGCTTTTAGGCGACCTCCTTATTATTGTGTCCTCACATGGTCTTTTCTCTGCCATGCACAAATTCTCCATGTCCCCATGTCTCTCTCTCTCTTTTTTTTTTTTTTTCAAAACAGGGTTGCACTCTGTCACCCAGGTTGGAGTGCAGTGGTGCAATCTCAGCTCACTGCAACCTCTGCCTCCTGGGTTCAAACGATTCTCCTGCCTCAGCCTCCTGAGTAGCTTGGATTACAGGTGCACTCCACAAAGCCCAGCTAATTTTTTGTATTTTTAGTAGAGATGGGGCTTCGCTATGTTGGTCAGGTTGGTCTCGAACTCCTGACCTCAAGTGATCTGCTCACCTTGGCCTCCCAGAGTGAGGATTACAGGCGTGAGCTACTGTACCCGCTCTCCCCCGTCTCTTTGTGTCCAAATTTCCTCTTCTTTATGGACACCAATCAGATTAAATTGGACCCACCCTAAAGGCCTCATTTCAATGTACCTTCTTCAAGGGCCTATCTCCAAATACAGTTATATTTTTAGGTACTAGGGCTAGGGCTTCAGCATAGGAATTTGGGGGAGACACAATTTAACACATACCAGAAAGTATAAGGCCAGGAAAAAATATTCTGGCATGCTAGATGGACTCATTAACCAATATTAACCAATATTAACCAATTAACAAATATTTCTTTAATATTTGCCTGACTTTTTTTTTTTTTTTTTTTGAGACAGTTTCACTCTTGTTGCCCAGGCTGGAATGCAGTGGCACAATCTTGACTCACTGCAACCTCTGCTTCCTGGGTTCAAGTGATTCTCCTGCCTCAGCCTCCCAAGTAGCTGAGATTACAGGCGCATGCCACCACACCCAGCTTAATTTTTGTATTTTTAGTAGAGTTGGGGTTTCTCTGTGTTGGTCAGGCTGGTCTCAAACTCCTGACCTCAGGTGATCCACCAGCCTCGCCTCTGAAAATGCTGGGATTACAGGTTGCCTGGTGATTTGTGAGAGGAATGACTGAGCTCTCATGCCGGGTCAGGGGAGGGAACAGAGAAAGTTGAATACTCTGACAATAGCCATGATTCAAAGCTCTTAAGCTTAGGCTCAAATCTACCCACGCCTCAAGGAAGAAAACAAATAAATAAAAAAGAAGAAAAGAAATGTCCCAATGTCAGGTCCCACACTTTTTAGAAATAATTTCAGCAAAACTTTGTTGCTATTTTGGCATGTCCTCTACTGTAGTAGTTTATCAAAATACTGTCCCCAGACTTTTTCTATATTTCTAGATTTTACTGTTTAATGTATAATAATAATGTTCTAACATTAAAACATAACCATAGCAATGCTCAGATTCACTTTATCTTTAAATATATTGTTGAACTCAATTTTATAACATCTTCAGGATTGTCTTTTTGTATTCATAAATAGCAACAGTGGATAGTGGCCTTGGTTAGTGTTATTTCAAGGATTAATCTTTAGGTTACATTTTCTTCATAAGATGCATTAGATGCCTTTTTTTTTTTTTTTTTTTTGAGACAGAGTCTCGCTCTGTTGTTCAGGCTGGAGTGCAGTGGCACAGTCTCGGCTCACTCCAATCACCACCTCCTGGGTTCAAGAGGTTCTCTTGACTCAGCCTTCTGAGTAACTGGGATTACAGTCACGCACCACCATGCCCGGCTAATTTTTGTATCCTTTATAGTAAACATGGGATTTCCCTATATTGGCCTGGCTGATCTCCAACTCCTGACCTTAAGTGATCTGTCTGGCTTGGCCTCCCAAAGTGCTGGGATTACAGGCATGAGCCACCACACTCAGCAAATTAGATGCCTTCTCATGCTTTTCTGCGTTCTGAAACAGATCATCTATCTGTTGATATAGCATAGCTCTTCAGACTACAGACATTTTAAGCTGTACGTTTTGAATTACATTTTCTATTCCCTTTATGCTTATTGTTCTAGTTAGGTTTTTTATTTCTAAATAAAAATTTGAATTTTTGCAATTTCACAAATGGTAACTCAGTTGAAATTTTCAAGTGTATTAGCAAAATTTATTCATAGCAGCCTGTTACATTTCATTAAGAATTGATTTTTTTCTTATTCCCTGTTGAAGTTTGTTTATAAACTATAGTAATAGTAACTATACAGAAAGTGTTCACTTTGTAGTAGGCCCTGTGTTAACTTTAACTACACTTTTAAAATCTAAACCTCACAGTAGTCTTGGCTGGGCACGGTGACTCACTCCTGTTATCCCAGCACTTTGGGAGGCTGACGTGGGTGGATCACAATGTCAGGAGTTCGAGACTAGCCTGGCCAACATGGTGACACTGTCTCTACTAAAAAGACAAAAATCAGCCGGGTATGGTGGTGCATGCCTGTAGTGCCAGCTCTTCGGGAGGCTGAGGCAGGAGAATTGCCTGAACCCAGGTAGCGGAGGTTGCAATGAACCGAGATTGCACAAGTGCACTCTAGCCTGGATGACAGAGTGAGACTCCGTCTCAAAAAAAAATAATAATAATAAATAGATCAATGAATAAAATAAAGAAATAATCCTCACAATAGTCTTCACCATTTGCAAATGATCCATTTGACAATAAATGAATTCAGGGCTCTCTCTGAAATATACTTCCAAGGTGACCAGTTTTCTCCATTTCCACCCCAGTTTAATCCACCTTCATGTAGCCCCAGGACTATTGTCTCCTCCCCTTGTTTCCTTATTTCCATTCTTGTTCAGCTGTAACACATTCTGTGCATAGCAGTCAAGTGATGCTTAAAAATGAGAATCAGGCTAGAGGTGGTAGTTCACACCTATAATCCCAGCACTTCGGGAGGCTGACACAGGAGGATCACATGAGGCCAGGGGTTTGAGATCAGCCTGGGCAAGATAGCGAGACCCCATCTCTACAAAAATAAAAAAGAATTAACTGTGCATGATCCTACGTGCCTGTATTCCCAGCTACTTGGGAGGCTGAGGTGGGAGGACTGCTTGACCCAGGGAGTTTGAGGCTGCAATAAGCTATATTTGTACCACTACACTCCAGTGTGGGTGACAGAGTGAGATCCTGTCTCCAAAAACCGTAAAATGAAAACAAAACCTTGATAATCTGCTCTTTAAAGCTCTTCCTACAGGGCCCCTGTGATGCTCGCCTATCTCTAGAAGGGCATGTAATAGCTCTTTCTCCTTCACTTTATTTGATGCAATGTCAGAACAGCTTCTTTCCATCAAAACTTAAACCTTTTATTTCATTTAAAATAATCTGCTTCAAAATCTAATCTTTCCAATAGTTTAAGTTCTAATTTTTCTGATGTTAATATTGTCACCCAAGTTTCCTGCTCATGTTTACCTGGTTTATTTTATTTTATTTTAAAATTTATATATTTATTTATTTATTTAAGGTGGAGTCTCCCTCTGTCGCCCAGGCTGGAGTGCAGTGGTGCGATCTCAGCTCACTGCAAGCTCTGCCTGCCGGGTTCACGCCATTCTCCTGCCTCAGCCTTCTGAGTAGCTGGGACTACAGGTGCCCACCATCACTTCTGGCTAATTTTTTGTATTTTTTTTTAGGAGAGATGGGGTTTCACCGTGTTAGCCAGGATGGTCTCGATCTCCTGACCTTGTGATGCGCCCGCGTCTGCCTCCCAAAGTGCTGGGATTACTGGCGTGAGCCACCACGTCCAGCCTTTATTTTATTTTTTGCGACGGAGTCTTGCTCTCTTCCCCAGGCTGGAGTGCAGTGGCTTGATCTTGGCTCACTGCAACCTCTGCCTCCCAGATTGAGGCGATTCTCCTGCCTCAGCCTCCTGAACAGCTGGGATTATAGGCACCTGCTACCACGCCCAGCTAATTTTTTCTTTTTTTGGAAACAGAGTCTCACTAGGTCGCCCAGGCTGGAGTGCAGTCGCATGATCTCAGCTTACTGCAACCTCCTCCCCCTGGGTTCAAGCGATTCTCCTGCCTCAACCTCCTAAGTAGCTGGGATTACAGACGTCTGCCACCACACCCAACTAATTTTTGTATTTTTAGTAGCTGAGTAGCTGGGATTATAGGCGCGTGTCACCACGCCTGGCTAATTTTTGTATTTTTAGTAGAGACAGGGTTTCACCATGTTGGCCAGGCTCCTCTCAAACTCCTGATCTCAAGTGATTCGCCCATCTCAGCCTCCCAAAGTGCTGAGATTACAGGTGTGAGCCACCGGGCTCGGCACCTGGTTTATTTTTGTGCATGCTTTTATTTTTAATTTTCCTATGCTACTTTCTTAGCCAAAATTTATACTTAATCTAATCAAGCATTAAGCTAACGAAGAGTTTAGTGTTCATATAAAAAATACAGTTTTACAAATCTATTTTTCTTTAAATTATAAATGTGTTAAGAATATCATCCAATGAAATGATCCAGAAGCAAAAGGATGGCTGTGTATCTTTTCAATATCATCCTGGAGCATTGTCTCAACCATCTCACTTTATGGTGATTTAATCATCTAGAGGTTTTCCCTTTGTTTTCTGTGTTACTTAGTATTGATTAATACTGTTGCACTACTTCAGTCTGAAATTACACGGTAATTTGTAGATTTTTTTTTTTTTTTTGAGACAGAATCTGGCTTTGTTGCCCAGGCTGGAGTGCAGTGGTGCGATCTTGGCTCACTACAAGCTCTGCCTCCCGAGTTCAGGCCATTATCCTGCCTCAGCCTCCCGAGTAGCTGGGACGACAGGTGCCCACCACCATGCCCAGCTAAATTTTTGTATTTTTTTTAGGAGAGACGGGGTTTCACCCTGTTAGCCAGGATGGTCTCAGTCTCCTGACCTCGTGATCCACCTGCCTCGGCCTCCCAAAGTGCTGGGATTGCAGGCGTGAGCCACCGTGCCTGGCCGTTAATTTGTAGATTTTTATACAGAAGAGCAGCAAAATATTTCTGTTGAGTAGAAAATATAACTCCAATGCTTATGACTGCACTCTCTATAGGACACTAACTCATGGTGCGTCTAACCCAGCAATTTTACGTCAACACTCTTTTCTCAAACCTCTATAAACTTTGGCTGGACACAGTGGCTCACACCTGTAATCCCAACACTTTGAGAGGCTGAGGCAGGTGGATCACCTTAGGTCAGGAGTTCGAGACAAGGCTGGTCAACATGGCAAAATCCCATCTCTACTAAAAATACAAAAAATTAGCCAGGCATGGTGACACACACCTGTAATCCCAGCTACTCAGGAGGCTGAGGCAGGAGAATCTCTTGAACGCAGGAGGTGGAGCCAAGATCGCGCCACTGCACTTCAGCCTGAGCGATAGAATGAAACTGTGTCTCAAAATAAATAAATAAAATAAATAAATCAGAGATTGTGAATAGGATGTTGGATGTACCCAAGTTATGAATTAATTAAGAGCTTGAACCCAGGAGGCAGAGGTTGCAGTGAGCCGAGATCACACCACTGCACTTTAGCCTGAGCGATAGAATGAAACTGTGTCTCAATCAATCAATCAATCAATCAATCAGAGACTGTGAATAGGATGTTGGATGTACCTAACTTATGAATTAATTGGGAGCTTGAACCCAGGTTTGTCTCAGATCCTCAGGGACCGAAGACTTCCAAGTGATTTGTGGGTAATGTATAGGTCTATACTACTCCAAATGCACAGTTTTCAGACTTCCCTGGGTTCTCACGGACCTTCCATGTCATTTGTATGTTTAGGTTGAGGTCCCTGGTCTTTTCCCCTCTGTAATTAATTTCACACCCACCCCTATCTCAACTCACACAACTTGATTTTCACTCTCATCTTCTGAGAAATTGAGTCCATAAAAAGTGAACTCCTTTAAACTCCAGATCTTCTCCTACTGCTGCTGCAAGGACAGACATTCCATTCTTGTTCTCTCTCTCCTCCTTCACTTCTAGTCCTTTGCTCCTTCTGCATTCGATTACTCTCCTCTCTCCTCTGTCTTCAATCTCTCCTTCTTGCAATAGCCAACTATAAATTGCTCAAGCTTCTCATTCTTAAAAGATCACTCTTAAATGCAAATTCCCTGCTGCCTTATGGCTCTCCTTCAAAAGTAATCTACATTTTCTCTATTTTCTACTTCCTCAACACACTAACATTTGAATCCTGCTTCTATGACCCTGACCTAAATTTCTATTAAATGTACATAGATAAACTAATACGTATTTGCGACTTCTTAATATTGTTTTGATTTTTAAAGAGGTCAATTTTACTTTAACTCTGTAATGATGCGTTCGACCTTCTGATGATTCTCTACTTCTGTGAAATTCTCTACTGTCTTGACTTCTACAGGGTCATTCTATTCAAGCTCATTGAACGTCTGTCACTATGTTTTTGATCTGTATTGCAATTAGTTCCTCTATCTGCCTTGTGAATGTTCTGCATTGTGTTAATCTAGGGTTTCTTCTCCTTTCGCTTTTCATATTACCTCAAATGGTTTTATATACTCTTGTGGTTTTAACCACAATGTAGGGTTTTTGCTGTAGTTATGCTTTCAAATTGCATACTTCTTTTTCTTTTCTTTCTTTCTTTCTTTTTTTTTTTTTTTTGAAATGGCGTCTTGCTCTGTTACTCCAGTCTGGAGTGCAGTGGTACGATCTTGGCTCACTGCAACTTCCGCCTCCCAGGTTCAAGTGATTCTCCTATATCAGCCTCCCGAGAAGCTGGGATTACAGGCATGTGCCACTATGCCTGCTTAATTTTTTATTTTTAGTAGAGACAGGATTTCACCATGTTGGTCAGGCTGATCACAAACTCCTGACCTCAGGTGATCCGCCCTCCTCGGTCTCCCCAAGTGCTGAAATTACAGGCATGAGCCACCATGCCTAGCCTCAATTGTATATTTCTAATATGACTTTTCTCCTGAACTTTAAACTGTGTATCCAACTTTTCACCATAGTCATATCTTTTGATTGCACAGGTAATTTAATGTCAATATATTTAAAAATGAATTTACCACGTTTATCCCCACTCTTTGACTTTCACTTACATTTCTGTCTCAATTCCTGTTTCCATCCATTCATTTGCTCACCTAATTCTTAAACATGGAAATCATCCTCACTTCCTCTTCTTAACCCAAAAATTCAGTTGTACAGGTTATACACTGAGAAAGGAGCCTCAGATCAGTGTGATAAATCAGAGATTAGTGAACTTTTTCTGAAGGGCCAAATACTAAGTGCTTTAAACTTGCCTACCATATGGTTTCTGTTGTAACTACCAATTCTACTGCTATAATGTAAAAGCAACCATAGATAGTACATAAACAAATGAGACAGGCTGGGTGCCAATGAAAATTCACAAAAATTAATGTAGTTTATTGTCCCTTGGGTGAGAGTTGGGGGTCACTGAAATTCAGACTATATCTTACTTGGCTAAACCATGGGCCTAGAGTGGGCATATAAATGGAGCTATTGGGCTAGTGATTTTCTTACCTTAAGCCCCCAGACCCAAATTTAATCATCATATCCTTTCAATTTCATTTTCCGGATATATCTTGAATATATGGCTTCTCCTTTCCAAATTCATTGTCATTGCCTAAGTTTAGTCTTTGAACAATATTTTAAAGACTTCCTTATCTGACTTTACATCTTAAAGTCCTACAAATTTATCTTCCTAAAATTCAAATCAAACCATGTCACCAACTTACATAAAGGGAAAATTCATATATTCTACACACAGCACATTTCATGTAACTTTCTAGGCTCGTCTTTCATCATCCTTTTGATGCGGGATTTTTGGCTCCTTAGTTCAGCAGAATTCAGGATCTCATCTCATGACCAGGAAGAATTAGGCAGGTAGACATAATGAAGGGTGAGGATGATGCAATTTATTACGCGAAAGGGGAGCTCTCTGCAAAGAGAGGGTTTTCTCCAGCAGGCTCCCACCTCACAATGGAGTACCAGGACTTTCACAGGCACGCTGAAAAGGCCAGGCTCCTCCCTAGCATAAGGCACGAATTCCTGGTGGTTCCACCAGTTTTCCTAGTATGCATGTGGGCGTGCCCAAGCAAACCAGAGGTAGCATCAGAAAAGGCAACATTTGATTACTTAAAAGGCATTATTCAGAAAGAATCAATTGGGAAAGGGTGGGCCACCAGGGAAAGTTTTCCCTCTGTGTCACAGGTTTCATCTGGGATCAGGAGTCCGGTCTTTCAGCCTTTGGACTGTTTTGGGCTTGAAGGTGGGGTTTCACAGGGACCCTTCCCTATCTGCCTCGGCATCTGTCTGCCTCTTGCCTCTATCACTTTCTCTTGAGTTTTATATTTTAGCAACACTGAGTCATCTGTGTCCCAGGAAGCACCCATATCTGTTTATCTGCTGTCCCCTCTACCTTTACTACCTTCCCTTCTTCACATTTCAACCCAAAAAAGTCACTTCCCCTCCAAAAATTGGATCAACTGTCATATTTTTATGAATATTTCCCTTTAATTCCTCACAACAGCTGACAGAATTAACTACTTCCTCTTCTTTGCAAGTTCTTTGGCTTACACAGATATCACTAATTAAACATATTTACCGCATTGGCATATATCTGACTAGTGTGTTTTTCTCCTGTACTAGAGCATATGCTCCTTAGTCATCTGTGTATCTGAGGTAAGCACAGGGCCTACGTAGCATATGGTGCATTCTCAATGTTCGTTCAACACGCAGAGAAAAGTAATCTACATTTTCTCTATTTTCTACTTCCTCAACACACTAACATTTGAATCCTGCTTCTATGACCCTGACCTAAATTTCTATTAAATGTACATAGATAAACTAATAGGTATTTGCGACTTCCTAATATTTTTTTGATTTTTAAAGAGGTCAATCTTACTTTAACTCTGTAGTGATGCATTCGACCTTCTGATGATTCTCTACTTCTGTGAAATCTTCTACTGTCTTGACTTCTATAGGGTCATTCTATTCAAGCTCATTGAACGTCTGTCACTATGTTTTTGATCTGTATTGCTGCAATTAGTTCCTCTATCTGCCTTGTGAATATTCTCCATTGTGCTAATCTAGGCTTTCTTCTCCTTTCACTTTTCTTTTTTTTTTGGAGACGGAGTCTCGCTCTGTCACCCACGCTGGAGTGCAGTGGCCGGATCTCAGCTCACTGCAAGCTCCGCCTCCCGGGTTCACGCCATTCTCCTGCCTCAGCCTCCCGAGTAGCTGGGACTACAGGCGCCTGCCACCTTGCCCGGCTAAGTTTTTGTATTTTTAGTAGAGACGGGGTTTCACTGTGTTACCCAGGATGGTCTCGATCTCCTGACCTCGTGATCCGCCCGTCTCGGCCTCCCAAAGTGCTGGGATTACAGGCTTGAGCCACCGCGCCCGGCCCTCCTTTCACTTTTCATGTTACCTCATTGACTTGAATTCCCCTGAAGACTGAAATGTGAAAATAGCTATTCCCGGAAGCCCCTTTCCAGAGAGTTCTAAAATATTTACATGTTTCTATTTTAAATGCAGAAAGAACTTCCAGATCATTATAGGCCTTGGATGGAAATTGCCAACAAACTTCCTCAATTGATTGATGCTCACCAGCTTCGAGCTCATGTGGACAAGGTATTCTTCACTTCACCCCCTTATCACATTCTGTTTCATCATCACACCACTTTTATTAGCCTTGCGGAAGTGTGTCAATTGATCATTACCATTGAACTTATCAGCTAAGCTATCTCTACCTTCCCGGAAAACAGAATGACCCCCTCTGATACATGTGTTTTTCTAAGGTTTCCGGAGTCAGCACAAAACAATGCCTGTCACATACCAATCACTCACCAAATGTTTGTTTAAAGAAGAATCTGGGTGAGAATGATAAACTAATGGATAAGCTATGGCCTAGGAAGGCCAGCTTGGAAATTCTTAGGTTCCTCATTCCATGTACGTGTTCAGGGCTCTGTTGTTGCTGAGGGGGTCTACCTTGATTTTGTCCTGGGTGTTACAGAATAGTTAAATGGAGGGAATTTCTGAATTATAAAATTGGCCATGGGTTCTACAGAAACATCCAATAAGCCTGTAAATTCCACAAAAGTTTTTATTAGGCTGGTACAAAAGTAATTGCAGTTTTTGCCATTACTTTTAATGACAAAAACCACAAATGCTTTTGTACCAACCTAATAGCTATGTAACCCTGAAAAAGTTACTGAACACTGTAATCCCATTTCCTTATTTATAAAATGCGAGAAACTCTGGTCTCACAGTATTGTTATGGGAACTAAATCACTTTCAAAGTGGCCCCTTTGTAGTTCTTGTCCTATTATAGCATTCAGTGTACATTCATTACTTCCCTGTAGTCTCTTCTCCATCTGTCTTAATCTTACCAATTTGGAGTACCACATAATTGCAGAAGTCCACGAAAAGTTTTCTACTCTCCAAAATTCCCCTTTGCTGATGGATAATATTTAATGTCTAGAATTACAAATTCTTTTTAAAATACTCATTGAATGCCTGCTCTGTGCAAAGCACTAGAACCCTGTAGAAGATGAATAAGGGACTGGCTTCAACGTCTATAAAGATAGCAAGCTAAGCAGAGTAATTTCTTTGCCTGATAGATAAAAGGTTGTGTTGACAAGACCAAAGAAATCCAAAAATAAGAAAAAAATTAAGAAAATAATTGTAAGCACAGAAAAATAGAGAAAAGTTCCAATGATGGAATAAAAAAGGATTTTTTTTGACCGTATTAAGCAAATCATGTATAAAATCCAGAAATAAGTTTACAGGACCCATGTCAAGTATTTAACCAAAGCAGAGGGAGATCCCCATGAGTCTCCCTTTCCCATCTCAGAATAGCAGAGAAGAGAAGCAAGGGAAGCCTGGAACAGTTGACAGGAGGGCAGGTTAGAATTCAGTTTGTGAACTATGAGGTCCTCTGCCGCAGGCATTCACCAGGCTTTATTTGATTAAACTGCCATAAAAGAAGAAAAGGACTTGTCAAATTGGGGCTCCTCCTAGCACAGCATTGAAACCAGTCCCTATTACTTCTTGGCCTTTTGGCTAAAATCGAGTGTGAAATCCATCACCTAACATTTGTACTGGGTTTAGGCTGGGTGCAGTGGCTCACGCCTATAATCCTAGCACTTTGGGAGGCCAAGGCTGGCGGATTGCCTGAGCTCAGGAGTTCGAGACCAGCCTGAGCAACATGGTGAAAACCATGCCTCTACTAAAAATACAAAAAATTAGGCTGGTGTGGTGGCACATGCCTGTAGTCCCAGCTATTTGGGAGGCTGAAGCAAAAGAATCGCTTGAACCTGGGAGACAGAGGTTGTAGTTAGCTGACATCACACCACTGAACTGCCTCTGGGCCACAGAGTGAGACTCTGTCTCAAAAAACAAAACAAAACAAACAAGCTATATATATAAATTTTTCCTGGGTTTAGTAGTGTCTTCCTAGAAGTCATGTTCATGTATAATCTGTGAAAGTGGTCTTATTTGGAAATAGGATGTGTACAGATATATTCAAGTTAAGGTGAGGTGATACTGGATTAAATTCTATATGATGAGTGTCCTTACAAGAAGAGGAAAAGTCAAACACAGGGACACAGACACAAGGGAAAACATCACGTAAAGATGGAGGTAGAATTGGAATGATGCATTGACAAGCCAAGATGTGCCAAGGATTGCTGGCAACCACCAAGAGTTAGGAGAGAGGCATGGAACAGAATGGAACAAATTCTCCCTCAGAGGCTCCAGAAGAAACCAACCCTACTGATACCTTAATTTGGGACTTCTATCTTCCATAACTGTGGCAGAGTACATTTCTGCTGTTTTAAGTCATGCCGTTTGTGGTCATTAGTTATGGCAGCCCATAAAACTAACACAACACTCTTGGTCTCTATCACTCCTTTTTTTTTTTTTTTTTTTTTTTTTTTTTTTTTTTTGAGACAGAGTCTCACTGTGTCTCCCAGGCTGGAGTGCAGTGGTACGATCTTGGCTCACTGCAACCTCCACCTCCCAGGTTCAAGCAATTTTCCTGCCTCAGCCTCCTGAGTAGCTGGGACTACAGGCACCAGCCACCACGCCCATCTAATTTTTGTATTTGTAGTAGAGACGGGGTTTCACCATATTGGCCAGGCTGGTCTCGAACTCCTAACCTTGTGATCCACCAGCCTTAGCCTCCCAAAGTGCTGGGATTACAGGCGTGAGCCACTCTGCATAGCCTCTATCTCTACTTTTAATTGCCTAGAAAATATCGAACAAATTAAGGCCAGTTTTTAGATTTTACCACCAAAGGCTGAGACTGAAACAGGAATTGTTTGTGAGAAGCAAATACAATAGTTTCCAGAGACTGAATCAGGAATTTTCTGTGAGAGGCAAATATGATAGTTTCCAGAACCACAGGTGGAGCTATAGACAAAAACATGTTTTCTGGATCCTTTACTTGCTACAGACAACAGAATAAGTGAATTTACAGCATTGATGTTACAGTGAATCTAAGACAACCACCTTGTCTTAGAATGTCTCAACATACCTATCCGTATCTTGAAACAAAATATATTAATTGGCTTAGACCCATCCACTCACATTTCCCAGGAAGACATGATCAGAAGGAGCTATGCAAAAAGAAATCCAGCGGAATTCTGGAAATACAATAAGAAAATCCATATTAGACACTAATCTTAATAAAACTAACCTTTGTTCATGAATTTGAATACACAGAATTGTCAAATAATATGGAAAAAATGGGCAACTCAAAAAGAAGAGGGTAGCCCACTCGGCATTGCGGACCAATGGCCTCCAATAAATAATTAAGAGGATATTGTGCTTTAAATATTCTATTTTGTGTATCCAGTATATTGCCTTCATAAATTAAGTGAAAGCTGATATATAAAAAGAACTATTAGAAATAAAAAACCACACACATCCAAAAACTCCTCAATATAAACTCAACAAATTCAGTGAAACATTGATTGTAAAAAATATATATAGTGATTTAGGTACTTCTTTGAGAAATTTCATAAAGCATAAAGCAAAAATCAAAGAGTGCAAACTATCAGAAAAATAAAAATATATAAAAAAGAGAAATACAGGCGATCCAAATTCATCATCATGGATTCCTATAAGCAGATGGGTGGAGGAAAAGTAAAACTTCCAACATATAAGCACAAATTTTTTAGACCTTAAGAAATATTTGAGTTTTTTATATCAGAAAGAAATGGGGTGAGGGTTGGGGGGCACATGTAGATACTCAGATGAAATTGTGAATTTTCTAGCATAAAGAAATCTGAATGTTCATAGAAAACAAAAATGAAAAACAGTTTATTTACAGAGTAAATACATAGGACTGTTTACCTGTAACACTAAATATTAAAAGACAGTTTCTTTTCTTTTTTTTTGAGACAGAGTTTCACTCATCGCCCAGGTTGGAGTGCAATGGTGCGATCTGGGCTCACTGCAACCTCTGCCTCTGGGTTCAAGCAATTCTCCTGCCTCAGCTTCCCAAGTAGTTGGGATTACAGGCGCGTACCACCACGCCCAGCTAATTTTTGTATTTCTAGTAGAGACGGTGTTTCACCATGTTGGCCAGGCTGGGCTCAAACTCCCGACTTCAGGTAATCCACCCGCCTCGGCCTCCCAGAGTGCTGGGATTACAGGCATGAGCCACCATGCCAGCCTAAAAGACAATTTCATACCTATTTGGATGGCTAAATTTCTTTTTTTAATCTGATCATATCAAATGCTGAAGAGGATGTATAGCAATAGAGACTTTCATTCATTGCTAGTTGAAATGCAAAATGGTACAGCCAATTTGAAAACTAGCTTGGCAGATTCTTATAAAATGAAACATAGATTTACCACACAACTCAGCAATAGCATTCCTAAGTATTTATCCAAGTAAGTGGGAAATTTATGTTCCCAGAAAAGAAAATCCATATGTGAATGTTTATAACACCTTTATTCATAATCACCAAAAAAAAAAAAAAAAAAAAGAACCTTGAAGAAAACAGGATATCCCTCAACAGGGGAATGAATAAACCAAGTTATAGTAATTGTAAATTGTGGAATAGATAGTGGAATAGTATTCAGTGATACAAATGATTGAGCAATTAATTTGTGCAATGACAGGGATGAACCTTAAATACATTTACCTAAATGAAAGATGTCAGGCCTATATTTTATGATTCTTTTCAAATGACTTTCCAGAAAAGGCAAAACTAGAAGGATTAAATATACCTTTATGGTTACCAGAGACAGGCAAGGAGTGGGTAGCTGACTGCAAAGGTAATATAGAGGCGAATGTTTAGCATGATCGAACTGTTTTATATGGCACTCAGGTGATAGATATATGGCTCTAGGCACTGAAAAACCCATAGAATTGTATGTCACAAAGAATGGACTTTCATGTATGCAAATTTTAAAAAATAAACCAGAATATTGGGAGAATACTAGGATGGAATGCAGATGTGACAATAAAACTAACTGGACTCTCAGCAAACTAACACAGGAGCAGAACCAAACACCGCATGCTCTTACTTATATGTGGGAGTTGAACAATGAAAACACAGGACACAGGGAGGGGAACATCACACACTGGGGCCTGTTGGGGGTTGGGGGGCTAGGGGAGGGAGAGCATTAGGACAAATACCTAATGCATGTGGGGCTTAAAACCTAGATGATGGGTTGAAAGGTGCAGCAAACCACCATGGCACATGTGTACCTATGTAACAAACCTGCACAGTCTGCACATGTATCCCAGAACTTAAAGTAAAATTTTTAAAAAGTGAAAAAAAAAAAAAAACAAAACCTAACTGGACCACAAATGCACTATATAACCTCGATGAGGAGAGTGCGGATCAGGGAAAGGAACAGACTTAAATTACTCCAGAAAATACTGTTGTGCTGTGACTAGAATCTATAAGGCTTATGGTAAATGAAACTTTATGTGATCACTATACTCTAATTGGTAAATCAGTTTTTCACGGGGTGCAGGTGAACAGCAGTTTGCTTTACATGTAGTCATAACTGCGTTTTGCAGATATTTCAATTTTTACAAATTGAAGATTCGTGGCAACTTTGCATCAGGCAAGTCTGTCAACCCCATTTTTCCAATAGTGTGTGCGCATTTGGTGTCTGTGTGTCATATTTTAATAATTCTCACAATATTTAAAACTTTTTCTTTACTATTACATCTGTTACAGTGATCTGTGATCAATGATCTTTAATGTTACTATCATAATTGTTTTGAAGGTGCCATAAACTGTGCCACTATAAGTACTGAAACTTAATTGGTAAATGTATGTGTTCTGACTGCTCCACTGACCAGTCATTACCCCATCTCTCTCCCCCTCCTCAGGCCTCCTGGTTTCCTGAGACATAATAATATTGAAATTAGGCCAATTAGTAATCCTACACTGGCCTCTAAGTGTTCAAGTGAAAGGAGTTGCATGTCTCTCACTTTAAAAAATCTAAAACTAGAGCCTGGTCATGCTGGCTCACGCCTGTAATCCCAGCACTTTGGGAAGCCAATGCGGGGGGATCACTTGAGGTCAGGAGTTCGAGACCAGCCTGGCCAACATGGCGAAACCCCGTCTCTACTAAAAATACAAAAATTAGCCAGGGGTGGTGGTGCACACCTGTAATCCCAGCTACTCAGGAGGCTGAGGCAAAAGAATCATTTGAACCCGGGAGATGGAGGTTGCAGTGAGCCGAGATCACGCGATTGCACTCCAGCCTGGGAAACAAGAGTAAAACTCCGTCTCAGGGGGAAAAAAAAAAAAAAAATCTAAAGCTAGAAATGGTTAAGCTTGGTGAGAAAGTCATGTCAAAACCAGATAGGCTTAAAGCTGGGCCTCTTTTGCCAAACAGCCAAGCTGGGAGTGCAAAGGAAAAGTTTTTGAGGAAAACTAAAAGTGCTACTCCAGTGAACACAGGAATGACAAGAAAACAAAAGAGCCTTATTGCTGATATAGAGAAAGTTTGAGTGTTTTGGATAGAAGATCAAACCAGCCACAACTTCCCTTAAACCAAAGCCTAATTCAAAGAAAGGCCCTAACTCTCTTCAATTTTACGAAGTCTGAGAGGGGTGAAGAAGCTGCAGAAAAAAAAGTTTTAAGGTAGCAGAGTTTGGTTCATGAAGTATGAGGCAAAAAGCCATCTCCACGACATAAAAGCGCAAGGTGAAGCAGCAAGTGCTGATGGAGAAGCTGCAGCAAATTATCCAGAAGATCCAGCTGAAATCATTGATAAAGGTGGCTACATTTATTTTTTATTTTTATTATTCATTAATTTATTTATTTTGAGACAAAATCTTGTTCTGTCCCCCAGACTGGAGTGCAGTAGCGTGATGTTGGCTCACTGCAACCTCCACCTCCCAGGTTCAAGCAATTCTCCTGCCTCAGCCTCCCCAGTAGCTGGGATTACAGGCATCTGCCACAACACCTGACTAATTTTTGTATTTTTAGTAGAGACAGGGTTTCATCACATTGGCCAGGCTGGTCTTGAACTCCTGACCTGAGGTGATCCACCCACCTTGGCCTCCCAAAGTGCTGGGATTACAGGCATGAGCCACCAGGCCCGACCGGTGGCTACATTTAAAAATAGGTGTTCAGTGTAGACAAAACCATCTTTTAGTGGAAGAAGATTCCATCCAGGATTTACTTTTTTTTTTTTTTCTTTTGAGACAGAGTCTCACTCTGTTGCCAGACTGGAGTGCAGTGGCGCGATCTCAGCTCACTACCACCTCTGCCTCCCGGGTTCAAGTGATTCTCCTGCCTCAACCTCCCAAGTAGCTGGGACTACAGGCGTGTGTCTCCATGCCCAGCTAATTTTTGCAGTTTTAGCAGAGACAGTGTTTCACCACGTTGGCCAGGATGGTCTCTATCTCTGACCTCGTGATCCACCCACCTTGGCCTCCCAAAGTGCTGGGATTACTGGCGTAAGCCACTACGCCTGGCCCAGGACTTTCATAGTTAGAAAACAGTCAATGCCTGGCTTGAAAGGACAGGCGGACTATCTTGTTAGGGGCTAGTGCAGCTGTTGATTTTAAGTTGAAGCCAATGCCCATTTACCATTCCCAAAATCTTAGGGCCCTTACCAGTCATGCTAAATCTACTCTGCCTGTGCTCTATAAATGGACAGTAAAGCCTGGCATATCTATTTACAGCATGCTTTCCTGAATATTTTAAGTTCACTGTTGTGACCTACTGTTCAGAAAAAAAAAATTCCTTTCAAAATATTACTGCTTTTGAACAATGGCTCTGGTCACCCACGAGCTCTAATGGAGATGTACAAGGAAATAAATGTTGTTTTCATGCCTGCTAACACATTTGTTCTGCAACCTATGGATCAAGGAGTCATTTTGGCTTTCAAGTCTTATTATTTAAGAATTATATTTTGTGGCCAGGTGTGGTGGCTCACGCCTGTAATCCCAGCACTTTGGGAGGCTGAGGCAGGCAGATCACGAGGTCAGGAGATCGAGACCATTCTGGCTAACATGGTGAAACCCGGTCTCTACTAAAAATACAAAAAATTAGCCAGGCGTGGTGGCGGGTGTCTGTAGTCGAAGCTGCTGGGGAGGCTGAGGCAGGAGAGTGGCGTGAACCCGGGAGGCGGAGGTTGCAGTGAGCCGAGATCGCGCCAGTGCACTCCAGCCTGGGCGACAGAACAAGTCCATCTCAAATAAATAAATAAATAATAAAAAAATAAAAACTGTACTTTGTAAGGCTATTCCTGACACAGATAGTGATTTCTCCCAAGAATCTGGGCAAAGCCAAATGGAAACCGGGAAAGGATTCACTATTCTAAATACTATTAAAAGCATTCATGATTTATGGAGGATGTCAAAATAAAACATTAATAGGAGTCTGCAAGAAGTCAACCCTCATGGATGACTTTGAGGGGTTCAAGACTTGAGCAGAGGAACTCACTGCAGATGTGGCAGAAATAGTATGAGAACTAAAATTAGAAGTGGAATCTGATTTTGTAACTGAGTTGCTGCAATCTCATGATTGAACTTTCCTTTTCTTTCTTTCTTTTTTTTTTTTTTTTGAGACAGTTTCGTTCTGGTTGTCCAGACTGGAGTGCAGTGGTGCAGTCTTGGCTCACTGCAGGCTCTGCCTCCCGGGTTCAAGCAATTCTCCTGCCTCAGCCCCCTGAGTACCTAGGATTATAGGCACCTGCCACCATGCCCAGCTAATTTTTTGTATTTTTAGTAGAGATGGGGTTTTGCCATGTTTGGCAAGGCTGGTCTCAAACTCCTGGCCTCAGGTGATCCCCCCACCTCTGCCTCCCAAAGTGCTGGGATTACAGGAGTGAGCCAACATGCCGGCCACATGATTGCACTTTAAGAGATAAGTTGCTTCTTGTGGAGCAAAGAAAGTAGTTGCACAACACAGAATTTACTCGTGGTGAAAATATTGTGATTGAACTGCTGTTCAAATGTTGTTGAACGTTGTTGAAATGATTAAAAAAGAAAAATTAGAATGTTCCATAAACATAGTTGATAAAGCATTGGCAGGGTTTGAGAGGATTAACTGCAATTTTAAAAGAAATTCTACTGGGGGCTGAGTGCAGTGGCTCATGACAGCACTTTGGGAGGCCAAGGCAGGCGGATCACTTGAGGTTGAGTTTGAGACCAGCCTGGCCAACATGATGAAACACCACTACCTCTACTAAAAATACAAAAATTAGCTGGGCATGGTGGCAGGTTCCTGTGATCCCAGCTACTTGGGAGGCTGAAGCAGGAGAATGCTTGAACCCGGGAGGCAGAGGTTGCAGTGAATCAAGATCTCGCCACTGCATTCCAGCCTGGGTAACACAGCAAGACTCCATCTCAAAAAAAAAAAAAAAAAAAAAAAAAAAAAAAAAAAAAAAAAGTTCTACTGGGGAAAAAATGCTAACAAACAGATTGCATGCGTGCAACGGAGAAATCTTTTGTGAAAGGAAGAGTCAATTGATGTGGCAAACTGCCTTGTTATCGTAAGCCACCCCAACCTTCAACAACCAACATCCTGAACAGTAAGTAGCCATCAGCATCGAAGCAGGGCTCTCCACCAGCAAAGAGATTATGACTCCCTGAAGGCTCAGATGATCATTAGCATATTTTAGCAATAAAGTACTTTATAATTAAGGCACAAAGTACTTTATAATGTACATTGTTTTTCTAGACATAATGCTATTGCACACTTTATGTTGTGAACATAACTTTTACATGCACTGGGAAGCCAAGAAATGTATGTGATTTGTTTTATTGGGATAGTCACTTTATTGTGGTGGTCTGGAATTGAGCCCTGAATATCTCCAAGGCATGCCTGTATATACTTGGGTTGAACAATAAGTAAATAGATGGTGGATGATGTTTCACTGTGAGTGAGGGAAGTTACAGATTAGCAAGGGGTAGGAGGGAAAGCTAGAATTAATAGGTGTTACTGCATTAGAGTTGGAGACATCAGTATTGTGTCCAGAATTGATGAGTTCTTGGTCTCGCTGACTTCAAGCATGAAGCCACTGACCCTCGCGGTGAGTGTTACAATTCTTAAAGATGGTGTGTCCAGAGTTTGTTCCTTCAGATGTTCAGATGTGTCTGCAGTTTCTTCCTTCTGGTGGGTTCGTGGTCTCGCTGACTTCAGCAGTGAAGCTGCAGACTCTGGCGGTGAGTGTTACAGCTCTTAAAGGCCGCGTCTGGAGCTGTGGGTTCTTCCCGGTGGGTTCCTGGTCTCGCTGGCTTCAGGAGTGAAGTTGCAGACCTTCGCAGTGAGTTTTACAGCTCATAAAGGCGGCGTGGACCCAAAGAGTGAGCAGCAGCAAGATTTATTGTAAAGAGCGAAAAAACAAAGCTTTCACAGTGTGGATGGGGACCCAGGCAGGTTGGCGCTGCTGGGCAGCCTGCTTTTATTCCCTTACCTGGCCCCACCTACATCCTGCTGATTGGTCCATTTTACAGAAAGCTGATTGGTCCGTTTGACAGAGTCCTGACTGTTGCCTTTACAATCCTTTAGCTAGACACAGAGTGCTAAACTGTAACTCTCAAGGCGACCGTCCACAGCTTCATTCTTGAAGTCAGCGAAACCAAAACCCACCAATTCCGGACACAGTATGAAGTCATGTTTTGTTTAATATTTATAAATATATATGAATGTATAATACTACTTACATATGCCTATATAATGAGTTATATGTATGTATAAACACACACACACGTTTCCTAGATCTATCCACTGCAAGGATCTGGAATTAGTGACATCCTAGTAGCAATGAGTAAACCAACTGCCCAGATAAATACCCTTTTCCAATAACAGTAGCCTGGTCTTCTTGAAGAAATAGCTGATAATAGACGATGCATGGTGGCTCTTGCCTGTAATCCCAGCACTATGGGAGGCCAAGGCGGGTGGATCCCGAGGTCACGAGTTCAAGACCAGCATGGCTAAGATGGTGAAGCCCCATCTCTACTAAAAATACAAAAATTAGCCGGGCGTGGTGGTAGGTGCCTGTGATCCCAGCTACTTGGGAGGCTGAGGCAGGGAATTGCTTGAACCCAGGAGGTGGAGGTTGCAGTGGCTGAGATCGTGCCACTGCACTCCAGCCTGGGTAACAGAGTGAGACTCTATCTCAAAAAAAAAGAAAAAAAAGAAAAGAAAAGAAAAGAAAAAAAAAAAAGAAAAGAAATAGCTGATAATAAACCTCAGGTAGGGAAAATACAAAATGACCCCAGAACATCTTGTCCCACTAGAAAGTGGGGGAGTGCTCAGGAAGGTTGAGTAGATGTCACATGGAACACAGCAGCCAGCTGAAAGAGTTATCAATGGCCAGGCTGGAGCAATATGAGCAAGAAAATACATCAAGTAGCACTGGAGTGTGATTGAAAGTAAAAATTTAATATACACCTGTTCATAATGTTATTTTATTTAAAAAGACAATTTAGAAATATTTGTAAAGTTTTAGCAAAAAAAAAAAAAAAAAAAATTAAGAACCCAGAATTGTATTGTTCATCTGTGAGTACAAAAAGACATGATATCCATCAAACCAAGAAGTAAGAAAATATAACATTCAAGCATTTTGTCTCAGTTGCTCAGGAATTATTCCAATAAAGTGAATACAATTTAGAATCAAGGACTCAGGAAAGGAAAATATGAGTATGTAAGAAACACGGTGAAACAATGAAACCAGTAAATTTTATGGTCATTATAATAATTGATAATGTGACTGTGAAATAAGAAAATAATTTCTAAAATAATTTGTGAGTGCATTGTGTGTAGGTGCATATTCTTGTGACCAAGTCATGATAGAATGATATAGTTAAACTCCTTATTTCTCTTTAACAAAACTTGGGATATAGTGGAATGACAGTTGTAAAACTAAAATCATGGATTTTCTTTTTTTTTTAATTTCCTGAGATGGAGTCTTGCTGTGTCTCCCAGGCTGGAGTGTAGTGGGACAATCTTGACTCACTGCAACCTCTGCCTCCCGGGTTCAAGCTATTCTCCTGCCTCAGCCTCGTGAGTAGTTGGGATTACAGGCTCCTGCCACCACATCCAGCTAATTTTTTACATTTTTGGTAGAGACTGGGTTTCACCAAAATCCTACTGGTCTTGAACTCCTGACCTCAAGTGATCCACCTGCCTTGGCCTCTCAAAGTGCTGGGATTACAGGCGTGAGCCACTGCGCCCAGCCAAAATAATGTTTGTATTGGTGTGCTATGCTGGATTATAAAAGAAATGAACCAGAAAAATATTACATAGTTAACAGCGAAGTAAGATTTGTGCTATCAGTTATCACGACATGTTATAAAACCATAGAAATTCTGACCAATAACCAAGGGAACCAAAACTTAATAGAGGACCTACATACAGACCCATGTGTGTATGGAATACACACTAAACACGGGACAGGGGTGAAATGTTGGGAACACGATGGTAATAACATGACTGGTAATCCATACATAGAGTTTGCACATAGCAAAATGATTAACTGGCTCTGCTCTTTTGACCACAAACAAAAATAAATTCATTCAAGATGGATACAAACTTAAATGTCAAAATCAAAAATATTTCATCTGTTGGAAGAATATGTTGGAGAGTATCTTTATGTATTGGCATGAAGGAAGAATTTTCTAGGGTTGGGCACAGTGGCTCACGCCTGTAATCCCAGCACTTTGGGAGGCCGAGATGGGTGGATCACCTGAGGTCAGGAGTTTGAGACCATCCTGGCCAACATGGTGAAACCCCATCTCTACTGAAAAGACACAAAATTGACTGGGCGCCGTGGCTCACTCCTGTAATCCCAGTACTTTGGGAGGCACAGGTGGGTGGATCACAAAGTCAAGAGATTGAGACCATCCTGGCCAATATGGTGAAAACTCATCTCTACTAAAAATACAAAAATTAGCTGGGCGTGGTGGTGCGCACCTGTAGTCCCATCTACTTGGGAGGCTGAGGCAGGAGAATAGCTTGAACCCAGGAGGAAGAGGTTGCAGTGAACCGAGATTGCACGACTGCACACCAGCCTGGCGAAAGAGCGAGACTCCGTCTAAAAAAAAAAAAAAAAATACACAAAATTAGCTGGGTGTAGTGGCATGCACCTGTAATCTCAGCTATTTGGGAGACTGAGGCAGGAGAATCACTTGAACCCAGGAGGCGGAGGTTGCAGTGAGCCAAGATTGTGCCATCGTGCCACTGCACTCTAGCCTGGGCAACAGTGAGAGACTCTATCTCAAAAAAAAAAAAAAAAAAAAAAAAAAAGATTTTTCTAATAAGGCATAACATTGGAGTATTTTTTTTTCTTTTTTCTTCTTCTTTTTTTTTTTTTTTTTGAGACGGATTCTCGCTCTGTTGCCCAGGCTGGAGTGCATTGGCGCGATCTTGGCTCATTGCAAACTCCGCCTCCTGGGTTCACGCCATTCAGCATTGGAGTATTTTTCTGATATACTTGATATCCTTAAAACAGGACCTCTATTCATCAAAATAGGCTGAAAGACAACGAAAGCCAAGCCACAAACTGAGAGAAGATATTGTCATACATACACATGAAAAGAAGATTTGTATCCTGAATATATAAAATCCTGTAAATTGGTCAGAAAAACAACCAAATAGAAAACAATGTTCAACAGACATTTTGTGGAATAGAAAACATAAGTTCCCAATATATCATCTGAAAAATGCAAACTACCATTAATAGTCAAGAAAATGAAAGTCAAAACCATAATGGGATAACATTTTATAACCATACAACTGAAAAATGCTTAAAGTTTGGCATGAACAGGTATTGGCAGGAATATAAAACACCTGAATCTTTTATTCACTGTGAGTGGGTACAATCTCTCTCAAAAACTGCTTGTGATTATCTGGCAATGTTGAAGATATACATCCTATTAATGAAGAACTCCCTTTTTGTGTATATAAATACCTTAGAGCTTCCTAGGGCTGCGTACTGATAACTGCGTACTCTGAAAGGTATGAAAGTATTGTTTATCATAGCAAAAATACATGAAATAACTGTGAAAATAAATAAACTGCAGATGCATCCAGTAATGATGAATGTCAAAGCCATAACATTGATGAGAAAAGAAAATCATAGAATATCCTGTATTCAGTATAATTCTATTATGTTAAGTTCAAAAGCATTCAAACTAAATAATCAATATATTTTGAGATGGAGTCTCGCTTTGTCCCCCAGGATAGAGTGCAGTGGGAACATCCTGGCTCACTGCAACCTCCACCTCCCAGGTTCAGGTTATTTCCCAACCTTAGCCTCTCAAGTAGCTGGGACTACAGGTGAGCACCACCACGCCTGGCTAATTTTTGTATTTTTGTAGAGATGAGGTTTCACCATGTTGGTCAGGCTGGTCTCTCAAGTGATCTGCCTGTCTCAGCCTCCCAAAATGCTGGGATTACAGGTGTGAGTCACTGTGCCTGGCCAATAATATATTGTTCAGTGACGTACATATATGAATTTTGAAGGATATATAAATAGCGAGGAAATAACAAATACAAAATTCAACAAATAGATACTCTTGAGGAGCAAGCAGAATATTACAATCAATACAAGGCACACAGAGGGTTACAAAAATTTTGGTCAAGTTCTATTTCTTAAGCTGAGTGATGAGTGAATATGTGTTTGCTTATGTCTACTCTTTTGGTTGTAAATAGATATTGCATGTGTTTCATTTGTATTCATGGTATATAAATTCGTGAAATGCTTCTAATAAATAGGAAGTTATAAGATGCATTTCAAAATGTTCAGCAGAAAATAGTGCGAACATGTTGTCCTGAATCATGTTGGAGATTCTAAAGAAATGTTCACAATGGTTCCGAGAAGCTCCTCAAACTTCATTTTTGCTTTTAGAGGGAAAATCACATATTTAGCCCTCCCAAACTGAGGCCAGAGACTGTCAAAATGTTAGTTGAGTAGCATTAAGAAAAGCATTGAAGGTAGAATACCTTTCCATTGTGATGGAAACCCACAAATTAGTATTTCTGTTTTTAGTCCAATATTATTTCTACTAATTAACAGATTTTTAATACACTTGTCATCACGGACAAATAATTTTGTGCTCATGTCCTCAAAGTCATTTACAATTCAGAACAAATTGACTTAGAAATAAAATGTGATTAATATTTTTTATTTATTTTTGAGAAAAGTATTAATAATTTTCTAATGGTATATCTTTCAAATGTGTCTAGCCATAATAAAAATAATTATATAACACTCAAAATAAATTAGGCATGGAGGGCGGAGGTGGAGGGGGTGTGAAAAGCCCCAGGCAGCGTCAGGGTTGTGTTTCTGCTCCTGTTAGATAGAGAGAGGAACACCCACCGCACGGGGCTGTTGCAGGGTCAGCCATAGCAAGCGGGCCACAGTGTTTGGATAAGACAGGCTTGTAAAAGTTGCCATGCAAGACCCCTAGGAAATAAGCCCGCTCAGTCCTTGGAGTTAAGTATCCTACAACATTCCAGCCAAGCAGTGACTTTGGGGATGGAGACGGGAGGCTGCCACAGCCATGGGGACCAACTGTGGGCTCGGGTGGGCAGTTAGGTTCTTCCTGTGCAAAGTCGTGTGGACCACCTCCCATACTGCAGGGTCCTGGGTCTGGAGATAAATGGGTGTGTGTGCGGGCTCTTTGTTCCTTCATTAAAATACAACCCATTGCCTTGCACTCAAAGGTCCCTTCACATCCCAGGTCCCCAGGCCCCGTTCCCTCCCCTGTCCCCATTCCCATCCCTCCTCTGACAGTATTTGGATTTTCATGAACAGATGCCCTTGCTGAGCTGCCAGTTCCTGAAAGGTCACCGAGAGCAGCGCCTGGCCCACCTGGTCCTGAGCTTCCTCACCATGGGTTATGTCTGGCAGGAAGGAGAGGCGCAGCCAGCAGAGGTGAGGGCCAGAAAGTTGCTTCTCCTGTTACCGGCGGGTTGACTGCGCCTGGAGTAATGTGCTCCCTGCTTGGTGCTACGCTGTTTTCCGGGAAAATGGGTGCTTTCTTCTTCTCAATGGGCATTAGTTTAAGCAAGGATGAAGGGTTCATTTATTATTATTTATTATTTATTTTATTTTGAGACAGTCTTACTCTGTCACTCAGGCTGGAGAGCAGTGGGATGATCTTGGTTCACTGCAACCTCCCCTTCCAGGTTCAAGTAATTCTCCTGCCTCAGCCTTTTGAGTGGCTGGGACTACAGGCACCCACCACCACGCCTGGCTAATTTTTGTATTTTTAGTAGAGATGGGTTTCACCATTTTTAGTAGAGATGGGTTTCACCATGGTGCCCAGGCTGGTCTCAAACTCTCGACCTCAGGTAATCTGCCTGCCTCGGCCTCCCAGAGTGCTGGGATTATAGGCGTGAGTCACTGCGCCCAACCTGAAGGGCCATTTAAATGAAGGAATTTTTTATTTTTTTTTCTGACTAAGAAGCTAATTTGTTTTTTAAACTGATAGCTATTTCTTCCTTTTATAAGCTTTTGAATTTGTTTTTGTTTGTTTGTTTTTTGGCACCCTTTTCCAAGAATGTTTGAAGAGCTGCATGTGAAGGCAGATTGCTTTTTTGCTTTTAAACAGGGTCGCACTATGTTGCCCAGGCTGGAGTGCAATGGTGCAATCATAGCTCACTGCAGCCTCAACTCCTCCTGGGCTCAAGCGACCCTCACACCTCAGCCTCCCGAGAAGCTGGGGCTAGCAGCACATACCACCACACCCAGCTAATCGTTAAAAATTTTTTGTAGAGATGAGGGTCTTGCTCTTTTGCCCAGGTTGCTCTTAAACTCCTGGCCTCAAGTGATCCTCCTGCCTTTGCCTCCCGTCCTGGGATTATAGGCGTGAGCCACAATGCTGGACCTGAAGACAGACTCTGAGAATTCATAAAAACCTCACAGCATTTTGTACTCTTACGTATATAAATTATCCAGGTTGCTCTTCATAATCCTGTAAAGTAACGAGAGCCATACCAGGCCCATTTTACAACTGAAAAGCACAGACACTTATTTCCTAAATCAAGGTCAGACAGCATGTTAGTGGAAAAGCCAAGGCCAGAACCCAGATCTTTTGATTTTACTAGTGCGGCCTTCTTTCTCCAGGGGACATATTGACATTTACAGCGCTCATCTTCTTAATTTTTTTTTTAATACTGCTTTCTATCCAGTCAATTATTAGTCTGTCTTTTAATACTTCATCCAAATCTCTTCTGAATCATTGTATAACTTTGTACAGTTTCCATCCACGGTGTCAGTTACTATTCCTTGTCAGTTTTAAAAGTGTGCCTTTCCCAGAAATCAGGGAATTACCCATGTCCTAGAACTCCACGGAGAAGAGAACAGCCTGTGCCCACTGTGTTTGCCTGATTGATCTTACCTCTTCTCTCTCAGAGAAACAAAGGAGACTCAAGGAAGAGGAACAGTGTAGAGCCACGTCAGCCTTGTTATTTGTCAGTGCATATCTTCTTTTTTTTGATACAGAGTTTCACTCTTGTCCCCCAGGCTAGACTGCAGTGGCATGATCTCGGCTCACTGCAACCTTGGCTTCTGGGTCCAAGGGATTCTCCGGCCTCAGCCTCCTGAGTAGCTGGGATTACAGGCACCTGCCATCATGGCCAGCTATTTTTTTTTTTTTTTGTATTTTTAGTAGAGACAGGGTTTCACCATGTTGGCCAGGCTGATCTCGAACTCCTGACCTCAGGTGATCCACCCACCTGGGTCTCCCAGAGTGCTGCGATTACAGGCATGGGCCCCAGCACCCAGCCAGTGCATTACATTTTCAAAACTGTGTGTCTGATGCTGAAAAGTTTGAAGTCTAGGCACGTCCCAGTGGGTCCTCTTTAGACCATCCCCTCTGCAAATCATTATCCTAAATTGGGGTTTGGGGGAGAGAAGAGCGATATGGGAAGGAAGTCTTCTCCTCCCAGCTGTGCCCTGGTAGTTCCAGGGAACCAGGAGGCTCCCCATACCCACCATCTCGCCTCAGATCACCTTTCACTTTCTTTGTTTCTCCTCCCTTGACTTTTCAGCTCAGAAAGTACCTAGCTTTCCAGTGCATTCTGAGGAAAGTGTACCCGAGGTTCACACTGCAAAACCTTTTAAAGCTCTTCATTGTTTTCCACCCAAGAAAAAATTCAAGGGAAAAATGAAGGCAAAAGCAGGGCATTCTTAATGGATATTTTATCTTACGGAGAAATGAAAATGGAAAAGGAAGAGGGGGCACAAGGATGGGGTTTGAATCTAGACTCGTTCAGCCTTTACCTCCGATAGAGAACCCCATGCAGCTTTTCTGGACTTGTGACTGAGAAAGCGCTGTGGAGGGCTCCTTGGATAAAAAAGGGTAAAGGGATCTGTCCTGCGGTGGCTTACTTGAAGGTGTTACTGGGTTTGACTAATGAATGAGAGACAGAGTCAGTTTCCCCACAGGCTGAGGTGGTCTATCCTCATGCTTTTCTAGGGCGCTGGGGTCTCCCTGGCTCATACCCTGGTGCACACACAAGTTTCTGCATCTAGCTGTATATCTCTATCAGTCAATCAGTCAATAAATCTATCATCTATCTATCGCTCTATCATCATCTTTCTATCATCTATGTATCTGTCATCCCTCTCTCTCTCTCTCTCTCTATATATATATATATATTTCTATCCATCTACCTACTTACCCATCTATCAAAACTTTTTTCTATTGGTAATCTCCTCGGGCCCCAGTTTATGTTTAATTGTTTTGGTAGTGCCTTTCTTTGCACAGTCAGTTTGCAGAGGTTATTTTATATTCTATATGTACGTGTATGGTCCAATGTTGTAATTTTCACGTATATTGTACCGTGTACTCATAAGCAGTATTTCCACTGGGTCATTAACAGAAAGATATGTGTGAGGCATATGAATATGCATCACTCAGGTAATTCAAACTTGGTTCCCAGGTCATTTGTGTACCACAGGATTGCTGGAATAAAAGGCAACCATGATTATTTCCTCTGCTGCAAGCTTTCTAGAATACGCTATTTGTCTTGATTTATTTCTGAAAGGTACTGCCAAGGAATCTTGCCCTTCCATTTGTCGAAGTCTCCAGGAACTTGGGGCTCCCTCCTATCCTGGTCCACTCAGACTTGGTGCTGACAAACTGGACCAAAAAAGATCCAGACGGGTAAGGAAGGAAGAGAATGTTTTGAATTTCCACAGACTGAAACTCTGCCAGAGGCAGTCTTGTGACTTTTTTCCCACAGGAAATGCCCAGGCTTTTTTTATAATTAGGGATGGTCATATTTATGGTCTGCTTTATGGTTCCAAAGAAAGGGTGAGCTTGACCAAAAATTCAAAAATCACAGGCCCCAGAAGTTTCCTCTCAGTCCGCTCTGAACACAATGGCTCAGGCCATTTTGTCTTGTTTGTTTCCACATCATGTGTGAATTTTTCAACCTGACCATCAAGCTCCTGCAAAATCAGCTTTTATTTGTTCTTTCTCTTCAAACTGTTTATTCCCTAAGATGCTCTCCATTCATATCAGGTTAGAACCAGTTGGCTTTGATAAGTAATCATTATATAGTGATCAGAAGAGAATGATTATGGATGAATTCAGAGCAGATGCTCCAGGTGGGTTGGATTGAGAATTTGATTAATAATTCCATCTATTCCACCAAAGTCACATCATTCCTTTGACAGTTGGGCTGCGAATAAGGACATTTGTCTATAGAAGGAATAGCATGAGTTTTTAACAAACAAGAAATTCAACAAATAGAATTGGACGCATCATCTAAAATGTTAAATTTTCCTTTCACCTTAATTTTCGCAGCCAAATTTATTTCAGCTCCAGATAAAAGAGACAGCAGTTTCTTTTGTGGCTAATTACAACAGCTGAAGATTCACCGAAGTTTGATGTGAGGAAGAACTTCCTCAGCCATGAGATTGCCAGAGGCAATGATGGGAATCTACTTAAAAGGGTTATGTATTTAGTAGACAGCTTAGATTTTAAGACTAATTTATGTGCCCCGACCGGGCGCGGTGGTTCATGCCTGTAATCCCAGCACTTTGGGAGGCTGAGGCAAGTGGATCACCTGAGGTCAGGAGTTCAAGACCAGCCTGTCCAACATGGTGAAACCCTGTCTCTACTAAAAATACAAAAAAATTAGCCGGGCATGGTGGCGCATGCCTGTAATGCCAGCTACTTGGGAGGCTGAGGCAGGAGAATCGCTTGAACCAAGGAAGTGGAGGTTGCAGTGAGCAAGATCATGCCATTGCACTCCAGCCTGGGTGACAAACTCTGCCTCAAAAAAAAAAAAAAAAAAATTATGTGTCCCATTGGAAGAAGTGAGATTGGGCCATCTCATGTCTCTCAGGAGCTCTGAGCCCTGGAGGTTTATGTTTTCTGCAATTATGAATTGTGATCCTTGATTAATTATGCTTTAATAATAAAATGGGTGACTACTGAAAACTGCTGAATCTGGGTAAGAATTTGGATAAAAAATAATAAATATATATGCATAATTTATTCTGTTCAAGGTACTGAATAGTGAATTAGCTGGATTTGTTACTCAAAGAGAAAGATAGAATAAGAGAAGGTTGAAGGGAAAAATGACTGTACTAGAATGGTAGTCAAAAATGCAACAACAGACAGGTACAGAGGCTCACACCTGTAATCCCAGCACTTTGGGAGGCCCAGGTGGGCAGGTCACCTGAGGTCAGGAGTTCTAGACCAGCCTGGCCAACATGGTGAAACCCTGTCGCTACTAAAAATACAAAAATTAGCCAGGTGTGGCAGTGGGTGCCTGCAATTCCAGCTACTCGGGAGGCTGAGGCAGGAGAATCACTTGAACCCAGGAGGCAGAGGTTGCAGTGAGCCAAGATTCCACCACTGCACTCCAGCCTGGGCGACAGAGTGAGATCCTGTCTCAAAAACAAACACTATAAAACAACAACAAAAAAGCTATTAATAGTTTCTTAGGAAGGAAGAGTGAAGGGCTAGTTTAATTCCAGAGATGTGGACACAGTCCTGGGTCTCACCAGTTATTCTGTTTGGTAATTATCTTTTGAAACCTTTTAATATGCCTAGCACAGAGCTAAGTGCTATGAAGAAATGAAAGAAATAGAAGCAAAGTACTCCCCATGTGGTTAAATAACAAGACACTATATGACAAATGTCAAAGAGTGACTCAAACAATATGTCCTTTAGAATTTCAGAGAAATGGCATCAATGCAGGCTTTACAAATCAGCAAAAATCTTGGTGAGGGGGCAGAACTTGATGTAAGGCAAAGTCTAAAAGTTGAGTAGGAATCAACTAGCTAGAACAAAATGTGGGGTTGTGGTAAATACAAAAATGTAAGAGGAGTGAAATAACTCATTTATTTATTTATTTATTTATTTTCAGAGACAGAGTCTCACTCTGTCTCCCAGGCTGGAGTGCAGTGGCATGTATCTCGGCTTATTGCAACCTCTGCCTCCTGGGTTCAAGCACTTCTCCTGCTTCAGCCTCCTGAGTAGCTGGGATTGCAGGCACCCATTACCACACCCAACTAATTTTTTTTATTGCTTTTTCTTGAGGCAGAGTCTCACTCTGTTGCCCAGGCTGGAGTGCAGTGGCGCCATCTCAGCTCACTGCAAGCTCTGCTTCCTGGGTTCACGCCATTCTCCTGCCTCAGCCTCCCGAGTAGCTGGGACTACAGGTGCCCACCACCATGCCCAGCTAATTTTTTGTATTTTTAGTAGAGATGGGGTTTCACCATGTTAGCCAGGATGGTCTTGATCTCCTGACCTCGTGATCCGCACACTTCGGCCTCCCAAAGTGCTGGGATTACAGGCGTGAGCCACCGAGCCTTGCCTAATTTTTGCATTTTTAGTAGAGACAGGGTTTCCCCACATTGGCCAGGCTGGTCTCAAACTCCTGACCTCATGATCCGCCCGCCTTGGCCTCCCAAAGTGCTAGGATAACAGGCATGAGCCACTGTGCGCAGCCTAATAATTTATTAAGATGGCCATAGGCCAAATATTCTGGGGCTGGAACGTGAGTGGAGATGTCACTCACCCTTTATCACACAGCATTCCATGGTTCAGCCACAACCTGCCGAATTCAAAGCAAGTGTGGATGTGTGTGTGTCTGCAGTGCCTTGCAAACAAGTGGGCATGCCTGTGGACATGTGACCCTAGAAGTTATTAATACATCTGGTTTACAAACTTAATTGTTCTTTTCTTTTATTTTTTTCTCTTGGTGGTCATCAATAACTGAAATTGGGCTAGATTCCTGGAAATTGGGTAAGTTCTCAGAAATCATTTATGCACTTTAGAATCTATGCCAAATTTAAAATCTTACAATAAAACAAAGAACAAAGCATGCTAAATTAGATGTATAGTATAATATCAACCATATAAAATGCATAAAAAGTATACTAGAAGGAAATGTGCCTGAAGTTCACAATCTAAAAATTAACAATGATTGCCTCTTCCTTGTATAGATTAGGGAATTTTTTTTATTGTATTTTCCAGTCTGTACATAATAAAACAAGTAACATGCAATGCAAAGAAAACAAAATTAAACTTTACCAAATTTCAGTAACTCTTTGAAGTTTTTTTGTTTGTTTGTTTGTTTGTTTTTTGAGACTTAGTCTTATTCTGTTGCAGTGGCATGATCTCGGCTCACTGCAACCCCTGCCTCTGGGTTCAAGGGATTCTCCTGCCTCAGCCTCCTGAGTACCTGAGATTACAGGCACCCCCCACCACACCTGGCTAATTTTTGTATTTTTAGTAGAGACAGGGTTTCACTATGTTGGCCAGGCTGGTCTTGAACTCCTGACCTCAGGTGATCCACTCACCTCGCCTCCCAAAGTGCTGGGATTGCAGGCGTGAGCCACCGCGCCCAGCTGAAGTTTAACGGTTTGAAAAAAAATATTTCTCATCTCACTCTATCTTCTATGGGAGGCCAGATTGCAGATTGGCTACAGAAAAATCCCTTCAAAAGACGCTGTTATTACGTAGACTGGAGGTCACGGGGCAGGTCTGATCCACACATCCTTAGGCTCTGCTTCTCCTGGAAAACAAAAATAGCCTCTGATCCAGTGTTGCTTCTCCCATCACCAAACCTCAGCTTCTATTGCCAAACCCATCAAATAAGAGTGTCCAGTAGAAAAACTGGGCAGATGGGGGCACAGAAGGTGAAGACACCATTTCCCAAGCTAATGTTGCTGCTGGAACAATGTAAGTCTTGACTTTGACTTGGTTTGGTTTGGTTTGACATTGGTTTTGTTTTTCATCTTTGTCTCATGCTTAAAATGTGAAGGGCAAATATGATCCATAGAGTTAAGGTTTTAGGTTTTGTAGATGTTTTACTCTGTTTAAATGACAGCAGGTCATTTCGAAATGATCCCTCTGTAACAGCCTTCCAGATCCCATTTGATTGCACAGCATTGAGATAGATAGATTAGATAGATAGATAGATAGGATAGATAGATAGATAGATAGATAGATAGACAGACAGATAGATAGATAGTTAGATAGATAGAGTTTGGCTCTGTGTTTCCACCCATATCTCATGTCAAACTGTCATCCCCACATGTCAGGAGAGGGACCCAGTGGGAGGTGACAGGATCATGGGGGTGGATTTGCCCAGTGCTATTCTCATGATAGTGAGTGAGTTCTCACAAGATCTCATTATTATTATTATTATTATTGCAACAGAGTCTCACTCTGTCACCCCAGCTGGAGTGCAGTGGCATGATCTCGGCTCATTGCAACCTCTGCCTCCCAGGTTCAAGCGATTCTCTTGCCTCAGCCTCCTGCGTAGCTTGGATTACAGGCATGTCCCACCACGCCCGGCTAATTTTTGTATTTTTAGTAGAGACAGGGTTTCACCGTGTTGGCCAGGCTGATCTCGCACTCCTGACCTCAGGTAATCCGCCTACCTTGGTCTCCCAAAGTGCTGGAATTATAGGATTGAGCCACTGTGCCCAGCCAGTTCTCACAAGATCTGATAGTTTAAAAGTGTGGCACTTCCCCCCACCTCCTGCCACCATGTAAGATGCATGCTTCCCCTTCCACCATGATTGAAAAGTTTCGTGAGGCCTCGTAGCCACACTTGCTGGTAAGCCTAAGGATCTCTGAGTCAATTACACCTCGTTTCTTTATAAATTACCCAGTCTCAGGTAGTTCTTTATAGCAGTGTGAGAACAAACTAATACACGTATAAATGGATTAGAGGCAGCACTGGCCTGAGTTGTGAAACTCTTCCCAGCCTGGTCCTGTGATTAGCTGGCTATATGACCTTGGACAAGCTGCTTTGCTTCTGTGGGCCATGGCTTCATATCTGTAGAAAAAAGAGCATGGACTTAGCTGTTGCCTGGGTCTCTCTAGCTCCAAGACTCTGGCTTTTGTTAGGAATGATGTTGATGGGCCATAGAACTGGTCCTGTGGAGAATCAGCTACATCTCTTACTAGGAACTTCTCATTCAGCCAGTTATTCCACTGCGGAGATAGTCCAGGACCATCAGGGCCATGCTAGACATTGGGAGGCTGCCTGTCAGGTGAACATGAGATTAAACTTATCTGTTCTCTTTCCTCCCTGAACATTGCTGAAGGTATATGCCCATCTTCAGGACTGTCTTGTGGAGAGGAAAAAGTTGTGCAGTGATTCCACCCTGCAGTTACCTAACTTGGCAGGGATCTCTGGGCAGTGAGTACTCACAGTACAGTCTCCACATCCCTAACCATGTGGTCCTCTCCTTCCCAAGGAACCTGGAGACCATCATCTCATTTCCTGGGGGAGAGAGCCTGCATGGCTTTATACTGGTGACTGCTTTGGTGGAGAAAGCAGCAGTGCCCGGGATAAAGGTACCTTCTCACCTTATAGCACCTTTTCTTTTTAAATGAGCTTGAGCTTCCCATTCTGCCTTTCCTGCAGTGGATTTCTCAATACGAATGAACATAGACCTTGTCCTGCTTAGTTCAAGTCTGAGAGAAGAGATCTAAGCTCTAGGCCACCGTATTTGCTCCCTTTTCTCAATTCCCATAAAATTTGGAAAGGACCTTTTCTCCATTCAACAAACAGGCATTGTTTTGGGCAATGGGAAATTGGATCTAACAAGACAGACATTTTCCCAGCCCTGACAGAAGCTCATGATGGATACAGTGGTTGAAGATGGATTAACGTGGATTACGGGTGTGAGCCACTGCACTGGGCCTCAAACTGGAAATTCTTCAGGAGTCAGACAGGTACCAGGAAGGCTGGATAGAAGACAAAAGACAGTGATGCAGCCTGTGATCAGCTACAGCGTTAATGCCTTGCCTAAAAATATTTCAGTTAGATTTTTGCCTTCCCTCGCTACCTCCCCCAACTGCTTTTTTTGTTTGTTTGTTTTTTGAGATGGAGTCTTGCTCTGTCCTCAGGCCAGAGTGCAATGGCATGGTCTCAGCTCACTGCAACCTCCGCCTGCCAGGTTCAAGCGAATCTCCTCCCTCAGCCTCCTAAGTAGGGCATGCCACCACGCCTGGCTAATTTTTGTATTTTTAATAGAGACAGGGTTTCACCATGTTGATCAGGCTGGCCTCAAACTCCTGACCTTGTGATCCACTTGCCTCGACCTCCCAAAGTACTGGGATTACAGGTGTGAGCCACCGTGCCCAGCCAACACTACCTCCCTTGATAAGCATATGTTGAGCACCTACTGTGTCCTCAATGGGGTGACCCATTGCTGGTATATTATAGCACTTTCTTTCTCTCTCAATAGTTAAACTCCATGGTTACTTTAGTTTTCATCCATGTGTTTAGTGCATTGGAAGACACAGAATCAAATATCGGCCTTCTAAGTATAGTTCAGATGAAGTAGAGACTCAAGGAAGACAAGGAAGTCTTCCCAGCAGAGGGGGTTCTAGAGCTGGGGGCTCTGTAGAATCTGTCTGTGTATTAGTCCATTTTCACGCTGCTATAAACATACTACCTGAGACTGGGTAATTTATAAAGGAAAGAGGTTTAATTCACTCATAGTTCTGCATGGATGGGGAGGCCTCAGGAAACTTACAACCGTGGAGGAAAGTGAAGGGGAAGCAAGAACTTCTTTACAAGGCAGCAGGAGAGAGAGAGAGCAAAGGGGGGAGCTGCCAAACACTTTTTTACCATCAGATTTTGGGAAAACTCTCCCTCGTATCATGAAAAGAGTATGGGAGAACCCGCCCCCATAATTCAATCACCTCCCACCAGGTCCCTCCATTAGCATGTGGGGATTACAATCCAAGATGAGATTTGGGTGGGGACACAGAGTCAAACCATTTAAATCTGACTTTATATGAGACTTTTTCGGAGCAAGGATGCCCCAGTTGGAAATGCAGAAGTAGAACTGATCATAATATGTGACAAATCTGAGAGACGAAAGGAGTAAAATAATAGTACTCAGGCCCTTGGGAGGTGCAAGAAGTAACTGTCAGCTGAAATTCCTGAAACACAAAACTAGGGGTCTGTCTGGGAGGTCCCCAGGGAGCTTCTGGCTGTCAGGCTGACACCACAGTGGATCTAGCTTAGGATGTTCCCAGGAAGTTCTGACAAACTGTCCAGTCCTCCTCTGGGTTCCCACAGTATGAAGCTTACTCTGCCCGCATGGACTTTAAGGAAGTGCTAATAAGTTGTATACATGAATCTCATTCCCAGGCTCTTGTTCAGGCCGTGAATGCTATCTTGCAGCCCAACCAGGAGGCCCTGCTCCAAGCCCTGCAGCGACTGAGACTGTCTATTCAGGACATCACCAAAACCTTAGGACAGATGCACAGTAAGATGCCTCCCATGCTCCTGCACAATCCCCCAGGGGTCCTGGGCTCTGCTTGGGGAAAGGGGACCTGGAGACCAGGCATGTCCTGAAGGGGTGACGATACATTCATCCACCAGATGACGCTGATGGACGATCTTTCTTTTAGGTTAAGCGCATGTTATCTTGGAGAGCTATTGTCACAGCTTTGTATTCTCCCTCTCCTTTATATTCTCCCGTGATTAAGATGGTTTCCCTTCTGCAGTGGCCAGACATTTCTTAGGCATGTTGAGGTCTTGCCTGAAGCTTGAGAGGAGGGGATGGGATGCACAGCAATGTTGGTTGCGCATGCCCCATCCCGCAGTGTTAGGTACGGCAGAGAATTTGTCTACACTCTCTAATGCCCCTTTTATTCTAACCTCCTCTGTTGGTTCCTGAGATGTCTGACCTTGGTTTTAAGCCTTGTCTAATGGAAGGCCTGTGCTCCCTTTCTGTAGCTAGGGCAGGCTGAGTTGTCAAAAGTAAGAAAGTTGTCAGAATCAAAATGGAGTCACTTGTGTTGAAGAAAAAATTTTAAACCTTGACAAATAGAGCTGGGGAAGGCTATAAAGAGAGAGCTCCCATGCGTAAATGCTTGATAACAAAATCTTTTCCAAAGGACTGAAAAAGTCACCACCTTGCACAAAGGCCATCACACCTTACACACACCCAAAAATACTTACACAATGGCATCTGCCCAGCAACTGCCTTTCCAACGTTGGCCTTGTGCCACCCTTTTATTGATGCCCATAGCCAAGGATAATGATCTCAAAACATTTATGTAATTGTCCTCATTTTTCCTTTAAAAACATGTGTCTTCCTTTATCTCTCTGAATACCCACATGGTTTATTGCGGCACACGTATTCCCATTGTAATGCCCTACACCAGAATAAATATCCTGTTCCATTAGGGAGCCTCTCCCTGTTACTCTGGTTAACACAGGCATGGTCAGTTACGGGGCCCAAACTTCCTGGACCGGTTGCAAATCTTATTCTGGTTATTGCATTCAGTTTCCAAAATCTGGGAGGCTCTTCAAATTCTTCTCTCAGAGCAATCTGAAGAACGTATTAGGAGGGTGTGAGAGAGGAGTGCGATTTCCTAACAAGAGAAAACCAGAGTCTAAGTATCCTTTTCCCTGAATCCTGCTGAAATCCCTGAAAGAAAGATTCTGGGAAAAGAGAGTGTTTATAGGAAGCAGGACAGCAGGGAGGAAGAAAGACGCTAGGTGGTGCCGAGTTTTATTATCCTGTATTTAAAAAGTAAATATAATTTGTCATCCCAGCCTCTCAGTACTAGCAGAAATCTATGTGAAGTCATAGGATTAGGTATTATTTCCATTCCACTTCCTGGTTTTATATTTTATATTTTTATTTTCTCTATTTCCTTGAATTTTAATTTTAAAGCCCTCATGATCACATCAGTAGGCCTTCCGCCAAACCAGTCCCCTAAGTTGTATGGTGGCTTTGCCAAGCTGAAATGAGATGAGATGTGTTTTAGCTTTGCCAAGAAAGCCTAATATCCATCACTCAGGATATCAAGGCTATTAGGGAGATAGTGCAGGTGTCTTCAGATCACGTGGATGAGCACAAGGAAGTAATTTTGGAAGATTATGAGAAACCTTCCACCAGGTCCCAGTACATGTAGCAGTAAGACGGTGCACTCAGTGTCTGACTGTCACAGGCTTTCCTAGGGCTCACTTTCAGACTCACTTTTGTGTGTATATGTGTGTGAGATGGAGTCTCACTCAGTCACCCAGGCTGGAGTGCAGTGGCGCAATCTCGGCTCACTGCAACCTCTACCTCCTGGGTTCAAGCGATTCTCTTGCCTCAGTCTCCCTAGTAGCTGGGATTATAGGCAGGCACCACCATGCCCAGCTAATTTTTGTATTTTTAGTAAAGATGGGGTTTCGCCATGTTGGCCAGGCTGGTCTGGAACTCCTAACCTGAGGTGATCTGCCCACCTCGGCCTCCCAAAGTGCTGGGATTACAGCTGTGAGCCACTGTGCCCAGCCCAGACTCACTTCTTAGGCCCAGGCCAACCCGCTGTGCTCTCCTGCTCAGCCTCTGCAGGAGGTCTCATTGTCTGAGGAGGTCCCAGGGCTACTGCCCTTGTTTTCCCAAAAGGCACATTTTCCCAAGCAGATGTAATTTCGTTTCAATGTTTTACTCCTAGTCACATTCATCTATATGGAGAAACAGCTGAATGGATTGGACTGCATTTTCTAAGGATGGCCCCATGCCATCCTGCACACTCCTCCACAGTGTGGCCTGGGCATTCCTTTCATCCAGGGGTGGACTCTGTGCTCCTGCTTGTGATATGCGTGTCGCCAATATAATGTAGTAGAGGGAATAGCACCGACTTCTGAGGCAAGACTAGAAAAGGTGATGCAGGTTCTACCTTGTGTCCTGAGCCGCTAGGTAAAAAGTCCACCTACCCTGACACCACTATGCTGTGCAAATGACACAGGCAAACCACATCAAAGAGCCATGTGTGGGTTCTCCAGTTGGCTTCAGCCCAGGAGTCAAGGTGCCTTCAGATGGTTCTAGGCTCCCACCCCAACTTATGTCCCATCTTGAAGTCTTCCCAACTGAGGCACCAGCCCTGTGGAGCAGAGACAAGCCATTGCCAACTTGTCTGGTCCAGACTCCCCATCAGCAGAACACAGTGGTTGCTTCACGCCCCTATGTTTGGAGTGGTTTCTTTTTTTTTTTGAGACAGAGTCTCGCTCTGTCCCCCAGGCTGGAGTGCAGTGGCCGGATCTCAGCTCACTGCAAGCTCCACCTCCCGGGTTCACGCCATTCTCCTGCCTCAGCCTCCCGAGTAGCTGGGACTACAGGCGCCCGCCACCGCTCCCGGCTAATTTTTGTATTTTTTTAGTAGAGATGGGGTTTCACGTGTTAGCCAGGATGATCTCGATCTCCTGAACTCGTGATCCGCCCGTCTTGGCCTCCCAAAGTGCTGGGATTACAGGCTTGAGCCACCGCGCCTGGCGTTTGGAGTGGTTTCTATGCAGCAATAGTAACCGCAAGAAATGAAGTTATAAAAATAGTAACAAACACTAGAAATTGCAAGATTTAAGGAATCACATGAATGCTCCAGGCATTGCCTCTGGTTTGTAATTATTAACTTTCTTCTGCATGATAAATAGAGCTTGGCTAGACTTTTTCCCTCTGCTTCCATTCCCCAAAATGGAGCATACCAAACAATAGCTTCTTTTCGAGCCCAACTTTAGCAAGAGTCATGAGCTCGAATCCCTTCATCCATAACTACTTCCGTCCAGGCATGTAGACCCCTTCACACTCAGGGCTGAGTAGAAAACGCCTGTTGCAGACTGCAGTGGCATTTTGGAGAGCCACCCTCCCGGTACCTGAATCCCAAGTCCTTTTCCAGCTTTTCTCAGTTTTGTACCGTGCTCACTTCTGAGTGGAAGACAGAACCAGCCCGGTCTATTTTCATAAACTGCCCCCATAAGGCAGAAGTCCATACGGTACTAGAAACAACCAAATCTATGTCAGCCTGCCACCACCTGCTGCCTGTCAACCGTGTGTGTCTGCAGGAGCTGCGTCCAGTCCTTCTTTGGAACTGGTTTCCAGGGACTCAGCCAGTTCTGAGTTTTCTGACTCATTGGAAGATTAAACTATTTTCAGACTTTCAAGTGCTCAGATTATTAAGAGATGTGGTTTTTTTTATTTGTTTGTTTGTTTTTTCTTTTTCTTTTTTTTTTTTTTTTTGGCATGCTTACTGATAGACCCTGTTCTCTAGAAAGTAATGTTCTTCTCGGAAAAGGTGAAGGATACTTTTCTCCCCCAAAAGTCATGGAAATGTTTGCCTTTATTTACTTCCAAATTAACAGAATCTCCAGCTTTTGCTTGACCCATTGGCACATTGGCAGTGTTAAGAATTTTTTCTTTTAGCAGTAATGAGGAGTTGAGGGTTTCTTTCTAACAATTTAGTGTATGCATTTAAATCAGATTTCTTATTGAGTAAATTGGGGCTAAAGTTTAGTGTGAAATTCTGCTACTGTTCCCTTCTCATTAGTTCACTTGATATCATGGAAAGATTTTCCATCTTAGTCTGGGAACTTATTTTGTCTAAACTCAATTGGAAAGTAATCAACACTGAGATTCTTCTTTAATACATTCTATATGATAATAAAATCATACAAACATTTCTTTCTTTTTCTTTTTGACCTAGAAAAGATGTTCACAGCCCAGACATGGTGGCTCAAGCCTGTAATCCCAGCACACTGAGAGGCCAAGGTGGGTGGATCACATGAGGTCAGGAGTTCGAGGGCAGGGTAACCAACATGGTGAGACCCCATCTCTAGTAAAAACATAAAAATTAGCTAGGCATGGTGGCGCATGCCTGTAATCCCAGCTACTCAGGAGGCTGAGGCAGGAGAATCACTTGAACCTGGGAGGTGGAGGTTGCAGTGAGCCGTGATCCTGCCACTGCACTCCAGCCTGGGCGACAGAGTGAGACTCTGTCTCAAAATAAATAAATAAATAAGAGATGTTCACAATATATTGTTAAGTGAAAAAAGCAGGTTACAGAACTTGCATAATATGAGCACATTTTGATAAAAATATACATATTTAGCAAAAAAGGATAAATGATGTTTATTAAAATATTTACATTGATTATTTCAACACAGAGGATGGTAGTTGATTTTACTTAACTTCTTCCCTCCTTTTTTTCAATTTGAACTTTCTATAATGAAGATTGTTTCTTTTTTTGTTTTTCTGGGATGGAGTTTTGCTCTTGTTGCCCAGGCTGGGGTGCAGTGGCGGGATCTTGGCTCACTGCAACCTCCGCCTCCCTGGTTTAAGTGATTCTTCTGCCTCAGCCTCCCGAGTAGCTGGGAATACAGGCATGCGCCACCACACCCAGCTAATTTTTTGTATTTTTAGTAGAGACAGGGTTTCTCCATGTTGGTCAGGCTGGTCCTGAACTCCTGACTTTAGGTAATCTGCCTGCCTCAGCCTCCCAAAGTGCTGGGATTACAGGCGTGAGCCACCATGCCTGGCCTGATTATTTTTTAAATAGGGTTAGAAAGTGAGGAAGTTATTAAACTCCAATTAGCCCAAATATGCCCCAGAGGGTCCTTCTGGCAGAGTAAATGTCTCTGTTCAGCCTGAATCTGGGAAATTGTTCCTACCTTACAAACTGGAGTATCCTTCAGAAATGTCATTCACTCAAACTTCCTTTTAGGCAGACTGCATAATAGCAGTTTTTGATATTAACTATTTAAAAAAAAGTTCAGATTAATTAACACCAAAAGAATAATTGAGAAAATACAAATCCTCACTTTAAAAAAGAAACAACAAAAGTAAATACTAAAAAATTATACCATGTTATATTATCTAAGCTTAGTTTACTGCAAAGATCAAGAACACACTAGTAGTTGACGGCTTCTACTCACACTGTTCATAGCCACTGTTCCAGCCATTCCCTCACCCATGCAAAAGGTCTGTACACACAATGATGCCTGATGGTACACTAGGAACCTTCATATTTCAATTAAAAGATAAAATGAGAAGATTTACCATCAGCCTATAAAATTCTTTTTCTTCTTCTTCTTCTTCTTCTTCTTCTTCTTCTTCTTCTTCTTCTTCTTCTTCTTCTTCTTCTTCTTCTTTTTTTTTTTTGAGATGGAGTCTCGCTCTGTTGCCCAGGCTGAAGTGCAGTGGCGTGATCTTGGCTCACTGCAACGTCTGCCTCCCAGGTTCAAGTGATTCTCCTGCCTCAGCCTCCCAAGTAACTGGGATTACAGTTGCGCACCATCACACCTGGCTAATTTTTTGTATTTTTACTAGGGACAGGGTTTCACCATGTTGGCCAGGCTGGTCTCGAACTCCTGACCTCAAGTGATCCATCTGCCTCGGCCTCTCAAAGTACTGGGAATTACAGGCATGAGCCACTGCATCCAGCCTAAAATTCTTCTGAAGGGTAATAGTACTTGAAGATATGGTTTGAAGAAAAAGTTATATACTTACCGAGAGGGCACCATTTTACAAGCACTAGAACTACATTAAACTTAAATGAATTCCAACACTCTTAATAATGTAACTCAATAACAAGTCTAGAGTTAACAAAAGCTCCAATAACTAAAACTACATTAACAGGCACAATGAACATTGTAAACACCGTTAATCGGCAATAAGTTTAATAGGCCAGACAATATTTGCTTCTGCATTCACACTTACTCAGTTATACTGTTGAAAAATGGTGCTGCTCGAGCTATGAATGCTTTACAAAGGAAATCATTTTAATAAATACAGTATATGCTAAAACTCTAACTAAACTATCGTGCAAGATATATAACCAGGACAAATACAAATTCGCAATACAAACAACTTGTATTCAAAATGAACCCTACCTTTATATTTTATTAAAAGGGCAGACTTTATGAATTAACCCAGCTGCTTCCTGAATTACAAAAGTGGCACGACTCAATATGAAAGTAAGAGACTGTCTACAAATTTCTGACGTAATAAATTGTAATACACAATGCATGCAGGAGTCTTATAGAAGAATAAACTCTCCTAGGAAATAAAAATATTTTATACTTTTAAAATCCAAAGTTAAAAAAAAAAATCATTGCCAGATGCGTTGACTCACGCCTGTAATCCTAGCACTTTGGGAGGCCGAGGCAGGATCACTTGAGCCCAGGAGTTTGAGACCTGCCTGGGCAACATAGCAAACCCCATCTCTACAAAAAAATACAAAAATTAGATGGGAATGGTGGTGAGTGCCTGTGGTTCCAGCTACTCAGGAGGCTGAGGTGGGAGGATGCACCTCAAGGCTGCAATGAGCCAAAGTCACACCATTGCACTGAAGCCTGGGGACAGAGTGAGACCTTGTCTCAATCAATCAATAAATAAATATCATTTATGAAAAAGATTCTCTAGTCAGAATTAACACCTCAACTAGTCAAGCATCAGGAAGTTACATTACAGCTACTTAATATACAAAGGGATACCTTTTTCACCAGTCATTGTCTTCTGGTATTTCTATTCCAGAATCACACACTCTCACTTCCCTAAATTCCTCACCCCATCATTTCTTCAGAGCCTGGAAACAGAATTTGTCGAACACCAGAAATCTCTTGCTATGGTGGTATATAAACCATAACATTTGTTGTTGCCCAGCGGCAGGTATGAAGCCGGCTGGTGACTGGCTAGCAAATGCCTATTCTGTAAGCTCCTCACTTAGCCCATCTGTAGCTCTGACTTCTCTACCAATTCCCTTCTCTCTTTTCATAGCCTCTCTGAGTTTCTGAAGGGATAATTTCAGAGGTTCCACATAACTGTCGAAGCCTACGGCAGACACGGCAAAGAGAAGATCCTCTCCACTGGTCATTTCCGTTTCTCTTGGGGGCGTCTTTCGGTTACCTCAGGTGTTATAAAGCTGATGAACGCACGTACACATTCTTGAACACTTTCTTGGGCATTTCCCATTTGAGATATGGCATGTTTCATTATCCCAGTGACATGTGCAATCAAAAAATGTATATTTTGTTCTCTGCAACTTTCTTTTGAACCATTTGTATCTTCATGACCATTCATGCTGTCCTCACTGTCATCATGAGGCTGTATAACATAATGACTCCTCCAGTGCAGTCTTCGGAAATTCCCGGTGCAGAAGCACATGTCATACAGCGGTCCCCATTCATCTCCAGTGCAGCTCTGGCTGGCTCCCATGTCTGATCAGCTGTTCGGTTGGACAGAAAATGACTGCAAGGGAACCAGTTCCAGTGTGGAGCTCTGCTTCCAGGACTCAGACTCCCCTCCCTCCCATGTTAATGCTTTTTTACTTCTTCTTCTTAATTTTTTTTTTTTTTTTTTTTTTTTGACAGAGTCTTGTTCTGTCACCCAGGCAGGGCAATGGTATGATCTCAGCTCACTGCAACCTCTGCCTCCTGGGTTCAAGCATTTCTTGTGCCTCAACCTCCCGAGTAGCTGAGATTACAGGTGTGCACCACCACACCCAGCTAAGTTTTTTTGTATTTTTAGTAGAGATGGAGTTTTGCCATGTTGCCAAGACTGGTCTCAAACTCCTGAGCTCAGGAAATCTGCCTGCCTCAGCCTCCCAAAGTGCTAGGATTACAGGCGGGAGCCACCATGCCCAGCCCCATGTTAATGCTTCTAAAGTTTGTCCTCACTCCTTTAGAAATTCCTTCAGTACATCCTTTAAGACTTCCTCTAGTGAGTGTCTGCTGTTGGTAAACTCTCCCCTCTAAAAGTTGCCTTATTTCTCCTCAATTCCTGAAGGATATTTTTGCTAGCAGCTATATTCTTTTAAATGTTGAATATATCAGTACAATAGCTTCTGGTTTCCATGGTTGCTATTGAGATGTTAACTGTCAGTTTATCTTTCTCCCCTGACTACATGTACAAGTTTCTCTGTATCTGTCTACTTTTTGAGTTGTTCAATTTGTTGGCCTTAGGCTTCGTTCTCCTTCTTCTTCTTCTTAATTTTTTCTTCTTCTTCTTAATTTTTTGAGATGGAGTCTTGCTGTGTTGCCCAGGCTGGAGTACACTGGTGCGATCTTGGCTCGATGCAACCTCTGCCTCTTTGTTCAAGTGATTCTCCTGCCTCAGCCTACCGAGTAGCTGGGATTACCAGCACCCGCCAACACGCCAGGCTAATTTTTGTATTTTTAGTAGAAACAGGATTTCACCATGTTAGCCAGGTTGGTCTCAAACTCTTGACCTCAGGTGATACACCGCCTTGGTCTCCCAAAGTGCTAGGATTACAGGCGTGAGCCACCACACACGGCCAAAATTGTTAAACTTTTTATTTTCTTCCTCAAGAGGATGAGAAGAAAGGTCAATTGTAAGCTTTAGAAGTGTTGCCCAATAGCCAATCTGAGAATATTCTCCATAAACATTCACTAGAAGCAGCCAGTGACCAAGGGTTGCTTTTGGTAAGAAGAATTGATTGTTGGGGTCAGGAATGGGAGGAAAGCATACTTCTCCTTAGATACTTTGTTGAACTTTGTAAATTGTGTGCCAAATGCACGTCGTATCTAGACTTCATAAATTAATTTCTTTAAAAATAATCAAAGATAATTTTTTAAAGACTTATTTAATTTAAGGTGATTATAAAACATCCAGTAGAAATATGAGGCTTTAAAGTAGGAACTGGCCAGGTGTGGTGGCTCATGCCTGTAGTCCCAACACTTTGAGAGTCTGAGGCAGGAAGATTGCTTGAGCCTAGCTGTTTGAGACCAGCCAGGACAATATGGCGAGACACTATATCTACCAAAAAAAATAAAAGGCTGGGGATGGTGATTCATGCCTGTAATCCCAGCACTTTGGGAGGCCGAGGTGGGTAGATCACCTGAGGCCAGGAGTTTGAGACCAGCCTAATCAATATGGTGAAACCCCGTCTCTACTAAAATTACAAAAATTAGCTGGGCTAAGTAGTCCCAGGTACTTTGGATACTGGGGCAGGAGAATCACTCAAACCTGGGAGGTGGAGGTTGCCGTGAGTCAAGATTGCACCACTGCACTCCAGCCTGGGGGACAGAGCCAGACTCCGTCTCAAACAATGACAACAACAATAACAAAAAAGAGAAAGAAAAAGAAAAATTAGCTGGGTGTGGTGGTGCATGTGCCTGTAGTCCCAGCTACTTGTGTAGCTCATGTGCGAAGATCACTTGAACAAAGGAGGTTGAGGCTGCAGTGAGGAATGATGGCGCTACTGCACTCCAGCCTGGGTGACAGAGCCTGTCTCAAAATCAGTCAATTAATAAAAGTGAGAATGGCACAAAAGAGATACCGTTTGGTGGTCATGACCATGGCTTGTCTAGTTCAATCTGCTGGAGTGGGTTGTGCATCTGCAATGCCTTGCCCTGTGTGTCAGTAATGAAGCATTGGCCACGTGACTTTTTGAGTGGGTTGGTAGTTAGTGAACGTTAAGAATGTCATGTAAAAAGACTGGAGTCATTCTGAGTGTGAGGTTTTACAGCACTGACTCAAAGCAATGATTTTCTGAGTTTTGCATTGTTTAAAAGCTACTTCCCAGTGTAAAACCTAAATTTCTGCTCCTGAAAAGTTTAAAAAGCAAGTTTCCTGCAGTTTCCTCAATAAAATAATAATAATACTAATGGCACAAAATTTTTAGGAGATGAAGGTAAATTAATCAAGAGCAGACATTATATTTTCCTTGAGATTCATGTGGGTTTAAAAGGGAAAGCTACCTGACCAATATGTTTTGTGTTTTGCTGGACAATGAGAACAGGGACATTGGAAGACATCTGGCCAGGCACTAAATGGAGCTGCCATTTGGGCAGAAGTTTAATCCTTGGTATCATTTTTCTACTTCACTAGAAAGTCCCATGGAAGGAAAAGCCACATGGGGAGGCTTCATCACGTTTATGTGTAGATCTTCTGGGTTCCCTGCAGGATAATGTCATTGGCTTTTAGGAACCACCCTTCTTAGCCAAAATGCACACATTACATGTGAAAGCAAGGGTTCTCCTCCTTCACCAGCTCCGTGCTGGTAGAGGAGGAAGTTCTCTACTTCATATTCTCTCAACAGTCTTCAGCGTCAGCTCTCACAATACACTGATATTCTTCAAGATAAATCAGCTGGGAGTATGAGAAGAATATCAGATTCAGAAGCAGAATATCTAGCTCTAACTCCATTAATAGCTGTATAACCATTATAACTATGCTGTATGCTATTCTGGGTCCTATTTTCTTGTGTGTTGTTGTTGTTGTTGTTGTTTGTTTGTTTTTTATTTGTTGTTTTGTTTTTGAGACAAGGTCTTGCTTTGTTGCCCAGCCTGGAGTACAGTGGCACAATCATGATCATAGCTCATTGCAGCCGCAGCTTCCAGTTCCTGGGCTCCCACAATCTTTCCACCTCAACCTCCCAAAGTGCTGGGATTACAGGGAGGAGCCACCATGCCCAACTTCTATTCTTTTTAAAAATCAAATATTTAATTATATAGAATATGGAATATATAAGTTGAATATATAGAATAATTGGAAAATAAACACCCTCATATCCAACTTTTACCTTAAGAAACAGATTATTACCAAAAACTGTTGCAACCTTTTGTGTTGTTTTGAACTTCATTCTCCCAAAACATTTCTTCCAGGTGTCATCATCTTGATTATTATATTAATCATCCTCCTTCACTTTTGTATGCTTTTGCTATTACAATAGTATTCCTAAACAGCATATTTTCATATTATTTTGTTTTGTATGGTTTTGAAGCTTGTCTAAAAAAATTAAAATGTATGAGTTTCTTCCTACAATTCTCCTATTTCACTAAGGGTCATCCACATTAGTCGAATAGACATAGCACATTTTCACCACTATACAGCATCATTTTGTACAAGTAGACTACAGTTTACTTATTCTCCATTTATTTCTGTTTGTTTGTTTGTTTTGCTATGAAAAGCGATATCGTTACATATACTCATGCCCATAGCTACAAGTTTACATATTCAGGTTTTCTGTAGAGTGGACACCGGGGAGTAGAATTGTTTGGCAGGACTGTATGTGCATCTTTAATTTTACTGGCCAACACCAAATTGTTCTTCACAATGTTTGAACTAAGTTGAAATTCCACCTCCCCATCACATTTAGTGTTGTCAACTTCATTTCTTCATTCACTAATTCATTAATTCAGTCTTTTATTTATTTGTTTATTGCTAGTCTGGTAGGTGTATAATGGTGCTTCATCATGGTTTTACTTTGCATTTCTCTGATTTTCCTTTTAAATTTTTTAAAAATTATTTTTATATAGAAACAGGGTCTCACTATATTGCCCAGGCTGGTCTTGAACTCCTGGCTTCAAATGATCCTCCCACCTTGGTCTTTCAAAGTACCCAGATTGATTATAGGCGTGTGCCACTGTGTCCAGGTGATCCGCCTGCCTCGGCCTCCCAAAGTGCTGGGGTTACAGGCGTGAGCCACCGTGGCTGGACGTCTTTCCTCATTTGTATGTTAAATAGGCTTTTATCTTACCTGTTGGTTTTAGTAAGACTTTTGGACACTCTGGAGGCCGATTTTTGTTAATTATATGTGTTGCAAATGTTATGGTTCGTCTTATGCCTTTTGAAAGTAAAAGTTCTTAATTTAAATATAGTCAACCTATCAATCATTTGTAAAAGTTTGTGGTTTAAGAGGTCTTGCATAAGGTATTATTCCATCATCATCAGTCAGAAATACATTTTTTTTTTTTTTTTTGAGACAGAGTCTCACTCTGTTGCCCAGGCTGGAGTGCAGTGGCTCAATCTGGGCTCACTGCAACCTCTGCCTCCTGGGTCCAATGATTCTCCTGCCTCAGTCTCCCAAGTAGCTGGGATTATAAGCATGCGCCACCACACCTGGCTAATTTTTGTATTTTTAGTAGAGACCGGGTTTCACCATTTTGCCCAGGCTGGTCTTGAACTCCTAAACTCAAGTGATCCACCCACCTCAGCCTCCTAAAGTGCTGGGATTATAGGTGTGAACCACCAGGCCTGGCTCATAAATACATGTTTATGTATTTTCTTCTAAAGTTGTTTTGTCTTTCATTTTTAAGTTTTTAATTCACATATAATTACCACTTACTACTTATAATTATCTGTAAGTAGTATAAGAAATAAATTATAATTCCCTCCTAGGAATAAGCACAAACCTGCAATATTAGCACAGTCTTATGTCATTTTTTCTAAAATGAATGGATGTATTTTCTAGGCTCTCTGTTCTGTTTCATTGTCTGTCTTTCCCTGCAACAATATCATCTGCCTTAAACACTCTAGTTTTATGGTATTCCTCGTTTTCAAGTAGAGCAAACCGTCACCTGGCTTTTCTCCTCCAGCATCGCTTGTGCTATCCTGGACTAGGACCTTCATAGAGACTGTTAGAATCATCTAGCCAAGTTCCAGTTTAAAAATCTATGTCGGAGCTGGATGCAGTGGCTCACACCTGTAATCCCAGCACTTTGGGAGGCCAAGGCGGGTGGATCACTTGAGGTCAAGAGTTTGAGACCGGCCTGGCAAACATGACAAAATCCCTTCTCTACTAAAAATACAAAAATTAGCTGGGTGTTAGGCGCCTGAATTCCAGCTACTTGAGAGGCTGAGGCAGGAGAATTGCTTGAACCCTACAGGTGGAGGTTGCTGTAGCCGAGATTGTGCCACTGCACTCCAGTCTGGGTGACAGAGTGAGACTCCATTTCAAACTAAACTAAACTAAACTAAAATAAAAATCTATTTCGGAAATTTTGCTCAAATTTTATTAAATGTCTACATTAATTTAGAGAAAAATGACATGATTTTGATATTCTATTTAATATTTCTGTATTATGAATAAGGCAAATAGAGAGGCAGAGAATAGCATAAAATAGTAACTAAAATTCCTGGGTGAACCACCTCAAATCATTTCTTCATATTGCTGAATATTCTTCTTTTGTCCCATGCCCTGAAATATATCCAGACAGAGAACTCTTCTCTTCAATACATTTCTTCTTTTAGATATTCGTATTGAGTTTTCCTGCCCATGAATATGGTATAAGAGAATATATACCTTTGGGAGGCCGAGGTGGATGGATCACCTGAGGTCAGGAGTTTGAGACCAGCCTGGCCAACATGGCAAAATCCCATCTCTACTAAAAACACAATAATTAGCCAGGCGTGGTGACATATGCCTGTAGTCCCAGCTACTCAGGAGGCTGAGGCAGGAGAATTGCTTGAACCTAGGAGGCGGAGGTTGCAGTGAACTGAGATCATCATGCCACTGCATTGCAGCCTGGGCGACAGAGCGAGACTCCGTCTCAAAAAAAAATTAAAAAAAGAAAATATATCCTTTCATTTACTAGTTTTTTCTTCAATTTCTTTCAAGCTAAGGGGCTTACCTATCTTCTGCTTTATTCATAGTTACTTGATATTTTTATTTCTAATAAATATGGTATCTTTCGATTTTACTGCCTCTTACCTGTTCATTGCCAGTTTCAAAAATGATATTGATATTTGAATATTAACCTTAAATCTAGCACCTTGGTAAATACTATTATTCATTCTAATAATTATTAGTAGATCCTATGTATTTTCTATTTATAAATTATATTGTTTGAGTGGAATGCTTTGCTTCTTCATTTATAAAATTTACAACTTTTATCTCTTTTTAGTATTTTTTTCTTATTCTCCTGGCTAGGACCTCTAACACAGTATTGAGTGGAAGTGCTGCTCTTTGTTTAGTTTCACATTTAAAGAAAAGGTTGTTTTTAATATCTCACTGTTAAGCATAATATGCACTGTAGGCTTTCTGTGGATTCCTTTTATCCATTTAAGAACATCTCCTCTTATTCCTAATTAGCTGAAGTTTTCTGCGTGTTTGTTTTAATCGTAAATGGATTTCTTACATCTACTGAAACCATTTTACATAAAAGATATTTCACACCTATTGAAATGGTCATTTCGTTTTTCCTCCTTTAATATGTTAAGTTGGACAAAATATTAAAGTATTGCCCGTCATTCTGCTTCAGCAAAAAGTAGTAGTGTTTTTAGCAGTTTTGGTGAAAAGAGAGCATCAAATAAGAAAGACATAGAAGTAGGACCCAGTAAAAACCTAGCGCACGGGGCATTGCCATATGTGAGCAGACAGAATGTGGTACCACCAAGGAGCATCTGGAGGGCTGGAGGCTGAAGGAAGATGAGTCACCCAGGCTCGTGGACACTTCAGAGAAATTAGGGAGCAGGAAGAAGAAATAGGATCAAAGACTATGTATGATGGTTGGAAAAGGAAGTTGATGGTATGGAGATGTTATCATTTGGGTCTCACATAAAGATGTAGATAGATAGATGATAGATAGATAGATAGATAGATAGATAGATAATAAGTAGATGTTATTATTTAGTCCTCACATAACAGATGTAGATAGATAGATTAGATAGATGATAGATAGATAGATAGATAGATTAGATAGATGATAGATTGATAGATAGATAGATAGATAGATTAGATAGATAGATAGATAGATGATTAGATAGATAGATATCTCAGAAACAAAGACACAGACAGAGATCTCAGTAAGATAGGCATATGCCAGGTGACAGAATTCAGAGGTGTCCCGCTACGTGAAAACAATAGAACCACCTTCAAAAGTTGATGAAAAGAAATTTAGTACAAATACGAGGGCAGGCTTCCTTACATACAAGTTAATAAACTGGAAGAATCAGTGATCCCCAAACACTGGAATAGATCAGAAACAGTTGTTTATATTAATGAAGGCAGCTAAACATGAAGCTGAGCAAACCTGTCTCTGACCTAGTGTGGCAATCCCTGGGCAAAGGACACTTGCTCCGCTCCTGTGTCCTTTGCTGAATATTCAGACCTTCAGTTCAGCATCGGTGAATTTAGTTTTCATCTCTTGTGAAAGCCTTGAGAGTGGTGATTCTCTCTGCTTTTCTTCTCCTCCCTTCCCTCATTTTCTCAAACATCGCCTTTTTAAAATATGAAATTTTAAAAGATGGCCTTGATCTCTTTTTTGTTGTTATTAAGTACAGAGAAAGGAAGAACCACAAATAGAAAAGGGCAGCATGTGGAATAGTTTGGAAGTTCTGGGAGCACCCATGAGGGCAACTGCAGAAGAGAACATTCTATCCCCCATTGTTGCAGCTGTCATTCCAGGTCTCTGTGCATATCAGATAGGGAAGGAGCTCCTGGAGAGCAGCAGGGTCCATGCACATGTAACCAACTGCTTTATTTGCCTGTAGCAAAGTTCACATTTTGATTGCTTTTCCAGATCATGTAGATCCAGACATATTTTATTCAGTCATCCGGATCTTTCTCTCTGGGTAAGTATAGTTCACTTGTTTTCCTGTGTGACGTCTCTGTAGCATTGACTGAATGTGTAAGGGGAGAAAGAGACAGAAGCTTCCTAGCATAAGAAACATACCAAGTGACCCTTGCTAGGGATCCACTCTCAGGTAAAAGAAGTGGGATACTATCTGCACGACAAATAACACTGAGGGCTAAATAGTTCCGTTCAAACTTTTTGCTCCTAGGCAATCTAGATCCATTTATATTCACTTTTCTTAGAATTATAGCTCAATGACAGAAGGAGAAGAAAAACACAGTATGTCACTCACACAGTTCTATCACTTACATCTACTTTTTCCTCTTGTTATTAAGGCAGGTAGAGGGGTGGGGAGTGTAGTATAGGGCTGGATAGCATTGAAGCTTTCTTCTAAAGTTCCTGGAAGAGCTACGCTATGGTTTGAATGAATGTGTCCCTCCAAAATTAATATGTTAAAAACTAATTATGATGATGAGGTATTCGAAGGTGCGGCCTCTGGGAGGTGATTATGTCTCCTCTGAGAGGAGAAAACAATCCCCATGCGTGGAACTAACACCCTTATAAAGGGGCTGGATGGAGCTTATTTGGCCCTTTTTGCTCCTTTTTTTTTTTTCAATTCCCTGTCCCTTCCACTATGTGAGGACACAGGACTTGAGGCATTACCTTGGAAGTGGAGACCAGGCCCTCACCAGACACTGAACTTGCCGGCACCTTGGTCTTGGACTTCCCAGCCTCCAGAACTGTGAGAAATACATTTCTGTTATGGGTAGTCTCCAACTCAATATGGTTTGACTTACCATTTTTTGACTTTATGTTGGTGCAAAAGCATACATATTCCGTAGAAACTACTTTGAGTACCCATATGACCATTCTGTTTTTCACATTCGGTACAGTATTTAATAAATTCCATAACATATTCAACATGTTGACATACATAAGCTTTGTGTTAGGTGACTTTACCCAACTGTGGGCTAATGTAAGTGTTCTGAGTGCATTTAAAGGCAGCTAAGGTGTTTGGTTGGTCAGATGTATTAAACGCATTTTTGCCTTATGATATTTTCAACTTACAATGGGTTTATCAGGATGTAACCTACTGTGAGTTAAGGAACATCTATATTTACAAATTACCCAGTCTAATGTATTTTGTTGTAGCAACAGGAACAGACTAAGACACTACCCCAAACCATTTGTTTCATATTTTCTGAGTACTCTTCTTTTGTCACATGGCTTAAGATTTCTCCACAGAGAGAACTCTACTATTATTTTATTTTATTTTATTTTATTTTATTTTTGAGACAGAGTCTTGCTCTTTTCACCCAGGCTGGAGTGCAGTGGCACCATCTTGGCTCGTGGCAACCTCTGCCTCCTGGGTTCAAACAACTCTCCTGCCTCAGCCTCCCAAGTAGCTGGGATTACAGGTGGCTGTCACCAAGCCTGGCTAATTTTTGTATTTTTAGTAGAGATGGGGTTTTGTCATGTTAGTCAGGCTGGTCTCGAACTCCTGACCTCAGGTGATCTGCTTGCCTTGGCCTCCCAAAGTGTTGGGATTACAGGCGTAAGCCACCACGCCTGGTTGATAACTCTACTTTTAGATACTTGCTTTGCTTAAACAAATTAGCCATTCCTTCCTTGACATGTTTTAATCAGATTGCTTTCCTATTAACTTTGGAAATTAAGAGTTTTGGTTTGTTTTTGTTTAATTTTTAAACAGTGAAAAATGAAAGGTGGAGGCAATCGCTGGATGAGGTGAATATGTCAAATAGATATCATCTAGTGGGCCATCTTATTAACTAGGAGATACCTGAAATGCTATCAATGGAAATAATCTGAAGCTGTGTCTGGATATAGCAAGAGACATGCAAATGCTAAAAATCTACTGTATTACATTGGTGAAAGGACAGAGTAGCAACACATACTAAGTATTTTCTCCAGATTGGATGGGTCTGACGTGTGAAGCACTTCAAACAGAGTCCAGCCTGAGAGAGAGTGGGGGTGGAATCCTCCTTGTAGAGGGTACAGAGTGGAAGCAAAAAGATTTCCAAGATTGAGAGTAATGGGTGCATGGTTTATGGGGAAAAGGGAAAACAAAAAGAAGGGTGCAGAAATGGAGCTGAGAGTGTACTTAGTATTTGGACTTTTTCTGTATACCTTTGAAGGATTAGAAAAAGAAAAATGGACCATTTTTAAAAATTTCCTGCTACCACATAGTGGCCTTATACTATAGATGCAGAAACAGACTGGCACTTAGGGAGCACCTAATTCTGGAAAATCCCTTTGTGCTTCACATTGCTCTCTAAATCTATATGTTTTTCCTTGTTACATGACAATTTACCACAAAGTTAGTAGCTTAAAACAATACGCCTTCATCGTTCCACAATTCTGTAAGTCAGAATCACAGGCAAGCTCAACTGACTTTTCCATTTAGGGTCTCAAAAGGCCAAAGTCAATTTATCTGTTGGGCTGGGCTCTTAACTGAAGATCAGGGGAAGAATTCCCTTCAAAACTCATTTAGGTTGTTTTCAGAATTCAGTGTTTTATGGTTCCAGAACTGAGATCTGTTTCTTTGCTGGCTGTCAGACAGGAGCTGCTCTCAGCTTCTTGAGGCATCCAGTATTCCTTGTCATGTGGTTTCTTCCATCTCTGTATTGGCACTTTTTTTTTTTTTTTTGAAGACAGAGTCGTGCAGTGGCATGATCTCGGCTCACCACAACTCCGCCTCCCGGGTTCAAGTGATTCTCCTGCCTCAGCCTCCCGAGTAGCTGGGATTACAGACACCCACCACCAGCCCGGCTGTATTTTTTGTAGAGACGGGGTCTCACCATGTAGGCTAGGCTAGTCTCAAACTCCTGACCTCAGGTGATCTGCCCACCTTGGCCTCCCAAAGTGCTGGGATTACAGGCATGAGCCACCAGACCCGGCCTTTTTGCTTGCCTTTTAAAAAACATTTTTATTTAGGAGAATGGAGATATTTCATGTGTAGATGACACATATTCATTCCTTTTAGTTTTAGTTTCCACTCACATTAAATTTCTCGAGGAAGTTATTAGCCCTTGCAAAAAAACCATCTCATTTTTTTCCTACCAAAACTTCCCGTTTTCTTGGGGTTGCTACAAGAAAGGTTAAAAATAATCATGCCTACAGATATTTGAAAGGAAAATAGTTCCTCTTTTTTCACAGTAGCAGCTTGTACCTGAGAATGTATGGGAGCAATATTTGGATTGCTCAAAGAAACACCCTTTCCCTTCCTCAGACTAGAATTGTAAGCTAGAGAACATGAGTTTTGAAAGTAGATGTGCTTCTTTTATCTTTTTGGACTTTCATGCTGATATTTGCTCTGTCACCTTCAATGTGACATCTCTTCAGGGCAAGGCACTGAAAACAGATTGATTAATGTCCCTTGACCATTTGAGACACTGGATGGCTCTTTTAAGCTGGCCATGTTCTTTCAAGAACTATGCTTGGGTCTACATATTCTGGCTATATAATACATACTTATAGGATGCTATTTTTAAATCATTCATTTATCACATATTTAGTGAGTGCCTACCCCATGTCAGTTCTAGGTGCTGGGAATAAAGCAGTAAAACCAACCCTCAACTTGGCCCCTCTGGAGCTTACATTTCCATGGTGAGGGATGGACAATTAATACACAAGTAAATCTAATAGGAGCATCATACAATATACATTACAACGATAAGCACAATGAAGAAATGGAAAGCAGGATAGAGTGTATTAGGGACTGTTGAATACAGTGGCCAAATTTTCTTGTTTATTGTGGTCCAAGAGTGCCACAACCCTCTATGACATTTGAGCAGATACCTGGAGGAAGTGAGGGAGTGAGTCGCAAGAAGGAATGGCAAGTGCAATGTCCCTGAGGTGGGAGCGTGTTGGTCATGGTGGAAGAGCTGCAGGAAGCCAGCAGGACTGCAAAACTCAGGGGAGAATGAGAAAGAGTGAGGTGACAGTAGAGACCAGATCGTGTAGAGCTTTGTCAGCTTCTCTTCAACATTGACATGTTTTGAAAAGAATAACAACGTGATCTGCCTTCAGTTGCAAATCATCTCTGTATTGACTGAGTAGGAAACAGACTCCAAGAATTAAGATAGAAACAGGGAAAATACTTAAGAAGCTATCACTACAATCCAGGGTGGTGGCTTGTACTAGGGTACAAGGGCTAAAAGTGTTGAGAAATGATCAGATCGTGGATATGTACTGAAATCAAAGTTAATGGAAAGATGTGAGTCAAAGATAATTTGCAGGTTTTGGGGGCCTGGTTCACTGAAAGAACAGAGACATCATTTACTCCCATGAGGAAGACTATAGGAGAAGCAGGTTTAGCAAAGAAGAAAGGAAATCAGGAGATCAGTTTAGGGACACATTCATATAAAGTAGGCAGTTGGATATATGGGTCCGGAATATAGGGGAGAGGTCCAGCTATAGGTGTAAATAGCTTTTTACATTTCTAAATAGTCAGGATATAGGCTTTGTTTTTTCTTTTTTTAAGACAGAGTCTCGCTCTGTCACCCAGGCTGGAGTGCAGTGGCACAATCTTGGCTCACTGCAACCTCTGCCTCTAGGTTCGAGCGATTCTCCTGCTTCAGCCTCCCAAGTAGCTGGGACTACAGGTGTGCACCACCATGCCAGGCTAATTTTTATATTTTTAATGGAAATGCGGTTTCACCATGTTGACCAGTCTGGTGTCAAACTCCTGACCTCGAGTGATCTCCCCACCTGGGTCTCCCAAAGTGCTGGGATTACAGGCGTGAGCCACCCCATCCAGCTGGGATATAGTTGTTTTCTAAATCTATGAGGCTAGATAAAACCATTTGGAAATTGAGAGTAGTGAGCAGTCCATGGACTAACCCTTTGAGAGTGCAACATTTAGCAGTACTCAAGATGGGAAGGAGCTAGTGAAAGAGCCCCGAATAACTACATAAGACCATCAACTGGATTACAAAGAAAAACCCGAACAAGTGTGCCCATATATCACCCAATAGCAGTTATGTCTTTCATATTTCTTCCCCATAAAATGTTCATCAACTTTATTGGACCAGGGTCTTAACGGACAAGTCACAAAACCTCTCTGGAGCCTATTTTGTTTTTCAACAGCTGTAGGAAGCAAATATAAATTGGGAAAACAAAGGCTCAGAAAGATTTGTACAAAGTTAAACAGTAATGAAAAGGGAGCCGGGATTCCCATTCACTCTAAAAATTATGATAAAATAGCTAGTATTCATTGAATGCTTAACATGTTCCAGGCCCTGGGCAGGTATTATTTTAATTAGTTCTCACAATAATCCAATAAGGTAGATACTAATTTTCTCAGATGAGAAAGCTGAGGCTCAGAGAGGTTAATTAACTAAGCCAAGGCTCACTATTAATAAATAGCAAAGCTAAAATTAAATTCCATATCTGATAGAGGTAGAGGCCTTACTCCTAATAGCTGCAGCCTGTCAGGACCTGGCAGTGGTAACCTCTCCTTTCCTCTTCCCGCCATTCCCCTGCACTCTTTCTGTACCACATCTCTTTTCAGACTGATGGTGCCCGAGTTACGAAGGCCACTGTGCTATTTACCCAGTGAAAGCCGTAGCACAGCCAACCCAAGGAGCCCCCAGTGACAACAACCTGGCTCCCTACAGCACTTCCAGCCTCAGAGCAGTATTTGGAAAATATCACGAACAGCACACATGGCAGTCTGTCTGTGGCTTTTGTATGTGTATATGGTGTGTGCGTGTGTCCCTTCTCTTGAGCAAAATGACGTTCAGAATTACAGAAAAATGGTGCCACATCAATGTAAATCTGTTATTTAAACTCGTAACAAAGAAAGTAACTTGTTTCTGGCTATAGGAGGAAAAGACGATATTCCTTAGTAAAAATGGAAATCCACATATGAGGTTCTTGTAGAAAAGAAGATGGAAAATTGCAAGTTTGGGGATCAAGTTCTGTTTCTATCATCCTTTAACAGTATGATCCTGGAACCTTAATTGCTTTAAGTCTTTGTTAGTTATCTATGAAATGAAGTATTAAAAAAAAACCCCCAAAACCTGTCCTGATCTACACACAAGAAGTCAAATGAGAAAATGAATGCGAAGATGCTTTATAAACTATACAGCATGGTAGGTGCAAATGTGACATGAGCTTGTTCTTGTTTTGGACTCATTATAAAGTCATGCCCACACACTCTGTGATTGTTCAAGACTATGCAAAGTCAGACACAGGAAAATGAGTAAAACAGATGGAGGCATAAAGAGGGGGAACTCAGAGAAAACAGTGAAGAAGAGGAATCAGAGAGACAAAGAAGGAGAGGAAAGGTGGGGAGGAGAAGAGAGGGAAGGGAAGGGAGGAGAGAACAGCTGCTTCGTGGAGCATGGCCGGCAGCCCAGTCCCAGCCTTTCTGCGTGTCCCTGACTTCAGCCTCTGGTAAGGCACAGGCTTGCTCTGTGCTTCCTGCTGTTACTCTTCTCATCCATCCTTATTATCAATACCTGTGGTCAATAAAGTATTTGATAAAGGCATCCTCAAAGTCAGGTAACATCTGTACATTACAGATTACAAAGTTAGGTAATATCCAGCATTGATAGTTTATTGTGATGACTTGTTAACAATTATCACTGTTTCAGGGAAGGGCAAAGGGGTGTGTGTGTGTGTGTGTGTGTGTTTTCATTTGTGTGTATCCGTGTATGCAATTGTGGGTTTTTGTGTATATTTGTGAGGCTCTTTACTTGGCAGAGTTATAAGTATCTGGTCATCAAGGTTGAGATTAGCGAAGGAAGTGAAGAAGATTTTTCCAGAGCCCCTGAAATGTTCCTGTTGAGCAGCACTGAGGACATCTTTATAACCGAGTATTTGCAATAAATATGTCATGGGACCAGTGCTACAAACTCCTCTCTAAATAGCCTTTACTTCTCTGGAATAACCCTTTAGATGAGGAAGAACAGGGCTATGAATTTATAGCTTGTTATGAAGCTGGAGTGAAGATGATGCTTTAGTACTTATCCTACAAAGATACCCCCAATCCCTCACCCTAAAATTACCGTTGAAATCATTTTCCCTTTCTCCTTCACTCTCAGTTTCCATGTCAGAAAATGTACCATTACCTCCCTGCACCCTTTTCTTCTCTCTCACTTTTACTCTTGCTTAGATGGAAAGATAACCCAGCAATGCCTGCAGGGCTGATGTATGAAGGAGTTTCCAAAGAGCCCCTGAAATACTCGGGCGGGAGTGCAGCTCAGAGCACAGTGCTTCATGCCTTTGATGAGTTCTTAGGCATTCGTCATAGCAAGGAAAGTGGTAAGTCAGACATTTTGTTTTCCCTTAAGAGGAGAGGGGGGAAGAGAAGAGGGATTTTTGTTTTTTTTTTTTAACCAATTGATAAAACCAAATATAAATTAAAATGTCATGAAGTTTATACTTCTCTAAGTCAGCCAAGAAACCACATGACTGCCAATGTTTTTGTGTCAAGTCAATTAATATTGGAATATCAGATCTCAGCTTGATCTTGGGTTTTACTTCCAAATCTTAAAATGTTGCTCTGTTTCCAACTGTTCACTATCACTTTGGTTTGGATCTTTAGAAACTAGCTTCCTTTTTCTGAAATGGGGGAGAGATGTAGAGTTTGAAGGCTATGAGCCTGGGCCAGCTGGAAACAGGTCTGGGCTCTTCCGAGAAAGTCCTTCCCCACAAAATGGTGCAACCTCTAGCCAAATCTACTTATACTAGCAGAGGGATCTATCACCCTGGAAGCTTGAAATTGCTCATTTTCTTTTTTTTTTTTTTTTTTTTTTTTGAGACGGAGTCTCGCTCTGTCGCCCAGGCTGGAGTGCAGTGGCGCTATCTCGGCTCACTGCAAGCTCCGCCTCGCGGGTTTACGCCATTCTCCTGCCTCAGCCTCCCGAGTAGCTGGGACTACAGGCGCCCGCCACCTCGCCTGGCTAATTTTTTTGTATTTTTAGTAGAGACGGGGTTTCATTGTGTTAGCCAGGATGGTCTCGATCTCCTGACCTCGTGATCCGCCCGTCTCGGCCTCCCAAAGTGCTGGGATTACAGGCTTGAGCCACCGCACCTGGCCGAAATTGCTCATTTTCTTACCTGCCAGGATCAAGTTAAGTTTTTAACAGTTGCAAACAAGACACTTCATACTATGGAGTTTTCAAGTTGGATTAGAAGAAAAAGAATCACCAGAACTTAGTGTCATAGATTCAAGTTGGTTCTTTAGAACTGTGATAATTTTTCATGGATTTTGGCATTTGGTGATGTCAGTGGTTGATTTACTTACCATGCATACTATTAAACCCATAATGAATTTCCTATAAATATCTATTGATTTGATTTTTAAACCATTTGGCGTCAAGAGGCTGTTACTAAAACAGTGACTCATTCTTTATCTTTTTTGCCTTCACAGTTCTCTATAACTTTCTCCTTTTCTTATGCTCCCTCCAAAACAAAGCACTGAGGAAAACAAAATTCACCAGAGTATTCAGCTAGTCAGTTCAAGGGTTTGTGTCCTACATTTGAAGATACTCCTCATAGCAGCTACCAACTGGATACTTCATTTACATTTGTTATGTAGTAAATATTTATACATTGGCAAATAAATCTAGTGCCAACTCTGTCATCTGAGATGTGCTTACTTTGTTTCCTCTTCTCCATCTCCTGTCAACAGTTAGAAATATGCATTTGAGTATGTGAAGTCTGCAAACGAAAGGGCCAAGGTAGATTTGAATTAGAACACCAGCAACAGTTTCTGGTGCATTCCTGTCTGAAAAAGCAGACAAGATTGGGTACCAGCGTGGCTCACACCTGTAATCCCAACACTTTGGAAGCCTGAGGTGGGGGGATCGCTTGCACCCAGGAATTCAAGACAAGCCTGGGCAACATAGCAAGGGCCCATCTTTACTAAAACAAATACAAAAAATATTAACTGGGTGTGGTGGCGCACACCTGTAGTTTCAGCTACTCAGAAGACTGAGGTGGGAGGATCACTTGAACTCAGGGGCAGAGGTGGCAGTAAGCTGAGATCACACCACTGCACTCCAGTCTGGGTGACAGAGCAAGACCCTATCTTGAGAAAAAAAAAAAAAAGCAGCAGCAGCAGATGAGCTCTGCTATATTTCCATGTGGAGCTATGACATTATGTTGTATTGTTTCTTTCAGCTGACTTTCTGTACCGAATGAGGGATTACATGCCTCCTTCCCATAAGGCCTTCATAGAAGACATCCACTCGGCACCTTCCCTGAGGGACTACGTCCTGTCCTCTGGACAGGACCACTTGCTGACAGCCTATAACCAGTGTGTGCAGGCCCTGGTAGACCTGCGGAGCTATCACATCACCATGGTCACCAGATACCTCATCACAGCTGCGGCCAAGGCAAAGCGTGGGAAGCCAAACCATCTCCCAGGGCCTCCTCAGGCTTTAGAAGACAGGGGCACAGGTGGAACTGCAGTTATGAGCTTCCTTAAGAGTGTCAGGGATAAGACCTTGGAGTCAATCCTTCACCCACGTGGTTAGGAGAATGCGCTCTCCCCAGCAATGCAGAGCCCCCATGGAGGGCAGGTGGGCCTGGAGAATGAGGGTCAGGGTTCTGCCTGGGATCATCCAGGAAGGATCTCAGCCCTATTCATGTTCCTGCTCTACAGAGCACCATAATCTCCTTGTCGAGAACTGTTGACCTCACAAAGGGGAGTTGATGTGGCCAAGACTTTCCTTCTCTACCTGATCACTGCTTAACAGCAAGTATCATGGATACTTCCTCATGCAGAACCCCCCAAGAGGAGTGACTGTACCCCATTCTCTTCGCCAAGTAATAGAAAACCAATCTGAATTTCAAAAATCAGATAAAATTGCCCGGGGATACATTACCTGCTGATTTTCTTAAAAAACAAATTCACAAGCCTGTAATCCCAGCACTTTGGGAGGCCGAGACGGGCGGATCACGAGGTCAGGAGATCGAGACCATCCTGGCTAACATGGTGAAACCCCGTCTCTGCTAAAAAATACAAAAAACTAGCCGGGCGAGGTGGCGGGCGCCTGTAGTCCCAGCTACTCGGGAGGCTGAGGCAGGAGAATGGCGTAAACCCGGGAGGCGGAGCTTGCAGTGAGCTGAGATCCGGCCACTGCACTCCAGCCTGGGCGACAGAGCGAGACTCCGTCTCAAAAAACAAACAAACAAACAAAAAAAACCAAATTCACTTAACAATTCATTAAGTTCCTACTGAGCACTGCCTCCAAGATTAGAACAAGGATTTCTGTGGTCCCAGACCAGCCCTCTTCTCCCTGAATGTGTTGAGTTTGGTGGTAGGAGGTTGGTAATGCTCCAGTGGAGATGTGGAAGAAAGAGGATGCTGACAATAAGGACTTGGATGTCACCAGTGTGAAAATGAGCAGTTAATGATACAGGAACATTGAGAACGGATGAGACTTTCCACGTGGTACCTAGATTTGCAAATTGTATTGTAATGCCATTCTTTATTTTTAGAAGAATTATTCTCTCTTCTTACTCTGAAAATCTGTATTTGTAAAATGAAAGAATGGATCTTATATAAGTAAATAAGAAAACTGGGAATAAGTAGTAAATCGATGTGGTTAGTGTGCAAATAAATGTAAATGCTTTTATTGACTTGGTTTCTATCTCAAGAGCTCATTCCACCTGGCAGTAGAAAATGAGAAAATTTTAATCAGGCCAATTTATTTATTTATTTATTTTTGAGACGGAGTCTCGCTCTATCATCCAGGCTGAAGTGCAGTGGCGTGACCTCTGTTCACTGCAACCTCTGCCTCCTGGGTTCAAGTGATTCTCCAGCCTCAGTCTCCTGAGTAGCTGGGATTACAGGTGCCCACCACCGTGCCTAAGTAAAGTTTTTGGGTTTTTTTGTCTTTTTAGTAGAGACGGGTTTCACTATGTTGGCCAGGCTGATCTTGAACTCCCAACCTCAAGTGATCCACCTACCATGGTCTCCCAAAGTGCTGGGATTACAGGCCTGAGCCATTACACCCAGTCAATCAGACCAATTTAGAATAAAATAAATTCTGTTAATTGAAGGTTGCCCCTCACCCTCCATGCTGTGCACACATATATACCTGGAATAGCTTCTGAATTCCAGGGAGCCTATCTAGTATCTTGATCACTGAGCAGCCTCTGCCAAGTTCATATATGCTAAGAAGTCCCTCTCCTCACGTGGACACTGGTCAAGTGCAACCTGTGGCCTGTGTCATCATGTCTCAAAGCCCTTCACATTCTCCAGCCCTCAAGGTCCTATCACAATACCTGGAAAAATATCTGACTACTTCCCACCTGCCCTAGGAATATTTGGAGACTGTTATAACCACAGCAACCATCTCCTCTTTCCAGTGTCATGAGGGAAAGATAATTTTGCAGGCTTGTGAACTCTCGGGGCCCTTGGTAGGACGCCATGAACCAGTGTCTTCCACCTGGGGCATGGGGAGGGCCCTTCCTGTCCTATCTCCACAGGGCTTGGTCTGGCAAAGATGAGGTGGACAGGAAAGACCAAGAGCTTCTTCTCAGAGACACTTTCAGATGCTCTTCCCTGCTGCTGACATTGCCCTCTCTTCTCTAACCCATAAGGAATAATCCTTTTCTAGTCTGGATGGGCCAAGGAAAATGCCTGGCTCTGACGGTATCCTCTCTGCCTGTTGTTCAGGTCAGAGTCTCAGCTCAAAGACTTAGGCTACCATGACTCAGAACGCCTTTTCTCTATGCATGCTGTTCTTGTGTTTGAAAAGTCTATTTTGAACCTCAAAAAGTGAGCATGAATATATTTGTTGTTCTTTGATTTGCTCTGGGATCAGTAAACTCAGCCAGTCTTAACTACCTGGGCTGAGCGTGTGCCGTGGTCCAAGGATGTGGACAGGTGGCAGAAGAGGACAGAAGCACATTGGTGAATAATCCAAACCATTATTCCTCCCCACTGTCACTCTCAGGTATAAAGCTCATGACCTTTAGAATAAGATTTGTTTGATTTCTGACTTTCCTGTTTTTAAAACAATGTTTTTTGACCAATTTCAGAAAGTCACTAATTCTCAGATTCCTATTTCTTATAAAATCGAGATGATCAGATGGGTCTCAAGGTAGATACAAATAACAGAAGTGATAGTGCCTGGCACAAAGGGAAAATGTCAACAAAAGTTTATTTGGTTATGAGGTGGGGCTCAGAGCATAGATTGCATATATATAGTCAAAACAGAACATTATATTCCTCCAGCTTCTTGAATCCAAAGCAATAAAATGATCGTTTCTTATTTGGATATGCGGGGAGGTAGAAACTGACAAAACTATGGGCTTCAAGAGCTGAAAAACCAGGCCAGGAGTGGTGGCTCACACCTGTTATTCCAGCATTTTGGGAGGCCGAAGTGGGTGGATCATCTAAGGTTGGGAGTTCGAGACCAGCCTGACCGACATGGAGAAACCCCATGTCTACTAAAAATACAAAATTAGCCAGGCACACCTCTAATCCCAGCCACCCAGGAGGCTGAGGCAGGAGAATCGCTTGAACCTGGGAGGTGGAGGTGGAGGTGAGCCAAGATCGCGCCATTACACTCCAGCCTGGGCAACAAGAGTGAAACTCGTCTCAAGAAAAAAAAAAAAAAAAAAGCTGAAAAATCTGGGTTTGTATTCCAGCTTTGTCACTGACAGACATGTTGTCTAAACTTTCATAGCCACAGTTTGCTTATTTATAAAAGAGGTGATTTCATAATTACTGTATGGAGCTAAATGGTGGTTATCACATTACCATTCTCCCTGTTTGGTCTTTGAACCGGAGAGAATCATGTCTAGGGGTTCCTAAGAACCAGAACACAGCTTGGAACTGCTGTCTACCTCCTTGTAGTTGGTGAATAAAAGGGATATGACACCCAATCAAGCAAGAAAAGTGAGATAGAATCTGGATTTGTCTTGAAATCATGTAGACATGTAGTGAGTGATGCAAGGACCTTTGAGTATTGAAGAAAGGATGCCACAGTCGCTTCAGCTTTTAAACCTAGACCTGTACTAAATGGGGACCTATTTTGTGACTTAGTGTTACAGGCTTAACAAGTAATCATCTTAATTGGTTTACTTTTAAAGGATTCAAGTGCATTCAAAAAGGCCACAAAACTTGACACAGAATTTTCAATAAATATTGAATAAATGGAAAACTGGATAAATTAAATGAGGTAGGAAGAGAAGTGTACAAAATTTTATCTTTCAAAGCCTTCAGAATATGTTGTGTTTGCTTGTTGTCATTAAGCCTTATACACGAGGATGAAATAAAAGCAAATGTTTTTATTTTGTTTGCTAATGAGCAACAATGAACCAATTAACCTAGTTCATCTGTCGGGTATGATTTTCTGGAGCAAGGAATTCCATTTTCAGCTTGATGTATAATGGTCAAGGTAAAGCTTCCACTACAGAACAGAACAAGGTTTTCTCAAGTATCCTAGGGATGAAGGGTATGCACACCAGTGAAAAAATGGCTATCTAATGTAGAAATATTATTAGGACAGTGTAGGGGTGTGACTGTTGAGCTTGAAGAAATGGCAGAGCTGGTGTTCAAACCTGAGTGTCTAATGTAGACATTTACTTATAACACAAGATGTACAAGCGGTTTACCTTGCTTAACTTTTTCTTTTTCTTTTTTTTTTTTTTTTGAGACAGAGTTGCTCTTGTTGCCCAGGCTGGAGTACAATGGCGCAGTCTCAGTTCACCGGAACCTCCACCTCCCGGGTTCAAGCGATTCTCCTGCCTCAGCCTCCACAGTAGCTGGGACTACAGGCATGAGCCACCATGCCTGGCTAATTTTGTATTTTTAGTAAAGATGGGGTTTCTCCATGTTGGTCAGGCTGGTCTGGGACCCCCAATCTCAGGTGATCCACCTGCCTCAGTCTCCCAAAGTGCTGGGATTACCGTGAGCCAATGTGCCTGGCCTGCTTAACATTTTTGAGTCATAATAGTCACATTTTACATGAAGATAATAGCTACTTTGCAGTGTTTTTGCGAAAAGTCAAGCTCATATATATTGTTAGATAATTGGCACTGAGTGAATGGTTGTACTGTGATGATGCTGCTTATTCCCTGAAGATCCTCATGGTCTGGATAAGAAGAAATGTCTAGGGAAGAAAAAGCATTAGGAGTAGGAAGTGTGTGCTCTCTCACGCTGTGAGTTCTGAGGCAAGTGGAGAAGAGGGAGGAAGACATGCAGTCGAGAAATGCTGCAGAGGCTGAGCACGGTGGCTCACACCTGTAAACCCAGCTGCTTGGGAGGCTGAGGAATGAGAATCACTTGAACCGGTGAGGTGGAGGTTTGCAATGAGTCGAGATCGTGGCACTACACTCCAGCCTGGGTGACAGAGTGAGACTCTGTCTCAAAAAAACAAAACAAAAAAAAAAAAAGAAAGAAAAAGAAAAGAAGAGGAATAAGTGTTGCAGAAACCCTTGGAGCATGTGTGGAGTCATGTGTGTATGTGCATGGAGGGAAGAGCAGAATTATGACTGAGGATAAACAGACTGAAAAACTGGCCCAGATTCAGATCCCAGGATAGACACACTCTGGTCTGGGACTTATGTTTTTTGGTTTTTTGTTTATGTTGTGTTTTGTTTGAGATGGAGTTTCACTCTTGTTGCCCGGGCTGGAGTGCAGTGGTGCATTTTTGGCTCATTGCAACCTCCGCCCCTCAGGTTCAAGTGATTCTTCTGCCTCAGCCTCCGGAGTAGCTGGAATTACAGGCATGCACCACTACACCTGGCACCCAGCTAATGTTTTTGTGTCTTTAGTAGAGATGGAGTTTCAGCATGTTGGCCAGGCTGGTCTCGAACTCCTGACCTCAAGTAATCTGCCCGCCTCGACCATCCAAAGTGCTGGAATTACAGGCGTAAGCCATCATGCCCGGCCTGTAAGTTTTGTTTCACAATAAGAACAAGAAGGTGCCATGAGATTATACTTTAGGTTCACCCAGATAAAATCAAAATGAATGGTAGTGTCTAACACACCATGGTTTCTCAACAATTGCAGAATAAATCCATACCCAGATTGAATGGAGGGGAGGTCTACAAGCTCTTGCCCTCAAAGATGGTTTTCTTCAGGATACTCACCCTTATTGCCAGGGGCCCAGTGGAGGTCAGGAAAATGCTTGTTTTCTTTCTATCTTAAGGAGGCTGCATCTTCAATTATTGTAAGTCAGTCCTGCAAATGGATGGAGTAGGTACCATTCATGTGTTCAGTGGGAAGCTTCACCAAATTTATGCTGACATATAGATCTCTCCTTTCAGTAACTTGATAAATATTTGAGATTCCTTAATTAAAACCTTACATCAGGCTTCTCCAGAGAAACAGAACACTATTTTTTATATATGTATATATATGTGTGTGTTTTTGTGTGTGTGTGTGTGTGTGTGTGTGTGTGTGTGTGTGGTCCTTTGGTATCAGTAGAAGATTGGTTCCAGGACCCCTGCAGATACCAAAATCAGGGGATGATCAAGTCCTTTATATATAAAATTGTAATATTTGCATGTAACCTATACACATCCTTCTGCATACTTTAAATCACCTCCAGATTCCTAATAATACCTATGTAAGTAGTTACTAATAATCCCATGTAAATAGTTAAGGTGTGTTTTTCAATTTGTATCATTTCTATTGTCATATTATTATTTTTTACTGTTTCATTTTTCTGAAAAGTGTTCATCTGTGGTTGGTTAAATCTACAGATGTCAGACATGAAACCTACAGATATTTGGGGGTCCAACTCTGTGTGTGTGTGTGTGTGTGCGTGTGTGTATGTAGATAGAGAGAGAGAGTGAGAGAGATAATGGAGGCTAGAAATTCCAAAAGCTACAGGATTGGCTAACAATCTGGAGACCCAGGGAATAGCTTTGTTGCCGGTTATGTCTGAAGACCATCTGTAAGCACAATTCATAATTCTTTGTCTTAATTTTTTATTTTTAATTTTTGTGGGCACATAGTAGGTATATATATTTAGGAGGTACATGAAATGTTTTGATACAGGCATGAGATGTGAAAATAGCACATAATGGAGAATAGGGTAGCCATCTCCTCAAGCATTGATCCTTTGAGTTACGAACAATCCAATTACACTCTTTATTTTAAAATTTAAAATTTACAGGCCAAGCGCGGTGGTTCACGCCTGTCATCTCAGCACTTTGGGAGGCTGAGGCGGGCAGATCACGAGGTCAGGAGATTGAGAAAATCCTGGCCAACATGGTGAAACCCCGTCTCTACTAAAATACAAAAAATTAGTTGGGCGTGGTGGCATGCTTGTGTAGTCCCAGCTATTTGGGAGGCAGGGGAATCGCTTGAACCCAGGAGGCGCAGGTTGCAGTGAGCAAAGACCATACCACTGCACTCCAGCCTGGTGACAGAGCAAGACTCCATATCAAAAAAAAAAAAAAAAATACAATTAAATTATTATCGACTGTAGTCACCCTGTTGTGCTATCAAATAGTAGATGTTATTCATTCTTTCTATTTTTTTGTGCCCATTAACCATCTCCACCTGCCCCCAGCCCGCAACCACCCTTCCTAGCCTCTGGTAACCATCATCCTACTCTCTGTGTCATGAGTTTAATTTTTAGATCTCACAAATAAGTGAGAACATGCAGTGTTTGTCTTTCTCTGCCTGGCTTATTTCACTTAACATAATGATCTCCAGTTCCATCCAAGTTGTTGCAAATGACAAGATCTCATTCTTTTTATGACTGAATAGTACTCCATTCTAGATATATAACACATTTTCATTATCCATTCATATGCTAATGGAAACTTAGGTTGCTCCCAAATCTTAGCTTTCATAACCAGTGCCGCAAGAAACATAGAAGTGCAGAAATTTCTTTGATAGACTAATTTTCTTTCTTTCTTTCTTTTGGGTGTATACCCAGCAGTGGGATTGCTGAATAATATGGTAACTTAATTTTTAGTTTTAGATTTTTAAGGAATCTCCAAACTGTTCGCCACAGTGGTTTTGGACTAGTATACATTCCCATCAAGAGTGTAGAAGTGTTCCCTTTTTTCCACATCCTTGCTAGCATTTGTTGTTGCCTATCTTTTGAATAAAAGCCATTTTAACTGGGATGCAGTGATATCTCATTGTAGTTTTGATTAACATTTCTCTGATGATCAATGATGTTGAGCACCTTTTCATGTGCCTGTTTGCCATCTGTGTATCTTCTTTTGAAAAATCTCTATTCAGGGCCGGGCGCGGTGGCTCAAGCCTGTAGTCCCAGCACTTTGGGAGGCCGAGACGGGCGGATCGCGAGGTCAGGAGATCGAGACCATCCTGGCGAACACGGTGAAACCCCGTCTCTACTAAAAAAATACAAAAAACTAGCCGGGCGAGGCGGCGGGCGCCTGTAGTCCCAGCTAGTCGGGAGGCTGAGGCAGGAGAATGGCGTAAACCCGGGGGGCGGAGCTTGCAGTGAGCTGAGATCCGGCCACTGCACTCCAGCCCGGGCGACAGAGCCAGACTCCGTCTCAAAAAAAAAAAAAAAAGAAAAAAAGAAAAATCTCTATTCAGATCTTTTACCCATTTACCCGGATTCAATTATTTTTTCCTGTTGAGTTGTCTGAGCTCCTTATATATTCTGGTTATTCATCTTCTGTGAATGGGTAGTTTCCAAATATTATCTCCCATTCTGTGGGTTGTTTCTTCACTTTGTTGATTGTTTTCTTTGCTGTGCAGAAGCTTTTAAACTTGATGGGATCCCATTTATCTATTTTCGCTTTGGTTGCCTATGCTTGTAGGATATTACTCAAAAAGATTTTGCCCAGACTAATGTTCTGAAGATTTTCCCCCAATGTTTTCTTGTAGTAGTTTCATCATTTGAGGTCTTAGATTTAAGTATGTAATTCATTTTGATTTGATTTTTGTATTTGTTGATAGATAGGAGTGTAGTTTCATTTTTCTGCATATGGATATTCAGTTTTCTCAGCAGCATTTATTGAAGAGTTTGTGTTTTCCTCAGTGTACCTTTGGCACCTTTGTCAAAAATGAGTTCACAGTAGGTGTGTGGATTTGTTTTCAGGTTCTTTATTCTGTTCCATTGATCTGTGTGTCTGTTTTTATGCCAATACCATGCTGTTTTGGTTACTGTAGCTCTGTAGTATAACATTTATGGTATAATTTGAAGCCAGGTAATGTGATTCCTCCAGTTTTGTTCTTTTTGTGCAGCATTTATTTGGCCATTCGGGGTCTCTTGTGGTTCCATATACATTTTGTGATTGTTTTTCTATTTCTGTGAAGACTGTCATTGGTATTTTGATAGGGATTGCATTGAATCTGTAGGTTACTTTGGGTAATAGGGACATCTTAACCATATTGATTATTCCAATCCATGACCATGAAATATTTTTCCATTTTTTGGTGTCTTCATAATTTCTTTCATCAGTGTCTTATAACTTTTATTATAGAGATCTTTTACTTCTTTGCTTAAGTTGATTCCTAAGTATTTTTAGGTATGGCTATTGTAAATGGGATTACTTTTTAAAATTTCTTTTTCACATTATTCACTGTTGGCATATAGAAAACAATTGCTAATTCCTTCTTGCTCAGGGGAGGCCAGTTGTTGGTCTATCAGGCCTTCAACTGATTAGAAGAGGTCCATCCACATTATGGAGAGCTATTTGCTTTACTCAAAGTCCATCAGTTTAAAAGTTAATCTCCTTTAAGAAAAATATCCCCACAGCAACATCCTGAATAATGTTTGACCAAATACCTGGGCACCGTGACTCAGCCAAGTTGACACAAAATTAATCATCCCTGGGGTCCTTAAAAAGAACCTGAATTAGGATAAGCTATGGTATCTGACACACACTCTCCCTACAGCCTCTCCCAAAGAAAGAGTCCTCCTTTCACAATGATGGAGAGGAGGTAAAAAATGGCGAAGAGTGTAGCCGTCCCCTAAGAGATGTCCAGAAGGTAGGCAGCAATGGATTGGATAGAAGCTTCTGAGAGAGAAGTGGGGAACTCCACCCTGACAAACCTTACTTAGTTTACAACTAAATACTTTCTAAGCTGGGTAATCCCTGTGGAACAAAACCATTGCCTCTCGTAATAAAAACTAAAACTCAGGTCAAGCACAGTGGCTCATGCCTGTAATCCCAGCACTTTGGGAGGCCAAGTCGGGTGGATCACAAGGTCCAGAGTTCAAGACCAGCCTGGACAATATGGTGAAACCCCATTTCTACTAAAAATACAAAAATTAGCAGGGCATGGGGCAGGTGCCTGTAATCCCAGCTACTCAGGAGGCTGAGGGAGGTAAGTGCTTGAACTCGGAAGGCAGAGGTTGCAGTGAGCCGAGATCGCACCACTACACTTCAGCCTAGGCAACAGAGCGAGATTCCGTCTCAAAAAAATAACCACCAGCACTCTGGGAGGCTGAGGTGGGTGGATCATGAGGTCAAGAGATTGAGACCATCCTGACCTACATGGTGAAACCCTGTCTCTACTAAAAATACAAAAATTAGCAGGATGTAGTGGCATGTGCCTGTAGTCTCAGCTACTCGGGAGGCTGAGGCAGGAGAACTGCTTGAACCCAGGAGGCGGAGGTTGCAATGAGCCAAGATTGTGCGGCTGCACTCCAGCCTGGGTGACTGAGCAAGACTCCATTTCAAAAAAAAAAAAAAAAAAAGAAAACTAAAACTCAATGCTCTGAGGTACGGAATGTAGGGTGACTCTCTACCCGGGAAGAAGTGACCAGGCCTTATATTCCTAAAGCTAGTACACAAGACACCTTCACCTTGGCTGCTGCCACCACTCACCACTGCTGGGGACAAGAGGACAAGGGGACAATGATTCTCTTTAATGTTATGCCTGAGTCCAGCTAGGATCCCTATAGAAATTTTTTTTTTTTTTTTTTTTTTTTTTTGAGACCGAGTCTTGCTCTGTTGTCCAGGCTGGAGTGCAGTGGCACAATCTCAGTTCACTGCAACCTCTGTCTCCCGGGTTCAAGTAATTCTCCTGCCTCAGCCTCCCGAGTAGCTGGGATTACAGGCATGTGCCACCACGGCTGGCTAATTTTTGTATTTTTAGTAGAGACAGGATTTCACCATGTTGGACAGGCTGGTCTCAAACTCTTGAGCTCAAGTGATCTGCCCGCCTTGGCCTCTCAAAGTGCTGGGAAGACAAGGATGAGCCAACATGCTGGGCTGATTTCTGTAGTAATTCTAAGGAGAATTTAATAAAAAATCAGGGTGATTTTAAAGGCAAGCAAACAAAAAACACTACAGAAGTAACAGCTTGATAACATGTAATGCTCACTCTGTGGTGCTCTCAGGCCCGATACTGTCTGATCCCTGGGCTGACTTTAGGTGATGGGACCTCTCAAACTGGAACCCAAAGATCTCACAGCTTTCAGAGCAGAAAGTCAGGACAGTGAGGCTCATAGACCGAGTTCTTCTTCCCTTACTGTTACTTTGAAATTCATTCTTTGTTTTTGCATTTTGTTGTCTCTAAAACAGGGTTAATTGAAATAAAATTAATCAAAAAGGATAAAGGAAGGAGGAAAATGGAAGAGAGAGGAAGGAAGAAAGGAAAGAAAGGAGGAAGGAAGGAAGAAAAGAAGGAAGGGGAGGGAGGCAGGGAGGAAAAGGAGAAGGAAAGATGAAAGAAAGAGAAAGAAAGAAAAAAAGGAAAAATAAAAAAAGAAATAAAAGGAAGGAAGTAGAAGTACAAAGAATAAAAAAGAGAAGGAAAGAAATTCTTAAAAACGGTGAGATCCTATTCAATTTAAAATCTGGAATACAAAACTTTTTGTACCTACAAGTCATTCATTGCTTCCACAGCAGTGAATTTCACCCACCAAATTTTGTCTGGTGCACAGATGTCCTATTTGCTTTGCTAATGGAAGAAATACTCTTCTCTTTCTTTGTTCACTTAACAGTAAACTTAATAAAGGAGTTGGATATTATTGCTTTCTAAAATGCAATTGCTAGTTAATTTTTGCAGTTTAGCAACTGCTTCACAGTAACATTAAAAAACTGAGTTCTTGAGTGTAAGCATCATCAAAAATAAATGCTTTTGTTTTGCAAAGTAATTTCCTTTGTAAACTCACAAATCTTTTGGACCACATGCTTCTGCAACAGCTGTACAGGTATCAGACCAGACTCTATTACACATTTGCCTTTAATTGTCCGTAAGCAGCTTTCTTCCTTCCTAACAGCATCATTAAGAGATTTTATCTATATTGTGTGTCAGAAATCATTTGCAGTGGGCCGTGGGACCCTGTTCTGGCCATTCAAAGGCCGTATCTCTCTTCACAGAGCGAAGAGTCCTGGGGCTAACGGGACTTGCCCTTAGAATGACCAGGCTTTTCAAGAACGAGCTGAGCACACAGCCATGCCAGACAAATGACAATAATATAATAATACAATAATTATGCACATGTTCATGTACTTTATATGTGTGTGTGTGTTTATATATATATATATTTTTTTTTTTTTTTTGAGATGGAGTCTCGCTCTGTCTCCCAGACTGGAGTGCAGTGGCGCGACCTCAGCTTACTGCAAGCTCTGCCTCCCGGGTTCACGCCATTCTCCTGCCTCAGCCTCCTGAGTAGCTGGGACTACAGGTGCCTGTCACTACACCCGGCTAATTTTGTTTTCGTATTTTTTGAGATGGAGTCTCATTCTGTTGCCTAGGCTGGAGTGCAGTGGTGCAATTTTGGCTCACTGCAGCCTCTACCTCCCGGGTTCAAGTGATTCTCCCACCTCTGCCTCCCGAGTATCTGGAATTACAGCCACACGCCCAGGTAATTTTTGTAACTTAGTAGAGACGGGGGTTTCACCATGTTGGCCAGGCTGGTCTCAAACTTCTGACCTCAAGTGATTCACCCACCTCGGCCTCCCAAAATGCTGTTGATTACAGGTGTGAGTCACTGTGCCCAGCCATATTATTAAAATACAAATATAACTATACATTTGAAATTATACTCTGCAGTACTTAATTTCTGTTATATAAATGGTTTTATTTAAAAATAGCAGCCGAGGTGGGAGGATCACTTGAGGCCAGGAGTTCAGAACCAACTTGAACAACATAGTAAGAACCCATCTCTACAAAAAATTAACAAATCAAACATTTAACCTATGGGCATGTGTCTGTAGTCCTAGCTACTTGGGAGGCTGAGGCAGGAGGATCGCTTGAGCCCAGGAGTTCCAGGCTGCAGCGAGCTCAGTGGATTTGCTCTTGACTGTGCTGTCGGTATTCCTTCGCCAGTGAGTGTGTGGGGAGGAGGGGGCTCTTTGGAGGTGTGGAGATGGATCTCGGCCAGGTGGACTGGGATGTCTACATGCAGGATGGAGCGGCCCCTGGACGTGTGAAACAGACCGGGCTTGGGAAGAGTAAAGCTGGACCTGAGACCCACTAGCTCCATGTCTTCTTGTTTGACATGGAATTCCAAGGAGTCTGCGAATTTTAATCTGAATATGGGCTTCCAGGTCATTATGAAGGTAAGATGATATGGCATCTTTTTTTAAATAATTTGCTAAATTGATTTATAATCTTTGAATATGTGTAAAGATGCTATGCTGATGTCCATTTTACCCCAGACCCTGGCAAACATTACGGCTGGGGAATGGATGGTTACGAGTCTTTTGAAAAGTTTAATCTTTGCTTGTAGATCCAGTCATTTACCACGAGGGGGCAATAGCAACCCGCACAATGAATGCCAAGCTCCAAGCAAGGTGTGGATTCTCCACTGATTTCCCGGGCCAAAGAATTTTCGTTTTAGAAATATTGTGATGAAGTTTCATTTTTATGTGATGAAAATGTTTTAAAATTGATTGTCATGATGGTTGCACAACTCTGTGAATGTACTAGGAGCCATTTGATTGTACAATTTAAATAGAGAATTGTATAATATGTAAATTTTATCTCAATAAAGCTGTTTTATATATATAAATATATATACATCTGTGTGTGTGTGCATATAGTTATTTCACCCAAAATCCTGCCTCCAGAAAGACCCACATTAAATAGATCATGATGGATCCCTCTTGTTTCAAAAATAAATGGTATTTTGTTTATTTCTAAAAGTTAATACAAGTACTGTAAATGGTAGAACTATGGATATTTTTCTTTTTATATATATTTTTTATTTAAAAAGAGAAATGCTCATAAATGTTACTTTCTTTTAAAGTTGGAGAAGAATTCTTTATCCTACTCTGTGATCAGGGTTATCTGAGGATCTTTGCTGTCAGAGAAACTGAAATGGAGTCAAATTGTGAAAAGAAGATTAGTGACAGGACTAAGAACTGCAAAGGAAGATCACATAAATACTCAAACAGGAAAAGCCAAATCACTGCCTTGGGCTTTGAAAGAGATTCGTTGGGTTTTTGTCTACAAGAAAAGATAAATATTGTTGGAATTAAATCTCTCTCTCCTCACTGCCCCCAACCCACTCCCACTGCACCACACTTGGCCACGTGTGACTCCTGAGGAATACCTGCAATTGTAAGACCAGGAGTATATCAGGTTCTTGCCAATAGACAGTCCACTGGAACATGTCCTAGTTAGGCAATCACTGAAATTATATTGCAACTCTGGAGGGGAAATATGGATGGAACTGAGGTGCCACAATATGATAACTACGTAATCTGCTCATCTTCACCTTGTCCGACCTTTTAAAATGCAAATCAAGCATAAAAGAAATTAAACTTCAACAGTTATTTATCATTTCTCTTATCCATTCATATCCAATGATTAATAGGGATGCTGAAGCTGGGTGTGGTGGCTCACACCTGTAATCCCAGCACTTTGGGAGGCCGAGGCCAGTGGATCACCTGAGGTCAGGAGTTGGAGACCAGCCTGACCAACATGGTGAAACCCTGTCTCTACTAATAATACAAAAAAAAAAATAATAATAATAAAACTCATGGTAGAGCACGCCTGTAATCTCAGCTACTCAGGAGGCTGAGGCAGGAGAATCGCTTGCACTTGGGAGGCGCAGGTTGCAGTGAGCCGAGATGGTGCCATTGCACTCCAGCCTGTGCTACAAGAGCTAAACTCTGTCTCCCCAAAAAAAAATAAAATAAATAAAATAAATTAAATAATAAAAAATAAGGATGCTGATCAGAGCATTAAAAGTTCTCATTTGAAACAAATGAAAACAATAAATCTAGACTATACATTGCTCAATCCCCTATAGACCTCATAATAAACATGCATTTGGATTAGTGATTGAAGTACAGAATATTTTCCACACAAATCTGCTCACAACAGCCTTCCTTTCCATGACACTTGCTGGGTACAAATTCCAGTTCCTCCAATAGACACATTTGTAATATCTCTGTGTGTACATTTTAGTGTAATAACAATATCCACACAATAGGGTATGAATATGAGTTGATGAATGTAAAGCATTTAGAATAGTGTCTGTATATAAAGCAAAAATGTAACAGGTTGCTGCCATTGTTGTTGCTATGATTAATTGCTAGGAATTGTTAGACACACTGTCAAACAGTGTGGAAGAAAACTTGCTTTCTTAAATCCAAGATACAGAGTCATTGAAACATTCACTCATTTTTATCCTCTCAGGCTTCACCTGGAAGGGAAGTTTATGATCCAAGAACCTCAAAGGAAGGCCTTTGGAAAAAGTAAGAAATGGTATTGCATCTTATCTTTTCAAGGAAACATTCTTCTTTTCTTTTCTTTTCCTTTCTTTTTTTCTTTTTTGAGACCGAGTTTCACTCTTGTCACCCAGGCTGGATTGCAATGGTATAATCTCTGTTCACTGCAACCTCCACCTCCTTGGTTCAAGTGATTCTCCTGTCTCAGCCTCTCCAGTAGTTGGGATTATAGGCGCCGGCCACCACGCCCAGCTAATTTTTGTATTTTTTGTAGAGATAGGGTTTACCATGTTGGCCAGATTGGTCTCAAACTCCTGATCTCAGATGATCTGACTGCTTCAGCCTCCCAAAGTGCTGGGGTTACAGGCATGAGCCAATGTGCCAGGCCTCAAGGAAGTGTTTTTCTACCATTGTTTAATTACTATCATGTTCCCTACAGAAGAGCTTTTCCAATCCCACTCCTAAATTCCAAATGATATAAAATATCTGTTTTTCAAATAAAGCTAAAATGAATTCTGCTTTGTTGTGGGACATTGCAACACTGATTGAGAGAACTGGAGATACTACAGAATTTGGACAAATTAGAACTGAAATTTACAGAGCTAAAAGTTCATGAGACTCTTGGCAGGGTGGAGCTGGTTTTCTGGGTGAGGAAATGTGATACCCCACCACCTGATGGGATTGGCTAACCTGTAAAGTACAAGGAGTTTGGCTCTCAGACTTCTAAACTCCTCTTGCTGTGTTGCCAACTCCACAACTTGGCTACGTCTCTTCTATTAAAGCAATGTTGTATTTTATAGAATCAAAATGTTACAAATCCCAAAGATAGAAGTTTGTTTCTCTCCAGTGTTTTAAAATATCTGTGAGTGAGCTTGGGTGTGTTGGCTCATGCCTGTAATCCCAGCATTTTGGGAGGCTGAGGCGGGTGGATCACCTGAGGTCAGGAGTTCGAGACTAGCCTGGTCAATATGGTTTAATCACCTCTCTACTAAAAATACACAAATTGGCCGGGGGGACGTGGCTCACGCCTGTAATCCTAGCACTTTGGGAGGCCAAGGCAGGTGAATTCCCTTAGCTCAGGAGTTCGAGACCAGCCTGGGCAACACGATGAAACCCCATCTCTCCTAAAGTACAAAAAATTAGCCAGGTATGGTGACATGTGCCTGTAGTCCCAGCTATTCAGGAGGCTGAGGCAGGAGAATCGCTTGAACCCAGGAAGTGGAGGTTGCAGTGAGCTGAGATCGCACCACTGCACTCCAGCCTGGGTGACAGAGTGAGGTTCCATCTCTAAAAACAAACAAACAAAAACAAAAAAATTTAGCTGAGTGTGGTGGCACACGCCTGTAATCCCAGTTACTCAGGAGGCCAAGGCAGGATAATCACTTGAACCTGGGAGGCAGAGGTTGCAGTGAGTCGAGATCCTGCTACTGCACTTCAGCCTGGGTGACAGAGCGAGACTCTGTCCCAAACAACAACAACAACCACCACAACAACAATAAATATCCAGGAGTGGAATCGTGGCTCCATAGTGTCATTAATGACTCAAGTTGCTGTCTCTTTGCTCTGATATCCTCAGGAGGGTTCTTCTATCCCATGGCTTAACATGGCTACTGAAGCTCCAGCCTTTACATCTGCCTTCCAGGTCACGGGAAAGAATAGGGGAAAGAAAGCAACCTTCTCCCTTTGAAGAGACTTCCAGGAAGCCCCCTGAATATTGTTTTCTTTCAGTTGGCTGTAACTTAGTCTCATAGTCTTTCTAGCTACAATGGATACTGGCAAATTCAGTTCCTTAACAGTATAGTCAGGAACCCAGCAAAAATTGGGATTTTGTTCAAAAGAGTAGAGAAGGGGATGAATGCATGTTGAAGTAGGCAGTACAATCCATTCATCTTTCTTAAATAGTCCAGTTTTCTCAGTGCCCTTCCTGTTCCTCAACACTTTTTCTCAGAAAGGAATCTAAAACTCACTCCATTGTGTAAGAGATTGATAAAGGATAAAAGTATTAGCACTACCTAAGGAATTTGCATCTTAATGGGCTTAAAGACTGAATACAGTTATTGCATTTTACTAGTAAAATTTCAAGGGAGAGTAAAGGAAGTGAAGGGAGTAAAGGTAGCATTTGATAGGAACAGTATAAAATCGCAGCACAGACACAACTCGGCTTTTGCCATAGGCCAGTCAGTTTGCATTAAAAGTTGTAATGCTACCTTCAACTTCAGCTCCACTGATACAAAGAGAGTCCTGCTTATGTGAAATAGCTGCTCTCAGATTGGAAGAAATTCTATGTGTTCTCAGAGTCACGAGTCAATTCTCTAAACGGATTGCGGTCTCTAAGTTTACAGCAGTGGCTCTCAAACTTTCGTCGTACATCAGAATTGCCTGGACAACTGGATAAAACACAGACTGAGAGTTTCTTATGCTGTAAATTTTGAGTTCAACCTAAGAATTTGCTTTTCTAACAAGTTCCCAGGTGATGTCATTACAAGCTCAAGTTTGAGAACCACTGGTTTATGATACGTTCATCTTTTCCTTGTTAATAAGGGCACCATGAGTCATTACCCATCATTCATCTCACATTTAATGAAAGAGAATTTTACCTTCTGAAAAGAAAAAGCTTAAGTTCTTTATAACCATCTGAATATGAAACATCACGTGCCTAGCGTGTTCTGATGGCCCACATACCTGTCTCCCTCCAAAAACATATAGAAAAGTGTTATAAATGCATATATTATATTGAAATGTTCCATTTTGATCATTCTCTTGCACCATTACATTTCAATATTATATTTCAGACACAGAGAACAAATTGGAATTTCGAGAAACTGCCAGTAAATGAAGGGCATAGTAAAAATTCAAGACAGCTTGGGTCAGATGATACAGGAGAGAAGATGAATGACTTTCTCAAAATGGAAACATCCTGCCTCCACTGCTGAATCACTATGATCTTATCATAAGGAAGAATGATCCTGGGACCTAAATCGAAAGTAGTTTGGTGTATTTATGAAGTGATGCTAAAATTAATGGATACAATATCCCCTTCAAAACCGAGTGAGAATAGAGCTGGAAAATGCTTAATACAAATCTGGATTCTTCTGCAAATAAATACAAATTGTATGGTTAAATGACTGTATTACTCCTCCCTGCCTATCCATCTTAGGCACGCTGCCCCACCTCAGTGAGCCTCAGTCTTTTCATCTGTGAAATGAGTGTTCTCAACTGGACAAGCTCTAATGACTGTCCCTTTTCTAACATTTGTTGCTTCACTAAAGAGTGTGCAAGGGACGTTCTTGTGTGAGTGCACAGGGGGCTTATTCTATTTGTAACATCAACCGGCGGCGCTTCTAAGTCCTAGTCAGTTCACTGCCATTTAGGGTTAACGATGCCTTTTTCTTTGAAACACGGAGAGTGTTCAGGACAAATAGAATGATAAAAATAGAACAATTAATCATGTTTTAACAGAAATTTACACAAGAAACATGCCTCTCTTACTTGAAACCTTCATCCCACGACCACCAGCTCCACTGAACAAGCCCTCATTGTAGATGATCTTCTGCCTTTTCCAAACAATATCACAGAATATTTGAAGTGGCAATTGTTATTTGTAATCATGTTATAATAATTTCTTTCTTCTTTTTTTTTTGAGACCGAGTCTCGCTCTGTTGCCCAGGCTGGAGTGCAGTGGTGCCATGTTGGCTCACTGCAACCTCTGCGTCCTGGGTTCTAGCGATTCTCCTGCTTCAGCCTCTGAAGTAACTGGGACTACAGGCGCCCGCCACCACACACCCGGCTAATTGTTGTATTTTTATTAGAGACGGGGTTTCACCATGTTGTCCAGGCTGGTCTCAAACTCCTGATCTCGAGTGCGCTATAATTTCTTACAATTTGTGATAATTAACTAAATCAATCCATTACATATGGGGAGAGTCCGAAATGCCCTCGGCACTCTTTCTTCTGTTGTTTCTTGGTGAGCTCCTCCAAATCCCGGAAGACTCAACTCAGCCGTCAGCTCTGGGAAACCCTCTCCACTGCCACCCCCGGCCACCCCAGCCTATGTGTTGCCTAACCCTTGGGCTGGCCTCTGTCGCTGTATTTAGCTTACAGAATTATAATAATCTGTTTATATAACTGCTTCCTCCACTTAACTGTAAGTTCCGCGAAGTCGCCTTGAAATCTCCTATATCTCACACAGGCCACACTTACTAAGTATTCTTGGAACAACGGGAGGAATGAATAAGCTGAGAGGAGTAAGCGTGGAGATTGTCCCTTCGAGGCAGAGCATAAGAGTGTAAACACAGTTAAAACTTCTACTGTGGGGAAAAGAACCGCTTTATCAGGAAACAGGAGTCTACTTAGCTCTAAAGAATCTGCATCCTGGGCCAAATGACTTTGTAGGTCTTTCCATCAACACATTTTGATACTAGCAAAATGTTATTATATTTATATCAAGAAAAGTTTTGGACACTGAGACCTAGATCACAAGCATCAGGAATGGCTTAAAGGTGTTCAGAGTATATAATAATAAGAGCAAGGGTAGATAATGAATGAAACGTGTTCGCATATCATTGTTTTATCATTTTTACCCCAGCCTGGTAACATGGGTGTTACTATGTCAGTTTGGCTGGTGGAGAAAGGGCAGCTCAAGGAATGTAGGGGACCTGCCCAAGCTCAGGTGCACAGTAAGTGGTGGACTAGAAGTCTACTTGGATTTTTTTGTTCCAGATGCAATGTTCTCTATTCTTTCAGACATAATTTTCAAAGGAGAAGTAGCTTCAAAAACTGGACGCATATCTGGTGGGAAAAGAGAGGGAGTATGTTGCATGTCAGCCTTTCTCAGTCCTTCCAAGTGGCTTCATAGAGAACTTGGTTCTACAACCCCACGTCATGGTTTCTTTACTCCTGTCCCCATATTTCATCTCTGAGTTTCTGTGTGGCTCTGGGAGCAAGAACCCAGAGACACAGGATCCTAAACTGATGTCCCTAACTGCCAACTCTACACTAATGGCTTTGGACAGAGACTTCTCTATGGTGAATCACCCTCCAATTGCCAGTGAGTCAAACCACTAAACTCTAATCTTTAATTCATATTTTATAAACAGTTTCATTCACTCAGACGTCTTTAATTTAAAAGCCAGGGGGCAATGGCCACAGCACCTGCAAGAAGTTCCCTCACAGAGAGAAAGGAGAATGGAAAAACAAAGCTTATGTCCCTTTTCCTTCTCCTTCTCAGGAAAAATCACTATGAATGTACCACCCTCTCCTCCTTCCCTGCCCAGGCTGTCACCTCTAGGGCTCCTCAAAGACTAGAGGTGGGTACCGCAAAGGGCATTTGCAATCTGTCCTGTTATCTCTTAGATTAGCCTGGAGACAGGACTTATCATAAACCTTTATTATAGCAGTGGTAAAGAAATTCCACAGGTATGGAACTGGAAAGATCCTGCCTGGCTTTCAACAGGACCTCCCTGGGTAGAGAAGGAAGAAAAGGATTTGATTTTATGCTTCTTCAGAGCCCATGTCTGAGACCCTAACGAAACTTTCTATTGATACATCTGGATTGTTCTTTTGTCTAAAGAGGGAGAAGGGCTTGATTTACTGTCCAAGGCACAGAGGAACAGAAGAGCAGCGTGGTCTGTATTTCCTGCTCTGACCTTTGGTGTAACTATCCTTATTTGCTCTCTGTATGTCAAAATTGTTCCTGGTGGGGCCTCCCTGCACACAGCTTTTATGACAACATGCTGAAATGGGGTTGTCTATAGCACTCCCCACCTTGTGTTTCCTTTTATCACTTCTCTCAAACATTCTCGTGTGTTTACACTCAACTTCCAACTGTCCACCTGCCGGGGTCTGTCTCATCTGCGAAAGCAACCTCCACTCCTGTCTGCACGCTAAAATCAATGTGAGAATGGCTTTGTTCCATTTTACGTATGACCAGTGAGACCAGTTCCGATTCTCCTGCTCTCAGATGTGGACATCTGACCTTATCACCTTTGAACACCCATGCCACAGTGAGCTTTGCAGCGCTAGCGTGTGACTTGAGCAGGGCCAGCGTGTGACCTGAACAAGGCCATTATACTCTTCTCTGATTTTGCATATCTGGGTGCTGAAAGAGGTTCAGGAAAATGTAGATTTGAAACTGATTATAGAAAGAACATGTGATTGAAGCCAGCTCTATTCAACTGGGCATTTCAGCTGCCTAAACCAATAGATTAAATTTTATATATATATATATATATACACACACATATATATATGTGTGTGTATATATATATATATATATATGTGTGTATATATAAATATATATATGTGTGTGTGTATATATATATTTTTTTAAAGAATAACCTAGACACAATGAACCACTATCCACAATGATTTGCCTTCGGTATGTACCTCTCTTGCATCGTCCTTATTTAACTCTGCCAGATGTGACCTCAAAGTTATTTACAGACTTCCATGCTCATAGATTCCTGGATGAGGTTTTATATTCCCCCTAGTTTTAAGTAGTTTTCTCATGTTGCTCATCCCTCTGGTTCTGCTTTTGCTTTATAAATATGTTAGAGAGGCCGGGCACAGTGGGTCCCGCCTGTAATCCCAGCACTTTGGAAGGCTGAGGTGGGGGGATCTCCTGAGCCCAGGAGTTTGAGACAGCCTGGGCAACATAGTGAAACCCTGTCTCTACCAAGAAATGCAAAAATTAGCAGATGTGGTGGCACATGTCTATAGTCCCAACTACATGGGAGACTGAGGCAGGAGGATTACTTCAGCCCAGGAGGAGGAGGCTGATGTGAGCTATGATGGCACCATTGCATTCCAGCCTGGGTGACAGAGTGAAACCCCATCTCAGAAACAAAAGCAAACAAACCAACAACAACAACAAAATCTCACAAAACAAAGCAAAAAGCAAATATGTTTGAAAGCCCCGCTTCTGATTTTCCAGTTATTCCAGGCCATTGAAGCCCACCACCCTATTTTCATTCTGTCACATCCAACTCCTGGTTTTCTTTCTTTTTTTGAGACAGAGTTTCGTTCTTGTCACCTAGGCTAGACTGCAATGGCGTGATCTCGGCTCACTGCAACTTCTGCCTTCTGGGTTCAAGTGTTTCTTCTGCCTCAGCCTCCTGTGTAGCTGGGATTATAGGCACTTGCCACCATGTCCAGTTAATTTTTTGTATTTTTAGTAGAGATGGGGTTTAACTATGTTGGCCAGGCTGGTCTCAAACTCCTGACCTCAGGCGATCCACGTGCCTCAGCCTCCCAAAGTGCTGAGATTACAGGCACGAGCCACACGTGCCCAGCCAAACTCCTGGTTTTCTTTGCTGGTCCCCACTTGGCCTGAAAGCACACAGCAACTCTACCTACATACACAGCTGAGATCGAATACCCATTCACAATAGAAAGTAGCTCTTGAAAAGAAAATACCTTCACCGAAGGAGTATATCCTTTTTAGTACTTCAGCTTTTTCTCTGCATTTTGAAACTAAAGACATGTTAACTGACAGGAATACAGATGATATTTCAAGCAGTGTGATGGGTCATAGGGCTTGGAAGCCTTCTTAGCATTTTTAAAGCAAGGCCACATCGATCATTTCCTGCCCTGCTCACATTCCTTTCTAAGAAAATCTGCTCTATCTATAGTCTCGCTGCCGAATGGGCCATGTTTTGAACTGCATGACCCAGTCCTCTTGGGATACAGGGTCAACCAGATGAAAGCAGAAAAGACAGACAGAAGCACCTGCATTGTTCAATATTTGACTCACACTGAAGGAGGAACAAGACAAGACTACAAAGAAAGTCCATGAATAACCACATGGAAGATTTTGAAGATTTGAAATTTTTGAAGATTTGATTTTGAATATCCATGCAAAGCCCACGTCCTAAAGCAATCTAACATCAAAGAAATAAAGTATTTCCCAACTCTGATCCCAGTGTTTGACCTAGCTAAGTGGCTCTCTGACTCTGACAACCAACCAAATAGAATCACCTGGTATGTGACATTTGGAGATTGGCTTTTGTTACTCAGCATAATGCCCTTGAGATTCATCAAAGCTATTGAAGTATTGATAGTAAATTTGTTTTGATTGCTGAGTATATTCCATGATCTTGATGTAGCACAATTTGTTTAATAGCCCAGCTATTGTGGGGCATGTTACCTGTTCCCAGTTTTGGGCTATTACAGATAAAGCCGCTAGGAAAAGTCATAGGCAGGTAAGAAGCAAAAGGGGTGAATTCTGCCATTCTCTACCTTTTGCTTCATTCAAGACCTCAGTGGACTGAATGACGTCCACCCACATCAGGGAAGACCAATCTACTTTATGAAATCTACCAATTCAAATGCTAACCTTGCCCCGAAACACCCACATGGGCATACCCAGAAATAAGGTTAAATCCAGGCACCTCCTGGCCAGTCAAGTTGATGCATGAATTTAACCATCACAACCTTTCACCATTAGATATAATGTTTGATATAGGTTTTGTCAATATTTTTTATAAAGTCGAGAATTTTCCTATTATTCCTGCCTTTCTGAGAGCTGTAATGATGAACAGGTGTTGAATTTTGTCAAATCTTCCTGTGCAACAAATTACATAGCTTTGTAATTTTTCGTCTTTCACCTATTAATATGGTGAATTACATAGATTTTCAAATATTGAACCAACCTTGCATCACTGTGTGGTCAAGGTATATAATTCTTTCTATATATTGATAATTTCTTTTTGTTAATATTTTGTTAAGGATTTTTGCATCTATATCTATAAAGGATATTGGTCTGTAGTTTTGGGGCTTTGTATTTGTTCTCTTTTTTGGTACTGTCTTGTCTGCTTTTGGTTTCAGATTAATATAAGGTTTATAAAATAATTAAGTAATTGAGTAATGTTTTCTCTTCTATTTTCTGGAACAGGTTGTATAGAATTTGGGTTAATTATTCTGTAAATATTTGGTAGAACATTTTAGTAATACCATCTGAGCCTAGGGATTTCTATTTGGGAGGTTTTTCTTTTTTTGTATAACTTTTAGGGCTCAGAAAATAGCACCCCAAAATATGGCAGCTGGACATGATGAACTGTGGGAAAAGCCTCAAGGTTTTGGTGACCTTTCCCCCGACCTCCTATCTTTCAATCCTCTGTCTTCCTGCAAGCACAGGATGAGGCTGTTCTTTAAAGTTCCCTTATCTTCCTAGGAACTGGGCCTGCCAGAGAGAAATAAACTGCGTTGAGTCCATTTCCTGAAATTTTCTTAACCAGAGAAGATGAAAACTCAAATTACAGAGAAAGAAACTGAAAATTAAACACCATACTTAGAGCTCCGATCAACTTGGTCACACATTATCATCTGTTCTTAAGTCCCATTCAGTTTTCAAAGACAATTGTTTACTAACCACTGTCTGAACATTGGGCCTATTTATTCCCCCTGAAAATATAATCTACTAACCTCTCAAGATGGCCACATTTCTCCCATGTCTCCTTCCCCTGTCAAGATGGATATATAAGTATCTGTACCTCATTGGGTTATTGGATAATTGTTCTGAAATTCTGCAGTGCTTATGTACATTAAATATATTTGTATGCCTTTTTCTATTAATCTTCCTTATTATAGGTTCATTTCTAGTAAATCTTTAGAGAAGAGAGGAAAGATTCCCCTTGGCCCCTAGATAACAATTCAATTTCCTAAATAGTTATAAGAATATTCAGCTATCTTTTTAATATTAAGTGAGTTGTGGTAGTTTATGCTTTTCAAGAAATGGTTCCATTTCAGCCGGGCACAGTGGCTTACACCTGTAATCCCAACACTTGGGGGCCGAGGCAGGCACCTGAGGTCAGAAGTTCAAGACCAGCCTGGCCAATATGGTGAAACCCTGTCTCTACTAAAAATACAAAAATTAGCCGGACACGGTGGTGGGCAACTGTAATCCCAACTACTTGGGTGACTGAGGCAGGAGAATTACTTGAGCCCAGGAGGCAGAGGTTGCAGTGAGCAGAGATTATGCCACTGCACTCCAGCCTGGGTGGCAGAGAGAGACACCATCTCTTAAAAAAAAAAAAAAAAAAGTCTAAGATGGCGTTTCATTCTTATCTCCCAGGCTGGAGTGCAATGGCATGATCTTGGCTCACTGCAAACTCTGCCTCCTGGGTTCAAGCAATTCTCACGGATGAGTAGAATCAACATTGTGCAAATGATTATACTGCCAGAAGTAATCTACAAATTCAATGCAATCCCCATCAAAATACATACTACCATCATTCTTCACAGAATTAGAGAAAACAATTCTAAAATTCATATGAAACCATAAAAGAGCCTGCATAGCCAAAGCAAGACTAAGCAAAAAGAACAAATCTAGAAGCATCACACTATAGTATACTATACTATAAAGCTATAGTCACCAAAACAGCATGGTACTATTATAAAAATAGACACATAGACCAATGGAACAGAATAGAGAACTCAGAAATAAACCTAAATACTTATAGCCAACTAATCTTTGACAAAGCAAACAAAAACATAAAGTGGGGAAAGGACACCATTTCAATAAATGCTGCTGACATAATTGGCTAACCACATGTATGGGAATGAAACTGGATTCTCATCTCTCACCTTACACAAAAATCAACTCAAGATGGATTAAGGACTTCAACCTAAGACCTGAAACTATAAAAATTCTAGAAGATAACATTGGAAAAACATTGGCTTAGGCAAGGATTTCATGGCCAAGAAGCCAGAAGAAAATGCAACAAAAACAAAGATAAATAGCTGGGACCTAATTAAACTAAAGAGCTTTTGCATAGCAAAAGGAGCAGTCAGCAGAGTAAACAGACAGCCCCACAGAGTGGGAGAAAATCTTCACAATCTGTGCATCTGACAAAGGACTAATATCCAGAATCTACCAGGTACTCAATCAAATCAGTAAGAAAAAAACAATCCCATCAATAAGTGGACTAAGGACATGAACAATTTTCAAAAGAAGATATACAAATGGTCAACAAACATGAAAAAATGCTCAACATCATTAATTATTAGCAAAATGCAAATCAAAACCATGATTCAACACCACCTTACTCCTGCAAGAATGGCCATAATAAAAAAGTAAAAAAACAGTAGATGTTGGTGTGCATGTGGTGAACAGAGAACATGTCTACACTGCTGGTAGGAATGCAAACTAGTATAGGCACTATGGAAAACAGTGTGGAGATTCCTTAAAGAACTGAAAGTTGAACTGCCATTTGATCCAGCAATCCCACTACTGGGTATCCACCCAGAGGAAAAGAAGTCATTATTTGAAAAAGATACAATTCACAATTGGAAAATCATGGAAATAACCCAAGCACCCATCAATCAATGAGTGGATAAAGAAACTGTAGTATACATATATCTGATGGAATACTATGCAGCCATGAAAAGGAATGAATTAACAGCATTTGCAGTGATCTGGGTGAGACTGGAGACTATTATTCTAAGTGAAGTTACTCAGAAATGGAAAAACAAACATCGTATGTTCTCACTGATGTAGGATCTAAGCTATGAGAACACAAAGACATAAGAATGATACTACGGACTTCGGGGACTTAGGTCAAGAGTAGGAGCAAGGAGGGGGAAAAAAGTCCACAAATACGGTGCAGTGTATACTGCTCAGGTGATGGGTGCACCAAAATCTCACAAATCACCACTAAAGAACTTATTCATGTAACCAAATACCACTTGTTCCCCAATAACCTATAGAAAAAAAACAACAAATGTCTGATTCTATATAGCGAATCCTAGTTTGATTAATATTTTCATGGTGCATCTTTTGTATCCTTTCACTTTTAGCCTATTTATATTGTTATATTTGAAGTGTGTTTCTTGAAGAGACGATATAGTTAGGTCATGTTTGCTTTTCTCTTTTTTTGAGATGGAGTTTCGCTCTTGTTGACCAGGCTGGAGTGCAATGTCGTCATCTCAGCTCACTTCAACTTCCGCCTCCTGGGTTCAAATGATTCTCTTGCCTCAGTCTCTCAAGTAGCCAGAATTATAGGCATGCTCCACCATGCCCGGCTAATTTTTACACATTTAGAGATGGGGTCTCACCGTGTTGGTCAGTCTGGTCTTGAATTTCTGAATTCTAAGCAATCCACCTGTTCAGTCTCCCAAAGTGCTGGGATTACAAGGCATGAGCCACTGCGCCAAGCCTCATGTTTGGTCTTCTAATCAACTTTGTTCATTTCTGTTTTTTTAATTTTTATATTTAGAACATTTAGGTTCAACGTAATTATTGATAGGTTGGGGTTAATGTCTGTATTTAATTTTTGTTTCCTCTCTTTTTTTTCTCTGTTTCTGTTTGTTTGGGTTTTGTTGTTGTTGTTGTTGTTTTGAGACAGCGTCTTACTCTGTCATCCAGACTGAAATGCAGTGGCACTATCACAGCTCACCACAGCCTCAACTTCCAGGGCTCAAGTGATCCTCCCACCTCAGCCTCCCAAGTAGCTGGGCTGGGACTATGGGCACATGTCACCACACCTAGCTAATTTTTATGATTTTTGTAGAGATACGGTTTCACCACGTTGCCCAAACTGGTCTCAAACTCCTGGGCTCAAGCCATCTGCCACCTTAGCCTCCAAAAATGCTGGTATTCAGGCATATATCACAGCACCCGGCCTTCTTCTCCATTTTATTTTTCTGTCTCTCTGTGGGTTATGTGAACATTTTTATTTATACATAGTGTTTGTAAGTGTACATCTTTCTATAATATTTTCATTGGTTTCTCTTAGTGCCATATTCTATATATGCAGCTTTGCACGGACTACTGGCACACATATTCTATCAGTTCAAGTGAAGTGTGGAAACCTTACCTTATTTTACATGCCTTAAACTTCCTGCATTTACAATATAATTTTTAAACTATTTCTTCTACATATTTTGAGAACCACATCTGACAGTGTTAACATTTTTGTTACAAATGTCACACACAATTTGGAAAACTCAAGAGTAGTTGGAAAGTCTCTTGTATTTACTTACATTTTGCTGCATACCTCAATATACATTTTTCAAGGCTCTTTCTCTCTTCCTGGTTGATGTAGTTTGTATATTTGTCCCCATCCAAATCTCATGTTGAATTGTAATCCCCAGTATTGGGGGTGTGGCGTGGTGGGAGGTGATTAGATCATGGGAGAAGATCCCTCTTGAGTGACTTGGGCCATCCCCTTAGTGATAAGTGGGCACTCACTCTGAGTTCAAAGGAAATCTGGACATTTAAAAGTGTGTGGCACCTCCCACTCTGCACTCCCTTGCTCCAGCTTTTGCCTTGTGAAGTGCCGGCTCTGCTTTACCTTCTGCCATGAGTAAAAGCTCCCTGAGGCCTCCCCCAAAGCAGACCCTGGCCACTATGATTCCTGTGAAACCTGCAGAACTGTGAGCTAGTTAAACATTTTTCTAATAAATTAGCCAGTCTTAGGCATTTCTTTATAGCAATACAAGAATGGCCTAACACACTGATGTTCCAAGATCTAATTTTATCTTTTCTCTTTTGTTTAATAAATTTTCATTAGCCATTCTTGTAGTGTCAGTCAGCTGCTGATAAATTTTCTTAGCTTTCCTTCATCTCAGAAGGTCTTAATTTCCTTTCCATTTCTGAAGAATGTTTGATGTTTCCTTTTTTTCAGCATTTGAAAAATGGTGTGCCACTTCCTTCTGGCCTTTGTAGATTCTATTAATAAATCTGCTGTCTTTATTTATTTTTTATCTTTTTCTTTTTGAGACAAAGTCTTGCTCTGTTGCCCAGGTTGGAGTGCATTGGCATGATCCCAGCTCACGGCGACTTCTGCCTCCCATGTTCAAGAAATTCTTGTGCCTCAGCTTCCTGAGTAGGTGAGATTACAGGCGCCCACCACCATGCCTGGCTGATTTTTGTATTTTTTGTGGAGAAGGGGTTTCACCATACTGGCCAGGCGGGTCTCGAACTCCTGACCTCAAGTGATCTGCCTTCTTTGGTCTCGAAAAGTACCGGGATTACAGGTGTGAGCCACTGCGCCTGGCCATAAAGCTGCCATCTTTAAAACTGTTTTTCTCTTACGTGTAAATGTCAATTTTTGCTGTGTACAATAATTTTCTCTGTCTTTAACTTTCAGGATTTTGATTATGATTTGCCTTGATGTGGACTTTTGTATCCTGGTTGGGGATGGCTCAGTTTATTGAATGTGTAAATTTTTGTCTTTGCACAAATTTGGAACATTTTCAGCCATTATTTCTTTGAGTACCTTCTCTGCCTCAAACTTTTTCTCCTCTCTGTCCATAATGCTAATAATACAAATATTAAATTTTTTTTAAAACATCTCACAGATCTCTAAAGTTCTGTTTCTTTATTTTTTTTTCAGTCTATTTCCTCTCTGTTTTATTGAAATGGGGAAATTTCTATTATCCTGTCATCAATTCCACTTAGTTTTTTTCTCTTTCCTGCTAATGAGGCTATCAATTGAGTTCTTTTATTTGGTTCTTTTAGTGTTCTTTTCTATTTTTCAAGTTTAAACTTTCTAATTGGTTCTTCTTTACATTTTCTATTTCTTTATTGACACTTTTTAATTTTATTTGTTTCAAGTGTGTTTATACTTTATGTTAAAGCTTTTTTTTTTTTTTTTTTTTTGACAGAGTCTTACTCTGTCACCCAGGCTGGAATGCAGTGGCACCATCTCTGTTCACTGCAAGCTCTGCCTCCTGGGTTCACACCATTCTCCTGCCTCAGCCTCCTGAGTAGCGGGGACTACAGGTGCCCACCACCACGCCCGGCTAATTTTTTGTATTTTTAATAGAGACGAGGTTTCCCCGTGTTAGCGAGGATGGTCTCAATCTCCTGACCTTGTGATCCGTCTGCCTCGGCCTCCCAAAGTGCTGGGATTATAGGCGTGAGCCACCGCGCCCGGCCTAAAGCATCCTTTTTATGAAGACTGCTTTAAAATCTTTGTCAGATAATTCTAGTATATTTGTCATCTTCTTGTTTGTGTCTGTTGATTACCGTTCAGTATTCAAATTGTGGTTTTTTTTGGTTCTCATATGACAAGTAAATTGAGATTGAAACTTGGACCTTTTGAATATCATAGTAAGATATTCCAGATTTCATTTAAAGCTTCTAGTGTAGCAGGACTTCCTTGACACCATGTCAGCAAGAGAAGAGCAGTATCTCCTCATTCCTGCCAGGTGGGCTAGAAGTCCAAGATCCCTATCAGGCCTTGGCTGAGATCCAAGAGGGGTGGTGTTACTCTTTATTACTGGGATGGTAGTTTAGTATCAATAGTAGACCGCTGCTGATGCTGTCCTTGTTGAGAGGAGCATGGTGAGGGGGCCTCATCACTACAGAGTGATACTATAGATCTAATTTCTATAACTGATCACAAGACCATCACCTTTTTTTTTCTCTTATCTTTCTTTTTTTTTGTTTTTTGTTTTTTTGAGACAGAGTCTCACTCTGTTGCACAGGCTGCCGTGCAGTGGTATGATCCCAGCTCACTGCAACCTCTGCCCCATGGGCTTGCAAACAATTCTCCTGCCTCAGCCTACCAAGTAGCTGGGATTACAGGCATCCGCCACCACACCTGGATAATTTCTGTATTTTTAGTAGAAATGGGGTTTCACCATGTTGTTCAGGCTGGTCTTGAACTCCTGACCTCGCGACCCACCCTCCTCGGCCTCCCAAAGAGCTGGGATTACAGGCATGAATCGCGGCGCCCGGCCCACTAATCTTTTTTCTGCCTTCCTTCCCACGTGCTCTGTTTCTCTTGACATCTTCCAACAACCAGTTTGTCAAAGGATTCTTAATATGGTGACAAAAACCTTTGCCATCCTCACAGATCTGAGACCTTAGCAGTTTTTCTACTAAGGACTTCCATTAACATTTACTACCATGCCTAGTTTTACAAAGAAACCATAAAGGAATAAGTTAGGTTTTATTCATATATCTCCTGCTCTAATGTATACGAATAATCCAACTTCTCCCATAGTTAAAATCATAACATCTTTTTTGACCTATTCATCTAATAGAATAGGAAACCCCAAGTTCCCCAGTAAATTAGTATTAAAATTCTCAGCTCTCCAAGACGTGAGAAGAACTGGCAACAGATGGCAAGCAGGTGTGTAACCTAGCAAAGCACCAAATCGATTACCATCTTCCAACTCTGTGAACCACAGATTTTAGCTGTGAGTAAAACACCATCATATGTTGGATCAGTACTTCATAACACTCACTGTACTCCTTATGGTGGCTGCACAAGCTAGCAAGGCTTTGTTTCCAGCTGTGGCACAGTTGTTGCTTCAGAATAACGGGCTACAGAATCAGACCAGTGAATGCCCTCAGCATAGCATCATAGCCGTACTCCCTTGACAGTGAGGGAGAGTCCCTGATCATGAGTGTGAGATGTCATGACGGTGTGTATGGAGTTCTAGAAGCTCGTGGATTATAGTTCTGCCGAAACCAAGACAGACAGAAAAAGAAAATACAAATCTGGAAAAAGTATCTCTGCCAGTAAAGTCAAATCTGTGCCCTCATCATAATAGGAGTGGCCTAATGTGGGGGAAAAAAAAAAAGACACTGTTATCATCACTACTATTATCACTATCATTATTATTAAATATAAGAAATGTTGACCCAAGATATATTATTTTTATAAATATGTTTATACATTTTTATAAAAATGTTATACATTCCAGAAATATTCAATATGATATGAGAGTAAAAAAACAAAATACCTCAAATCTACAATATTATTTTAAAATGAAGAAAGGAAACTTCTTCATTTTAAGGTATTTGATATGTCACTCTGAAACAGCTTTAAATGGACAAAGATAACAATGAATGATTGTATCTATTACTCTGTTACGGCTTTATTGAACGTATGGCATGCCCACAGTGTACTATAGATAATACAGCTAGTACCTCCCCTTAGGGACTAGTTACCTACACTTAAGACCGCAGGCAGATTCTTACTCATTTAAGGGATCTATCTGGAAATAACTTATAGCACTGATCCTTCCCCACTGTCTAGCCCTGCCTAAATGCCTCAAAAACAACAACATCAACAACAACAACAAAAACGAATACAAAACAGGATGTGAAGAAAGGGCATATGCAGAAATGGAAAGCCCATCTAAAATGATTTCTTACCAATCTCAGCAGTGCCGACTATCACAAGAATCAGTTATATGAGACTCTAATCAGTCAGGGGGTATGTCACACAATTCCACCAATGACAAAGTGGGGGCACACCTACAGTTCTTCCTAGTGATTGTTCCTCCGCAAACCCCGTTCAGGCACATTATTGATCCATTAATTCATATTTACTGGGCACCCGCTATGCACAGAGCTAATTACTCAGGTAATATATTTATAGCATAAATCTCAACCCTTCAAGCTGGGAAGAATTATGCATACATTCATTAATTCATTCACGCATGCATCCAAGGATTTAACAAATATTTAATGAACATCTGCTAAGTGCCAGACACTCTACTTACGAATGGGATGTGAAAATAAATAAGACAGAATTCACGGAGGTGTCTAGAGTTTGATCCTACTGCCAACACAACACATTCACTCCTCCGCACCTGTGAGTCCTTCCTGGTAGGGTGGCGCATGTGATGGAGCAGGCAGCAGGTCAAAGTAGTTGGGGGTGAAAGAAACAGTACCTTGGTGCTCAGGTGGTGCCCATAAGATGGTGGCCCTTGTCCCCAGGGAGAGGTGAAAGGAGGACACAGGTTAGAAGGTCGCTCTTTGCGGTACAGGTGGCACAGACATCAGTCAATGAAATTGACCTTTGGATTTTAGAGACTTACTCCTTGAATAAACAAACACTTCATCAACTCTGGGAAAACTGGTTTCAGAAGCCTGTTGAGCAACAGTTAACAAAGGGCATCCGGCGTGCTGCTCCTTTGCATTTTGCTGCATGGATACAGTTTCTGCCTTGCTACCCCCACCCTTCTTGTGGACTGTCTGAAACTAAATGTGCATGTCTGGAAGTTAATGCCTTATTGTGCTGCTGGCTCTGTCTGCCTCAGCTAATGGAGTGTAGACAGCTATGGTTGTTTGCAACTTCTGTCCTCCCTTTAGGGCTTCCAGTCAGTAATTCCAGCCAGTTCTGATAAACAAAGGACAAAAAGAACTGGCACAGAGGTTGGAAATTGCCTGCTCGGTGCCAGTTCCAGCCTGCCACAGGCCAGTGCCCAGAGAGTGACAGTGCAGCTGTAGGTAGACCACGTTGGGGTGAGCCGTCATCGTCAAGCATGGCGTTAGATGAACAAGTGTACCCTGGAGTAGAATGAGGGACTCTCAGAGAGGAAAGGGGCCTCAAGAAGTCACCTGGTGAGGAGCTGGATGAGCCACATGGCTGAGAGTGTTCTCCAAGGACACTTATCAGCTGTGGGGAGGAAACTCCGTTCTTTGCTTCTGTCCTTCTTACTTATTACGGATTGGTTAGTTTGTTTATTTTCTAAAACAAGACCTCAGGATAAGGCTTGCATGCAGGTAGTTTATTTGTGAAACAGTCCCTGAAAGCATAAATAAGACAGTGATGGCAACAATTCAGGGAAGGAGAAAAGCCATGAAAAGGAATATGACTGTGTGAGTTGAGCTTTGCAGGCCCCTGGGTTTCAATCCCAGTGTAGACTCCCAGGAAACCTGAAGGAAGAAGCACACCTCTGAATTGTCCCACCAGATGGTGTGGAGGCTGCTTTATTTAACCTAGCGACTCTCATCCCCATTAGTTGGGGATTTCTCCCAAGGGCATTAGTGCCCTCCCTATACACTTTTGGGCTGTACCATCAGGTAGAAAGCGAGTTCCTGAAGAAAATGGTACCAAAGAAAACCTCAGACAGAGGGGGAAAAGAAATGTAGGTGCTTGGGGTGAGAAGTTCTCAACCTTCTGGAAACTGCCTACACAGTCACAGGTGAACGTGGAGGTGGGCTGTGGAATATGGAGGTGGGGTGCCAATAGGGTCTACCACTGCCCACAGAAGAAAACTGTAGCACACACACAATTTTCACTTAGAGAGTGAAATAGGAGCTTTAAGATCTATTCAATCTCCCTCACAGAGTTTTCAAAAGGACAAGTGAGAAAATGCTGCATAGATATTTGCAAAAAACTAAAAATTCTTATACACTGATTTATTTATTCAACCCATATTACTGAATGCCTGCGTACTGTGTGTGAGGCATTGTCCTAAGAGGACAGTCACTGAGAACAACAAAGTCCTTGTTCTCACTGAGCTTGTAGTCTTTTGCGGGATATAGACAAACAAACAAACAGATAGCACACAAACAGGCAAGTTTAATAAACTGTAATAAGTGCTAGAATGAAGGAAATACATGGTACTTAGGAACATGAATAGGAACACAGTATCTAGATGAGCAGGAGCTTGAGAATAGCTTCCTGGAGGGGACCTTGTCTAAGGTGAGATATAAAGGATTCACTTAAGAAAAAAAAAGAAAAGTGTCGTAAAATGCATGTAACATACAGTTGACCTTGATCTTTTTTTTTGAGACGGAGTTTTGCTCTTGTTGTCCAAGCTGGAGTGCAATGGCGCAGTCTCGGCTCACTGCAACCTCCACCTTCCAGGTTCAAGCAATTCTCCTGCCGCAGTCTCCCAAATAGCTGGGATCACAGGCATGCACCACCATGCCCAGTGAATTTTATATCTTCAGTAGAGATGGGGTTTCCCCGTGTTGGTCAGGCTGTTCTCAAACTCCTGACCTCAGGTGATCCTCCCACCTAGTCCTCCCAAAGTACTGGGATTAAAGGCGCGAGTCACTGTGCCTGGCCGACCTTGATCGTTTTAAAGTAGACAGTTCTGTTGTATTGAGTACACTTACACTGTCATGCAACCATCACCACCACCCAGCCATAGAACTTTTCTCATTTTGCAAACGTGAAATTCTGTACCCATTGAACTCTAATTCCCATTCCCCCACCTCCCATTCCTTGGAAACCACCTGTCTTCTTTCTATCCCTACAATATTTGACTACATTAGTTATCTCATATAAGTAGAATAATACAGTACTTAGTCTTTTGTGATTGTTAGATTCCAATTCTAACACTTCTATTTATTAACTGTGTAAAATGAAGCAAGTCATTTTACCACTTTAAAGCTCAACTCACTCTTTTCTAAAATGGGATGAATAGAACTCACCTTGCAGATGATTATGCACAGTAAATCCTTCTATAATGTGTTGCGTAACCAAAGTGTTGAACTCAAAATGTAAAAAGTTATCTTTAAAAAATGGTGAGTGTGGGCCAGGTGTAGTGGCTCACACTTGTAATCCCAGCACTTTGGGAGGCCGAGGCAGGTGGATCACCTGAAGTCAGGAGTTTGAGATCAGCCTGGCCAACACGGTGAAATCCCATCTCTACTGACAATACAGAATTAGCTGGGCATCACAGGGCACACCTGTAATCCCAGCTACTTGGGAGGCTGAGGCAGGAGAATCACTTGAACCCAGGAGGCGGAGGTTGCAGTGAGCCGAGATCGCACCATTGCACTCCAACCTGAGTGAAAAGAGCGAAACTCCATTTCACAAAAAAAAAAAAAAAAGGTGAGTGTGAACCTTACAGGCCATTACTAAGCACTCTGAATTCACAATTGTATGAGCAAGTGAGGGCATAAATGGAGTTGCTGGAAGAAGCAGCCAGTTGAAGGCATCTCGACTGCTGTGTTCCCTGGACCCAAGGGAGAGAAAACACTGCTGGATGCCATCTCCCACCCACTGTGCTGCAGCCTCACCCCAGGATGGCTCAGGATGCCATCGTGCCTTTCCACACGGGCCACCAGAATCTTCATTAGATCTGGGCATAGAACTGGGGCAGAGAGAAAGAGTTACAAAAGGTAAAGCTTTCCCATTGTCCCGACACAGGCAGCAGAACCTGGGGAGGGTGTTTCCCCTGTCTGGAGTTGTCTTGCTTCTGTTCAGTCCAGGTTTTTCTCAGCCAAGACATGGGCCCTACCCCCATCATGCACCAGCTGTTTTCTAAAGCCCCCCACAGTCTCCAGCTTATATTCCAATCAAACATTTTTCTTACAATTCAAGCTGCCTCAAGTCTTGTGCAGAATAAGGCACAAAATAAACACTAGAACTTACCATCAGATGCACTTGGCAAAATATAAAATATATTATGTGACTGGAGAAGTGCACCCTGCAAACCCAGTGCTACTATGAACAACTGGTAGGTGATGAAATTTCTTGTGAAGCTATCAACCCTCAGTCTCTAAGGCAACGAACAAGTTGAGGGGTGTCATGGCACCACTCATCAGAAATCACTTCACAGGACAGAAACATTTTGACCACGTTATCACTTAGATTTTCACATTAAGGAAGAAATCAGAATCACTGATTCTGGTATGTGGTACCAGTGATTCTGGTACGTGGAATCACTGATTCTGATTTCTCCAGAAGTGAGTCTACCAGGAACTGTAACAGGTCATTAGAGAGTGTTTAGTCCCGGGCGTATTTTTTTCAAAGTTTCTGCGGCAAACAGTCTCCAAAACAAACACCAACGGATCCTGCGTCTAAAGGCACTTGTCTACCAAACACTTCCTTTTAGAAAGTACTAATCAGTGACTCAGCCTGGTGACTCCTCACCCTGAAGTCCCTTTGGCTTCAGGAAGGGCCAGTTCTATGACATCTGTTCAGAGACTTGTCATTTTTATTCCCAGACATCAGTACAGGCACTTAAAAGGAGAAAATAAATATCAGGTATTTTCCTCAGTACTTCCAGATAGACAAACGTCCATTCTGTCGAGATTCCCTTTTTTGAGAACACATCAGTGTGTTGCTTTAAGAGGTGTAGCTGCAGTAAAGTAATGTATTTTCAGCTGAGAAAGGGAAAAGTGAAGAAGAGTAAAGGATGTTAGATTATCCTTCCCTCCCCACAATTCCAGATGGTACTGCTTTTGGCAGCAGATGTGGCAAATCACGTGACATGGAGCTCATTCCTTCTTTTTCTGCATTAGCCTTTGTAAGCTACTCTGTGTGTGTGCATTGTGTGGAGATGTGGGCTTCGAGAGCAGGGCTGGGAAACAGAACAGCAAAGAACGCCCTAAGGTCAAGAGTTATGAGTTTTTGAGACAGATTACTCTGGGTTTAGATCTCACCATGCTTTAATACTCAGTTATCTTATCTAGAGACAGAATATGATTCTACTAACTTTTCAGATATTGACATTGAGAACAATATATATCTACTATAGTGCTTAACTCATAGAGAAAATAAATGAAACAAAATGAAAGAAATGATATGTAAAATGACTAACATATAGCATGTAATCAATACATGAAAACACCACTACTATTATTGTTATTATCTCGATCAGTTGATCAGTAGCATAGTAGTGGCAGCACAGCTTATGTGGAGTGGCTGAGCCAAAGTATGGTTCAGGAGATGGCTCTAGATGGGCCATCTAGATGCAGGCAGCGTGTGCCTTCTCCATGAAAAGAAACCACAGTAATAAGTAGATACTGACATTTCTAACAGATCATGTAAGTGCTCCCTAAGAGCAAGCATTAAGGCTCATCAGCCAAGTGACAAGAAGCACCAAAAGTAAGTAAGGAGAGGGTTCGAGGCAGCGTGCCCAGCTGGGGATTGGTTGGGAGCTGGAGAGGCTCCTGGACAGGGAAAGAAAGACAGAGACTCATAAAGGAGTCCGTGCTACAAAATGAGATTTTACCATCCTGGCTACTGGAGAACCCCTTGACCCATGTGGGCCTTGGGCCTAACATAGGGAGTTGCCCAGAGATAGCACAAAGATTTTGCTTCAGAAAGGGAACCCACAGAATCTCACAGACTCTGAGCCTAGAGCAGCTTCAACTTGGCGCCATTCTGAGAGCCTAGTTACTGGGGATCTGCAGGCACGCCGACTGCTGCTGCACTCGTCCAGGGAGGGAAAGGGGAGACCACCTGCTCCTACGCCCCCCTGTGGAGGTCCCCACCCATCGCCCTACTACAGGCCAGTGTGAGACTGAGATGTGGGTGGGCCACACTCCCCATCGATTCTTGCCCATGCTGCTCACCTGAGAGGGGCTCCACCCTTTCTGGGCACAAGCCCAGGGCCAGCACCATTTTGAGAGTTTATCAGTGGGTTGCACCCTGCTCTTGGACTGAATTCATGCTGATGCTACTGTAGCTGTGGCTCAGCTGAGGAGGGAGAGGAATGCCAGGCTCTCCCACACACACACATAGGACAATGCCCACCGTCCTGCTATGGGCCGCTGTGAGAGTTGTGAGTGGACCATGCTCCGCACAGCTTCTTTCCCAGACAGCTCACCTGAGAGGGACCTCGCGTGCTCTGGTCATGGGCACAGCCAGTGCCATTCTGAGAAGTGAACACTGGACTATACCCTGCCCTTGGGCTGAGCTCAGACTGACGTTACTGCAAACACAGCCCAGCCCAGGAGGGAGGGAGAGGCCGGATACTCCTTCACACCCTGGGACAATTCCTCCTGCCCTGCTGCAGGTTGCTGAGAGACCAAAACTCAAGCAGACCACACTCCCCACAGCGTTTGGTCCAAGCTGGTTGCTGGAGAGGTGCCCCACCCTCTCTGGTTGTGGGCCCACAGCTGGTGCTGTTTCGAGGGCAATGCTAGGCTATACCCCACCCTCAGGCCAGGCATGGGCTAACATTGCTGCAACTGTCTCCATGCTATGGAGGGAGAATGTAGATCAGGCACTCCATGTACCCTTAAGACAATTCCCATCACGCTGCTATCCCTGCCACGGGACTGAGGCATGAGCAGTCTGCACTTCTCACAGCTTCATACCCATACTGCTCCATCTGAGAGGGTCCCACCCTCCCGGTGGCAGGCCCACAGCACAGCCACCACAGCTCACACCTGAGCATTCTGCTACTGGCCTGCGGACCACTCTGCCTCTACCTGTCATAGCCAGCACCTGAAAGCCCTACCAGGAGGCCTGAAGACAAGTCTTCTGACCCACAACCATTTACCCAGTACTTGTGCACGTCACCCAGGGCCCAGAAAATCCCCAGCCCAGTCCACCACTGTTGGCACCTGATCACCCCTGCCAGGGCTGAAGTTGTGCTGACTTAATCTACCGACACCACCGCAGTTGACACCCGCCCAACCCATTGCAGCATGGACTGCGTGGGGTGCAACTCCACAGCTACTGCCATCTTTCACCCCAGACCAGCTGAGAACCCGGGATGCATGCCAGCCCACCACTCCCACAACCAGCATCTTAACAATCCACCTGGAGGCCCAAGAATTGGCCTCCTAAGACCTGCCAACACTGGTGCCAGGGTAAGCTGCCATGAGACCTAAGAACAGGCACATTCAGTTTACTGCTGCCACTACCAGGGCCTGAAGACCAGCTTACCTGGCATCCTAGTCCCCAGCAAAACTGCACCACAGCCTCAACTAATAACTCTACCCTAAGCCACCAAAAACATCATACATATCACTGACCCTGGGTACTGCCAAAGAAATCATACAGGGATTACACTACAACAGGCACTCAAAATCAAAGCCAAAGCATCCTACTGAACCTACAACATGCATATATAGGCCGAGGCAGGCACCTGAGATCAGTAGTTCAAGACCAGCCTCGCCAACATGGTGAAAGCTCCTCTTTACTAAAAATACAAGAATTAGCTGGGCATGGTGGCATGTGATTGTATTCCCAGATACTCGGGAGGCTGAGAATCGCTTGAACTCAGGAGGCAGAGGTTGCAGTAAGCTGAGATCGCACCACAGCACTCCAGCCTGGGCAACACAGAGTGAGACTGTCTCAAAACAAAACAAAACAAAATTGAAAGAAGTAACTGCTACACCATATGCACATATATCCATGGACGGACACAGAAAACGTGGAAAAGCAAGGAAATGTGACACTGCCAGAGGATCACAACAACCATGCAGCAACAGATCCTAATCAAAAGGAGTTCCTCAAGATGCCAAAGAATTCAAAATACTGATTTTAAACAAGTTTAATGAGATGCAAGAGAAATCTGAAAACCAATACAAATAAGTCAGAGAATTAATTCAGGATATGAATGAGAAATTTACCAAAGATATAAATATCTTTTAAAAACCCAGAAATTCTAAACTGAAAATTTGATTGACAGACATATAAAATACATTCAAAACTTAAGAAATACAAAATACATTCAAAGCTTTAATAACAGAGTAAACCAAGCAAAAGAAAGAATCTAGTAACTTGAAGACAGGTCTTTTGAAATAATCCAGTCAGATAAAAACAAAAAAGAATAAAAGAGAATGAATAACGACTTCAAGGGCGAGCATGGTGGCTCACGCCTGTAATCCCAGCACTTTGAGAGACCGAGGCAGGCAGATCAATTGAGATCAGGAGTTGGAGACCAGCCTGGCCAATATGTTGAAACACCATCTCTACTAAAAATACAAAAAATTAGCCAGATGTGGTGTTGCAGCCTGTAGTCCCAGCTACTTGGGAGGCTGAGGTGGGAGAATTCGCTTGAATCCAGGAGGCAGAGGTTGCAGTGAGCCTAGATCGTGCCACAGCACTCCAGCCTGGGCAACAGCAAGACTCTGTCTCAAAAAAAAAAAAAAAAAAAGACTTCAAGATATTTAGGTCTACATAAAGTGACCAAACTTATGAATTATAATATTCCTGAAGGGAAAGAGAAGTCAAAAACTTTAGAAAACTTATTTAAGGAAATAATCAGTGAAAATCTCTCAAATCTTGAAGGAAGTTGGATGTTCAGATACAGAGGGCACAGGACTCCCTAGGTAAATATGCTTTGCAAAAAGGACTTCACCATAGCATAATTGGAACAGCTAAAGTTAAAGTGAAAAAAAAAGAATTTTAAAATTAGCAAGAGAAATTTCTTATTTTTTTTTTTTTTTTTTGTGAGACAGGTTCTCACTCTGTCACCTAGGCTGGACTACAGTGGCACAATCTCAGCTTACTGCTACCTCCGCCTCCCGGGTTCAGGGGATTTTCCTGCCTCAGCCTCCTGAGTAGCTGGGACTACAGGCATACACCACTACATCTGGCTAGTTTTTTTTTTGTATTTTTAGTAGAGACGGGATTTCACCGTGTCGGCCAAGTGGATCTCGAACTCCTGGTCTCAAGTGATTCGCCCGCCTCAGCCTCCCAAAGTGCTAGGGCCCTGCCACAAGAGAAAAACATCTGATATTGTTTGGCTGTGTGTTCCCACCCAAATCTCACGGGAATTGTAATCTCCATGTGTTGAAGAAGGGGCCTGGTGAAAGGTGATTGAATCATGATGACTGGGGACTTCCCCCTTACTGTTCTCATGCTAGAGTTCTCACAAGATCTGGCTGTTTTGAAAGTGTGTGGCGCTTTCCCCTTCTTTCTCTCTCTCCTGCTCTACCATGGTGGGATGTGTTTGCTTCCCCTTCACCTTCTGCCATGATTATAAGTTTCTGAGGCTTCCCAGTCATGCTTCCTGTATAGCCTGTGGAACCGTGAGTCAATTAAACTTCTTTTCTTCATAAATTACTCAGTCTCAGGCAGTTCTTTACAACAGTGTGAGAACACAGTAATATAGCATCTAATCATCTATAAAGGAAACCCCGTCAGAATAACAGTAGACTTCTCAGCAGAAATCTTATGGGCAAGAAGAGAATGTAATAGTATTTTCAAAGTGCTTAAGGAAAAAAAAAACTGTCAGTCAAGTTTTTTTATTATTCTTATACTTTAAGTTCTGGGATACATAGCAGAAAGTTCAGGTTTCTTACATAGGTGTACATGTGCCATGGTGGTTTGCTGCACCCATCAACCCGTCACCTACATTAGGTATTTCTCCTAATGTTATCCCTCCCCTTGTCCCCACCCCCCAACAGGCCCCGGTGTGTGATGTTCCCCTCCCTGGGCCCATATGTTCTCATTGTTCAACTCCCACTTATGAGTAAGAACATGCAGTGTTTCATTTCCTGTTCCTGTGTTAGTTTGCTGAGAATGATAGATTCCAGCTTCATCCATGTCCCTGCAAAGGACATGAACTCATTCTTTTTTATGGCTGCATAGTATTCCATGGTGTATATGTGTCACATTTTCTTTATCCAGTCTAACATTGGTGGGCATTTGGGTTGGTTCCAAGTCTTTGCTATCGTGAATAGTGCTGCAATAAACATATGTGTGCATGTGTCCTTATAGTAGAATGATTTATAATCCTTTGAGTATATACCCAGTAATGAGATTTCTGGGTCAAATGGTATTTCCAGTTCTAGATCCTTGAGGAATCGCCACACTGTCTTCCACAATAGTTGAATTAATTTACACCCCCACCAAGTGTAAAAACATTCCTATTTCTCCACATCCTCTCCAGCATCTGTTGTTTCCTGACTTTTTAATGATCCCCATTCTAACTGGCGTGAGATGGTATCTCATTGTGGTTTTGATTTGCATTTCTCTAATGACCAGTGATGATGGCTTTCTTTTCATATGTTTGTTGGCTGCATAAATGTCTTCTTTTGGAAAGTGTCTGTTCATATCCTTCACTCACATTTCGATGGGGTTGTTTGTTTGTATCTTGTAAATTTGTTAAAGTTTCTTGTAGATTCTGGATATTAGCCCTTTATCAGATGGATAGATTGCAAGAATTTTCTCCCATTCTGTGGGTTGCCTCTTCACTCTGATGATAGTTTCTTTCGCTGTGCAGAAGCTCTTTAGTTTAATTAGATCCCATTGGTGAAGTTTGACTTTTGTTAACATTGCTTTTGGTGTTTTAGTCATGAAGTCTTTGCCCATGCCTATATCCTGAATGGTATTGCCTAGGTTTTCTTCTAGGGTTTTTATGGTTTTAGGTCTTATGTTTAAATCTTTAATCCATTTTAAGTTAACTTTTGTGTAAGGTGTAAAGAAGGGGTCCAGTTTTAGTTTTCTGCATATGGCTAGCCAGTTTTCCCAACATCATTTATCAAATAGGGAATCCTTTCCCCATTGCTTGTTTTTGTCTGGTTTGTCAAAGATCAGATGGTTGCAGATTTGTGGCGTTACTTCTGAGGCCTCTGTTCTGTTCCATTGGTCTATATATCTGTTTTGATAGCAGTACCATGCTCTTTCGGTTACTGCAGCCTTGTAGTATAGTTTGATGTCAGGTAGCATGATGCCTCCAGCTTTGTTCTTTTTGCTTAGGATTGTCTTGGCTATACAGGCTCTTTTTTGGTTCCATATGAAATTTAAAGTAGTTTTTTTTTCTAATTATATGAAGAAAGCCAATGGTAGCTTGATGGGAATAGCATTGAATCTACAAATTACTTTGGGCAGTATGGCCATTTTCACAATATTGATTCTTCCTATCCATGACCATGGAATATTTTTCCATTTGTTTGTGTCCTCTCTTATCTCCTTGAGCAGTGCTTTGTAGTTCTCCTTGAAGAGCTTCATCACATCCCTTGTAAGTTGGATTCCTAGGTATTTTATTCTCTTTATAACAACTGTGAATGGGAGTTCACTCATGATTTGGCTCTCTGTTTGTCTGTTATTGGTGTATAGGAAAGCTTGTGATTTTTGCACATTGATTTTGTATGCTGAGACTTTGCTGAAGTTGCTTATCAGCTTAAGGAGATTTTGGACTGAGACAATGGGGTTTTCTAAATATACAATCATGTCATCCACAAATAGAGACAATTTGACTTCCTCTTTTCCTAATTGAATACACTTTATTTCTTTCTCTTGCCTGCTTGCCCTGGCCAGAACTTCCAATTCTATGTTGAGTAGGAGTGGTGAGAGAGGGCATCCTTGTCTTGCGCCAGTTTCAAAGGGAATGATTCCAGCTTTTGCTGGAAGTATGATATCAGTGGTGGGTTTGTCATAAATAGCTCTTATTATTTTGAGATATGTTCCATCAATACCTAGTTTATTGAGTGTTTTTAGCATGCAGGGGTGTTGAATTTTATCGAAGGCTTTTTCTGCATCTGTTGAGATAATCATATGGTTTTTGTCATTGGTGCTGTTTCTGTCATGGATGATGTTTATTGATTTGTGTATATTGAACCAGCCTTGCATCTCAGGGATGAAGCCGACTTGATCTTGGTGGATAAGCTTTTTAATGTGCTACTGGATTCAGTTTGCCAATATTTTATTGAGGATTTTTGCGTTGATGTTCATCAGTGATATTGGCCTGAAATTTTCTTTTTTTGTTGTGTCTCTGCCAGGTTTTGGTATCAGCATGATGGTGGCCTCATAAAATGAGTTAGGGAGGACTCCCTCTTTTTCTATTGTTTGGAATAGTTTCAGAAGGAATGGTATCAGCTCCTCCTTGTACCTCTGGTAGAATTCGGCTGTGAATTCATCTGGTCCTGGGATTTTTTTTGGTTGGTAAGCTATTCATTACTGCCTCAATTTCAGAACTTGTTATTGCTCTTATTCAGAGATTCAACTTCTTCCTGGTTTAGTCTTGGGAGGGTGTATGTGTCCAGAAATTTATCCATTTCTTCTAGATTTTCTAGGTTATTTGTATAGAGGTGTTTATGGTATTTTCTGATGGTAGTTTGTATTTCTGTGGGATCAGTGGTGATCTCCCCTTTACCATTTTTTATTGCGTCTATTTGATTCTTCTCCCTTTTCTTCTTTAGTAGTCTGGCTAGCAGTCTGTGTATTTTGTTAATCTTTTCATAAAATCAGCTCCTGGATTCATTGATTTTTTGAAGGGTTTTTCATGTCTCTATCTCCTTCAGTTCTGCTCTGATCGTAATTATTTCTGTCTTCTGCTAGCTTTCAAATTTGTTTGCTTTTGCTTCTTCAGTTCTTTTAATTGTGATGTTAGGGTGTCAATTTCAGATCTTTCTCACTTTCTCCTGTGGGCATTCAGTGCTATAAATTTCCCTCTAAACACTGCTTTAGCTGTGTCCCAGAGATTCTGGTATGTTGTGTCTTTGCTCTCGACACCCTAGCATTGCAATTAAAAGAACTAGAGAAGCAAGAGCAAACACATTCAAAAGCTAGCAGAAGGCAAGAAATAACTAAGATCAGAGCAGAACTGAAGGAGATAGAGACACAAAAAACCCTCCAAAAAATCAATGAATCCAGGAGCTGGTTTTTTGAAAAGATCAACAAAATTGATAGACTGCTAGCAAGACTAATAAAGAAGAAAAGAGAGAAGAATCAAATAGACGCAATAAAAAATGATAAAGGGGATATCACCACCGACCCCACAGAAATACAAACTACCATCAGAGAATACTATAAACACCTCTATGCAGATAAACTAGAAAACCTAGAGGAAATGGATAATTTCCTGGACACTTACACTCTTCCAAGACTAAACCAGGAAGAAGTTGAATCCCTGAATAGACCAATAGCAGGCTCTGAAATTGAGGCAATAATTAATAGCCAACCAACCAAAAAAGTCCAGGACCAGATGGATTCACAGCCGAATTCTACCAGAGGTACAAGGAGGAGTTGGTACCATTCCTTCTGAAACTATTCCAATCAATAGAAAAAGAGGGAATCCTCCCTAATTCATTTTATGAGGCCAGCATCATCCTGATACCAAAGCCTGACAGAGATGTAACAAAAAAAGAAAATTTTAGCCCAATATCCCTGATGAACATCGATGCAAAAATCCTCAATAAAATACAGGCAAACCGAATCCAGCAGCACAACAAAAAGCTTATCCACCATGATCAAGGGGGCTTCATCCCTGGGAAGCAAGGCTGGTTCAACATACACAAACCAATAAATGTAATCCAGCATATAAACAGAACCAAAGACAAAAACCACATGATTATCTCAATAGATGCAGAAAAGGCCTTTGACAAAATTCAACAGCCTTCATGCTAAAAACTCTCAATAAATTCGGTATTGATGGAACATATCTCCAAATAATAAGAGCTATTTAAGACAAATCCACAGCCAATATCATACTGAATGGGCAAAAACTGGAAGCATTCCCTTTGAAAACTGGCACAAGACAGGGATGCCCTCTCTCACCACTCCTATTCAACATAGTGTTGGAAGTTCTGGCTAGGGTAATTGGGCAAGAGAAAGAAATCAAGGGTATTCAGTTAGGAAAAGAAGAAGTCAAATTGTCCCTGTTTGCAGATGACATGATTGTACATTTAGAAAACCCCATCATCTCAGCCCAAAATCTCCTTAAGCTGATAAGAAACTTCAGCAAAGTCTCAGGATACAAAATCAGTGTGCAAAAATCACAAGCGTTCTTATACACCAGTAAGAGACAAACAGAGAGCCAAATCATGAATGAACTCCCATTCAAAATAGCTTCAAAGAGAATAAAATACCTAGGAATCCAACTTACAAGGGATGTAAAGGACCTCTTCAAGGAGAACTACAAACCACTGCTCAGTGAAATAAAAGAGGACACAAACAAATGGAAGAACATACCATGCTCATGGATAGGAAGAATCAATATTGTGAAAATGGCCATACTGCCCAAGGTAATTTATAGATTCAATGCCATCCCCATTAAGCTACTAATGAGTTTCTTCACAGAATTGGAAAAAACTGCTTTAAAGTTCATATGGAACCAAAAAAGAGCCTGTGTAGCCAAGACAATCCTAAACCAAAAGAAAGAAGCTGGAGGCATCATGCTACCTGACTTCAAACTATACTACAAGGCTACAGTAACCAAAACAGCATGGTACTGGTACCAAAACAGAGATATAGACCAATGGAACAGAACAGAGTCCTCAGAAATAATACCACACATCTACAGCCATCTGATCTTTGACAAACCTGACAAAAACAAGAAATGGAGAAAGGATTCCCTATTAAATAAATGGTGCTAAGAAAATTGGCTAGCCATAAGTAGAAAGCTGAAACTGGATCCTTTCCTTACTCCTTATACAAAAATTAATTCAAGATGGATTAGAGACTTAAATGTTAGACCTAAAACCATAAAAACCCTAGAAGAAAACCTAGGCAATACCATTAAGGACATAGGCATGGGCAAGGACTTCATGTCTAAAACACCAAAAGCAATGGCAACAAGCCAAAACTGACAAATGGCGTCTAATTAAGCTAAAGTGCTTCTGCACAGCAAAAGAAACTACCATCAGAGTGAACAGGCAACCTACAGAATGGGAGAAAATTCTTGCAATCTACTCATCTGACAAAGGGCTAATATCCAGAACCTATAAAGAACTCAATCAAATTTACAAGAAAAAAACAAACAACCCCACCAAAAAGTGGGCAAAGGATATGAACAAACACTTCTCAAAAGAAGACATTCATACAGCTAACAGACACATGAAAAAATGTTCATCATCACTCGCCATCAGAGAAATTAAAATCAAAACCACAATGAGATAACATCTCACACCAGTTAGAATGGTAATCATGAAAAAATCAGGAAACAACAGGTGCTGGAGAGGAGAAATAGGAACACTTTTACACTGTTGGTGGGACTGTAAACTAATTCAACCATTGTGGAAAACAGTGTGGCGATTCTTCAAAGATCTAGAACTAGAAATACCATTTGACCCAGTCATCCCATTACTGGGGATATACCCAAAGGATTATAAATCATGCTGCTATAAAGACACATGCACATGTATGTTTATTGCAGCACTATTCACAATAGCAAAGACTTGGAATCAACCCAAATGTCCATCAGTGACAGACTGGATTAAGAAAATGTGGCACATATACACCATGGAATACTATGCAGCCATAAAAAAGGATGAGTTCGTGTCCTTTGTACGGACATGGATGCAGCTGGAAACCATCATTCTCAGCAAACTATTGCAAGAACAGAAAACCAAATGCCGCATGTTCTCACTCATAGGTAAGAATTGAACAATGAGACCAGTTGGACACAGGAAGGGGAACATCACACACTGGGTCCTATTGTGGGGAGGGGGTGGGGGGAGAGATAGCATTAGGAGATATACCTAATGTAAATGATGAGTTACTGGGTGCAGCACACCAACATGGCACAAGTATACATATGTAACAAACCTGCACGTTGTGCACATGTACCCTAGAACTTAAAGTATATAAAAAAAGAAACCTCAACAAACTTAAGCAGAGAAGAAATATACCTCAAAATAATAAATACTAAATCTATTATTATTTATTGTAAAGATAAATATGATAAAAGCCATATATGACAAACTCACAGCACCATCATACTGAAGAGTTTTCTCTGGGTTTTCTTCTAGAGAAAAGGGAAAAGTAGAAAGTATTTCCCTTAAGAACTGGAACAAAACAAGGATGACCAGTTTCACTGCTTCTCTTCATCATAATACTGGAAGTCCTAGCCAGAGCAATAAGCAAGAGAAAGAAATAAAAGGCATACAAAAAACAGGAAGTCAACTTATCTCTATGAGCTGATGATGTGATCTTATACCTGGAAAACTCTAAACACACCTAGATTTAATAAATGGTTTCAGTAAAGTTTCAAAATACAAATCAACATACAAAAATTGACAGCATTTTTATACACCAATAATAATCAAGAGGAAAACAAAACTAAGAACACAATCACATTTACAATAGCCATGCACACAAAATAAAACACCTAAGAATACATCTAACCAAGGGTATTAAAGATCTCTGCATGAAGAGCTACAATACACTGATGAAAGAAATCATAGTTGACACAAACAAATAAAACATCCCATGCTCAAAGATTCGAGGAATCAATGTCATTGAAATGACCACATTGTCCAAACAAACCGTTCAACCAGCACTCCCATTACTGGATATCTACTCAGAGGAAAATAAATGATTGCATCAAAAGAAACCTGCACTCTTATGTTTATCACAGCGCTATTCATGATAGCAAAGATATGAAATCAACTTAAGTTTATATCTGCAGCTAATTAGGAAAAAAATGTTATGTATATAATGGAATACTATTCACCCGTAAATAAGAGTAAAATCATGTCTTTTGCAGCAACATGGATTTAACTGGAGGCCATCATCTTAAGTGAAATAACTCAGAACCAGAAATTCAATACTACATGTTCTCACTTAAAAGTGGGAGCTAAATAATGTGTACACATGGACAAACAGACCGGAATAATAGACACTGGAGACCCCAAAAAGTGGAAGACTGGGAGGAGCTTGAGGGATAAGAAATTCCTTAATGAATACAATGTGTATTATTTGGGTGATTGTTGCACTAAAGGTTTAGACATTATGCAATATATCTATGTAATATAATATATATCATTAAAATATATTATATATATATGTAAAATATAATATATCATTTTCCTTCCCCTTCTCCTCTTCCTTTTCTTTCCCTTTCTGTTCTTCATTTTCCTTCCCCTTCTTTTCTCCTTCCTTTTCTTTCCCCTTCTCTTCTCCCTCCTTTAGGTTTTTCCCGTTCCCTTCCGCACCCCTTTCCTTCCAGTTAGTTTCCTTCTCTTTCTTTTATTTATATCCCTCCCCTTTTTAGTCTTTCACATCAATTTTCTTCCCTTCTGGAACAATTAAAAAATCCACAAGTTATTAGGTGGGTCAAACAAGGTAAGTGTCTGAGCCAGAGTGGAAAGGCCCTGGTAGTTCAGAGCATTGTGTTAGAGCCCCCACTGGGTAAAGACAGTGTGCATGACAAGAAAATGGGACTGGAAGAACAAAAGGTTTGCATCCCAAGGGGAGTAAGGAGGGCCTCCATGCAGGAAGTCAGCCTGGCTTGAGAGGTCAAAGACAAGCAGGGTAAAGAAGGGGTGCACATCAGTTGGTCTTGGCACCCAACTTGAAGGGGGTTCCATTGGCCAAATCATGGATTGGGCCTCAAAAGAAATAATGATAGTAACAGATTATAAACCACTGACTAAAACTGAAAGCCATGAGTTTAATCATGATATAAATAAATAAGTTGAATGTTTGATTTGAAATGGGATATTTACATAATATCAAAGTAACTCAAACACTTATCTACTTCAAACAGGAGAAGTGTAAATTCATGACGGAAAAGGGTAAATTCATGGTGGAAAATGCTGGCAGACACCACCACAAATGTGTATTTATATTCATAGTCTCAGCTTTCTCTATTTCCTTTTTCTTTTGAAATTACTCAATATATATTCTCATCTTCACCATTAACTTTGAAACCATTGTAATCAAGGTCAACAATGACTTCTACATGATCAAGCCTAATAGTCAATTCTCTTACCTGCCTTTTTAAGAGTTTATTTCACCAATGACCTCCTACACATTCCTAAGAGATGTTATTTTTACATGACTTCCATACACTTCTGGCTCTCCTTCTCCCACACTGACTTTCTTTTCCTTTTCATTTGCTGTGTTTCTTTCTTTTCCCAATAAATACGTGTTGGAATGTCCCAAGGCTCTTCCATGGAATTCCTTTTCTTCTGAATATTTACTCACTCCTTAGGTAAGCTCAAGTGGTACAATGTTGGTTCCCAAATTCACGTCAATTAACTGTTTCTTCCTGCTACAGACTCTTCTGTTTTTCAACTTGCTACTCAACATTCAACATCTTCACTTAGATGCCTAATAGAAATCACAAATTCACTAAGTCAAAAGCTGAATTCTTGATTCCATCCTCTCCACCAAAACCCACACTTCTCCCAGTGTTTCTCACCTCGTTAAATTGTGCTATTGTAGCAAAGACTTGGAACCAACCCAAATGTTCATCAATGATAGACTGGGTTAAGAAAATGTGGCACATATACATCATGGACTACTATGCAGCCATAAAAAAGGATGCATTCATGTCCTTTGCAGGGACATAGATGAAGCTGGAAACCATCATTCTCAGCAAACTATCACAAGAACAGAAAACCAAACACCACATGTTCTCATTCATAGGTGGGAATTGAACAATGAGATCACATGGACACAGGGTGGGGAACATCACACACCAGGGCCTGTCGGGGACTGGGGCGCTGGGAAAGGGATAGCATTAGGATAAATACCTGATGTAAATGACAAGTTGATGGGAGCAGCAAACCAATATGGCACATGTATACCTATGTATCAAACCTGCACGTTGTGCACATGTACCCTAGAACTTAAAGTATAATAAAAAAATTGTGCTATTGTGTTGGTCCTCTTGCCTGAACTAAAATCATTAAGATCACCCTCAATTCCTTTCCCATGCCACACTCACCAATAATGCTTAACCCTGAGATAGTACTTACTGAGTGCTAGGCAGAGTTGCAAGTGCTTTGCGTAACTTGCTTAATATTTACAAAATATGAATGAACTAGGTGATCTTTGCCTTCATTTCACTAATAAGGAGGTGAAAGTACAGAGGTTGTCATTTTCGTAGTATCATAGAGATAGCATGTACCCAAGAAGTGATCTCAAACTTTAGAAGCCTGGTTCTAGAAGCTATGATTGTAACCAGCACTCTACACTGCCTAGATTGCCCTAAGAATCTCCTAATTTAGTCTCTTGCATTTATTCTTTTCCCTCTACAGGAAATTTTCTATCAAAAAGATATGAGACAACAAATATTGGTGAGACTGTGGAGAGAAGGGAACCTCAACCCTTGTACACTGTTGCTGGGAATATAAATTGGTACAGCTATCATGAAACACAGTATGAAGGTTCATCAAAAAAATAAAAATAGAACTACCATATGATCCAGCGACCCTACTCTGGGAATATATCCAAAAGAAATGAAATTAGTATTTCAATAAGATATCTATATCTTCATGTTCATTGCAGTATTTTTCATAATGGTTAACATATGAAATCAACCTAAGCACCCATCTGCAGATGAATGGTTAAAGAAATTGTGGTACATATACAAAAGGAATATTACTCAGTCATAGAATAGAATAAAATTCTGCCATTTGCAACAACATGGATAAACCTGGAGAACGTTATGCTAAGCGAAATAAGCCATACATACAAAGACAAACCCTATATGGTTGCACTTATGTAGAACCTGAAAATGCCAAACTCTTAGAAGCTGAGAGTAAAGTAAAATGGTGATTGCTAGAGGCTGGTGAATAGGGGAAATGGGAAGGTGCTGGTCAAAGGGTATGAACTATGAGTTATAAGCTGAACGAACTCTTGGGATCTAACATAAAGCATGGGTGGTGATGAATGTGTTAATTAATTTGACTGTGATAATCATTGAACAACATGTACATATATCTAGCCATCATGTCATGCATCTTGGATGTATCCAATCTTTATTCAATAATTAGATATTTCAAAGTAAAAAGAAGGTCCACACAATGTTGGGAATCATTCCTTTAAATTCAAATTCAGCTGACATCACTCTTCAACTTTAACATGCTCTAATGGTTTCTTACCACATAAATATGAAAACAAACCTGTGCTACCATGACTACAAGGTCCTGTGGCTCTAACTCATGAAGTCTCCTGCCTCTAATATTTGTAGGGCCCAGGCCAAGAGTATAAAAGGAGGCCCATGTGCCATATGCCTAAATATTAAAGTTTATAAATGCAAATTACTTAAATAAAATTGAAAATGTAATGCTTTCTTTCAAATGCAAGTAAACCTATTAAATAATTTTGTGAAATTAAAATTATTCGGAATTCTAGCATTTGCTATTCATCTCATTGCAAGGGTAAATAATGGGTATCACTCTTCATGCATTTTACATCCAACATGTATTTAAATTCAAGAGTAAAATGAATTGTTTAGCATTCAGAATGTTCCTCAGACACTATTTGGAGTTCTTGCTAGTATCCTATTTCTTGTTAGTTTGTACAAATCTCCAGAACCACAACTGAAATGAAAGAAAATCCAACAACTGAGCACTAGACATTTCTGAGAAATATAAACATCTATTTTATTCGTGTGAAGAGGTAGGATTTGACAGGTTATAATGCTTCTTTCCTCTTAGCTAAGCACTTAGTCCACTCAAACCCACCCTGCAATTCAACACAGTGATGTCAGCAGTGGCACAGCTTTCAAATCTTTATGGACTCTGAATAGAATTGCCTTTCCTTTCTAAAGTATCTGGCAAGACACGCCGAAGTGTTTCCTTCAGTGGCATTCATCAAAGAGCAGATGTCAGCAATTTCAAGTGCTGTTATGGGGCTGTACTGAGCGTGAGATCCCAGAGAGGTGTCCAGAGAGAGGTGTTAACAAATGTAGCATTGTTGCTATTACCACTGGTGTTGGATTTGTGTTATGGGGGGTACTCTGAAGCATGAGTTTCAGGGTAGAAATCTTTCCTGCTCAGGTCTAAGAACCATACTGGTACCATGAATAAGTGATTCTCAGATGGCATCTTTTGTGCTTGATTCTACACTCAAAATCCTTTTATAGAAAATTGACTTGGTTACCCTCATATTCTGCTTAAGTCTCTGGATTCCAGTTTTCCTCCAGAACTTGTTCAGGAAATTTGCACTATCTGGTATTCCTTAATACATTTACAAAAGATTTTGAAAATACTTTATTCTAGATTGTACCTTCTTTTATTGTGAGCACTCATCTCAGTAACATTTTTTTTCACTATCTAATTTAAATTCTGTCTAATTTGACTTCTCTATCTGCACCCTCCAATCCCTTACCAACTCAGTTAAGATGTTTATTGCAAAAATCACTAAAGCCTTGCAAGTTGCCCAGGCACGTGGGTCAAATCTGTAATCCCAGCACTTTAGGAGGCAAGGCAGGAGGATCACCTGAGATCAGGAGTTTGAGACCAGCCTGGCCAACATGGTGAAACCCCGTCTCTACTAAAAATACAAAAATTAGGTGGGCCTGCTGGTGAGTGTCTGTAATCCAGCTACTCGGGAGGCTGAGGCAAGAGAATTGCTTGAACCTGGGAGGTGGAGGTTGTTGTAAGGTTGCATGCCAGCTTGGGCAACACAGTGAGACTCCATCTCAAACAACAAACAAGTGAACAAGCAAAAAAACACCAAAAACCTTCATGTGGCCAACCAGTAGATACTTTATTAATTGCTCAACTCTCTGGTATTTCTTGTAAAATACTCATTCTCAGTATTGTTTGCCAGCTCCCTCTATTTTACAAAACCCTGAAATTTCCTCAGGGCTTGGTTTTTGACTTTTTCTCCTCTGCCTCTGCACTCTTCCATTTATGAGCTTATGAATTCCTTTGACTTTAAGAATAATTTACATACTAATGCATACTAAACTTTTAGGCCCAAATTCGACCTTATTCACAGTATCAGCAAATTCAAAAAGAAACCTTATATGATTTTCTCAAGACATTGAACATTTTTTTAAATGAAATCCAACCTTCATTCACGATAGAATTCTTAAACTAGAAGTAAAACTCCTTCATCTCAGAGAAATTGACATGAAACCAATAACAACATCATAAGCTGAAACAAAGAAAGTATATGTGTTGTCATTATTTCTAGTCAGTATTATATTGAGAGAAGAAGATAATGAATTAAACATGAGGATTGTTGGGAAAGAAAGTGAAGAGCAATTGCACAGAAATAAAATATGATTTCATATGTATAATATCTAAAAAATCATACATAAATTATTAGAATTAATAAGGGGGTTTGTTTGTAACAGATAGTTAACCATTGAAGCAATATAGAACAACAATTGTATTTATTATATCAACAAACACAAATTTAGAAATTAAGAGCAGCAACATTTATACAATGTAAATTTTAGGCCGGGCATGGTGGCTATTTCTCTGAGATGAAGGAGTTTTACTTCTAGTTTAAGAATTCTATCGTGAATGAAGGTTGGATTACATTATACAATGTAAATTTTTAAAGATACTATTTACATGTAACATCAAATGATATGATCAAGTAGGAAAAACCTTTTCAAATGTGTGCAAGACTTCTATGGAAAAATTATGAGTCATTAAATGTTTCTGAGAAATATCAAGGAGGCAAATCTAAATAGAGGAAGGAATATAACCTATTGATGGCTTGGAAAACCCAGTAGCTATTGTTATTGTTGCTTTATTTTAGGACATCATGAGTTTACTATAAGAATAATATGGAAATGCAATTGCCAAGTAAAGTGAAGGCATGCTTAAAGAAGAGAATCTATTCAGGATAACTTGCTCTACTTGATTTCAAGTCTTATTATAAAACTACAATAACAAAAACTGCTTTTCATTTGCACTGGGAGGGTACAATGGAACTGAATAGAGAACCTCGGTACTTGGCCATAAATATGTGACTGTTCAATATATGACAGAATTATACTTTTTAAGTTTCGAATCTTAGAACAGTTGGATTTCCATTTGGACAAAAGAAATTTCCTTCTTGCTACAAATCATGCACAAAACATCAGCTCTAAGTGGGTCAACTATCTAAATATAAAAGACAAAGTAGAAACATCTTATTCATATAAAACAATGTCACTTAGTAATAGGGAAATATTTATTAAATGAGAGTCAAAAAAGAAGGGATTGGTTGAAATGCACACATGAACAAGGAACACAATCAAAACTAAGGGATCTGCTTGTTTAACTTATGAAGTAGGAGAAGAGTCAGAGGGTAAAATCCAAGAAAGGAAAGGGAAATAGAGGAGAAAGACAAGAGCAAGAAAAACAAAGAGGATCAACAAAACTCAAAGCTGATTCTTTGAAAAGATAAAAAGTGTAGGTAAATCCCAGTGAGAGAGGCAGACAGACAGACAGAGACAAACAGGCAGAAAGAGAATAGAAAGACAGATGATGGAGTAAATAGTTTTAGAAAAAAAACACGAGTGATTATTAAGAAAAACTTATGCCAATACGTTTGAAAACTTGGAAACATGGATCATTTTTAGGAAAATATAAATAAACAAAACTGATAAGGAGAAATAGGGAACTTGATTAGAAATTACATCATTAAAGTTGTTCAATTGATTGTCAAATATCTACTTATTTCTTCTCTCCCACCCTCTTAAAAAGATATTCTAACTAGAAGGTGAATAAAGACAATCTTAACACAATGTATTTCAGGAAATGGGCCAAGAGAAGAAACTCCCAAACTCACTCTATGAAGTTAGTGTAATCTCGATTCTAAAATTTGACCAAGAACGTATCAAAAGAAAAAAAAGTGTAGGCAATCCTATAAAGGCACACAAATAAAACAATTCTAAACAAAAATTAGTAAACTCTATTGGAATACAGAATTTTTTTTTCAGTGAACAAGTAGGGTATATCCCAGTAATTTATAAATAGTTTAACATTAGAAAATCTGCTACTACAATTCAGCACTTAAAATTTAATGATTAAAGGAGATAAAATGTAATAACCTTTAAAAATATAAAAAGGTATGTTAAAATGTAATATTTATGACTTAAAAAAGCTCTTAAACTAGCCATAAAATGTTAGTAAAGCTTATTAAGCAATATCCTAAATTGAATATTGAATATTATACTTGATGGTCAATTAGCAAAGTTTCCCTCTAAGGTAGAGAAAAAGATAAGGTTGTCTGCTATCAGCACTTTCTTCACAGTTGTACCTACAGTCTTAACAAGCCCAATAAGATCAGAAAATGAAAAGATGTGCAATTTGGAAGAAACAAAATGAACATCATTCAGAGATGACATGGCTATCTTCATCGAAAAGAAAGAAAATGCACAAACTATTACAATTAGTAAAAGTGCATCAACATTACTGGATATAACAATAACATTTTATGACTGTAAAAATTTGAAAATATTTTAAAAATATGATTTAGCAAATCTTTTCCATGATAGCAAAAAGAGCATATGGAAATATATTTTATTTATTTATTTATTTATTTATTTATTTATTCTTGAGACAGAGTTTCTCTCTTGTTGTCCAGGCTGGAGTGCAATGGTGCGATCTTGGCTCACTGCAACCTCCACCTCGTGGGTTCAAGCAATTCTCCCGCCTCAGCCTCCTGAGTAGCTGGGATTACAGGCACCTACCACCATGCCCAGCTAATTTTTGTATTTTTAGCAGAGGTGGGGTTTCACCATGTTTGCCAGGCTGGTTTTCAACTCCTGACCTCAGGTGATCTGCTGCCTCCGCCTCCCAAAGTGCTGGGATTACAGGCATGACCCACTGCGCCTGGCCAGGGAATATAATTTAGAATAGTAGAGAATAAACTTTTTGGAAAAATATGAAAGAACCTTTTTAAAAGGATAAAATATAAAATGTAAAAGTGATATAATACATGTACATACATACAATACATGTTCAAAAAGTCATATAATACATGAGAAGTTGAAATATCTTCAATATAATTCTAACCACTACCTCACAGCGGATTGTTTGTTATTTTGAAAGGAATTTAACAAATGCATACTAAAATTAGGATGAAAGAATACAGGGCCAAGAATTGCCAAAACTACTCTAAGGAGGGAACAGAGAAGGTGGACTAACCACTCCAGATACAGCATTTATTATACGGCTATTAATTAGGATAATAGTGTGTTAAGGATGCAGAGAGAGACCAGAACAGACATTTGAATATGTAGAGGTTTGTTATATGAGGTGGCTTATGGCTGCATCATACATCTTGTTGGAGTAATTATCCATTTATAATAAATTAAATTAAGTTTGGACCTCACATGATAATAATGCCAGCAATAGCAATACTAATAACAACTAACATTTACTGAGTACTCATGACACGTCAAGAATTGGTCAAGTGAATAAATGCTTTATGTGTTCAATCATTTAATCCTCTTTACCTGTCAATGGAATATTTTACAGATGAATAAATTGAGTCTTGAAAGAGGCAGAACTTGCTCACGGTCACATAACAAGTAAGTAGAAGAACCGTGCTTTGTATATGGGCAGTGTGGCGGTAGAGCGCTGGCTGTGAAACACACACTACAGCATTGCACTGCAAACGAAATGCAGGATCATCACAGTGAAAAACAACTCTGAAAAGTCCAGGAAATAATTTCAGGACATTTTAAGTTAGGAAAAGAAAATTCTACACAGACATTTAGTAAAATTATAAACATAAGCAAGAAATGTCATATGACAGCCTGAAAATGATGGTGCTGTCTTAGAAGGAAGAGGGATGAATGGGATAGGGAGGGAGATTTAAGTCTTCTTTTTGATATTTTCTTCTTTGAATTGATCTGTGACAAGTATAGAAAAGATGCTATTTGTTTTATCTGATTGATGGATACTTGTGTGCCTCTTTCTTTTTTTATATATTTAACATTTCTTAAATGTTTGTATTTTTATAAAGCAGATGCAAAGTATGTAGTCTTAAGGAAGAAGTTGGAGAAAAGGAAGGCAGAATAGAACGCTTTTAAGACTTATGTTTCTGTGTATTTTAATGAAGCTGCAGGAGTTTGAGAACTAGATAAAGTCACTTGCAACTTCTGGTTTCTTGGTTTTCTTCTTCCAAATAAACACTAATGTGATAAAATGACCTGAAACAATCCATTCTGAGACATTTATATCAAACTCTGGTTATCTTCTGGGGCATCTATTGCTTTGTACATTGCAGGTCCTCAGTCAATAGCTGCAGGTTGAGCCATTTACAATCTGGTATTAAACCATAATAAACCAAATTAAGCCATATTAATTCAGAAAATGCCTAACAGGTGTTCCTTTGATGCAAAATTGATTTCCTGGGTATAATGTGAGGAAAAGAAGGCTGGGGGCTTCAATTTCACTCTTTTTTTTTTTTGTAGCAAAACAGATGAGAAAGTTCGTGCAAACTGGCTTTAGAACAGCTTCCTAGGAACGGCTTGGGTATTTGTTTACTCTGTAAGCATTTCACTCTCTATTCACACGCTTTGCTAATGTCTCTCCTCTGCTAGCTTTGGCTAACCTTGGATGCCCTTTCCCTCTGTTTAGAATTCCACAAAGATAAATTTCCATTTCAAGCACAGCCTCCTGCTTCTGTCTAAAATTGTTCCCATCACTCGCAGCCATTTTCCTCCTAATGGGGCTTCCATTTGCTCTCCTCAGGGCATTCTCTAGTCCCTGAAGCCAGATTGCAGAAAACACAGCCTGCTTCTCTTCTTTTGCTTTTATATTCATGATTATTTGAAATGGAACTGGGTTGAGACACTTGGAATCTAGATTCAAGAAAGTTCCCAATTTTTCTACCATCTTTGGCTCATTTCCTAGAATCAGGTTCTGTGGATGCGCCAGGTGATTCAGGCTGTATTGTCGACGTTGCTGTTGTTTTTCAATAAATTACGTAGAAGGCATTTCTGCCCTAGCTCTCAAAATCAGGTTTGCTTTGGTACTTTTCTGCTCTTCTATGACGTCAATTAATATTAATCAATATCTTATTTGGCTTAATTCCTAGATGTTTGAGAGTCTTTTTCAGTTATGAAAATATCGCTTAGTCAACATTCTAAAATGTCTGAGAGGCATCTAGTACATCCTAAACTTTGAATTGCCCTCTTGATCAATATTCTTATCCAAACGATCTTTGTGAATGCCAATATGTTATCATTTCCCGCTGCAAGTTCTTAATTTGAATTTAACTTTATTTGGCTCATTGAATGGGCAATCTCTTTGCTTAAACGTATTTTGTATATGTTTTTTATTTGCATAAATGTAAAGGATATAAATGCAATCTTGTTACATCAACATGTTGTGTAGTGGTGAAGTTTGGGCTTTTTGTGTAGCCATCACCTGAATAGTGAGCTTTATACCCATTAAGTAACTTTTCATTACTCACCCTCCCACCTTCCAAGCCTTCAAGGACTATTATTCCATTATTTAGCTCCCACTTATTTGTGATATTTAACTTTTTGCTTCTGAGTTATTTAACTTAAGATAATGACTCACGGTTTCATCCATGTTGCTGTAAAAGACATGATTTCATTATTTTTTATGGCTGAATAGTATTTCATTGTGTATGTATACCATATTTTCTTGATCTAATCATTTGTTGATGGACACTTAGGCTGGTTCCACATTTTTGCTATTGTGAATAGTGCTGTGATAAACAAATGAATACAGGGCCACCTAGACCACCGCTCTACCTTTACAGTGGCAACCCTGATGTCTATGATATTTGCAGAGATCTATTTATAAAAACAAATCAAGTAGGGCCGGGCACAGTGGCTCATGCCTGTAATCCCAGCACTTTGGGAGGCCGAGGAGGGCTGATCACCTGAGATCAGGAGTTCAAGACCAGCCTGGTCAACACGGTGAAACCTCGTCTCTACTAAAAAATAGAAAAATTAGCTGGGCGTGGTGGCACATGCCTGCAATCCCAGCTACTTGGGAGACTGAGGCAGGAGAATCACTTGAACCCAGGGGGCAGAAGTTTGGTGCCATTGCACTCCAGCCTGGGTGACAGAGCAAGACTCTGTCTCAAAAAACAAAAAACAAAAAAATCAAGTTAAAAAGCTGCCCAATTATTTCTGTCCTCATCAACTCTATAACTTCCTGCCTTGTAGTCACTTTTAATATAAATCAAGTTTTCTTCCATCCTTTGAGAATACAGAGTATCCGTAAAAAACATTATCTTCACACTAATAGAATGTTACGGTACTTACTCATTTTTGTTTTGAGATTGTCCATAGTCCCCCCCTCTCTCCACTGAAAATACAGGCCTTTTGCTCTCACACCATCCCCACCTGTGTTTTCCCGAACATTTAAGTTTTCTTGTCTAACCACTGTGCTCAACACTGATGTCCAAAAGGAAAATTCCAAGTTGAATAAGATATGTTTTCTAACATACAAGAACTCAGTCTACTGAAAGAGAGAGATGTGTCACAAATAGCTACAGTATATTAAGCTCTGTATGAGAATTTTGGACAAAACTGTTGGATCCTAACTTTGCCTCCAGGTGCCAGGAAGGGCACTCGAGAGGGACAGTTGAATTTGGTCCAAAGCCATAGCAAAGTTAATGAATTTTGGAATCAGATAGGTCCACTTGAGCTGTCAAGTTTATTAACTGTCTGAACGTATGTGAGTTTGTTTTTATTTCTAAACCTCAGTTTCCTCACTACCCTAATCACACTTGTCTCAGAAGATTGTAAGAATTAAGTACAAGAATACATATAGCATATGGCACAGTGCCTGGAACATGGTAGACACTTGATAAATCTTAGTAGTTAAGTGACATTATGTTCTGTTATATGTTAAGTCTTTTTTAGGCAGATAGGTAGGTCTTTGCTTTAGCAATTGGATATCCAGTGAAACAGTTCATTCTCATTTATGTCATGTTGAGGACACAACAATAAACCAAGTGCTACAGGTAACTTAGTGCTTAGCAAAGAATGAGTTAAAATTTCACTGGGCTCAAGTTTACTCAGGTGAGGGTTCCTTTTGCTTGCTAAGGAATTGAATTTCGTTCTAACTGAAGCTTAACATTTCTTTTTTTAAAACGGAAAAGTAGCATAATCTACGTTACAGTCAGAGGCCTATGTGGAGATGGATTGCAGTGTAAAGATGAAGAAGATTTGTAGTCCAGTTAGCAAGCTATGGCAATAGTCCAAGCAAGAGATAATGAGCTTAAAAATTAAGCCACTGGACTTGGAGAATAGGTCCAGTTACGGCATTTTTAAGTGATGGGATCAATAGATGGGAAAGAACTAATTGTTTATGTGCACATGTGCATAAAAGGTGGTACCTTTGTTATGTTATAACCTCCTCTACTTGGCTACCAAAAAATGTTATATGGGCCAAAACTGGGATGTCATCAGCTCAAACCAATGATACAGATTTCATTCAATTGTTAATTAATTGTCCAGAAATATTTATTTTACAGGAGGTTTTATAGCCATTTCATTCTGAGAACTCAAGTCTTGGGTTGGAACTGAGGATATATAATGAAACCTCAAATAAATATAAATGTAAATTTCTGTATGTATATATTTATGTGCACATATACACGCATGCTTGCGCACACAGGCACACACACACACGCACACACACACACTTTTCTTTACTCTGTCCAGTGAGAGTTTCTAGGAACACTGACATTGTTTTATTATTATTATTATTATTATTATACTTTAAGTTCTAGGGTACATGTGCATAACGTGCAGGTTTGTTACATATGTATACTTGTGCCATGTTGGTGTGCTGCACCCATCAACTCATCAGCACCCATCAACTCGTCATTTACATCAGGTATAACTCCCAATGCAATCCCTTCCCCCTCCCCCCTCCCCATGATAGGCCCCGGTGTGTGATGTTCCCTTTCCCGAGTCCAAGTGATCTCATTGTTCAGTTCCCACCTATGAGTGAGAACATGCGGTGTTTGGTTTTCTGTTCTTGTGATAGTTTGCTAAGAATGATGGTTTCCAGCTGCATCCATGTCCCTACAAAGGACACAAACTCATTCTTTTTTATGGCTGCATAGTATTCCATGGTGTATATGTGCCACATTTTCTTAATCCAGTCTGTCACTGATGGACATTTGGGTTGATTCCAAGTCTTTGCTATTGTGAATAGTGCCGCAATAAACATACATGTGCATGTGTCTTTATAGCAGCATGATTTATAATCCTTCGGGTATACACCCAGTAATGGGATGGCTGGGTCATATGGTACATCTAGTTCTAGATCCTTGAGGAATCGCCATACTGTTTTCCATAATGGTTGAACTAGTTTACAATCCCAACAACAGTGTAAAAGTGTTCCTATTTCTCCACATCCTCTCCAGCACCTGTTGTTTCCTGACTTTTTAATGATTGCCATTCTAACTGGTGTGAGCTGATATCTCATTGTGGTTTTGATTTGCATTTCTCTGATGGCCAGTGATGATGAGCATTTTTTCATGTGTCTGTTGGCTGTATGAATGTCTTCTTTTGAGAAATGGGAACACTGACATTGTTAATAGGAACTGGTACACCTAGTGCCAGATCTTGGATTCAAAGCACTACTTTCCAATAAAAGGAATTAAGACCTTTTGTAGAAATCAACTACCAGTTCCAAAGCTGGGGCTGGAGATGTATGAGATAATCCTAGAATATATTTTCATGTCAGAAATCAAGAAAGCTCTCAAAGAATGAAGGGACATGCCAAGGGGATGTACTAGCCAAATGTGAAGTAATTTGGACATCATAATAAATAATAATTGTTTGTAACCCATAAAGTAAAATCCACAAATCCACATTGAACATGAATGTGGAATAATAAATAAATAAATAAATAAATAAATAAACAAGTAAAAGGGGAAAGTTTTTCTTTGCAGTAGGAAGGCAGTAATAAATACAGATGGCATAGTATCTTCAGAAAATCACCATTTGACAATCGCTGTAGTAATAATTGTTTTAGGCAAGAATCATCGATGGGTAAAACTTTGATGGGAAATGTTAATGAAGTGAACAAAGTTAACATCATCATTAATGAGACAAATAGACACTATGTCCCTGCATCAACATGGCTTCTGTGGTGTTCCTGCCAAAAATGCATTGTGTGAATCTAAATATAAAGAGGCTTCAGACAGTCCCAAACTGAGTGCTATTCTGTCAAAGACACATGGCCACTACTCTTCAAAAAAATGAGTCATGGAAGACAAAGAAAGAAAGAGTTATTTTTAATTAATGGAGAATAATGAGACAAGAAAACTGAGGGCAATATGAATACCAGATTGATCCTGGGCCAGTAAAAAATTCCAAAACTTGACTAAAGTCTATGTATTAGATAATAGAACTACATTTACATAAATGTCCTGATTTTGAAAATTGTACTCTGGTTTTGTAAGAAAATACCCTTGTTTTTAGAAATTGTACACTAAGGTAATGGGGCATTTTCTTTGCTACTTTACTCTCAAATGGTTCAAAGCTGTTTACATACAGAGACAGAGAGAGAACATGATGAGACAAATATTGTGAGCATAAAATTATCTCAAAACAAAGAGTTAAGACAGATTCTTTAAAATACACATTTTTGACAAAGTATCATACAACATCTGGATACAGTAAGCAAAAGTTTGCGGGCTATAAAATCACTGTCACAATCAGATTACCAGAGACAGAATTACAAGCTGTCCCCTTCCCCACATGACAGAGTCAGCAGTAGCAAGGGCCAGTTTCAGTGATGTTATCTCCACAATGTATTGGCAGAACAAGAAGGTCGTTTGAAATTCATCAGCTGAAGACAGGCAAATACATGCCATGAAGACTGGCTATTAATCTTGGCTCATTTTATAACAAAAGTGATCTCTAAAGGGTACCCACTAAGACCACCCTGCTTCAGAAAACAAAAACCAATACAAATCCAGGGATCACTCGAACAGATCCCATGCTGGATTTAAAGTATGCTTTTCCAAACTGTGGAACACAGTGGGCATGGAACAAAGTGAAGTATTAGGCAAGAGACATTTCCCTCCCTATAGAATGAAAAGACACAAAAAACATGAGGTTTGCCTCAATACAGTCTTTTGGTAGTCAGTCATGTTGTGTCCGAATTGGTGGGTTCTTGGTCTCACTGACTTTAAGAATGAAGCCGCAGACCCTCACGGTGAGTGTTACAGTTCTTAAAGATGGTGTGTCTGGAGTTTGTTCCTTCAGACGTTCAGATGTGTCTGGAGCTTCTTCCTTCTGGTGGGTTCGTGGTCTCGCTGTCAGGAGTGACGCTGCAGACGTTTGGGGTGAGCGTTACAGCTCTTAAAGGCAGCGCATCTGGAGTTACAGGAGTTAGTAAGAAATAATTTTACGCAAATAGAGAGGTCCTTGGAAAGTTGTTTCTTTTAAAGCAGCTCCAGAAACTTTTCTCGTCTATTCAGGAAAGCCCCAGCTCTTAGAGGCAGGCAGGCAACCTTCGATATGCAAATGCAGACCATTAGAAACGGGTCCACCTAAACATGGCAATTCTGCCCTCTTCTTCTTGCCTTTGCTCCCACATGTGCCTGGCAACATGGCCGCCCCCACATCTCCCCTCCTGTGTAGAACATCCATGGCACCTTACATTTGCATATTAAAACACTAGAGTGGGAAGGCCAGTTTTTTCAAGGGCTATGTGAATGACATGCCTGGTCAAACTAATCCCCTGAGCCCTATGCAAATCAGACATGACCTCCTCCAGCCTCCTCATATAACTGACTGGCATCAGCCGCACTGGGGGTTCCCTCTCTCGACTTTGGAGACCCCGCCCCACTCTGCCTCTGTACAGGGGAGCTTCTTCCTTCTTTCTTTTCCCTTCTTTCTTGCCTATTAAACTCTCCACTCCTTAAAACCACTCCACGTGTGTCTGTATCATTTTATACAATTCGACGTGAGACAAGAGCCCTGGTGTTCCTCCACTCATCGGAGCTGTATCACCAAGAAAGGCCAGCGAGAGAAAACGTGGGAAAATTGTATCTTGTAATCTCCACAATGATAGGCTCTATCTTGGCCATATGAAGAGTTCAACACAAAATCCTCCCCTCTCTTCTTCCCTTTCTCTCTCGCTCTCTCCTTCCCTTTCCTTCTTCCTTCCAATACATTGCTGGGTAGAGCACAATGATATTATTCAGGACTTTATATTATTATTCTGAATATGTCAGAATTTAGCCTACAGAATGTAAGGGTAATGTTGCCCCAGATCACTAGCATACCCTCCATTTACTAGTTCCTCTATGATTTTATAACGGAAAGATTACAATATTCTTTTCAAGAGGTTCCTGGTGTCAGAAGGGGGTCATCTGAAGCAAGATAGCAGACCTGTCTATTGGTAAGTTGATGTCATTCAGAAGTTAGAAAAAGCAAGGAGCTCCTCTCTCCTGCCTTCTCTTTCTCTTCTCCCCTAAATAGACAGAACATTTAAACTCAAGCAGTCCTGGGCTGTGACTCAAGACACACAGGAAACTGGTAGGGAAAATGAGAGATAGGATCATGTGCACGGCTATTTAAAAGTTTATTGCCCAATTAATTTGTTACGTATTCTTGGTAAAGCCCGGAACAATCTAACTTGGCCTCACGAGAAGAGAGTATGGTAATATCAAAAGAGAAACAGGTCAGTTTGCAAAAGGCTCTTTTGCTAATAGATCAATTTTAAAGTGAATTCCATTTGTCAAATTACTGATAATTTCTCAGTTTTAATTTTGTTTCAGCCTCTATCCAGCACTTGTATCTTATACCCACTCCTATTCCTATCATTGCTGTTTTAAATGTAAATGGAGAGCATTTCCATTTTTGCTTTTTAGTCTCTATTGTCATGGGTGTGAGTCCTACCACTGCCCTGCACTGTGTACCTGCTTTAGCCCCAAAGGTTATCACAAATGTGACACTTTTTTTGGTTGTTGTTATTGACATAAAGTCTCCCTGTGAGGCCCAGGCTGGAGTGCAACGGTCTTGGCTCACTGCAAACTCCGCTTCCAGGATTCAAGGAATACTTTATTTTATTTTGAGACACAGTCTCACTCTGTTTCCCAGGCAGCAGTGCAGTGGTATAATATGGGCTCACTACAACCTCCGCCTCCCAGGTTCAAGTGATTCTCCTGTCTCAGCCTCCCGAGTAGATGGGATTACAGGTGCCTGCCACCATGCCTGGCTAATTCTTGTATTTTTAGTAGAGATGGGGTTTCACCATGTTGGCCAGGCTGGTCTTGAACTCCTGACCTCAGGTGATCTGTCCTCCTCAGCCTCCCAAAGTGCTGGGATTACAGGTGTGAGCCACCACACCCGGCACAAATGTTACACTTACACAGTGTCTAACACCACATATCTCAGCTCTTTCTATGGTAGCCTTTATAGGAAAGCCCAACTATTTTCATTTAAAAATAATGTAAGCTGTGGTAGAAACAAACGTAGGAGCAGAACTGCTGCAAGAGTGGGAGGAGGAGGGGGCAAGAGTTATACATGAAAAAAGAGTTTGAGAAGCACTTCAACCATTTAATAATTGATTAAATGTATTACATTCAATAATGGAATAAATTGATTATTCAGTTGGATTAATTTGCAGGTTCCTCGTTTTAAAGCAAACCAGTTGGGAACAAGTGAAAAGCCTTAAAGCTCCATGGTTAAAATTCTTCTCCACTTGGGATGATGGCCTTAACCTCTCTGTGGTCAGTTACAAGGTCTTGACTTATTTTGTTCCTCTATCCTTTAAGATAGACATGTCACCCAAGTGACACAGAGGTCATTTTCTAAGTCTCTTCAAGAAGGGTTGTATGGAGTTTTTTCATCAGTACTACACTTTACAGGGTTTGTTTGTTTGTTTGTTTGGAGTCTTGCTGCATTGCCAGGCTGTAGTGCAGTGGCACAATCTTGGCTTACTGCAACCTCCACCTCCCAGGTTCAAGTGATTCTCCTGCCTCAGCCTCCCATGTAGCTGGGATTACAGGTGTGCACCACCAGGCCCGGCTAAATTTTTGTATTTTAGTAGAGACGGGGTTTCACCGTGTTGGCCAGGATGGTCTTGATCTCCTGACCTCATGATCTGCTCGCCTCGGCCTCCCAAAGTGCCGGGATTGCAGACGTGAGCCAACGCCCCCTGGCCAGGGTTTGTTTTAAATATAAAAAGTAAAAAATCAATTTCTAGAAATACATGAATAAGATTGAGATGTATTTCTTCTTTAACTTTTTTTTCTTTGAAACTATGCTTTTAATTGCTTCAGAAAGTTTAAGACTGACTTGGCATAGTGGCTCACGCCTGTAATTCCAGCACTGTGGGAGGCTGAGGAGGGTGAATCGCCTGAGGTCAGGAGATCGAGACCAGCCTGGCCAACATGGCGAAACCCCGTCTCCACTAAAAACACAAAAAAACTGCTGGGCATGGAGGCATGCACCTGTAATCCCAGCTATTCAGGAGGCTGAGGCAGGAGAATTGCTTGAACCTGGGAGGTGAGGCTTGCGGTGAACCGAGATGGCACCATTGCACTCCAGCCTGGGGGACAGAGTGAGACTCCATCTTAAAAATAAAAAAAGAAAGTTTAAGACAACATTTCTCATAATCATGAATTCTTTGGACTCTTTGGGACTGGGGTAAATGGGAAGGGCTGGGGACAAAGTTCAAGGTAGTAATTGTGTTCTAGGACCCTCCTAACAACATGATGCCATTCTTCTCTTCCAATAATTGTATCTCCCCTTTGTTTCTGAGAATTGTGGGCCTCAGCCTCCATGACGCCTCATGTCGAAGGAATAATTTGCTGTTGTTTACAAGAGTTTACTACACTGAAATCCATAGTCCATAAATCACATTTAATGGGGAGAGTGGGCAGATGATTAAAATGCTTTTTCTAAATTCTCGGAACAGCCTTACTATGGAAGCATACTATTAATCACCAAACTCAGCCGGATTGTAATCTTTGCCTTTTAGGAGGAGTCAAAAGTATAACAGGTCTGAGCTGTATTTGTGAGGCTGGTCATTGAGACTGCAGCATCCACAGGACATTTGTGCACACAGCGGGGCGTCTTTGTCGACTTTTGGCAACAGAGGCATGTGTGAACATTTAAAAAAAAATAAACCTGTTTACAACAGTTTTAGATTTACAGAATTATTATGAAGTTAGTAAAAATTTCCACATACTCTAACCCCGTTTCTTTGATGATTAAGATTTTATGTTAGTATGACACATTTGCCCTGATTAATGAACCAATATTAATACATCATTATTAATTAAAATCGATACTTAAATCAGACTTTCTCAATTTCCCCCTTGTGTCTTTTTACCTTTCCAGGATCCCATCCAGGAAACCACATTCTATTTAGTAGCCATGTCGCCATAGGCTCCTTTTGGTTATGACAGTGTCTGTGATTTTCCTTGTTTTATATTATCTGGACAGGTTTGAGGAGTTCTGGCCAGATATTCTCTAGACTGTCCTTCAGTTGGAATTTATCGGGTGTCTTTTTCATGATTAGGCTGTGTGAATCCCGAAAATTTGAGACAGGTATCAGTTAATTTAGAAAGTTGATTTTGCCAAGGTTGAGGACGCCTGCCCGTGACACAGCCTCACGGGGTCCTGACGACACGTGCCCAAGGGGGTCGGGGCACAGCTTGGTTTATACATTTTAGGGAGACATGAGACATCAATCAATATATGTAAGAAGTACATTGGTTTGGTCTGGAAAGGCGGGACATCTCGAAGCAAAGGCAAGAAGACTCTAAGCCGGGGAGAGGGCTTCCAGATCACAGATAAGAGAAAGACAAGAGGTTGCATCCTTTTAATTTTTTTTTTTCCTTTTTTTTTGAGACGGAGTCTAGCTCTGTCACCTAGGCTGGAGTGCAATGGTGCAATCTCACCTCACTGCAACTTCCATCCCCTAAGTTCAAGTGATTCTCCTGCCTCAGCCTCCTGAGTAGCTGGGATTACGGGCACCCACCACCAAGCCCAGCTAATTTTGTGTTTTTTAGTAGAGATGGGGTTTCACCATGTTGGTCAGGCTGATCTCGAGCTCCCGGTCTCAAGTGATCCGCCCACCCCAGCCTCCCAAAGTGCTGGGATTACAGGTTTGAGACACCGCCCAGCCTCTTTTGAGTTTCTGATTAGCCTGTCCAAAGGAGGCAATCAGATATGCATTTATCTCGGTGAGCAGGGGGATAACTTTGAACAGAATGGGAAGCAAGCCTGGGATAATGTATTTTGGAAAGAAAGACAACAGAGGTAAGCAAGCCCACAGAATTCCCTCTCGTCATGTGTCATCGAGGGTGCTTACTGTCGCATGACTTCTGACTTCGGTGCTTATCTTGATCACTGGTATTGAGGTAGTGTTTGTCAGTTTCTCTCCTGTAAAGCAGTTCTTTCAACCCCCTCCCTGCTGTAAAACCAAAGGAAATGACTGAGAGTCTCCATCAATTAGAGGCTTATTTTTGCCAAGGTTGAGGATGCGCCCAGGAAAAAGAGACACAGGCTGCAGTCGAATCTGCGGCCCATACTTTTTCCAAAGATGATTTTGAGGGCTTCAGTACTTAAAAGAGGAAAAAGTGGGTAGCAGAGGAAAGGAGGAACCAAAAGGAGAACAGTGTAGACAAAAGAAGCAAGTGGTTGCATTCTCTTGAGGTTTTCGTCAGCATTCACTGAATCCACCTTGTACGTGTGAAAGGAGCGGGTAAAGGCCGGGTGCGGTGGTTCACACCTGTAATCCCAGCACTTTGGGAGGCCGAGGTGGGCAGATCACGAGGTCAGGAGTTCAAGACCAACCTGACCAACACGGTGAAACCCCGTCTCTACTAAAAATGCAAAAGTTAGCTGGGCTTGGTAGCGGGCGCCTGTAATCCCAGCTACTCAGGAGGCTGAGGCAGGAAAATTGCTTGAACCCGGGAGATGGAGCTTAGCGTGAGCCGAGATCTTGCCACTGCACTGCAGCCTGGGCGACAGAGTGAGAGTTCATCTCAAAAACAAAACAAAACAAAAACAAAAAACAAAAAAAGCAAAAAAACAAAAAGAAAGGAGCAGGCAGAGGCACTGGTCTGCTCAGCGAATCTGCATTTTTGCATGAGAAAAAGTAAACATAGAGTAGAGGAAGAAGCGGTCAAGTATGCTTTAGTCTCCGATGAGCAGAGGGATGACTTCTGGTCCGGTCTCTGTCCTGTCTTTTACCTGTGAGAAGAAGCTGTTAATTTACATTGTCGGGATGAAATTCAATGGAACTCTGTTTTAGGGTAAAGATCTTGGGACCCAGAAAGAACGTCCTTGTGAGGACATTGTGAGGGAAGCCTCCTTGGGGAGGTATGTGGCGTCTGTCTGCAGTTACGTATTTAGGAAAGAAAATGGGAGGCAGTTTTGCCTGACTCAGCAAGCTTAACTTCTCCCTTGGCATAGTGAGTTTGGGGCCTGGAGACTGTATTTTCCTTTCTCTACTGTACTCACTCCTCGGAAAGAGGTCACTATGTGGTGATCACAGTGGAGAGTTACCGTTCACCTTCGTAAGAGCGGAGTACCTACATATGTTATTTTGAATTCTTCCACGTGGGAAATTTATCTATTCTCCCCATTTATCTATGTATTCAATCATTTATTTATGTAAGTGTGGATTCAAGGATATTTGGTTTGTATTTTGGGCTATAATCCAATACTATTTATTTGTTTATTTTTTGCTCACATTGGTCTAGCTTTGGCCATTGGGAGTTCTTTCGTTTGGCTTCCATATTCTTTTGGCAAGCCTTCATCAACGTGGGCATTTTTTTTTTTCTTTTTTGAGACAGAGTGTTGCTCTGTTGCCCAGGCTGGAGTGCGGTGGCACGATTTTGGCTCACTGCAAGCTCCGCCTCCCAGGTTCACGCCATTCTCCTGCCTCGGCCTCCCAAACTGGGACTACAGGCACCCACCACCACACCCAGCTAGTTTTGTTTTTATATTTTTAGTGGAGATGGGGTTTCACTGTGTTGACCAGGATGGTTTTGATCTCCTGACCTTGTGAGCCACCAGCCTTGGCCTCCCAAAGTGCTGGGATTGTAGGCGTGAGTCACCACGTCCGGCCCAATGTGGGCTTTTCATTGTTTGAGAACTTTCTTACTTTGTGGCCTACAAGATGATCCAAGCACATCTTGTATATTTCCTGCCCTAATCCAAGGATCTACCATTTTTTCAAGGAACCCTGGTTCTTTTGATTGAAGAATGGTAATAGAAACCAAGATTGGTGTGCTTGTTGCTACCGTGATATTCATGTAAACCTTTAAAATCTGAGTTTCCTCTGGAATTCCTATGCAGAATTCCTATGCTGATTTATTAAAAATGCCAACTTGTTTATTAATCACTGTCCACAAGCCTACCAATTCTGGGATTATGAGATAGTCTGAGTACTTCGTCAACATCATTTCTTAGAATTCTTACGATAGCATGAAGAAAATCTAATCTCTGGAAGTGGATGAGAATAAAACGTAATTTGAAGTGGCAGTAGGAGAAATGTGAAAATTACTGTTTTATGTCAATATTGTGTCAACAAGCAGACTCTTCAATTATAAGGTAAAAGCAATCTTCGTCTTTAGAGAAAGGGAAATAAAACTACTTTGTATAGGAAGACTTATTTTCTGAACTGTCTCTGGATTGTTTCTGCATACTTAGTCCAACTTGATGTAAATTTAGAGAGCAAATAGATTTACCTTTCGTAGACCACCACCACCTTCCCCCACCTAGTTTCTCCGCATTTTTTTTTATATAGTAAATATGATTTGAGGACCTAGTATGAGGACAAGTCAAAGAGGTCCATGATTCTGGCTCCTATTACTGCATGAGAAGTTGCCTGGAAGTTTCGTGGTACAAAACGACAGCCATTTTACTTTGCTCACTGTTTGGTGGTTTGGAAATTCAGGGAGGGTTCAGCTGAGGCAGGTGAGGAAAGAGCTGAGAGAACCTGTAAGCTAGAACCATCTGTGTGTCTATGCTGGAGAAATGCTGGGCGATGCAAAACAGGATGGCTTGCCTTCCTCCTTCCTCCTTCCTGCCTCCCGGTACCTCCCCTTGCCAGGCACCAATCAGAAGCAAAATGGCAAGGGAGTCTCCAGCCCCAGCATCACACAGCAGGCAACAGAGGGTGGACTTGCAGATGAGAGAAAGTAGAACATCACTAGCACAGTCAAACTTTATGAATAGCCAAAGGCTTCTTTAAACACAAAACTCATTTTTCTATTCTATTCTATTCTATTCTATTCTATTCTATTCTATTCTATTCTATTCTGTTCTGTTCTGTTCTGTATTTATGTTAGAGACATAACTGTTGCCTAGTCAGGAGTGCAGTGGTGCAATCTCGGCTTACTGAAACCTCTGCCTCCTAGGTTGAAGCGATTCTCCTGCCTCAGCCTCCCGAATAGCTGGGATTACAGGTGTATGCCACCATGCCCAGCTATTTTTTTGTATTTTTAGTAGAGATGGGATTGGCCAGGCTGGTCTTGAAATCCTGACCTCAGGTGATCCGCCTGCCTCAGTCTTCCAAAGTGCTGGGATTACAGGTGTGAGCCACTATCCCCGGCCACAAAACTCGTATACATTTTAAATGGAAAATTTGAACTCTTGTTCACAGAATATTCTAAATTTAATTATTTTGGTGTCTTACCAAGGATCAGCTGGTGTTTTTTTTTGTTTTTGTTTTTGTTTTTTTTCTCTCTGTTTATAATACATTATTTCCTTAAGGCCTATTTTGTTGTGTAAGATTCCTCACTCCTCTCTCAAAATCAAATGTTTTGTGTTCTTTGAGATATTTCTGATTTGTTTAGTTTTTCTTTCTTTTGCCAAACAGGTTCAAATGCTTTGTATCAGTGCAGAAAGTAAGGTCTGCCTGTTTCTATATTCTAATTCCTATATTTTAAATTGATGTTGGCTTAGCTATCAACTATGAAAACCTATTGAAAATAGAATAAAATAACTGTAAATCGGCTTGAATAAATACCTAAAGAGTTTGTCTGCAGGTCAGGTGGCTCAGTCTCACCACAGGCACCAACTTCGTAGTCACTTGGAGACTTTGCTTTTAAGTTTTGGATATTTAAGCCTGCTGGACAACTGATACATGATATAAGGCAATGTTTGCATACAAAATATTTTCAGTATTTCTCTCTTTTTTTTCTTTCTGTATTTAGGGGAAAAAAAAGTTAAAATTTAACTCGGAAGACAATTGTTTTCCTAACATGTGGCCATGTTATAACTGTTAGATGCTAGTGTTTAGAAGATCTGTGCAGAAACTGATATTTTTTCTCAACTAGTCTCCAGGTATCTAAGCAGCAACTGATTTTAGAGATGACATGAGAAAATTGTCATGCAAAAGTATCTTGAAGAGTAAGCCTTGATGGCCAGTTGTACCTTCCACAATTATGGACTGATTGGTTTTTATATGTCTTGTATTCTTGGGCTACAGAGTAACCTAAAAACATATTTCTGCATAATCTGTGGATCACTCTTAAAAGCTCTTAATATGATTCTCAAAATGTAGTTAATAAATTTTATCAAAGAAAATACCATGACTTAGCAGAGTCTATTTAAACACAAAGAAAAATTATTTCTCTTTGATGAATGGCGGTTTTCATTGGATCCTTATCAGTCAAATTTTTGTCCTCCCTCTTAAGGAAGATTATGCCATTTTAGATTGTTTTATTCAGTGCGGAGATGCCTTTGTCAGCACAGAAATATGTCTGGATGACATACTTTGTACCCCAATATCTACACTTTCTTTTGGAGTTATTTTTAGTGTGCAGATTTCCCTCTCTATGGATATCATTTTTCTGAATCTCTAATTGCAGAATACTGTATTTAAATTCAGAGTCCTGTGAATGGACTAGAAGGAATCTCTGATCTCTGAGGTCGTTCAGTGAAACATAAGATGTTCTTGCAACAGGAGGTATATGCAGTTGTGTATTATAGATTGCACACTCACAGAACAAGTTCATATATATATATGTGTGTGTGTGTGTGTGTGTATATATATATATATATATTTCCTTAGAGACAGGATCTCGTTCTGTCACCCAGGCTGGAATGCAATGGCACAATCATAGCTCACTGCAGCCTTGAACTCCTGGGCTAAGTGATCCTCCCACCTTAGCTTCCTGAGTAGCTGGGATTATAGGTGCCTGCCATTGCACTCAGATGATTTTTAATATTTTTGTAGAGATGGGATCTCACTATGTTGCCCAGGCTGGTCTTGAAGTCCTGGTCTTAAATGATCCTCCCTCCTAAGCCTCCCAAAGTGCTTGGGATTACAGAGGTGAAATATTAAAGAGATAGCTGGAAAAAAACATGTCTGGACTGTTGACATCATGAGAGGAAATAAGAGCCATATTTTTTTAAAAGTGTGCAACAATGAGGAAAAGATAGAGAATAGTACTCTGGGGACAAAGGGAAGAAAAACTGAGGAAATGTTCAGAGGGTTAGAAAGAGAATCATAAGAAAGTGGTACCACAAAGTGAAGGGAACACTTTCAAGTAAAAGTGAGTGTTCAGTTGAAAGATCAAAGAAGATGAGAACTGAACATTAGTAACTGACAGCTCTTTCATCTGACTCTAGACAAATAAAATGTGACAACCCCATTTAAACTCGCGTGGGTCTAAATCTACAACCTGCGATCTTTCTGTCTTACCATACTACTTGCTATTAAAACAAACAAACATACAAACTTGAGGTGCTGAAAAAACCAGTCAAATACCTACTAATAAATACACGCGCTAATTAAATGAATACTGGTTTCATGACTGCTTTGATCCAGCACTATTCTAGACACTAAATGTAGAGTGCAAATAAAGAGGATGTGATGTCGGCACCTTAGAGAGCTTCCAGTCTTCGGAAGTGGATAGATATCAATTAGTCATATTTAATAAGTATTATGAAGAAAAACTAACATGAGGATATAATAAATAAAAATAATAAAAGGATCAATCAGGACCCAACCTGGTGTGAACTTCAATTATGGCATCATATCTGAACTCAGGTCTTGCAAATGGTAGAAGTCAATGAGGTGGGATGGGCAGGGGTGGGAATTTGCATGACAAAAAGAGAATGACTATGAAGTGCTGAGAAGCTGGGCTAGAGAGTTCAGCATGGCCAGATTATGCAAAGCTTGGTAAGCCATGTTTGAAGGTCTCTATTTAAGTTTAAGGAGAAGCCTTTATAGGGTTTTGATATTTAATTTCCACACTGCATTCTGATTCACATCATCCTATTTTGAAAAGAATCGTTATGACATTTCCTGGTAGTAAAGTGCAGCTACAGATGACTTTTTTCTTTTTCTTTGTGAAGCTAACTTATCACTCCGTGGATTTACCTTTATATCCGCACCATAGTAGCTACGATTTTGGACAAATTCTAGAGTTAGGAGAACACTACTGGTAACATCTACCCTGTGGATGCAACCACACCAATGTACTATTAGAGTAGAGAGGAAAGTGGGAATGAAGAGACAGTGAGCTGCCTTTGTCTAAAATATAGTAAATTCAGTTGTGAGTATACATTTCTTGTTGGAGACTGCAATGCCAAACTTGGCCTAGCAAGAATTAGGGGGCTGGGCACAGTGGTTCACGCCTATAATCCCAGCACTTTGGGAGGCCTAAGCGGGTGGATCACTTGAGGTCAGGAGTTTGAAACCAGCCTGACCAATGTGGTGAGACCCCATCTCTACTAAAAATACAGAAAAAATTAGCCAGGCTTGGTGGCATGCGCCTGTAATCCCACCTACTTGGGGGGCTGAGGCACGAGAATCGTTTGAACCAGCGAGGCGGAGGTTGCAGTGAACCGAGATTGCGCCACTGCACTCCAGCCTGGGCAATAAGAGTGAAACTCTGTTTCAAAAAAAAAAAAAAAAAAAGAATTAGGGTGACAATCACAAACCTAAAATGTCTCTTGTAGTCTGGAGACTCACCAAATCAGTTTACCGCATGAGTGTTTGCCTGGGACACAAAATGATGTGGCTCAGTTGAGCAATTGCCCTAAACCCCACTCAGTGGGGAAGGGAGCTGGGAGCGCCTCTAGATGAGCACTGTTGGAATTGTGATTGTAGTCATGACTTAGCTCTATTCTTTTTATTATTTCCTGGTCCCACCTAGATTTAGTCACTCCCCAGTTCTTATCTGAGAAACTCCCATATTTGTTCTTTTTATTTTTTTCTATTCAGAACAAGTTGCTATGCAAAACACAGTATGTCTCATGACCACATCATCTACACTAAATTCTTCAAGTCCCTCTCATCAGCTTGGGCCTGTTTTCCATGCTATAATCCTACATTTCCAGTTGCTTACAGGATATGCATGTGGATACCATCTGTTACGGGTGGAACTGTGTCTCTCCAAAATTCATATGTTGAAGTCCTATGCACCTATACCTCAGAATCTATTTGGAGATGTGGTCTTTTAAGTGGTCCTTGAGGTAAAATGAGGTTGTATGGGTGAGACCTAATCCAGTATAATGCTTATCCTTATAAAAATAGATTAGGACATAGACACACACAGAGGGAAGGTTAAGTGAGGACAAAGGGAGAAGATGGCCACCTGCAAGCTGAGGAGAGAGAGAGCAGAAGAAATCAACCCTGGCCCCACGTTGGTCTTGAACTACAATCCACAATTGTGAGAACATGAGTTGATGTTTACACTCCACAATTGTGAGAACGTGAGTTGATGTTTACACTCCACAATTGTGAGAACATGAGTTGATGCTGTTTAAACCATCCAAACTATGGTAGTTCATTGTGGCAGCCCAGCAAGTGAATACAGCATCCTGGATTCAAAGCCATTTTATAAAACTGAGTCAGCCCATCACCTTCCTCTAAGAGTAATTCCTCTTTCCCAAGACTAAAATCGCAAGTTCTTACTCAGCATCTGTTGTGGATTTATTAGGTGTCAAGCACTGGGGGTAGTCCCTGCCCTCATAAATCTCCCATTCCACTACAGCCCCCCTCAGCTCATACCTCTCACTGACACTTCCATTATCTCTACCTCCCTGTCTGCAAACTGTGCAGTCATTTGCTATTTGTCCATCTTTCACCTTTCCTTTCTACTCAGTCATAGATTTCCAATGACTGTTTCATGGCATGCTTACTGCATTTAGTCAGACTGCCACGCTTTCCCTGAATTACTGGTGTAGTCTCCTTACGGGTTTCTTCTTTTCCCGGTCTTTGCCTTCACTTATCTCCTATCCATTATATACCAAATATTCTGCAAATATAACTTTCACCACATTACTCACCCTCCTTTCTCAAGAACCTCTCTTACAGGAAAGGTAAAGATAAATGTGTGTCAGCCTGAGTCACTTAGGAGTAAATTTTATGTTTGATGTTTCAACATAGGCGGGGCTTCAGCTGTAGATGAGTATCTGAGGTCTCTCATTGACGAATGTCATATCCTTCCACACAGTCTTCATCACATTGGCTTCTTGGGCTAGCAAGGAGTATTCACATTTTGAGTTAGGTAAACATTTGAATGGTTCATTGTTTTGACAACTGCACTTTTTCTCTATAAGTTCTAAAGTTGCATATATACACATGATCAATCCAGATCCTACAAATAATTTAAGTTAGAATGGGGTATGAGTACACCATTTTAAATTTCACTGCCTTAGACTTCTTTTATATATTAAAATTATTTCTGAATTAATTTTATTTCTAAATTAAATGTCTCTCTTGAGAGGCATTGTAGTGTAGTAGATGAAAACACAGACCCTGAATCTGGAATTTCTGTTTTCAAATACTAGTACTGACACCTAGTAGGCTGGGTTACTTGGCTGAGCTGCAAACTTTCTGCCCCCAGTTTCTGATTATAAGATACTTATCACCTAGGGTTGCTATGAGAATAAAATTAGTTAATAAATATAAGGTGCATATATCAATGCATATAATAATATAAGTGTATGCTCTTATTTTAAGAGAATGAGCAATAAATACAGAAGTCCTATCTCACCTGCCCTCTCAAATTATGCACTAGGAACCACAAGTCTCATTTGTTAGCTCCATCATTTGCATTTTTTTTTCAAAGCTCACCCTTCACCAGCCCCTCCAATGACATCACAGTAAAGACAGGAGGCTTGGCACACTCAAACACACCAATTCAGCGGTGATGTAAAAATGGTGAAAAAGAGTGTAAATAACTTTTCAGAAGGTTGGCATGGGGTTTATGGTGTTGCATGTGAATGGGTGAATGCTAAAATAAACCCATGCTAACATGAAGACGAAGCTAGTGCTTGGTGTGGATGAGGAAGATCACAAAAATGCTGTTTCTCCTGCTTCGGGAAATGCTGACCTCCTTCAGATCAACACAAAAAGATCAGGGGCCAGAATGAAACAGTCCTTTCCATCAGACAGATTTCCTTATTTCTGACCTAATCTGTGTGCTACAGGCTAGAGTGAAAATCTCTCTTTCTCTCTTTCCCTGGCTCTCATTCTCTCTTAATTTCCCAAGACCTGTATGTAAACTGATCTCCACAAAAGTAAAAAGGAGAATGACCCAACGTAACTCACTGTTTTGTCATTTCCTCCAGGTTTTCTTTCTTTTTTCCTATCTGTTTTTCCACTGATCAATTTCTCTATCCACGAAATTAGAAATCAAAATTCCATTACCTCTAAAATGCTGTCCCCATATTGTAATCTGTTGCCCTGAGCTTGACACCAGTAGTTACAAAGAATGTTAAAATTCCCCCTTTCTGGGAATATTCAGTCTAAGTTGGAAAGATAAACAATACAATTAAAACAATACATTGCATTTTTTTTAAAAAAAACCAAGGAATGTATTTTGCTATGAATGGCAAATAGCATAACAGAAACTGTGAATGTGGTAGAGAGGAAAAAATGATCACTAAGGTATTTGGGGATTCTGAAAGGGTTTGCCTGAGCTGAACTTTGGAAATCAGAAGTGAGGGAGAGGGAGAAGGAGAGGAAGGAACATTCTAGGAGAGAAAACTGAACGAGGCGTTTTGTGGGACACATGGAAGATCACAAGGTTGAGGACATGCCAGGGGGAATTCAGATTTCAGATAAGAGGCTTGTGGAAAAAGTTCAAAGAGGAATATTGAGACCATATTACGAAGGATTTTAAATACCAGGCTGGGAGTCTGTGCTCTGCTTTTAGGTTAATGCTTCTCAAAAATTTCCCTAAGGGTGATAGGAATATTGTCTCATTTGACCGCAAAAATTTTGAAGTTTTATCTGACAATATATAATGGATTATTTTTAAAGCTAAAATGATGTCCACGAATGTTGCATTCTACTGCATCTTATTTATTTTCTGTGTTCTATAACAATTATGATTTTCTTTTATCGAAACTTCTAGAAAAATCCAAGCTGCAGGATATGTCTTTTCTTAGAACTTTAATTAGAGCTTTAAGTACTCCCCATACTTCTAAGAATCCTTGAGGTAAGAGCATTCCAGATACAAAGCACCAGGCTTAGGCTACAGAAAACCCAGAAAAATATTTTGAAAAGTGGCTTGTACATTAGCTGAAGGTAAGACATCTTTTTTTTTTTTTTTTTTTTTTTTTTTTTGAGGCTGAAGTGCAGTGGTGCGATCTTGACTTACTGCAACCTCCACCTCCCAGGCTTAAGCAGTCTTCCCATCTTAGCCTCCCAAGTAGCTGGAACTAGTAGGGGCATGCCACCGTGCTGGGCTAATTTTTGTATATATATATATATATATTTTTGGAAATACTGGGTTTCACCATGTTGGCCAGGCTGGTCTCTAACTCCTAGGCTTAAGCAATCTGCCCACCTTGGCCTCCCAAATTGCTGGGATTACAAGTGTGAGCCACTGCACCAGGTCTGGCACACTTTGAAAAGGAAACAAGAGCTGCAGGCAAATGCCAACCTGTTCTGTTCTTGGGGATCTTTCCCTTAAGCTTTCCCTACACAGGACAGAGGTGAAGATCACCATAATCATTGCTAAACATGGACAATCTTTACCTCTTCCAATCATTGGCACATACAATAATCATTGCTAAACATGGACAATCTTTATCTCTTCCAATCATTGGCACATACAATAATCATTGCTAAATATGGACAATCTTTACCTCTTCAAATCATTGACACATACATTCTTTCATTTTTATTTCAGCATATTCTTCCAAGAATGGATCAGAGGCCAATAGAGGGGTACATTGGGGAATGTATTTCCCCACCGGGAAAAATATATGCATTTTGTTCCTTATTTGAGACCACTGTTTCTTTATTAAAAAGTCAAAAGTTTATTTGAGAATGATTGAATCTTGTTAAATGATAAATTTTCGGGTACAGATCTTCACTCTGCAATAACGAGGCCTTTCGTATTTGGTGAGATAATACTACTTTCCCTTAATTTACTTGTACGAACCTGACTAAGGACATTGCAATTGAGACTTTTCCTGCGTGTTGGATGGACCCAGCTTCTGGGAGCGGGACAGGGATGGTTCCTTGGAAGGGTGGATGTTCTTAAGTCTGTTGGGAGAAATTAACTCTCAAAACAGGGTGTCTATGTTGCCTGTGCTTGTGATTGACAACCTTGATTTACACTGCTTTGATGTCTAGCATATCATATCTTTTTATAATTTACAACTGGGGATATAAGGCACTACTGGGATGTTCATGTTTCTTCTTATTGCTATTTCTTTTTCATCCATGCAGTTACCCCAAACCTAGCGAATGGTATAGGTTGAAACTCTGGATGTGGGCAAGAGAAGGTGGTAGGGGGAGTTGTATTATTTGAGACCCATGACCTTTGAGTTGGAAACTTCTCTTATAAATAGATATTATAAAAGTTGTGATTTAAATGGGGGCCTTGAAAGGCTCTCTGACCCCAAATATCTCCCTCTGCCTACCTGCCAAGAATCTGCCAAAATTAAGTCTTTCGTAAGTCTCTTATTAAAGCATAAATACTTTGGGGCATTTGTGAAGGACTTGGGGAGGTGATGTTGAGGTTAAAACCCAAGTCGATTTTCGTCCCATCATGGAATCTTAGAAACTTTTAGAAGCCTGATAAATAAGAGGTCAATCTGTTCAAAGTTCCACCTAGGACCAAGATGCTTTGTAATTGCTAAAAATTATTCACCCAGCTTCAGACAAGCAGAGTCAAGACCTAGATATTCACCAAGTGATGAAGCAATTTCTTCCATAATTACACCATAATAATGGTATTTGTTTAACAATTATTATACCATGCAACTCACTCTCAGCACACTTTTTCGTCTACATTACTTATTTACTTCTGTGTGTTGAGCCCAAATCTGCCAACATGTGACTTCCATCCTTTGATCTCATTTTCTGGGAGCAGCACAAAAAAAGGGGGGCTTCCTTGAAAGCTCTTCATATATTTAAAGATCACTCTCACGCCCGCAGTCAACCTGGAGTAGGCAGATGAAGCAACTGGGGAAAAGACCTCTTGACCTACCAACAAACAGTAAGCACTTAGGGGAACAAATGGAAAACTACATGTGCATAAGGTTACTTATAGAAGTTTGAAATAGAAACAAAACAAAACAAAACAATCAAAATAACTTAGATGACTATCACCGGGAGATTAGTTAAGAAAATTGCCACGTATGTTTGTAATGTGATGTGATGCAACTACAGTCACGTGTTGCCCAACAATAGGGCTATGTTCTGAGAAATGTATTTTTGGGTGATTTCATCCTTGTGCAAACATCAGAGTGTACTTATGCAAACCTGCATAGTATGGCCTACTACACACCTTGGTTATAAGGTATAGCCTATTATTCCCAAGCTACAAACCTGCACAGCATGTTTCTTTACTTAATACTATAGGTAATTGTAGCACAATGGTATTTGTGTATCTAAAGTACACAAATTGTCTATGTATAGGACACTTACTATGAATGGCACTTGCAGGACTGGAAGTTGCTCTGGGTGAGCGAGTGAATGAGTGAGTGGTGAGTGAATGTGAAGGTCTAGGACATTCCAGTACCCTACTACACATGTTACAAACACTGTACGCTTCAGCTAAGCTAAATTTATTTTTAAAACTTTATTTCCTCAATGATAAGTTAACTATAGGCACATATTCTCAGGGCCTCCTGGGGGTGTGTAATGGGTAAAAAAAAAAAAATTTTAAGTAATGAAAATAATAAATTAACCTTAGCTTACTATAACATTTTTACTTCATGAACTTTTAAATTTCATTTAAGTTTTTTGTAATAACACTTAACTTAAAACATAAACTCATTGCAGAGCTGTACAAAAATGTTTTCTTTCTTTATATCCTTATTTTATAAGCTTTTTTCTATTTTAATTTTTTATTTTGATTTTTTACTGTTAAACATTTTTGTTAAAAACTAAGACACAAACACACACATTACCCTAGGCCTGCACAAGCTCAGGATCATCCATATCACTGTCTTCCACCTCCACACCTTGTCCCACGGGAAGGTCTTTAGGGCAATAACACACATGAAGCTGTCATCTCCTGTGATAGCAATGCCTTTTTCTGAAATCCCTTTTGAAGGACTTGCCTCAGGTTGTTTTACAGTGAACTTTTTGGCTCATTGAAGGAGTATGCTCTAACATAACAATAAAATGTATAGAACAGTAAATACATGAGCCAGTACATAGTCATCTATTATCATTACCAAGCATTACGCAGTGTACATGATTGTATATACTGGAGTTTTATACGACTGGCAGTACCAGCATCACCACAGACACATGAGTAATGCATTGCTCTACAAGCTTATAACAGCTACATGGTCAGTAGGAGACAGAAATGTTTACAACTCTTCCATAATCTTATGGGACCACCTTCATAAATATAATCTGTCATTGACCACAACATCATTACGTGGTGGATGACTGTATTAGAAATGAGGATGTAATGATACATTTTTGACCAGAAAAAATTTCATGGCATATTGAGTAAAAGAAGCTGTTCATAAAACAGGTGTATGATTCTATTTGGAAAAATTATAAACATATATGTATACACGTTTTTATAAATATGCAAGAAGGGATAATGAATAACTAACATATGGTTAATATTGAATGGTATTTGGATGGTGGGATTGGAAATATTTTCTCAAATTTTTCTTCTTTATCTATGTCAACAGAAACTCTTTATGATTTTTTTTCCCAAAAGCAATATAGCTATTTCCAAAATAAAATGAGAACAAGTGACTGCTTAGAGCACAGTTGATATTCAGTGCACATTTGCTGAACTGAAACTTGAAGGTGAAAATAAAGCATTACCTAATTCCTCTAAGAACAAAGAGAGAGAAAAAAGAGAGTTGTGTGTTTGTGTGTGTGTGTGTGTGAGAGAGAGACAGAGAGAGCTTGAAAAATAAAAGAAAAATTTGTTCAGGGTGGCCTAAAAGGAGCAACGGAAACAAATTAAGTAAAATGTCAAAGCTGAATTAAAAAGATAAAATTCCCAATGAGAGATAATCTGGATGGCGGAACTGAACGGCATGGGAAGTATGCAAGAATCTATTGCTTGAGTCATTTTGGAAAAACAAAAACAAAACTAAAACTTTTTCAGTTTCTAAAAGTTGACCTTTTGGAAACCCATCTTCGTTTCTTCCATTCGTTATAAGGATACTGAAAAGGGTCAAAATTATGTGTCGGATTTCTCCTACGTGGCTTAAGCCTAAAGTGAAGCATCTCCGTGTAGAAGAGTGGACACTCAGGGACTAATCTGGGTACCGCACAGCCTTTCCTCCCAGTGGAATGTGTTCTTTGTCAGATTCCAGCCTCGGGCCTTTGCAACTGGCTATGCCCCAGTCTGCTGGGTACATCATGGAAAATGAGGTCCTGTGTTAGCCACACGTGGGCTGTATTTGGACAGTATGTTATGGCCTCCTGACTGGGTGTAGGTTTTGAGAAGGTCAAGACACATCTGGTTCTAGGCTATCCTCTCAGTTGGATCAGGAAGAAAGTGGGTTCTGAAGATGCTGGTTTCTGACCACTAAGGAACGGGTGAGGTTGTCTTTTATAGATTGAGTACATAAAAGCATTTTAGCATTTCTTCTTTCTCCTTTTTATTAATGAAAGCTGGTCTTTGAAACTCAAATTTCAAGCCACACATATAAAACCCCAAACCAGCCTTTGGTATTGAACTCATTATCCAGGCTCATCATAGCACCTTAAGACATGATAGAACTCTGTTGGGATGTATGTAGCCTCCTGACCTCAGGCTCAAAAGTCTTCGCATGCCCCAACACTCCCAAGCTCCCCCCGCAAATAAATAAATGAACAAAAACAAAAAAACCCACCTTTTAGTTGACACTGCCATCTCTATAACTGTAATCATATTTTTACACCCCCAGTTTCTCCTTGCCTCTGCTCATTTCTTACTGTGATCTGCATTCAACATCTTCATTTAGCTGCCTGTCTTTAATCTACCTTCAATTGCTATGCTCTGACTTTCACCCTGACCACCCCATTAAATTCAGCTGCTCCATCCAAGGGGGCTTATTCTCAAATTCCACATGCATCTTTGACATTGGTGAAATGTTTGACCCTGGTATCCATTAACTTCTTGAAACTCTTCGACCTGTTTCCATAACATTGCATCATCCCATTTCTCCTTCTATTTCTCTTCCTTTTCCTTCACTCTGCCTTCAGGACACGTTTTCTCTTTCACTACATACAGGTCTTCACAATCCCCTCTGCTCTTCTTTCTCATTCTAATTCCCTTGGAGAATTAGCCACTATCAATATATCAATATTTTTACATAGATTGTACCATTCCACTCATATACCCACCAAATACATCTAGCCGAATGTTGCATGTCATCACAAACTTAACATGCCTAAATCAAGCTGGCCTTCCTCACCCAAATCCATATACAGATTACAAACTCATTCCCAGTGGTCTTGCTCTGACTACCATCTTCTCAATCTTGAAGGACAGAACCTTTATGATTATATTTTATTTTTCCAACTCCTTCTTTGATATGTCTTTATTTCCCCCAATATCGTCCTCTTTCTTTGAAATTACCATTCAAGTGATCTCCCTGTCCATCTCTCTTTTCAGGTGCACAGGTCTGTAATTTTGAAATACAGCATGTGCACAAAAGAGAGCATAGAATTCATGTGTCTCATTACAAGAGTAAACAACAAAATGAACACCAGTGGATTGGCTGCCAGATTAAGGTATTGAACATTTTCAGAACAGTGCTGCAGTTGTGAGTTACTCCAAGTTTGTCCTCTCTGCATCCAATTCAACTGGTACACTGCAGTCAGACTAATTTTCTTGTAATACTACCTGTATTGAATTATTCTATATTTCTCAAGAACATATAATGATTTACTATTGGTAAGCGAAAACTGCTAAGTTTTCAGTGTAGTTTTCAAGGCCGTCAAATATCCAACCCTGTTCAATCGCTTCTACTTTTTAACTTAGTAGCTGGCCTTAGAAATCAAGTCAGACTATATACTATGTGTGTTTTCATAGAGTCATCTTGGCTAGTTTCTTATACCTTTGCCACTGAGACTCTAGAATCTTTTGCCTAAGCATCTTTAATAATAGGATGGGACTTAGTCCAAGTAGAGAACACCTGTCTCATGATTTTTTCAGGGCTTGGGATGGCTTTAAACTCATCAACCAGTGAGAAGGAATTTTACTTAAAAACTGTAGAAAATAATTCTAAATAGGGAGTAAACTGATTTCATCTAACTTTTTGCCTGAAGCTTTCATGTATAAATCACTGCAAAAATTTCATATGAATAAAGCATTTCCTTCCTTGCATCTGAATTTATGTTGACTTTAAAATGAAACTAACCACAATAAATGTGAGTTGTTGGAGGAAAAAAAAATCTAATTCAAAAGCGTTTTAATAGTAATGTCTTTACTCATTTATTTTCTCAGTAGGGAATGAGTATCACAAACACTTTTCTGTTTTTATCCCTGAAACTAATCTCCATTGCTAGGTCAACCTCAAGGGGACTCTATGCACATATGTACTGGGGAAGTTTCTGTTTAGAAAACAGATATAACGCCAAACTTCATCCTGCTTCGGTTTTTATAAGCATCCCACGTTGTTGTGATAACTGAGATAAACTGAATTTTTTCTTCGCTTTTGAAAGCCAGAATGATAAAAATATGGTAAATATTTTAAAGCTAGATTTTAAGGTTGTTTCCCAAGCTGGCAAGAGTTTTGATGTTGCATCAACCGCACGTTAACATTTTCTGTAAGTGATTAAGGACTCTTTTTAGAAGATAATAATTGCTTACTAAAACCACTCTTGGTTCACAAATTGATTTGAGATGGCAAGCCAGGATTTTTTCTTTGCAAAATGAGGTTCAATAATCTGGGCAGTCTTTCACAATTTTTGTTCTGATTAAATTGTCCCATAAAATATTGACAGGTAGCATGTACCACTTTCCTATATCCCTGGGAATATTTGAAACAAAAGATGATGAGTTCTACCTCGCAATCCTAATACAAAATTAAATAACAGATGAAATAGTATGTAAAACGTATTGAACACCGTATTGACGGAATCCCGTGTGACGTTGTTCACCATATCCACCATTATTCACTCTTCCCCTTCTCCATTCATTTTATTTTGAAATACGTCTTGAGTACAGAAGGGTGTATAAAATCTATGTGTATAATCACAAAAGTGAACAATAAAATGAACACCTGTACCTTGACTGCCAGATTAAGGTATTGACCATTTCCAGAACTTTAGAAATCCCCTGAGTGTACTTCCCTTTCATTGTTCTCTTCTTGGGCTGGGATGTGAAACCTCAGGATGCACTTGCTTCCTCAGGCCCCTTCTGCGTAAGGTTATTTCTGGAAACGGCCTGATAAACCTCTTATTGGCATTCCCACCTAATCTCTACCTCTCTTCGTGTGCTGGCTTTTTCTCCAAGTGCTCAGACCACAGTTGTGCCACATTCCGCCTTCTAGACATCCAGTCCCACCTATTTTGCATCTATGTCAGCCAGGGTTCCAGCAAGAAATAGACAACACATTCACATTTTGAGGAGAATTTTTAATAGAAATCTTTTGTTTGCTTGTTTTACAGAGGTCTGAACAGAATTTAGGGAAATCAATAGAAAAATCATATATTATCCCTGGGTTAGCAGTGGAGGAGAAGCCATACCATCCTGCTATGAAGGGAGTAAAGAATAGAGTGGCTTCTGGTTGGGCCCAGTGGCTCACACTTGTAATCCCAGTACTTTGGGAGGCCAAGGCGGGCAGATCATGAGGTCAGGAGATCGAGACCATCCTGGCTAACACAGTGAAATCCCGTCTCTATTAAAAATACAAAAAATTTAGCCAGGCGTGGTGGCGGGCTACTTGGGAGGCTGAGGCAGGAGAATGGCGGAACCTGGGAGGCGGAGCTTGCTGTGAGCCGAGATCCCGCCACTGCACTCCAGCCTGGGTGACAGAGCGAGACTTTGTCTCAAAAAAAAAGAAAAAAAAAAAAGAAAACATAGAGTAGCTTCTGCAGCCCAGAACTGAGGAGCACAGCAGAGCCTGAAATGGCTCGTAGTCTTTTGCGGAGACACAGTCTTGCTGTCAGGGAAGGACTCATAGGGTGCCTTGATCTCTTGATGCCTACTCCTCACCCCAATGAGAGTCCAAATGAAAGACAGAGGGCAAGGGAAGCCTTGCATGCAGCCATAGACCAGCCTCCTGAATCATTAAGCAGGTGGTTATGAGTGGGGAATAAATCTGGAGGAGTCCATGGAAACCATCCATCACAGCTTCTAAGGCATCAGTAACAGAGGAGCTTCAGAAACCATCCCTAGCCCTAGTGTCTTCAAAATGAAGGGAGACTTGCTGATCCATCTCACTTATTTTCCTATGTTGTTTGTTTTAATTTAATATCTGATTCCCACCTCTCTTGGGATCCTCCAAAGACCCCTCTGCCCCTTGTCCTGCAACCTGATCCTCTGAATACAAAACTGCTACATGACATCTTTTAACATATGTCAGACAGCACCCATCTTTTAAGGCCCATATCAGATCATATTATTTTCTGGGGAACTTTGTTAATGACATATCCCCAGAAACACCTTTTGCTCTCAACTCTTCTTGTACCTATAATGCAAATCCATGTTCTCCAAACTTTTTGATCACAGAGCCTCTGAAGAAAAAAAAATTAAGCATAGTTTTCTGGTCTACATTTAGTCATATGTTCATAAATTATATGCATGTGCAGTTCTAATATAGACATTATTTAAAAGGACACATAATTAGACAGTGAAATAATAAATTAATGTGAATAAAAGTTCAAGCTCTTTTTTTCACTCACCTCAATAAGTTTTCCCCACTTTGGTGACTTGATCTTCCTTCATCTCTAGTGCTTATTTCTATTCTTTAGTGTGTACGATTTTTTGAGCTTCCTTCACAATGAAAAGTTCTAGACTGTTACAATAACCTTTTTATAAATATGAAGTGGCATATAGAAGTATCAATATGTGGTAAGGGTAGTAAGTTTATGTGTGTGTGTTTGAAACTTTTGTGTCACTCGCATGGGGGAATGTGTGTGTGTGCCTGTGTTCACCTGTCCTTTTTGTCCTTTTGTGGGGGGTGTGTGTGCCTGTGTTCACCTGTCCTTGTGTGGGGTGTGTGTGTGTGCCTGCGTTCACCTGTCCTTGTGTGTGGGGTATGTGTGTGTGTGCCTGCATTCACCTGTCCTTGTGTGGGGTGTGTGTGTGTGCCTGCGTTCACCTGTCCTTGTGTGGGGGGTATGTGTGTGTGTGCCTGCGTTCACCTGTCCTTGTGTGGGGGGTATGTGTGTGTGTGCCTGCATTCACCTGTCCTTGTGTGGGGTGTGTGTGTGTGCCTGTGTTCACCTGTACTTGTGTGTGTATGTGTGTGTGTTTAGCGTGTGCATGTGTGCCTGCTGTCACCTGTACTTGTGCACTGGGTTGCTAAAAAAAAAGGGCTTATTTCTGTGAGTATTGTTTTAAAATCCGGAGAAATACTGCCCTGGACAATGTCTGTGAAAACTCTGCACTCAAAGTTTAGAAAGAACAATGGAAAAGGTGTCTTTTCTGCTACTACAGAGTCAGCTTCAGGCTAGTACTGAGAGTCCATGTTCTTCTTTAGTAAGGATCCAAGGCCTCCTAAAATTTTGGACTCCATTTTATTGCAATTGAAATGTTTATTTCCTCACGTCTATTTAGTTTAGAGGCATGCCACGTGGGACTAAGATGATATGCAAAATAAATCCCCATTAACTGACTAAAGTGTGACTATGTGTGAACATACTTTCTTTCCAAAAAAAGAATCTCAAAATGTTGATGATGAAAGGCTATTAATTTCCTTCTTAGATTAAAGATCTTTCTATCCACCCTGCCTCTCATTTCTTTTGGGAAAATAACATTTGTTGCCTTCTCTGACTCTAAAGGTTATTCGCGTTTCACATAAGAAATAGAAAAATAAAAGAATAAAGAAAAAACAAAGAAATTAAATGTATTTCCATACCTACAGATACCTGTTATTAAAATTTTAGCTTATGCTTCTAGTATTTTTTTAATGTGTTACATATTTTATACCTACTAGGAATCATACTTCATTTTTGAAATCTTCCTTTTGTTCTTAATATATCATGAACATATTTCCATAGGCTAATTATACTTGGAGAACATGATGTTGATCACTGTATAATAAATATTTCATCATAAAGGTGTCTTATAATTTAAGAATTTTCCTACAGTTAGATGGTTACACTGGTTCCAATTTTCACTGCAATGAACACTCATTTTCGACAGCATCTTTGCATATCTCTTATGTAATATAAATTCTTCAAAGTACAATTTCTGTTTCAAAAATATAAAACTTAAAATAATTACTCAAGTTTATTATCATATTGCTGTCCAATTGTTACTATAAGGAAAAAAGGAGCTAAAGAATAGAGTGGTTTCTGTAGCCCAGAACTGAAGAGCGTGCTACAGCTTGAAATGGCTCGTGCCTTTTGCAGAGACACAGTCTTGCTGGCGGGGAGAAACTCATGGGGTATCTTGATCTCTTGATGCCTACTTCTCCCGGCAATGAGAGTCCAAATGAAAGAGAGAGGGCAACGGAAGCCTTTCATGCAGTCATGGACCAGCCTCCTGGCCATTAAATGGAGATTGCATCATTTTTATATACTTGTCAATTGGGTAAATAAAAATTGCTAAATATTTTACTAACCACGTTTATTTGATTGCTAATGATGTTGAACACTTTTCCAAAATTTTTATTGGCTATTTGCATTTCTCCTTTTTTAAGTTGCTGATACAGGGTTAAGAAATCACATAGGCAATAGTAAGGGTATGGGAGTCCTACACAAGGGTTTTTTTTTTGTTTTTTGTGTTTTTTTTTTTTTTTTAGATGGAGTCTCGCTCTGTTGCCCAGGCTGGAGTGCAGTGGAGAGATCTCCACTCACTGCAAGCTCCGCCTCCTGGGTTCATGCCATTCTCCTGCCTCAGCCTCCCGAGTAGCTGGGACTATAGGCGTCCGGCACTGCGCCCGGCTAATTTTTGTATTTTTAGTAGAGACGGGGTTTCACCGTGTTAGCCAGGATGGTCTTGATCTGCTGACCTCGTGATCCGCCCATCTCGGCCTCCCAAAGTGCTGGGATTACAGGCGTGAGCCACTGCGCCCTGCCAAGGCTTTTCTTTTTAATGAAAAGCAGCCCCAAATCATTGTCTAACAAAGAGCAGCCTGTAAAGTCAATCTGCAGACATAGACAAGCAAGCTGACAGCTTGCATGGTGAATGCCAGCAGGAACTAAGGACTAGATATGTTGTAGATGGCAGCTCCATCTTCCCTTCCCTTTGTCAGTCACTTGTACTGTAAGGAGCAGACAAGATGGCCCGGATCAACTGGAAAGTCCATTTGCATAATAAGATTAGGGTGGGGAGACCAGCCTTCCTCGCATGCTATGTAAACGTCATACCTGATGGAGACAATCTGTCAGCCCTATGTAAATCAGACACCACCTCCTCATGCTCGACTATAAAATCTGGTGCATCTGCCACTATCTGGTCCTTTCCACTTGGAGATCCCTTTCTCTATCTCCTTCTCTTCTCTTCTGCCTATTAAACCTCCACTCCTAAACTCTTCCTGTGTGTCCGTGTCCTAAATTTTCCTGGCAGGCAACAATGATCCCAGGGCATATACCCCAGACAACATAGCCGCTTCAATGCCATTCACCCCTTTTTCTGTTAGATGTTCATCTTTTTATTTAACAGTTCTTTATACATTACAAATATCAATCACTTGCCCATCTCATTTGTTCCCAATATGAAATCTTGGGCTTTACAGACAAGGACCTGGGTCACAAACAGGACTCACAAACTGTTCATGGTGAAATAACCAACGCTGGGAGAGAACTCTACAGAAACCAGATCTTACTGAATGAAGGTCCCTTTGAGGACTCCATATTTATACCATAAAGACAACTGATTACATTGCTCATTGTTGGAATTTATTTTACCTTTTCCTTTACCCAGAAATGGAAGAGTTCTGGTGCCTGTGCATTGGTTTGCATCTGTCTCTGTCCTTAGGATCAAGCCCTCTCTGCAGTCTTTTCTGCGAGAAACAACAGAAGAAAACAATGTCCCTGGAGTTGCGTAGTAACCAAACAGTCCCCGCTGATGGTTTATGATCCTGACACATTATATTAACAGAGAGTTTCCAACACCACAGAGGGACCAATTTCTCTTAAAACTTTAAGATAATCATCCCATTAAATCATGCCAATCCGACATAAGCAATCCGACAAGCAAAGTGTCCACTTAAATGTGATACAAAATAGATAACTCTGTCTTTTTTTTTTTTTTTTTTTTTTTTCCTTTTTGTGGAGAACGGGGTCTCGCTATATTACCCAGGCAGGTCTCGAACTCCTGGGCTCAAGCTATCCTCCCGCCTCTGCCTCCCTGAGAGCTGGGATTACAGGTGTGAGCCACCGCGCCCGGCAATAACTCTGAATGCTAAAATAACTACTTCTTTTTGGGTAAAGCCACAGTTTTCTTCTAAATAATTTCTTAACAACCTCTATCATTTATACCTTCATCTAAAGTAGGTGGATTGCTGAGAAATGTTGTTAACTCATTGGCTTTGGGGTTTCGTTTTTGTAGTATTCTTATTTACACAGGATCTACCATCAAGCCTTGATCAAATGACTTCATTTTTGGCCATAGATGTCTCATATGTAAAGCGTTACTGAATTGTTGAACTGTCTGAAGGAAGATCAGAAAAGAGGCTTGCCTTCCTTCCTTCTGTCCTTCCCTCCCTTCTTCCATCCTTCTTTTTTTTTTTCTTTTTTTGAGACAGAGTCTTCACTCTGTTCCCAGGCTGGAGTGCAGTGGCAAGATCTGGACTCACTGCAACCCCCGCCTCCTGGGTTCAAGCAATTCTCCCATCTCAACCTCCCGAGTAGCTGGGATTACAGGCGCGTGCCACACCCAACTGATTTTGTATTTTTAGTGGAGAAGGGGTTTCATCATGTTGGCCAGGCTGGTCTCGAACTCCTGACCTCAAGTGATCTGCCCACCCCAGGCCTCCTAAAGTGTTGGGATTACAGGTGTGAACCACCTCACCTGGCAAGAGAGGCTTTCTTAATTTCCCTTCTCAACGACCTAATTAATCTTCCTCTTCAAACCCTGCTATTGGTGAAGCCAGTCAGGTTTCTTACTTTGCTCTTTTGCTGAGTCAGGAGCCAACTGGAATGGATAAGCAAACCATGAGACTCCTACATTTCATAACTGTAGCAGAACACTTTAAATATGTTTGTTTTTGTTTAAAAAGATGCAAAACCATCACCTACCCCACTGCTATCAAGGTATAAAAATGCTAATGTAATCTTTTTAAATCTGTTATTGCTTCTCCGGGAGGAATATGAAGTAAATCAAACCTACATTGATGCAGCAAAATTCAAAGCATTTGACAGAAGTTCATTTTCCTTAGTCGCACCAGGCAATGATAATGGTTGTAAACAGCATATGCCAGACATCTGTATCTTGTCTTTCTGAGGGTTCCAGCTTACCTTCCATCTATCTGTTCCAAAAATGAAAGTTAATCTGCTTTTTCACAGAAGTCATTTTTTTGATAGTTGTTATACATAATTTGAACAGAATTTAAGTATGTATTCTTATTTGACTTAGAGAAATATGTTACAGTTAGCCCTTTTACTCTTTTGCTTACAAGCCTGAAAGTTGAAAATGTGTGAAGCACTTGATGTTCTTCTTTACTGTCTTAAAGTATTTAATTTCTCTAAGTGTCAGAAATTTTATCTTCAATGGAACATATGCTCCCATCTGCACTTTTTTCTCATCACTAAAAAACACAGTGTGTGAACATTTATAGGAAAAACTCTGCCTCACAAAGTTATCTCTCTCCACCTCACAAAGTTATTATGATACTCGATGGTATAATAACATTAATAAAACTAGCTACATTTATTAAACTCCGTTGTATAATAAATAATTTGACTCATCTTTGTCCCTGGTTCCTGGAAGGGAGACTCTAAATTCTTGGAATTTTCTAAATGATAAGAGTGCCTTTGTTATTCACAATGGATCTCTGGGACCACATTTATATGTCAGCGCAATCTCCCAACCTTGGTGGAAGAGAGGGGACTGGAGACTGAGTCCAAAGACGTGGCCAGTGATTCAACCAATTGTGCCTGTGTAATGAAACCTTAGTAATTGTGGACCCTGAAGTTTGGTGGAACTTCCTGGTTGGTAAACATATCAAAACACATTGTGAAATACAACAGAAAAATTACTTCTCAAATTCAAGGAAATATAAGGTATATTAAAAGTTTGAAAGAAAACAAGCTGTATTTTTTTTCTCAGGAATGGAGAAGTAATTCTTGTCTGTGTTTCCCAGGTCCTCTTTCCAGAACTGAGGCCTACCCTGTTATAGCATTGGCAATTCAAATCATGTCAGTGAGAGACACTTAATGACTATGAAATCTTTTCATCTTAAAACTTTGATGTGACAACAAGACCCTGAAATATGTAAATTATATGCAAATGATAAAGAGAACATGGAAATTGAAAACTTGGAAACTAAAAGCTCACACATAGCCCAAACATTCCCTAAATGAAGAATGAAATTTCCCTTCTAGACTGAGAGATGCTATATCCAAAGATTTGACCTGCTTATTACTCAGATGACTGTGTTTTCCAGTTAAAACCCTTGGATAAAGCTATTTCATATAGCAAGAAAATGAAAATTATCAAAGTTGAACCTCCTGGCTGTCTCTTTGCATGCCAGAATTCTGACAGACATCCCTGAGTAGCATCCACAAGACCCAACAGATGAATATTGGAAGATTCTTTAATATTAGATTCGTCCCAAAATGACAGATGAGAGTCAGATCTCACCCAGGAGAAGCATCATGGGAAATAACCAAGGTGCCAAATAAGAAAGATTAAATCCATCCAATTTTACATGAGCTAAAGGAGAGCTCATTGAGCCTGAAGAAATAGGCAATAATATGACAAAGAAAAATAAAGAGGGCAGGAAAAATAGAGGACAAGAAAAATAACTAGAATAAACTGATTTTAAATCTATCAAAAACCTGTACTTTCAACAAAAATAACTTCCAAGTTCAAATTGTTGTTCAGAGGAGCTGAATTGGAAAGTAAATTATATGCAATGGACATGAGCAACAATCTCTGTTTATTACAATAGCTCTTTTAATGCCATCTCTATCTGCACAGGTTTGCCAACTCACTACAACCTTGAACATCACACCAGTTTGTTTACTCCGACTGTTAAAACCCTCACTAATTTGGAGCAATTAGCAGAAACCTAGCTCCGTTATAAATGATGGACTTTTTTTTTTTTTTTTTTTTTTTTTTTTGAGACAGAGTCTCACTCTGTCGCCCAGGCTGGAGTGCAGTGGTGCGATCTCAGCTCACTGCAACCTCTGCCTCCCAGGTTCAAGTGATTCTCCTACCTCAGCCTCCCAAGTAACTGGGATTACAGGTGTGTGCCACCATGCCTGGTTAATTTTTGGTATTTTTAGTAGAGATGGGTTTCACCATGTTAGCCAGGATGGTCTCAATCTCCTGACCTCATGATCCACCCACCTCAGCCTCCCAAAGTGCTGGGATTACTGGCACGAGCCACCGCCTCTGGCGTTTTTTTGTTTGTTTGTTTGTTTGTTTGTTTGTTTTTTGTGGCAGTTTCACTCTTACTGCCCAAGCTAGAGTGCAATGGCACAATCCTGGCTCACCACAACCTCTGCCTCCTGGTTCAAGCGATTCTCCTGCCTCAGCCTCCTGAGTAGCTGGAATTACAGGCATGCGCCACCACACCCGGCTAATTTTGTATTTTTAGTAGAGACAAGGTTTCTCCATGTTGGTCAGGCTGGTCTCAAACTCCCGATCTCAGGTGATCCACCCACCTCGGCCTTCCAAAGTGCTGGGATTACAAGCATGAACCACAGTGCCCGGCCAACGACGGAGTGTTTTAAAGTCATGTGACCTGCATCAGGCTGTCTATGCCAGTGTTCATTAGTTAAGATAATAGATCACATACTGTAGTCAACATCCTAGAGGAAATTCGCCATTAGAAATGTTAGAAAATTGAATGAAATTATTTCTTTTTTCTTACCAGTTTTCTTATTCTGTAATTTGGAAAAAGCAACATAATTGTCCATTAATGGAATCTTTAATGTAAGTAAACAGTTTTTCCTTTCAAGTAATTTTAAACATCCCTACATTAAATTTTAATTTTATTATTCATTTGCTTTGTAAGTATTTTTTCAATAGTCATGAACACTTGCCAAAGCTTTTCTTCTCAAACATTGTTTTCACTGCATCCCTGAGTATATCTGAAGATCTTCTGTTTCCCCGGGGATCACGCTCAAACACTTTCCATCATGTTGCCTCACTTAATTCTTAAAATGCTAACAGTTCTCTTAAAAAATCTCTTAATATTTACAAATCCCTTTACAGCTCTTAAAATGCAACAAATTCTCTTTTTTTAAGACAAGATTTTTAATTTACTGTTCTCTGCCAACATGTATGATTCCAAGGTTTTACACATGCTGTTTCTTGCTAGAATTGACGTTTTCCCTTTTCTAATTTAAAGTCTACATAAACATTAACCCCCGCTCCCAAGTCACTCATCCCCTTCTTGGTGAATACTTTTCTTTCTTTCTTTCTCTCCTTCTTTCTTTTGTTCTCTCCTTTCTTTCTTCCTTCCTTCCTTCCTTCCTTCCTTCCTTTCTTTCTTTCTTTCTTTCTTTCTTTCTTTCTTTCTTTCTTTCTTTCTTTCTTTCTTTCTTTCTTTCTTTCTTTCTTTCTTTCTTTCTTTCTTTCTTTCCCTTCCTTCCTTCCTTCCTTCCTTCCTTCCTTCCTTCCTTCCTTCCTTCCTTCCTTCCTTTCTTTCTTTCTTTCTTTCTCTCTTTCTCTCTTTCTCTCTTTCTCTCTTTCTTTCTTTCTCCTTCCTTCCTTCCTTCCTTCCTTCCTTCCTTCCTTCCTTCCTTCCTTCCTTCCTTCCTTCCTTCCTTCCTCTTTCTTTCTTTCTTTTTTTTTTTGACAGTCTCACTCTGCCTCCAGGCTGGAGTGCAGTGGTGCAATCTTGGCTCACTGCAACCTCTGCCTCCCAGGTTCAAGTGATTCTCCTGCCTCAGCCTCCCGAGTCGCTGGGACTGCAGGCATGCACCAACCATGCCCAGCTAGTTTTTGTACTTTTAGTGGAGACAGGGTTTCACCATGTTGACCAGGATGGTCTCAATCTCTTAACCTCGTGATCCACCTGCCTTGGCCTCCCAAAGTGCTGGGAGTGCAGGCATGAGCCACCGCACCCAGTCAATACTTTCTTAACTATAGTCTACGTGGCTTACAGTCTAAATCCTTCATGGTCTTCAGTTTCATTTATATGAATCAGAAATTATGTAATTCCTAGGCCATATAGTTCTCAAGTTGGTTATCTTATTGTTGTCATTTATTTAAGACAGATATCATATTTTAAATGTTTTTTTCCTCCCTGTAAATGGATGAGAATACTGTTGAGTGCATGATATTGTAAATCGTGGATGACTTATATTTTCCTAATTTGATGACATAAGCACTTAGCAATGACATGGAGTTTATCTAATATGATGAAAAGGCTGGGATTCACTTTCCTTGAAAATGACAAGTGGACATAGTAGGATGCTCCCATGAAGACCTGGCCCCATAGTTCAGGTGAGTGGGAAGATACATACACATACCACGCTGGTACGTCCAAACAACAGAAGAGGAAAAAGTCACCTCCCTAGCTTCCAATGACATGATTTATAGAAGCCACCTGAAACTTGACACGAGTATGTCTGGAATACCAAGCACCAAGGCTCCAGCAAAACAATAAAGCGCTTGCCTCTCTTAAGCAAGCTGGACCCAAAAGTCCCAGAGAGGGAAATACAGGATTTCCCCTGGCGGTCAGCACAGTGAGTCAGCGTCTCCTGAACTAAACAATGGATGAATACACAGCCACTTAGAGGCCTTTCATCTTTATCCTTTTTTAGCAAAGCATGTGCCTTCTTTTCATAGGTAGGATCACTGACGCCTCATGCTCTGCCCCTCTTCACCATCATCTGTTAAACAGGAAATCTGCAACATTCTTTTCAGTAAACGGGAGGGGTCTGCTGTCAACCAAAATGAAGGCAAAAGGTTTTACCTCAGGCCAGTCTTTCTGAAGCTGGGTAAAATGATAAGGATATGGAAAGTAACACCTGGAAGAACTGGAGCTCCTCTCCAAAGACAGACATAATTCGTTATTAGTGAACTAAATTTTATCTGGAAGCCATGCCCTAGATTGCTTAAATGCCTGTTTACATAGGACATCTTAGACATGGTTATTCAAATAAAATATAAACCTAAAACCTGGAAATTCACTTCTTTAAAAGAAATGCATGGGCCATAGTTTTCACGTGAATTCTTCTATTTTTAAACCCAGCATAGAAAACAGGAGAAAACTATATTTTAGAATTCATACTTCTATGGACTCAATGCCATCATTCATTACCACTCAACAATGGCCATGAAAACCTACCAATCCGAGCAATGTCAGCCCAATGTCGTGTACTCTACACTATTCTTATCAAGGTACAGAGAGGAGGAGAATAAGTTTAAGTCAGGGTATCTGCCTCACTTTCTTTTCTTTTTTTCTTTTTCCACACAGAGTCTTGCTCCGTCACTCAGGCTGGATGCAATGCCACGATCTCAGCTAACTACAACCTCCACCTCTCGGGTTCCAGTGATTCTCCTGCCTCAGCCTCTTGAGTAGCTGGGATTACAGGTGCATGCCACCATGCCCTGCTAATTTTTGTATTTTTAGTAGAGACGGTGTTTCACCATGTTGGTGAGTCTGGTCTCTAACTCCTGACCTCATAATCCATCTGCCTCAGCCTCCCAAAGTGCTGGGATTACAGGCGTGAGCCTCCATGTGTATGTCTCACTTTCTATGTTACAACATGGCACTCTTCTTTTCTGGGAAAGCTGAAAATCTTGAGTATAATCCACACAGGGACCTAATAAATGCTCCTGAACACCAGTCAAGGGCATCATCCCTAGGTCTGTTGGTTAGGAATTGTATTTGTCTGCTAGTGTCAAAAATCCCAAACTCAATGACTTAAGCAATTAAGGGTTTGTTTGTTTTTCTCATGAGAGATGAGTAGTCAAGTGCTGGTATGGAGGCGCCACAATTTCGTCAGGAAGTGAGTATTGCTTTAGTTTTGTGCTTCTCCCTCCTTGGAGTATGACCTTTATCCTCACTCTCAAAAGGACCTCAAGAGCCATCATGCAGGGAAAAAAGGGACAGAAAACAGTATGTCAGCTGCATTCATCCTATTTATTTATTTATTTGAGACAGGGTCCTGCTCTGTTGCCCAGGCTAGAGTGCAATGGCATGATCATGGCTCCCTGCAGCCTTGAGTTCCCAAGTTCAAGTGATCCTCCCACCTCAATCTCCCCAATAGCTGGGCCTTCAGGAGGGGCGGGGCGGAGTGCGATGAGTATCTTTTAAAGAGCTTTTTTGGAAATCCTACTCAGTGGTTTCCTCTTATACCTAAATGGCCAGAAAACAGTCACCTGGACACATCTCACTACAAGCAAGGCTTGGAGAATATGATGTTAGGCCTTTTTAGAAATGAAAGGGAGGAAATAGATAATTTGCAGGCTACAGTTTCTGCTATGATAGAGAAGTGCACTGCAATGCCCATTCCTGCTGAAAAGCCTGTCTAGACAAAGTAGTATCAAAAGCTCCTCTGTTTCCCCATGAAATACTACTTAGTTAGCAGCTGGTTTCCAAATAATAATAGCTGCCATGCATGGAGCATCACTTCAACTTTATGTGTCCTATTTCTCATTTTCGCAATAATTATTAATTTATACAATACTTTTAACAATCATTAAGAAAATAAAATTCTCCTAGTGTTAAATGTGCATAAAAATATCTAGATCATGAAGTGTTTCTATGTTGCCTTATGTTCATTTTTCTCTCCTGCATTATTTAGGATTTCTTTTTTTTTTTTTTTTTTTTCGAGATAGAGTCTTGCTCTTTCACCCAGGCTAGGATGCCGTGGCATGATCCTGGCTCACTGCAACCTCAGCCTCCCAGGTTCAAGCAGTTCTCCTGCCTCAGCCTCCCAGGTAGCTGGGATTACAGGCGTCTGCCACAGGGCCTGGATTATTTTTGTATTTTTAGTAGAGACAGGGTCTCATCATCTTGACCAGGCTGGTCTCAAACTGCTAACCTCATGATCCACCTGCCTCGGCCTCCCAAAGTGCTGGGATTACAGGCATGACGATTTTCAGCAATGTTGAGTTACAAACTGCTTGGACTGGCCATAATTCACTCTTTCAAATAAAGTTCTACATTGAAACTTTCTAGGACTCTTCAATCTGTTAATCTAGGGACAGTTCCATTTCTTTGGATTTTTTGCCTATATCTTAAAAAAAAAAAAAAAAAATCCCAATAGCTCTGCCCAGTTAGATGTTAATTATTTCTCTTTCAGCAATAGTGTCTAATGGCTTGCGTCAATCCAAGGACATTTCACATATCACAAAAATAGCATTGGGCCTCACTTTTCTCAAGAGACTTCATTTCTGTTTTCACTTGTCAAGTCACCATTTTGTATTCTTCATTTTTGCCTTTAGGTCTTAAATGATATAGGCATTTTCTTCAGAATTTTCATTGTGTCGTAAAGTAGTTAAGCCTTTCTTCCATCACACATTAAATGGAAAAACACATTTACTAGGAAGCATGTTGTAGGAATCATTTATTTTTGCCTCCACTTGAACCCATGTTGATGCATAATACTTAGGGTTAGAAATGTACAACAGTCAGTTGCATTTAATTTCAGGAATCTCAACTTGCCCACTAATGTATATAAAGTTAATCCTCATTATTCAGATCTCATATTTGTGAATTTCCCTACTAGCTAGAATGTATCTGTAACTCCAATCAATACCTGTAGTGCCATTTGGTCATTTGCAGACATGCACAAGTGGGGAAAAATTGAGGTCTAACAAAGTGATATTCTGCTCTCATGTTCTGTACTCTCTATTAACAAGTGTCCTTTTTCCAGTCTGTTTAGAGGCACCTTTTCTGCAGTTTTGTTGTTTTTGCTGGTAATTTTTCTGTTACCCTCACCCCCACAGGGTAGTGCTGTTCCGTCGTCTTAAGTGCAAGAAAGCTGACATCTCTTACAGAGAAAACATGTTGATAGGCAACTTTGTTCAAGAATGAATTATGTAGTGCTGTTGGCCATGAGTTCAATGTTAATCATTCAACAATATGTGTTAAATAATGTGTCTTTAAACGGAGGCACATGTAAAATAAGGTATGTATTGACTTGTTGATGAAAATGTTGTGAGCAGAGGCTCGTGGGACCCCCACCCTGCATTTCCCCTAGGAGCAGTGATTCAGTATTCACTAACTCAGTGTTCCTGGTGACTTGATAGAACATAACTACTACAGATAACAAGAATGAATTGTTTTCTGATTTAGGTGGCCCCTACATTAGACTTTTCACAATCAAACCAGAAGATGCAGAACTTTATTTTTCTTGATTTCATGCCTCTGCGGTCTAACTACCTATGTTACGAAACTCAGGAGGTCATTATTCTCAGCTATAGAAAAAGAGCCCACAGAAAAAGGTGATTTTCCAACAATCCTTTTTTGAATACTAAGATTGGCAGAATGTAATTTTGTGCTCTTTTAGTGGGTTTTGGAGTCCAAATCTTTTTCATCATTTTAGTTTTCCAATTATTATCTACATGGAGTTGCTTTTCATAGAAAAACAGTCTCTTTCTAATAGCATGCATAGGTAACTCTGGTAGCCAAGGGTTTCCAGTAATTCTAGCTGGTGGTATCACTAGAAGCCTGCCACCATACCGCATTCTCTCTCTCTCTTTCTTTTCTTTTCTTTTTTCTTTTTTTGATATGGTCTTGCTCTGTCACTTAGGCTAGAGTGCAGTGGCATGGTTATGGCTCACTGCAGCCTCGATCTCCTAGGCTCAAGCAGTCCTCCTGCCTCAACATCCCATGTAACTGGGACGACAGGTTCATGCCATCATGCCAAGCTAATTTTTTTACTTTTTGTAGAGATGAGGTCTCTTTTTGTTGCCCAGGCTGATCTTGAACTCATGGCCTCAAACAATTCCCCCGACTCAGCCTCCAGAAGTTCTAGGATTACAGGTATGAGCCACCGTGCCTGCTACATTCTCTACCTTCTCTTCTTTATCTCTCTATCTCTCTTTCTTTTATACACACACATAACATACACAGAAACCTACCCAAGGCTCTGCTCATTTAAGACCATTCAGCACCACTAATTTATATAATGAACATTGACCTAGTATTCATTGTGGACTGTGTAAATAATTCCGGCAGATAAAAAATGTGACTGATTTCTCAGGGGATGTAGGGTCTGATGGAGCAGTAACCAAGAGCAATCAAGAAATATTTTTTAAGAAGAAAGAGAAAGGAAGAGAGAAAGAGAGAAGAAAAGGAAGGAGGAAAAGAAGGAAGGAAGGAAGGAAGGAAGGAAGGAGGAAAGAAAAGCAAGCAAGAAGAAAGAAAGATGAAAGAAAGAAAGAAAGAAAGAAAGAAAGAAAGAAAGAAAGAAAGAAAGAAAGAAAGAGAAACAAAGAAAGAAGGAGAGAGGAAGGAAGAAAAGGAAAGAAGGAAGGAAGGAAGGAAGGAAAAGGGAAAGGGAGGAAGGGAGGAAAAGAAGAAGGGAGGGAGAGAGAAAGGGAGGGAGGGAGGGAGGGGCTGGGCAGGGTGTACACCTGTAATCCCAGCAGTTTGGGAGGCCAAGGCAGAAGAAAGGAAGGAAGGAAGGAAAAGAAGAAGGGAGAGAGGGAGGGAGGAAGGAATGAAGGAAGGGAGGGAGGGGCCGGCACGGTGGCTCACACCTGTAATCACAGCAGTTTGGGAGGTCGAGGGAGGTGGATTGCTAGAGACCAGGAGTTCAAGACCAGCCTACCCAACATAGCGAAACCATGTCTCTACTAAAATACAAAAATTAGCCAGGCGTGGTGGTGGGTGCCTGTAACCCCAGTTACTCAGGAGGCTGAGGCAGGAGAATCACTTGAACCGGGAGGCAGAGGTTGCAGTGAGCCAGGATCACACCACTGCCCTCCAGCTTCGGCAACAGAGTGAGACCCCATCAAAAAAAGAAGGAAAGGAAGAGAGAAAGAGAGAGAGACAGAGAGAGAGAGAGAGAGAGAGATAGGAAAAAAGAAAGAGAAAGAGTACACTTATCTTTGAGCCCTTTTGCCATTTGCTGCTTAGCTAGATAAAGCTGCAAGCCTGTGAGCAGCGCTGCCTGCAAAATGATATAAGGGAGGGGTGCGTGCTTGCAACTGTGTGTATTTGCATGTGTTTGTGTGTGAGAGCCTGTATCCTCAGCTTTCAGTTTCTTGGCCCTGTACAAAAACATTCTAGACAAGGAAGTTGTTTTTAAAAACATATGAAACAAGGCCTTCTGTGTGAGTTCATGGTTGCTGATTTCTTCCACCTTAATTGAGAGTTGTTTCTTGTTGCCTGGTGAACATTTTGCAAATGTCACAAGTTTCAGCTTTGTGTCTAAGATTGGTAAATCTCTGTAATTTACCTAAAGTCACTGGTAATTTATCTTGTCTTGTACTGCGCTACTAGGAACTCAGGAGATGGCACTGAATTTATGGGAAGTATCAGATGATTAATTCTCAATGAGAATCTCAAATTCATCATATTCTTTTTTTCCTGGTTGTGCATAATGAGATGAACTTACTGATGTATAAGATAAGGAGAAGCTAAAGACTGGTGTGCAAAACTCTAGCTTAGAGTGTTCAGGGGAGGAGCCATGCTTCTTCTGAGGATTTTCCTTTACATTGTCTGTAGTATTCTGTTGCATGAAAAGGAGCCCTTAGACATTGCTCTCTTGAAAAATCATAAAATAGCCTTGAATTTAATCCAACATCTCTTTCCTAATTCTAAGAGCTTAGATTTGCACAAAAGAGAAAAGACAAAAGCAAAGCAAAAACAAAAATACAAGCAAAAAAAAAAAAAAAAAAAGACAAAGGGAAACAGAAATGAGTCAACCAGATGTAGAAAAAGAGAGAAAACCTTGGCAACAGCTGTAAAACTACTTCAAAAACACATTATATTTCTATTCAACCTACTTCCAGCAGTTATTTGAGATATCTAAATTACCCTATCTAATCTCTAAGTTGGTGCCTGACCTACAAAATTAAATGTTAAATAATTAAAATAATGAACAGAAAATGTAAAAAGTCATAACGAAAGGGAAACAGTTATTAAGCCAGGAAACGTTGACTAAAGATATTTGCAAAAATTGAACATCACAATTTAACTGTGAGTTTCTTGCAGCTGAAGCAAAAATTGAAACTCCGTAACATACAAATTCCTTAGTATCCCATGAATTCTGAGGAAATCATTACATCAAGAGATTCCATATCTTCTTAGAGTTTGGTCTCATAATAAAAGGTCCATTGTGTGAATTTTGACTACAGACATCAGATTTTAATCAATGTGTGCCCTTCTCCTGCCTTTAACTATATAAACAGAGCACAACCACCTTTTGTTTGAGCATTATTATTGGAAAGTGATAGTGATGCAGTCGCCATTGCAGTCCAGAGATGCAGGGCGCCCGGTCCCTTGGCAGATCTCTGATCGGCTGACTGTATTAGCATGGGGCAGTGCTTGGTCTCAGCTCACTCAGCTTTTCCAGCTTCCACTGGATCTGGTCCTTTTGCTTCTTTCGGCCATAAATTAGGTGTATGTATGCAAATCTGCAGCAAAGTACCCTTATTTCTGTGGCAGGTCGCTGACACTGTCAAGGTCAGAGGTGGTGAGAGACAGATTGCAGGTATCTTTGTAAGTTCCAATGTGTCCCCCACACAAGGTTCAGCTTGCCTTCACTCTCCCCTGAGTCACTTTGAGTTTGGTTCTACTGACCTACAGGAAGTTTATTCCCACCACTGAATTCAAGGAACAGTCTTCCCATATGTCTTTACCAGCTCTCACAAATGAGTAAGGTCTAATTCCTATAAAAAATTTCTTATTACATGTCATTCTTAGTAGTTTTGTTTGCCTGATTTGATACCTGAATTGCCCCATTCGATGCCTAAGTTGGTGCCTGGAATTATGGTACTGCCATAATGTAAAACTAAACCACAGAGCATTCTCTTTGGGCCTGTCTAGTGGGCAAAGACTGGAATGTCTTTGATAGCTGCCTTAAAGGATAGTAAGAGAATCGTCATTGAACACTGAATATAAAGAAATTTGTGTTATGTAATGGCAGAAATTTTGCCGAAACTATGGTCTGTAGTAACATGGAAAATAGAAAATATAACTAATGAAATAGAAATGCCAATTAATTTGTTTTAGCTACATATGACAAGGTATCAATAGACAAAGATAAGCTAAAATAAAGTACTATGTCTGTTTTCAAGTAGAAGTTTGAAGCAATGTTCAGGAGTCAGGCCTTGATGGACCTGAAACTAAAACTATTTTTTTTTATTTCTAAATTCTCTACATGGAAATGACTCTCAAAGTAAGAAATAACCTCAGGGTAAAGAAAAAAATCAAGAGTGTGGCTATAGGACCCTTTATTAAAACTTCAAAATGATTTAAGAATATGCCTCATAAACCCTTTCAACTAAACCAAAAGGTGTCTAAGAAATATAAGGGTTTTGTCTCACAGCATCCAGATTCTCAGCCTAAGCCAGAAATGTGGAGGAATGGATTTTATTTAATGGAATGAACCCTAATAAGATTTACAGAAAACCTATAAGATGTTTTACTATAATTATACTAGCAGAAGCATTCGATGCTTGGATTAAAAAGGATAGAGACAAAAGTATCTTTGAACTCCTAACTTCTTGAAGGAAACAATTAGAGAAAGTTACTCATCTGCAAAAAATAAGCCATTTCTTTTTCTTTTTCTTTTCTTTTTCTGTTCTTTTTTTTTTTGAGACAGAGTCTCGCTCTGTTGCCCAGGCTGGAGTGCATTGGCACCATCTTGGTTCACTGTAACCTCCACCTCCCGGGTTCAAGCGATTCTCTTGCCTCAACCTCCTGAGTGGCTGGGATTACAGGTATGAGCCACTGCGCCCGGCTAAGTTTTGTATTTTTAGTAGAGATGGGGTTTCACCGTGTTGACCGGGTTGGACTCGAACTCCCGACCTCAGATGATCTGCCAGCCTCGGCCCCCCAAAGTGCTAAGATTACAGGCGTGAGCCACCGTGTCTGGCCTAACATAAGCCATAAGCCATTTCTTATAAGAAAGAAGAGATATTTCAGAGTGTAGAGCTTAGAGTCCTGAGAGCAGAACCAAGATCAACAAAAAACTAGATCCAAGGAGCATCTAATTAAGATATTAGTGATACATTTCTGATGAAATTTTGGAATTGCTGTGGACTAATGGCTGCTATATGTCCCCTGTTTCTTTTCTTTTTCAATGAGAGCGTCTATTTTAATTAGTTTTATTTTTATTTTTATTTTTATATTTTAGAGACAGAGTCTTTCCATGTTGTTCAGGCTGGCCTCAAACTCCAGGGCTCAAGAAGGGCTCCTGCCTCAACTTCCCCAGTAGCTGGGATTTCAGGTATATGCTTAGCTTCAGTTATTTCTGTATTAGTTTGCCAGGGCTGTTATAACAAAGTGCCAGCAACTAGGTGGCTTAGACAGCAGACATTTATTGCTTCACAGTTCTGGAGGCTGGAAGTTCAAAATCAAGGTGTTGGCAGAATTGATTCCTTCTGAGGACTGTGAGGAAGGAATCTGTTGCAAGCCTCTCTCCTTGGAGAAGATGAATGACCATCTTCTCCCTGTTCCTCTTCAGATTGTCTTTCTTCTATGTATATCTAAATTTCTCCTTTTTATAAGAATGCCAGGCGTTTTGGATTAAAAGCCCACCCTACTATAGTATGACCTCATCCTATTTACATATGCAATGACTCTACTTCCAAATAACTTCACATTCTGAGGTACTGGGGATTACAACTTCAACATATGAATTTTGAGGGGCACAATTTAACCAATAACAATTCTTTTCCTGATCACCCTTGTATGCTGGGTGTGCACGCAGGAGCAGCTAACTTGTTTACCGGTTTTCAGACAGGAAGAAAATGTTCTTGAGGAATTGTACCCATAAACTTCATCTACATCTGCATTTGATTTGTCTGAAGAGATCCTAGATTTCAAGATCATTGCATTGGGATAAAATTACAGGGAACTTAGAGGATCAGTCAGTGTATTTTGCAGGTGGGAGGGATGTGAATTGTTGTGGACTGAGGAGGTGGATTCTGGCAGACTGTAACCAAGGAGAGCCACCGTATCTCCCATCCTGCATGATCTTCTGGAAAGGACCTTGACACTTCTCCATCCAAAGTTGGGATCTCATTATCCTTCCCTTGAATCCTTGCTGACCTTAACAAACTCATTTGGCCAATAGAACGTGGGAGATGTGACAGTCTATTATCGATGACTCAAACTCATATAAGCATCGTTACAGCCTCTGTCCGGATATCTTGGAGCATTTGTTCTCGGAGGATTCCTTTTTGGAATCCATTTGCCTTAGTGTGAAAAGTCCACGGAAAGACCATATTCACAAGCTCCACCTACATTTCCAGCCAATGCTAGCATGATCATCCAGCCACTTGAATGAGTTCATCTTAGGATATGCAACCCATTTGAGCTTTTAGATGACTGCAGCCCCTAACAATGCCTGCCTTCAAGCATTCAAAAAATTAGAATAGAAAACCATGTAGTTGAGCCCAGTTCCTCTCAGAACCAGAACATTTACAAATAGTTTTAATGCATTACCATTCAAAATCTCACAGACGTGTGTGTGTGTGTCTGGTGTGTCTGTGTGTGAGAGTGTGTGCGTATTGGTTAAAGAGGAGATTGAGGAAATGTTCAAGGATCATCTAAAAAAAAGAAGAAAATGTATTAGCAAAGAAAATTTTGAAAACAAATGTAACTATGGAAGATTTACTAGAACTGAAACATTTTAAAGCTACAATAGTCAAAATGCTGACACAGGCACAGAAAGAGAGACATTATAGCAAGAGAGAGAGAGAAAGAGAGAGGAGAACTCCATAGTTTACTTCAAGATGGAGTTAAAGTTAACTATAATAAATAAGTTATTTTCAGATAACTATAAATTTAACTATAATTAGTGAAACTGAAAAATAGAGTCTGTGGCTATAACCCTAGACACATCTACCATATTCTCTCCACCAGGTTCTAATAATAGCTTCCTATCTTTTTTTTTTGAGACAGGGTCTCACTCTGTCACCCAGGCTGGAGTGCTGTGGCACAATCACGGCTTACTGCAGCCTCAACCTCCAGGGTTCAGGAGATCCTCCCTCTTTAGCTTCCCAAGTAGCTGGGACTACAGGCACACACCATCACACCCAGCTAATTTTTGTATTTTTGTAGAGACAGAGTTTCGCCATGTTGCCCAGGTTGTTATTGAACTCCTGGACTCAAAGTGATCCTCCCACCTTGGCGTCTCAAAATGCTGAGATTATAGGCATGAGCTACTGTGCTTGGACATAATAACTTTTAAAAAGGAAACAAACGATATGAAAAACAATTAAATGTTATGCTCAGAAAATTAGGGTTATTTATGCATGATTATGTAATACATTGTGATGGAAATTGGAGGGTTTTGATTCTGGAAGTCTGAGTTTTGCCCACTGGAACAAACTTGATTTTTCTACACAAGCACCCTCGATAATACTCAACACATCTGAGAGGCTGTATAGTTAGGAAACCAAAAGTAATATCGGTTCAAACTTAATTAAGCAGATGACATGATAAATTAGAGCATAAACTGCCACACTCATTTTAGCAGAACCTAAACTCAGATTCGAAAATGAAGTTATTTTCCAAGTCGCAGGAAAAATCACAGTTGTTTGGGAATTGCCTATCTCATTCTTTAAGCAATGGAGACAGCGAAAAGTAAATGAATGGGATCTTTTCACCTGATATATTTGGTTTAGTACCTTCTCAGTTCTTCTTGGATAAATTAGTTATTGTTATCATTTCAGATATAGACCTTTGCTATAAGAATCACACAAACATATTACATATTCCTTAAACGTGGTACAAAATCAATTTTATAAGGCTTTTGTTCAGAGATTATCTGAGTTTAGTTATACTACTAAATTCATCAAGTTCATGTGTTCATTGAACAGATATTTTATATATCCAGGCTATCTTCTAAGTGTTGGGTGAACCAGGTAGATAAACTTTGCACTTTCAGATATTTATATATTGTATAAGGATAAAAAGATACACATATGATAAGTATGCATATATGAACATTATAAATGTATGTATTTACTATATATGTAATGACTTAAAACTGTTTCAGAGTGTGATAAACAGTATGAATAAAAGAAAATAAAACTGAATTATGCAATAAAGAGTTGGTTGTGGGAGAACCAGCCACAAATCATTTGAAAAATATTTAAAATATATATTATTTGTCTCTCTAAGTCCCGTTAGACTTTTTATCTAATTTATGATTCTCCTTCCTAGACTGAATTTGTATGTCTTCTCTCTCTTTTATAGAGCTCTTCTCTCTCTGTTCTCTTCGGTCTAACACAGCTGGAAAATTCTGAGTGAATGCTAAATTAATTTCCTGGGGCTGCCATATGAGTTACCACAAAGCAGGTTGCATGAAACAACAGAAATTTGTTTGTTTTTTGAGATGGAGTCTCACCCTGTCACCCAGGCTGGAGTGCAGTGGCACCATCTCAGCTCACTGAGACCTCCATATCCTGGGTTAAAATGATTCTCCTGCCTCAACTTCCCAAGTAGCTGGAACTACAGACACACCACCACGCCCAACTAATTTTTGTATTTTTAGTAGAGACGAGGTTTCACCATGTTGGCCAGGCTGGTCTTGAACTCCTGACCTCAAGTAATCTGCCACCTTGGTCTCCCAAAGTGCTGAGATTACAGGCGTGAGCCACGGTGCCCAGCAAGAAATTTATTTTTTCACGTAAATGCATTCTGTCTATTCTGGAAGCTGGAAGTTAGACATCAAGATAGCAGCAGGATGTGTTCTCTCTGAAGGCTCTTGGGGAGAAATTCTCCTTTGCTTCTGCTAGTTGCTGGTGGTGGCTGGAAATTCCTGAAATTTCTTGGCTTATAGATGCATCACTCCAATACATGCCTTCACCTTCACACGGCCTTCTTCCTGATGTGTCTGTGTCTAAAATTTCCCTCTTCTTGTGAGGATACCATTAACTCATTAGGGCCCATCCTAATCCAGTATGCCTTTAACTTGATTTGATTATATTTGCAAAGACTATTTCCAAATAAGGTCATATTCACAGACTTTGGAGGTTAGGATGCCAACTTATCTTTTTGGGATACAATAATGGCCTCTATGGAAAGGGATCATTAGAATGAGGATCTGACAAATGAGAAAAAGAAAGCCCAAGGCGGCCCTAGGGGAAAAATACTTCCATGTAAAGAACAGTATAAAAATCCTAAAGAGGTTAAGGTTAAGAGGCAGAAACACCAATGTGACTAAAGGGGGTTGTCGGGGGACAGGGCGGAGGTGCAGGCGGTGGAGAGAGAGAGAGAGAGAGACAAAGTAAGTCAGGCCATATAAGTGGGCAAGAACCAAATTGCAGTGAACTTTGTAAGCTGACGTAAGAAGTTCTGATTTTATTCTATTCAACGTGAAGCTGAATAATTTTATTTGGAGAAAAGTTATTATCTGTATTTAAAGGAAATCATCATGTTTGTTGGCTGGGTGCAGTGGTTCATGCTTGTAATACCAGCACTTTGGGAGGCTGAGGGTGGTGGATCCCTTGAGGCCAGGAGTTCAAGACCAGCCTGGTCAACACAGCGAAATCCCCTTTCCACTAAAATTACAAAAGTCAGCCAGGCTTGGTGGCATGACCCTGTAATCCCAGCTACTGGGGAGGCTGAGGCAGGAGAAGTGCTTGAACCCGGGAGGCAGAGGTTGCAGTGAGCCGAGATCATGCCACTGCACTCCAGCCTGGGACGCAGAGTGAGACTCTGTCTCAAATAAATAAATAAATAAAAATAAGACACATTTGTGGTAGTTCACACGAAAAACAGTGGAGCTAGAATATGGTGATAGCAGAAGAGTCAGTGGAGAAGAAAAACTTGGGGAAACCGGTCCATCATTCAGAATTCGTGAAATGGAATGTGAGGTGGGAGGAAGAGGGGAAATGAGATGAGGGAAAGATGCCCAGGTGGGTATTGTTGCCATTAACTAAGACAAGATGGGCTGGGAGGGAAAGAAGATTGTCGACTATGAGGTGGAGCAGAGACTGAGTTGTAGTTTTTTGGCTGTTTCTGTTTTTCCTATGTCTATCTCCTCCATTAGTATAAAGTCTTGAGTGGAGAAAGTATACTGCTATGGTATAGAGCAAGCACTTGAAAAATACATGAAAAAGTATGTTATCCATCTCTCCAAACCCTGTTAGACTCTTCATTTAATTTATGACTTCCCTTCCTTCTTGACCCCATTTAAATGTTTTCTGTCTCTTTCATAGAGCTCTTCCGTCTTGGTTCTCTTGGGTATAACACAGCTGGAAAATTATTCGCATGCATAAGTCCACTTCCAAATGTCTCACACAAAGGTGATGGCTCTGTAGAAAAAGTAGGCACGTGCAGTCACAGGAACTGGGATAGCCATTCCATCTTAACTATCTAATGTCCTGTGCGATACTTAACTGCCCTACAGCTTAGTTATTTCTAGAGTTTAACACATTGCTGTGATAATTGCTTTAGATAATATCTGGAGTATAATATTGTGGCTAAAGCACACCATGAATCAGATATGGGAGAAAAGAGGAGGGAGAGGCAGAAGCCCCGACTCGGACGATGATTAGCGATGCAGCCACTTGGTGAAAAACCATCGGGCTTTGCATTCAGAGAGACCCAAACAAAGACCAAGGCCCCGTGTATTCATTTAACTGAGCCTCAGTTTCCGCAAATGTCTGACTACTACCCACCTTGTGGGACTGCAGTGATGATTTGAAAAGTGTATGAAAGGTGCCTAGGGCAGGGGAAACATGAAATATTACTTTCCCCACCCTCTTTCCTCGCCCACACGTGGATCCCTGCTTGACAGGATGCTGGGTATTTACAGTAATCATCGATCTAGTGTTCAATTTCAGACAGTAACTTGTCACACAAACTTCTTCTCCAGTGTTTCTAAAAAAGAAATGAATTCTGCCTCTCTCACGATCGCCAAAATAAAGATAATTGATAACTGAGGGGAATGCCAGGGGTATAAGAGCAAAGTTAGGAAAACATCTTAACTGTTTCCTAAAATGATGAATGTGTGGTCTGATCCAGAGGCGGGAGTTGAAAAGTCAGATGTCCTCTTGCTTCCTGTAGTTCTCAGGAGGTTGGAGGGGGTCTCTAAAAAACTAAGTCTCGAGTTGTGCTGCAGTCACTCAAGTCTCAGAGAAACAATAGCAAACTTCTGAGAGGGGGATTGGAGCTCTGCAACTCGTCACTCCGATCCTTCTTCCACATCTCTTCTAAAAGACGGCAGCCCTCTCAGCTCTAAAATGATCGGATGCCATGCTCATGGGATTTGGTTATATGTAAAGGACCCAGCAACAAGGTCATTTGCAAAATACCTGCTAAATAGATGCTGCCATCTGATGTGGTCTTTAATGGTTTTAGTGGCTTCTACGCAAGTAGAATATGATGAACTAAGCCTGAGATTTAGGCAGCGTTCTGTTATTTCTTTTCTTTTCTTTCTTTTTTTTTTTTTTTTTAAGTATCTTTTGATATCAGTGACTTCCTGCCAGGAGTACAAAGAGGAAGGAAGGTGAGGGAGCCAGAACAGCCGATTCCGTTTTGACACAGCCTGGGCCTTTTGTGTAACCCTAGGGATTTGGGCCTCTGAAGCATGAAGGGCCAGTGGGCGCGTAACCTCGCAGCTGCTCACGGTACAGCCTCTGGCTGGGCTCCCTACTTCCCTCTGGACGAAGAGCTGGGGATGAACTGCAGCACACTCTGTGAACACAGAACCTGATTGGACAAGGAGAACGTCCGGGAACTCGGTGTTCTGAAATGTCTTTAAGGTTAGAAAAACAGAATGTTGGAAATGAACTGGGAATTGAAAAGAGAGAATCAGCCACAGTTCAAGTGAGCAGAATCTGCCAGAATGCTGTGCATATTTCTTTGGAAAGTCAACATAAGTGAGCTTCAGACTAGACACTTAGCAGACCCTTAACATATACTTTGTGATTAATGAATAAATGCTCTTTATTCATAAATAGTATGGTTGGTTGTGAAGTCCAGTAAGGATTAATGGTTAAGCAGCTGAGTGGAAATTGTCACCACGAAGGAGAGTTGACTGTACTTTTGTTGACTGCATGAAGCTGAAGCTCTGCAGTGTGTTAGGAGAGAAATAAGGCTTGAATGCAAATACCTGCTCTAAAAAGCACCACTCTCTATCCTGTTGCAAAGTAGGTTTAGCAGAAGGGAAGGCATTTGTCATCCAGAGAGAAGCAGGCAGGAGGCTGGAGCACTAAAGACATACTTTGTCCACTATCCAGATTTGTAGGAGCTCAGCCTTTGGTTTGTTGAATCTAGGCTGGGGCACCAAAAATCAGCTTATGCCCCTCAGAAAAGTTCCTCAACTGTGGAGTCTAATCTGTTAAAAAAGTTTATGATAGTCAGTGGCTCATGCCTGTAATCCCAGCACTTTGGGAGGCTGAGCCAGGGGGATCGCTTGAGCTCAGGAGTTCAAAACTAGCTTGGTCAACATAGCAAGGCCCTATCTTTATAATTTTTTTTAAAGATTATGGTTCCAAGTCTTTGCTATTGTAAACAGTGCTGCAATAAACATACGTGCGTGTGTGTCTTTATAGTAGAATGATTTATAATCCTTTGGGTATATACCCATTATTGGGATTGCTGGGTCAAATGGTATTTCTGGTTCTAGATCCTTGAAGAATCGCCATATAGTTTTCCACAATAGTTGAACTTATTTACACTTCCACCAACAGTGTAAAAGCATTCCTATTTATCCACATCCTCTCCAGCATCTGTTGTTTCCTGACTTTTTAATAAATGCCCATCAATGATAGACTGGATGAAGAAAATGTGGCACATATACACCGTGGAACACTGTGCAGCCATAAAAAGAATGAGTCCATGTCCTTTGCAGGGAGGGACATGCGTGAAGCTGGAAGCCATCATTCTCAGCAAACTAACACAGGAACAGAAAACTAAGCATCGCATGTCCTCACTCATAAGTGAGAGTTGAACAATGAGTACACATGGACACCGGGAGGGGAACGTCACATACTGGGGCCTGTCAGGGGGTGGGGGACAAGGAGAGGGAGAGCATTAGGATAAATACCTAATGCATGTGGAGTTTAAAACCTAGATGACGGGTTGATGCAGCAAACCACCCGTCATATGTATACCTATGTAATAAACTGCACATGTATCCCAGAAGTTAACGTAAAATAAATAAAATTTTTAAGAAGGTTATGGTGGTTTCATTCTGTTTACAAAATCTACGTGGTAGGACATATGGCATAGTTCAGTCAACATTTCAGCTGAACCCATTTTAATCCCTAGAGGGATTATTTAATGCGGGTAGTTTCTAAATAGTTCTAAAGTAAAACTTAGAATGCAGTTAACTAGAAATAACACTTAATAAGATTTGTGAGCATATGTAGAATATTATACCTTGAGAAGAAAAACGACAAAAGATAACACAGTAAGTTAATGTCAGGGACTTTGAAAAATTACGGGAAAATAAATGAAAGTCAGTACATGCTAACAGTAAACAGTTATTTGATATTGTTCAGTGATCAATATCAAACACTTATTTGATATCAAACAGTTATTTGACTCAACTTTGGAGCTCCATTTACCCTTCCCCCATCCAAATCACTTACCTGTATCCAAATCACTAGACCCTATTGCATTTACTTTCAACATTAATCAATGTTCAAAACAACTACAAAGTTCAGAGACTGTGATCCATTTCCTCTGCATCTGAGACTTAAAATCCATAATATATCCTTTTGAGTGCTAATCTATGAGTGATCCTGAAACACATTACTATACTAAATGCTACTTTCTCTCCCTTCCCAGAGCAGCCTTAACCCCTTTACGCTGTCTAAAAACTTAGGTTTGACATACTCGAGTAGAAAACTAAGTTTCTCTCTAGAGGTACATGCTTAGATTTTATGCAGTTATATGAACTTGCCTGGCATTTTAGGCAGTCTTAATTGATGTATCAACAAATAGTAAATTAGCTGCGGGTCAGTTTTTCATGCCATGCGTTCTAAAACAGGTGGCTGTTGAGTAGGGAGTGTGGTTAGGTCTTGAGAGTGTATTTATCAACTTTTGCCCAGAGCTATGCAGGACCTCACCCCATACCCAACAGCACCGCTAGTGTCCTTTGTCATTGTCCTCTTCTCACTACCTTGGTTCTCCAGCTTCCATTTCGTTATCCCTCTATAAATGGAAGAAGGGACACTTTGGGATGTTTGAAGGAGTGACTCACAGGACTAATAAACATATATAGTATTCGTTTCTCTAGGAGACAGCAAAGTGGATGGAAGGCACTAGAAATAAAATTAAAACTTTATTTTATTAAGTAAAAGGACAAATACACAAAGAAAGACATGAATGAGTGTTCATATGTTCTAAATTATTGAGACATTTTATATGTTCCTACAATTTAATTAAAGAGATATTTTTAAAACAACTCCAAAAATGATAGTAGTGTAGTACGGGATTATCTGTCAGTGCAGGGTAGTTATGTTGAAGGTCTTACACAAAACTGCCCAAAACAGCAGCAGCAGCAACTCATTATGCAAAAGTTTATTGAAGAAAATGATGACTATCTCCCCTGCACAGCAGTGGAAAGGTCATTAAAATTATCCAGTTGAGAGGTTTTCAAACTGTACGTTATGGCCCACTAGTGAGTTCTGAGATCGGTTCCATGGGCTGGGAGCAGTTTTTTGTTAAATATGATAGAATAGAATAGAATAGAATAGAATAGAATAGAATAGAATAGAATAGAATAGAATAGAATAGAATAGAATGAAAAACAATATAGGGCATAAGGCTAGTAAAGTTACTTCTTTAAAATTTGTGTTTCAGTTGTAATACTTATCAATTATATTTGTGCCCTACACACACACACACCCCAAACACACCCACAAACATCCTTTTTAAAACTTTTTAAATTTTTTAAAATCAGAGTCTCATTCTGTCACCCAGGCTGGAGTGCAGTGGCATGATTCCAGCTCACTGCAACCTCCACCTCCCAGATTCAAGCGATTCAGCCTCCGAAGTAGCTGGGACTAGAGGCGCACACCACCACGCCCAGCTAATTTTTTTGTATTTTTAGTTGAGATGCGGTTTCTCTATGTTGACCAGGCTGGTCTCGACCTCCTAACCTCAAGTGATCCACCCACTGAGGCCTCCCAAAGTGCTGAGATTACAGATACGAGCCACCGTGCTTGGCCTGTTCTTTTATTATAATAACTGAAACAAAACTATTACACTATTATATGTGTGTGTAACTTGGTGACATAGGCTACAGTTCATAGGCCAAAAATAAGATAAATAAAAATAAACACTAATCTATTCCCACTAATGACATGCCTCTGCTCTACACCTGCTTGGTAGTCATCCAAGTGACTCTGTGTGAATGCCGTCACTGCTTATTCTTTCATGAACTCTCTCTTTAATTTTGCTGAGTCAGAATATGTCTTCCTGGAGCTTACCGATTAGCCTGATTTCTATCTATCCCTAGGTGCCTTTCAGACAAGCTTAGTTTTTCTTCCACACAATAACCCTTCAAACATTTGAACTGAGACATGTTGTCCCTGCTGAGGTTTCGCTTCACCTCACAAAGCATTCCAGGACTTCCACTCAGTTGATGTTATGAACCTTTGCTGATTAAATTTCTGTATATACCCTCACCAGTTTGGGCTGCGTATAGCTCTTAGAAAGATAGAATTAGGTTGTCCTGCAAAGAGAAGAGCCAGCTGTGGCTGCACCCTGATCAGGAAAAGAAAAGAAATAGACGATGAGCTTCAGGAATGGCCCTGGGTATCGTTTACAATACTACTTATAACATCTGAGAAGCTCATGTAAGAAGTTCTATTTCCCTTCTGGATCCCTCCTGGAGAATGACTGAAGTGTGGCAATGTCACAAAACACAGCCAGAAGCACGCATTGAGCGAGTTGGAATGAGGAGTGGGAAGAGATAGTTCATAAAGACTTATTTTGGCTTTAGTTGTAGATTTTAGAAACACACACACTAGTATAAATACATATAAATATCTCATGCTCACTTCCTGAGAAAAACATGCTAGTTTATATTCACAACCGTTTTCTTTTTAAAGAAGCTATAAATACCAGGGGCTCAATATCGGAATCTGAACACAGCTAATTAAAATTTTTAAAAAAGAACAGCTTATCTTCCGTTCCTTTTTTAGGAAACATTTCAAATATAGACTGATGGTTTAACAAAAGACAGCTGTTTCATTTCACATGCAAAAACATCATATGAAAAGAGGCACTTCTAAAAAATTGTTTTGGCTGTAATTCTTTTCAATAAAGTAGCAGATTTTTCACCATGTTTTGACAGAAAGCCTTTGAAAATGCATTTCATCAGATTTATTTTTTGAAATCTGTATTGCTTCAGAATTCTTCCTATTTCCTCTTTATGATCCAAAATAAATGTTAGAACTGAAATTTCTAAATTGAACTACTACTCTTTCTTATCAGCAATAATTAAAGATTGAAAATGTATTTAACAAAGTTTGTTAAAAGGAAAATGTTAACTGATTAATTTTAAAAAGAGATCAACCACAACTACGAAAGAATAGAAACCTAGAATAGACCTTATGTGAAAATGACCCCAAACAACTAACTACTTAGGAGAATGATTGTCACTTCAGTTGTTAAGTATAGAAAAATGAAAGACACTCAACATCAGAAAAATAGACACAACACAGCCACTAAGCAGCGGTTTCATCTTTGTGTGTTGCATATCCCTCTCTGGACTAAATACTAAATTTTTTTTATGTGAAAGAATTCTAAAACTCCTTAAAATTTACTTCATGCCAGGCATCATTCTGGGTTCTGGATTTATACATAACTTGAGTGAAGAAACTTGATGATTTTTACTGAAAAATAATAAAGAATTAAACGTATATTTCAGATTTCTCCTCTGAGCTCTAGTTTCCTATATTCAGCAGGCTCCTTGGCTGTGCTGCAGGCATTTCAGGTTTACTGTTTTGCATGTCTGAACTCTTGATCTTTCTCTTATGCTCTCTCCACCTTCACCTGCCCTACCTCAGCCTTCCTGACCAACCTGCTCAAGACTCAACCTGGGAGCTCCGTTAACCCTTATCCCACCCTCTAGCCAAATCGCCAGATCCCATTGCGTTTACTTCCAAAATGCTTTTCAAATAATCTGCTTGCTCTCTGAAACCATGATTGTTCTTTTTTGGTTGTTGTCTTTAATGGCCCAACAGTCAAAGTGCAAAGGGTCTTTATGGGAATTAAATAAAATTGCGTACGTTGTCATTTAATACTACTCTAAAAACAATCCTTTTATTAAGCAATCTAGGGACTTTGAACATAGCCAGAAATGTAGATCTAATCCCTGCTTTTGATAGAGGTAGCCTTTAAATGAGTAATCCCCAAAATAAATGTATGTTTGCAAACTCTAATAAGTGCTACTAAAGAAGAGTAATGGGTATATTGGCAGGAATTAGGAAAGCCTCACTGAGCAAAGTGACTTCAGAAGAAAACAAAATCTAAAAACTTGAGCAGTTTTCCTTCCACGCTTGTAACCTTTTAAAGACTGCCAGTTGCACTTGGGATAACATTTTAAATCTCTAACATGGCCTTCAGCGCCCTGCAGCATTTGGCTTCCGCCTGCCAATCTAGCCTTGTCTTCCTCTCCTCTCCTCGTTGGTTTCTGTTCCCCATGTACGTTGTCTTTATGTCTGTTTTTCTGCTTCTAACTCATTCCTACCACAGGGCCTTTGCACGGGATTTTCCTTCCATCTTCAAAGCTCCTTGCTGTGCTCTTCCACAGGCTTTCCAGGACCCCACCAATTTAAATGAACCCTCACCTTGTTTTCTCCTTTGTATCTTTGGATGATTTTCATTCTCTAGCATGTATAAACATTTTATTCATATAATTACATGTTTACTTATTTGTTTAAGGTCTCTTTTCTTCTTTAGACCTCGTGTTCCACAAATACAAGGGCCATGTCTATTTCCCTCTCAATGTATGCCTGACACAGAGTAGGCATTCAACAAGTATTTGTGAATAAATCTATAAATCACTGAATAAGTTCATGAAAAGGCAAATGGAAGAAAGCTGCAGTAGAATCTTTTAACTGTAGGAGATGAATAAATAATGAGTATAATAAAGAAGCTATGCTATGGTAGAAAAAAAACACAGAATTTGAAATTAGAAAATAAAAGTTCCAGGGTTAGCTCTTCATTTAATTAGCTCTAAGATTTTGGAAATCTCATTTAACTTCTGTAATCTTATATTTTATTCATCTGTAAAATGAAGATAATATCAGTGATGTAGTGAAAGTCAAATGAGATAATATATGTGAAAGTGCTTTGTAAATTCAAACACAGCATGAACTTTTTTGTGTTAAAGCAAAAATGTCCAGGGACAATTCAGCTGATGTTTAAAGTACAAATTTCAGATTGCTGGCCTCTACACTCCAGTCACCTTCAGGAAATTGCCACAGAGGTAAGCTAGTGCACAAAGACAGCATCAAAGTAAAATCTGTGCACTTAATTTCTTTTATCTATTAATGTAATAATTAAATAACCGTGCATTGGATGTACACTATGTACCAGCTGCTATGCCATGCACTAAAGCTATAAGTAAGAATGCACCATCATTTTTAATTTAAACAGACAAACCTAAGGCACAGTGCATGGCAAAAGGAGGAGCAACAAATAATCAGGGAACTCTTGGCAGAAGAGATTTTGGAGATATAAAAAAAATTGGAAATGATTCAGGTTTTACACTTACCATGGACAGATTGTTTAGCCTCAATGGGTCCAATTCTTTGCTTGTGTGAAAATTAAGGTCAATAATACCTACCTCTAATATGGTTGTAAAGAGTAATTTAGTTATTATATGTAGGAAACCAGGTATACGAGTCACTTAATGAATTTTTGTTTTCTTCTTTATGTTTTTTTCTCAAATCTCTTCATTGGACACAAAACTAATGAGGCTCATTTATTGCTCACAAATAGATACTAAATCTCTTGGTATAATGAACAAAAACAGGAAAACTGATGCCTGGAAGAAAATAGGCTAGACCAGAAGCTGCTTCTTTTAAGCAGCCTTCATTATCTTCTGTCTTTACTGCAGAAAGCACAATTCTATAAGGTGTCCACATGCAATTTGTGAATCTTGCGAATATCTTTTTAGATCCTGTTATCCACATCATTCACTGAAAATACTTATACAAAGAAGGGAAAGAACAGGATGGCAACAGGAAACACCCTTCCAAGCATACATAGAGTTAGCATACATAGAGTCCACTTTGGCAAAAAACATCAGCAAATCGTAACCTTAGGGCATGTGTCACATTTCTGGGAAACAAACTGACATTGTTTTCCTGCAGACGGTCTTGTCCTCTAAACAATTTTGAAACTCCTTAATCTCTCAAATTCATCTGAATGCTTGTAGGCAGTACTCAAGGAGAGCTGTTCAATGTCATGTAAAAATATAATCCAGACTTTCTGAAGACAGAGCTTGCAGCTAATTTGAAAGCAATGCAGGATAGAGTTTAAGATCATGGACTTTGGAGTCAAGTAGCCCTGGCTTCAGGTTGTCTTATAGCTGAAGGGAGAGGGGAGTATATTATTTTCCCATGGCTGCCGTAAAAAACTGACATGAATTTAGTGAGTTCAAACAACACAAATTTATTATCTTATAGTTTAGAATGCCAGATGTCTCAAATGGGTCTGCAGGAATCTGTTCTTTCTGGAGGATCTAGGGGAGAATCTGTTTCCTTGTCTGTTCCAGTTTCTAACTGCCGTCCACATTCCTGTGCCACAGCTCCTTCCTCCATCTTCAAAGACAATAACCCAGCATCTTCTCTCCTTTCTGACCTTCTGACTCCCTCTTGTAAGAACTCATGATTACATGGGCTGCCCGGATAATCCCAGCTAAATCTGCACATCTGAAGATGTTGAACTTGTTCATACCTGCAAGATCTCTTTTGCTGTTTACAGTTCCCATTTGCTGATATTCATAAATTTCAGGGATTAACACATGGACATCTTATGGAGCCATCCTTCCATTTATTACAGGGAATAGATTGTTTATCGCCTCAGTTCTCTTATTTTTGACTTCAGAACTGCAATAGTTCCTATTGCAAAGGGTCGTTAGGAGAATTAAATATAATTGCGTATGCTGTCATTTAACATTACTATAAAAACAATCCTTTTATTAAGTTATCTTGGAACTTTGAACATGGTGAGAAAGGTAGATCCAATCCCTGCTCTTGACAGAGCCTTTGAATGAGTAATCCCCCAAATAGATGTATGTTTGCAAACTCTAATAAAAAGTGCTACTAAGGAAGAGTAATGGGTATGTTGGCAAGAATTAGGAAAGTCTCTCTGAGCAAGTAGCTTTTAGTTGAGATTATATGAGCAACCAGGAATTACCTACCTGAGACAAAAAGTTATTGTATATATATAAAATAAAGCATAAAATAAAAAATACATAAATATATATACTTTATATATATATTTATACATACTTATATAATTCCATACCTGAGATAAAAAGTATTTAAAAATAACATTCTAGAAAAGGAGAAAGATATGCAAATCCTTACAGCAGGAATGAATATGATGTATCCAAGGAATTTGAAAACATAAAGACACAGCAGGTCATGTTCAAAGAGGTCATGCAAAGTTTACGGCAAGAGTGATTTAATCAGAGCGCTTATTAGGAAATATGGCTCTGGGTGCTGTGCAGGGAACTTGGGGCAAGAGGGAAATCAGGAATGCCAGGAAAGCTAGTTATTTGGTTTTAGTCTAGCGAGAGATGATAGAATATTTTAGGCTGGGGTCCCGAGGAAACAGACTCTGAGATGCGGATCAGCGGCAGGTGACTGGTTGTGGAGTGCCGTCAGCATCAATGCCTGAAGATGGGAAAGATGCAAGATTGGACAGAGGGAGATCTCAGCCTACCCTGAAAGGTGTTCTGAAGGTGAGATGACCCCTTAGAGTTGACATGGACAAGGAGAGCAGGATTTTACACCACCATGTGGATCAGTCACTGGATATAGCTGCCCCTGGAAGGGAAAAAGGGTAACCTTAGGTGATGTAAGCTTCTTCAGTAGTGGCAGTCCCTAAAGCGGGCTGATAGCTGAGCACCTGGGAAAATCTTAAAGGGAGTTCTGGATCATGCATCACAGCATCCACCATATGAAGGGTTGGCATAAATGGCAATGAAAATGGAGAAAGTAGATGGCTTTGGGAAACATTTTCTAGATAGAACTGACAGAACTTGGCCATAGATTATGTATAGGGAGAGAAAGAAAGGGAGTTATTAAGGATCATAGCAAGGTTTATTTTATAACAGAATGAATATGTATACCATATTTTTATATATTTGTATTGATTAGTTAGATAAATAAATGAGTCTACACTTCAGGGGCCAGGGCTAGGCAGGAATCAAAATTTAGGAGTAATCAATAAATAGGGTATCAGAAAAAGCATGAGCCCACATAAGAATCACCTCAAGAAAGAACATAATATAAGAAGATTGAGGCCGGGCACAGTGGCTCACACTTGTAATCTCAACACTTTGGGAGGTCGAGGCAGGTAGATCACCTGCAGTCAGGAGTTCGAAACCAGCCTGACCAACATGGTGAAAACCCGTCTCTACTAAAAAGAAAATACAAAATTAGCTGGGCATGGTGGTGCGTGCCTGTAATCCCAGCTACCTGGGAGGCTGAGGCAGGAGAGTCACTTGAACAAGGAGGCAGAGGTTGCGGTGAGCCAAGATTGTGCCATTGCACTCCAGCCTGGGCAACAAGCGTGAAACTCTGTCTCAAAAAAAAAAAAAAAAAAAAGATTGATAAGTCCTTGAGTTATGACAATAATTAAGAGGGGTTTTGCGAATCCCTTGTCCTCTGCTTGGCACATAATAAAAGTTCAGTAAATCCTTGTTGCCATAATAATAATTTTTTCTAATTTAGCGGGGGAAATGATGCTGCCACAAAAGTGTGCTATATAGGCCTATAAAATCCATAGCCATAGACAGCAGAACAAAGGGTTCTTCTGGAGCCCTTGGAAAAACTGGAACACACATCAGTTGCATGGTTGGAGAGTTGAACACTGGCACACCTAGAAATGTCTTTCAAGAAGGCATCCTTCAGAAGAAATCAGCCTGGGCTGATTTGTCATTCATTCCTCGCATCTAAATTTTCAGCAATCCTCTCAGCTTTACCTTCACAATATGCCAGAATTGGATCAGTTCTCACTACTTCCACATTCTCCCTAGTGGAAACTTTCATCCTCTCTTTCTTGGATTATTTGAACATCTTCTGACTAGTCTTCCTGCTCCCCACTCCCTGCTTGCTTCCCCGAAATCTATTCTCTCCTAAGACGTGTCAGTGATCTTTTAAAATTATAAGGAAAATCATGCCATTTCTCTGCTCCAAATTCTCCAAAGCCTACCTGTCTCCTACAGCCTACGAGCTAAATCCACAATCAAAGACTGTGAGGTTGCACACAGCCTGCTCCTGCCCTCTTTCCACTGCCTACCACTCGCCGTTACCTCATCTCCTCCCACTCTGCCCTGGTCACTCTGCTCTGACAACACTGGTCCCTGGCTGTTCTCCATACTCCTTGCACACTCTTTTCTTCAACCCTCTGCACTTACTCCTCTGCCCACAGCACCCTTCCTGCAGATATCCACACAGCTGACTGCCTCTCTCACCTCCATCAAGTCTTTGCACAATGTCTCATTACAAGAAGCTGTGCCTGAATATGTATGTTTCTATTGTCTATTTCCCAGTAGAACATACACTTCATTAAGGTGAAAAAGGGATTCTTTGCATGGTTTGGTTTGGTTGGTTTTGTTTGGTTTACTGTTTCATTTCCAATGCCTCGAAAAGTTCTGGCTAATAACACACTTTTAATAAATATCGATTAAATAAACGAGTGGATAAGTGAGTGAGTGAATGAATGAAGAAAATATAAGGAGAGTCTCTAACTCAATTTCCTAGTGAGGTACCTTCCCCACTGTGTCTCCCTTTGTGCATTTTCTAGATCTTACTTGACTAGATAAAAAGAAAAATAAAAAGACCTGTTTTTCTTTCTTAAAGGACTTTTCTTTCTTAAAGGACTTTCTTAAATGACTAGAAAGTGGACCAGGCACAAGATCCACAAAGAGACTCTCCAGGACCCTTTGAAGCTCACATTTAGCATATGACAACTCCAGAGGTCAGTGGGGACACTGGCTGGCTTGAATATTGTGAAAGGCAGGAAGAACACATTTATATTCTTCCAAAGAAGTTATTGCTCTATGTCTGGGTAATGCCAAAATCAATTTGAAAACAAAAGATCACCTCATTCATTTCGGGCATGGTGCACGTAAAACACTCGATTAACTTTTCCTGCTGGCTTTTTTGATAGCTATTGTTGTGGATGTATACACAAGCCTAAGGAGATAGCCTCTACTCTTCATATGATTACTACATTTCAAATTACAACTGTCTTCAGCGACACTTAGCGCTTATACACAATCTCCAAAAAGTCAGCATTTCAAGCTGTGTCATGTCAGCGTTTTGTATGTAAACTCCTGTCCTGGAATTGATCACATGCCAAATTATTATCCTTGATTACTCAACTTTCTCTCAGTAGCTCTGGAGTTGCCCCTGATATGGACGTCCAAAGGGCACTGATGTGGACTGCCAAGTGTTTGCAGTACACTTTAATTACTTCTCTGGGAATGAAAGCTTTCCTGTGGTTAGCAGAACCCCTTGTTCTAACTGTCGTTTGGGAAGATTTGAGAGTCTAAGCAACCTTGTTTACGTCTTATCTTTGTATTTTCCTGTCTTCAGCTATTTTCTTAAAGGAAGGCCCAGGTCTATATTATCCTACTGCCACATAAGAAGTAAAACGAATACTCACAGCCCTGCCCCTACTAAAAGCTGAACACAGCTTTTAGTAACGTTTTACACAAGGACAGGATATTGGCAACTCAACTGTTAAGCCTTTCTGTGATTATTCTTCCTTGAGATCACTCTGATGTCACCAGTGTAATTTGAGCCTGGAGCTTTTGTTCACACTTTAAATAGCAGTCCCAGAATGATTTCACTACAGACTCTCTGGAAAGCCTGGGAGCTGAATTCCGGAAGATCCCCACATCGATGAAAGCAAAGCGAAGCCACCAAGCCATCATCATGTCCACGTCGCTACGAGTCAGCCCGTCCATCCACGGCTACCACTTCGACACAGCCTCTCGTAAGAAAGCCGTGGGCAACATCTTTGAAAACATAGACCAAGAATCACTACAAAGGCTCTTCAGAAACTCTGGAGACAAGAAAGCAGAGGAGAGAGCCAAGATCATTTTTGCCATAGATCAAGATGTGGAGGAGAAAACACGTGCCCTGATGGCCTTGAAGAAGAGGACAAAAGACAAGCTTTTCCAGTTTCTGAATCTGCGGAAATATTCCATCAAAGTTCACTGAGGAGAAGAGAATGGATAAAGATGTTATCCAAGAACGGACATTCAAAGACCAAGTGAGTTTGTGAGATTCTAACAGATGCAGCATTTTGCTGCTACCTTGCAAGCTTCTCTTCTGTCAGGACTCCAGAGGCTGGAAAGGGACCGGGACTGGAAGGAGACCAGGACTGAACAGACTGGTTACAAAGACTCCAAACAATGTCACGCCCCATGCTGTTACAGTGGAGAACAAAATGCTTTCAGCAAGGATATGAAAACTCTTCTGTCCCTGCAGGAAAGGATTGATGCTGATAGAAGAGCCTGGACAGATGTAATGAGAACTAAAGGAAACAGATGGCTGGAGATGACATATATCCGGGGTCACTTTGTCAGGCCCTAGGACTTAAATTTAAGCTGAACTTCTTTTATTTTATTTTATTTTTTTTTAAACCAAATAGATAGGGGAAGGGAGGAGGGAGAGGGAGGACAGGGAGAGAAAATACCGTGCATAAATTGTTTACGGAATTTTTATATCTGAATGCTCAAAACCAAGCCTGAATGTTGTCTATTGGTATAGATTTTTAGAAATCAATAATTGATTACTTATTTGCACTTATTACAATGCCTGAAAAAGTGCACCACATGGATGTTAAGCACAAATTCAAGAACGTAAGATGCCTTCAGCAGCTCTGTAAAACCATACGCCACCTTTTGGTTTGTAAAAGGTTTTTTTATACACTTCAAACAGGTTGCACAAAAGTTAAAATAATGGGGTCTTTTATAAATCCAAAGTACTGTGAAAACATTTTATATAGTTTTTAAATCTTCTGACTAATGCTAAAATGTAATCTAATTAAATTTCATACAGTTACTGCAGTAAGCATTAGAAAGTGAATATGAGATACCAAATAGTTTATAAAGACGCTATAGTTTCTATAATTTATTTTACTGGCAAATGTCATGCAACAATAATAAATTATTATCAACTTTGTGGCTTTTGGTCTGTGATGTTTGGTCTCAAAGGAAAAAATAAGATGGTAAGTGTTGATAGTTACAAACTTTTCTAAAGATGTGTCTCTAACAATAAAAGTTAATTTTAGAGTAGCTTTATATTAATTACCAAACTTTTTCAAAACAAATTCTTACATCAAATACCTGGGAAATTTCTCTGTCTCAATCTTAAAATATAAAATATAGATATAGAAATTGATAGATTGACTCCTTGGCATTGCTATTTATGTATCCATTAAGGATGAGTTTTAAAAGACTTCTTTCTCTTCATACTTTTGAAAAATGTCTTCTATGATTACAGTAGCTATGTACATGTGTACATCCATTTCTCCCAAGCAATATGTTTTGGGCTTAGAGTCTGAATGATGACCAAGATTCTGTGTGTTAATAGCAACAAATATAGAAATAATATTATCTCTTTGCTTATTTCCCATTAAAATTATAACCAAATATTTCTAGGACAGCATACATAAATGCTTGCTATGCTTTCCTAACAAAAAGAAATAAAATTTTTCCAGAAGTTAAGCATTTTAGAAACACCTAAAGTGTTTGTCAAAATGCTGATCACAATAAGTCAAAAGAAGTGAACTACCTCAGATCTGCTGGGAGGGTTACAAGTCAGGATTATAAATACTATGTTTCTAAAAAGAAAATCAAATGGCAAATTCTATGTTCAAATAGATTTTTGAAATTCTGTGTTCAAAATAATTTACTCATTCACTGAAGATAATGCAAACCACTTTATTAAAAAGGAGCTCTTTCCAAGAGATCATTCAGGAAGATGATGCATTAATTTGCAAAATTGTGTGTGTGTGTGTGTGTGTGTGCATTTTACTAGGAGGAATATTGATAATTTTCATGAGATTTATAGAGACAGCCATAACTCCAAAAAAAGTTATAAACAAAAGAAGGGTTTGGGGAGTAGCAGGAGAATTGGAGGAAGCCTAGCCCAGCCTGGGGACGTCCTAGACAATTCCACAGAAATTTCCCTGTGCTGCGTTCCGGGAGGATGAAAGAGAAGGCTGTAAAGAGGCCCCCTGCTCCACGACCCTACTTTCCCATCCTTGTGAACTGAGCTTTCTTAATGTTCGCTGCATATGCGAGAAATCACTTCCTTCTCCTGATAGGGCCCATCAGTGAAATTTTTTATTTTCAATTCCAAAATGGAAGCACCTCTTGGATGCTAAATGTAGTTCAAGGGTTAAGTGTATTACACATACTCAGAACTATTTACTCTGCCACTGTTGTTTTCAACAGGGTACAAAGTATATCTTCTTCTCTTCACATTAGCATGTATTAAATTGTTTTCTTATGGTATATTACATTATTTTCTGATTTCAAGGCTGTAACATGGGAGACAAATTAAAAAGCAATTTAGATGCACTCCAAATGGTATGGAGAATAAAAACACATCCACTGGATTATCACAAACATGTTGTCTTTTCCATTCGTGGAGAACAAAAGTTGGAATCAATTTAATTGCATAAGGATGATTTTTAGCTTCATAATACATTTATTATTTAATGTGAGGTGAAAATAAACATCATTAGAACAGGGAGGATTAGTTCAATTTAGAAATTTATGGCACGAGGATAAGCAAATATATCTCAGGACATCTCACTATAATTGAAGAAATAAAAGCAGCAAAGATTAAATGGCTCATTAATCATGTTTGTATCTTTAGATCATAATAATAACTTTCACTGAGTGTTTACTATCAGTCAGACAATTTTCTAAGTGTTTTTTGTGTGTGTGTATTATTAATACATCACTTAATTAGTGCCATGATGTAAATACTAAGGGCATGTGTGTGTGTAATCTAGTAATAAAACTGAAGCACAGAGAGGTGCAGTAACCTGGTCAATGACACACAGCTAATAACTCCAGAAATCAAATCCAGGAACTCTGGCCTTCATTCCTAGCCACTAGGCTATACTGGTTCTTTAGGAGAAATGAAGCTTCTCTTTTTCTTTTAAGTAATGATTACTTCTATGTTAGACAGTCATGAAGACAGGAAAGCCTGGCCTCTGAAGAATCACTTTTATCTGATCTGGGTATGTTTGTCTATTTATTTGTTACATGTGCTACCTGAGGAGAGTGTCTTAGTTTAATAGTTTTAATTGTATCAAGGATGTGCTTAGATGTAGGCTTTCAAGGCTGCGGTTAAAATAACACTTGTATTAGCACCCTGGAACACAAGGTCACATGTAAGCTCTCTTCTAGGCAGTCAAGGCGTTGAGTCTTAGTTCGTTCGTTGAGGGAACTCAGAAACCATGGGTTCAATATTTTATTCATTCAGTTCATCCCTTGGCCCACAGCAAAGGAGGGCTTGTCCAGCAGAGAGGGTTTTCTGAGAAAGGGGTCCAGGGTGTATGATTGACTATGTTTTTCTCATCATCAGAGGGCAACCAGGGCATGCAATTGACATTCCCTTGGAAAAGTTTCATCTGCTAGTAAACTGATAATGAAGCCATGGTCTGGGGATTGTATGTTTTTTCAGAGTATTTCATTGACCTTTCTATACTCCACGTGAGGGTTTCTCAGCAGAGCCTGTATGAATTCCCAGCGGAACAGATTATTTAGTGAACTCCTGGTCTCACCTTGGGGATGTGGGGGGCGGGGCAGCATTTGTATCTTACCCATTCATGAAACAAAAATATAGTAAGCACCCATATGTGGGAGCCTCCATGGCCAGGATGGATCCTGGTTCTCCATATCAGAAGAACAGAGGTGGTTTTTAAAAGGGTATCACACAGTGAGAAGTGTGATGGGAGTTTAGACAGAACGCTCTGGAAGCAGAAGGCAGGAATTGTGTGTGTGTGCATGCGTGTGTGTGTTTGTATTGTGTGTGCGTGTGTGCTTGTGCATGTGTGTGTGTGTGCGTGTCTATATGTCTGAATGTGTGTTTGGGGAGTAGCAGGAGAATTGGAGTAGGCCTAACCCAGTTGGAGGAGACCCTAGCAAATTCCACAGAGAATTTTCCCTGTTTGAAAGTAGGAGCTGGGGGAGTTGAGAGGAAAAAATTTATTTCAGTCTATGCCTATAGCGTTTGCAAAGACAAGGAGGCAGGAAAAAGTCTTTGAAAATCTGCAGGCGGTTCAGTCTGACTAGAGGCCTAAGCATTCCCAACTAATAATTAGAAAGGCAGCCAGGGCCAGGTACGGTGGCTCATGCCTGTAATCCCAGCACTTTGGGAGGATGAGGCAGGCAGAACACTTGTGGTCAGGAGTTCGAGACCAGCCTTGCCAACATGATGAAACCCCGTCTCTACTAAACTACTAAAAAACACCAAAATTAGCAGGGTGTGGTGGTGCGTGCCTGTAATCCTAGCTACTTGAGAGGCTGAGGCATGAGAATCACTTGAGCCTGGGAGGCGGAAGTTGCAGTGAGCCAAGATTGCACCACTGTACTCCAGCCTGGGCTACAGAGTGAGACTCCATCTTGAAAAAAAGAAAGGCAGCTGGGCCTTAAATGACAAGTGTAAGTATTAATTTTATTCTGGAGGTAATAGAGAAACATTAAGAGCTTTAAATAGATAAGTAACATTTACTGTCTAGCTACTGTGTATTGGGTCCTAAGAAAAGATACAGTTAATAGCTTGAAAAGTAATACACCATCTAGCAGTTGGACTTAGATTCTGCAGAACTCTGTAGCCTCACACTGAATGAAAAGCTATAGAGGTTGCAGTTCAATAACAATGGGCAGCAATGTGGCAGCTGAAGACAAAACAGAAGTAAAAGATTATGAAGAAAAGCATCGTGAGGCCAGGTTGTGGAAACAGCAACTAATATATTGCCTAATTAAATATTTAAGAAATTATGACTACACCTGATCCTTATAATGAGTCTTATTATTTAACAAGTATTATAAATAAATGGTTATAAGCTCTTTTTCTCTTGAAAAACTCTTCTGCAAACAGTTTCCAGATATTTTAAGTGATTATCATGGGTAACGCAAATGTGTTCTATTTCAATGTCTATACACACTGACAGTGGATATGGTTCAGCAAAGTATTGGCAAAACTATGTTACAGAGCTTTGGAAATAAGCATCCTGTCCCAATAAGGTTTAGCAGTGTTGTTGTTGTTGTTGTTTCAATTAAAAGTGGATGAGTAATCAGAAGACTTTTAGTGTAGCTGCTTTCTCCCCTCTGTACTCCCGACACACACAAAAGCAAGAACACACACACACACACATACACATGCACATACTCATGCACATACTCATGCACACATACGCACACACACGCACACAGTCATGCGTTCGCGCACACACACACACACACACACACACACACTAGAGATACATAGTCCTACCAGGAGCATATCAGCTTTTTTCCCTGAGCTTTTTTTTCCTCATATGTGGACAATAGCATCGTGTTGAGCAAACAACCCCAGACTGAGCCTGGAATTCTGGGGTTTTTCCCGACTCTGACTTAGACAAATTCCTTTTTTATCTCTGGGTTTCATCTGTAAGGAAAAAAAAAAAAACATCTAGACCAGATGGATGATGTCTGTGACCTTTATCAGCTCTTATATTCTACATCAATGGGAAATAGCAACTGTGCCATTTTACGTGATAGGATTTTTTTTCTGGACCAGTTGGTATTCCATATATGATAGGAATTTCTCTTAAGTATGATAAAGGCCTAATTTAAAAGTTTTCATATTTAGCCAGTGGTTGCTGAAGGCACAATGTGAGGAAAATTACTTTTTGTACATATACTTGTGCTTTTTAATAGCCTGCCTCCATTCTGGGTGGTTGGTGCCTGTGCCAGGGCTGGCTGGCTGTCAAGATTTTGATTATCTCTTCCATAGCCAAGCAATGACAGAGTCAATGAGACAGTCTCCACTGTTGGTGAGAATTGTATTCATCTGTAAAGTTTTAAAAATAGAAATTCTTGATCCCAAACTCTCCAGGCATTGTTTTTAGGACTAGGTATTTGTACAAAGCTCTACAGTCAACTACAAAGAACATGAGATATATGGAACCATTTCTTATGTTACATTGGCTCTTCTGTTGGTAGCACTTCACAATATAAAGACCAAGAAAGACGGTTTGATTTCATGGCATTAGTTAGAATTTGTCTTACCATATTAATTCTGTCATTAATTGAAAATGATACTGATAGGGTTTGGCTCTGTGTCCCCACCCAAATCTCCTCTTAAATTGTAACCCCACATGTTGAGGGAGGGACCTGTGAAAGGTGATTGGATCATGGAGAGGGTTTCCCCAATGCTGTTCTTGTGATAGCGAGAGAGTTTTCATGAGAGCTGATGGTTTAAAAGTGGCAGTTTCCCTGACCTCTCTCTCTCCTGCCACCATGTAAGACGTGCCTTGCTTCCCTTTCACCTTCTGCCATGATTGTAAGTTTCCTGAGGCCTCCCCAGCCATGTGGAACTGTTAGTCAATTAAACCTCTTTTGTTTATAAATTACTCAGTCTCAGGTAGTATCTTTATAGTAGTGTAAAAACAGACTAATACAGATACCCTCCAAAAATAAATATATTTTGAGGAGAATAATTACAGTATGTATTTTTGTTTATTAGTTCATTCTGGGATTTTTCTGTCTTGAATTTCGATCTGATATTTATCTACCCTGATACATGTATGTTTGACCAGAAAGAAAGCTTCTGTTTCTTACCACTACCTTTCCTTTTAATTTTTTTGCAATTTGTCTGTGTTCATTATTTATGCCCAGGTTTTATCATCTGAAAGATTCCAGAGAAGCCCAGGGATCCTGAAGTGTACTGGCAGCCACAGTGTCTGAAATGCTGTGTGTGAGGACCATCTTCCCCTGACATTGCAGAGTACCTAGGGCAGTGCAACTGTTTCCAGGCCTACTCTTATCACAGTCTCCTTGGGGACTTTTAAAAATCCAGGCCTTTGGACTTAGTGATTCAGAGTTTCTGGGGCTGGATACCTGCTAGCTCCATGCTTCAGTCGCTCCCCAGGTGATTTTGCTGCTCAGTCATATTGAGAAGCACTGACCCAGATTAAAATCACAAACTGTGCACGGCGTGAGGACATGGCTCATTTCAGTTCATCCACGTGTCCCCAGGCATATTGCAGGCCTCGATACCTTTCGGACTGAACAATTGCAGCAAAATGTGACTAGGACTTTATTGTGGAATACCTTATTCCTATTATCTCTAATTCAAATAATACCATTATTTTTATTTTACTCTAAATTGTATTTGTTTTAAGAAATCTTACCAACTCAGAATGATCATATCATTATCTAACTCCCATTAGGCTCCCATAAAGCATACAGTTGCATCAATGAAAACACATTTTCCCAAAGAATGTAAGGGCTATCTCCCCCTAAATATATTTACCACTTGCCTGCTATTATGGAGATTCATTTCTTAGTCCAGAGAAATTTGCCTTTTAAAAAGTAAGAATTAGGCTGGGCATGATGACTCATGCTTGTAATCCCAGCACTTTGGGAGGCCAAGGCAGGAGGATCACTCAAGCTCACGAGTTCAAGACCAGCCAGGGCAACATGACAAAACCCTGTCTACAAAAAAATACAAGCATGGTGAGGCTGAGGTGGGAGGATTCCTTGATCCTGGGAGGTCAACACTGCAGTGAGCTGTGATTGCACCACTGAACTCCAGCCTGGGCAACAGCGTGAGACTCTGTCAAAAAAAAAAAAAAAAGAATGGGTAGCACTTATCACTAGCAGTCACTTCTATAAACTAGAATACCAGCATTTAACAAAACACTTTCTTCCTAACAGCAAATATCTTCCACTGAGATCATGTGGTTTTAATCATAAAGGGAGAGTGGCAGAAGAACAGAAAGATTGAAACCAAGGATAGAGAACATCTGAAATTGATAAGGAAGAAAACAAGCAAAGGTGGTAGTTCACTGAAGAAAAACATCTTAATTTTTCCTAGCCCTGGTCTTGGCTGTTAGATAGTGGGATAGTTCGATGTGCGTACAGCGTGGTAGGCAGTAGAAAGATCCGTAGAGGAGTTTATAGGGTTTATGAAGACCTGGATTCTAATCCTGCCTCAGTCATTTATGAGGTATGTGCAAATTTTGAGTAAATTACTTAATGTCTTATAACCTCACTTTAACAGGTATAAAATAGGGATAATAATACCTTCTGAATTAGTTTACTAAGATTTCTGTAACAAGGTACCACCGCTTGGGTGGCTTAAACAACAGAAACTTACCTCTTCACAGTTCTGGAGGGGGAAAGTCTGAGATCAAGCTGTCAGCTGAGCTGGTTTCTTCTTGGCTTGTACATGGCCATCTTCTCCCTGCGTCTTCACATGGTCTTCCCTCTGTGTGTGTCTGTATCCTAATCTCCTCTTCTTATAAGGGCACTAGTTCCATTGAATTTGGGCCCACTTTAAATACTCTAGTCTAACTTACGTACCTCTTTCAAGGCCCTGTCTCTAAATGCAGTTGCATTCTGAAGTACTGGGGATTAAGACCGCAACATGTAAATTTTGGTTGGGGGAACAGAGTTCAGCTCATAACACCTTTGCATTTCTTTCTCTTGCTTGTTGTAAGCATAACGTAAGGCAACATATGTGAAAACACCCACAAGTTAAGTATGATATCTGTGAGGGTAAGGTCCTTGGGGACCAGGAGAGCACTTTACTCGTGGTTGAATGCTACAAACTTCTTGCACAGACTCTGGTATGGGGAAAGTTCCTGATAAGTGTTTTTTGAACATGAACACAAAAATATCCCTTAAAAAAAAGGTATTTGTTTATTAACCTCTGAAGTCAGCATCTATACTCTTTTTGTCTCTTCAGCGTCTCTAAGGAGGGCTAAGTCAACAGTGTTGCATTAGTATTAAATAGCTGAACCCGGGGATGAACCACAGTTCATGCTGAAAGAGCCATGTCGAAATGGCATTGTGCAATGGTGCATTTCTGCCTCTAAAAACTTTGTTTGCTTTTCATTATACAGGAATGGCTTCAAATGTTCAGTGGAAGTGAACAAGTTCTCGTATTGTTTTCTCCTATTCTCCTTCCAGCTTCAGGGTCATATGTCACAGTGCCGGGCATTTCATTTGGGTGAGTGAAAGGAGGGAAGGGAGCAATTCTCTGAAGGTTTAAAATCTCCAAGTGATATCCGAGGAAAAAGGCTGTGCTGGTCACGAAAATAATTCTATCTATCTTACCTTATATAGTAAGAATTTCAGCATGAATAGAATGGGTTTAGAAGGCTTCATAATCTGCATTCAAGAAGTGTGGGAATCTTGGTGGAACAGAGAGAGCCCTGCACTATGTTGTTGGAGATCAAATGCCATTGACTATTATCTAATTTCAATTTGAAAAAAAAATTACTAAATATATATCATATCAACTCCGAAGACCCTATTACTTTGACACAGAAAAATAACTTAATAAAATCAATTGACTAAAATAAATTAGCCAAGCAAGGGTGGGATAGCATGCAGCCAAAGTAACAATCTGAATGTCTAGTTTTTAACTTTTCATTGTTAATGATCACATGATCGCACTGAGTAGACATAAGCCAGTGTCGTCATTTCATTCTATATATAGTTGGAAGATGAAGATACCTACCTCCTCACCTTGTTTACAGGATCAAAGAGGCCTGGGATTCTTCAGTGATTATCTAGCCTGGCATGTGGACTCTCCATCATCCTTGAGGGACGTCAAAACCAGGATTCTGTATATATTGAATAGATTTCATAAGTATTTCAGTTACTATTCCTTTATACCTTTAAAAAATTTTAAATAGCTATAAGAGACTGGTTAAGTTTTTCTCTTTCAATTTTAGGGGCTCATTTTTGCTATTAGAGAGGTTTGTAAAAATTCCACACAAATAAGATAGAGCTGGTTGCTTGGGCAGGACAAGTGCATGCCAGAGGCATAACCACTCAAAACTCTGCTTTTCAGCTAAGAAACACCAGAAATTCAATACTCTAGGCACCGTGGTTGAGAGATGGGAAGACTTACTTATGCCAGCTAAACTCACAGCCTGCAACATGAACAAGGACCAGGCTTGGTGGCTCACACTTGTAACCTCTGTACTTTGGGAGGCCAAGGTGGGAGGATTTCTTGAGCCTGGGAGTTTAAGGCCAACCTGGGTAACATAGCAAGATTCATCTCTACAAAAAAATTTAAAATTAGCTGGGTGTGGTGCCACGTGCCTATGGTCCCAGCTACTTGGGGGCCTAGCTGAGGGGGGAGGATTGCTTGAGCCCAGGAACTTGAGGCTGCAGTGAGCCAGGACCATGCCACTGCACTCCAGTCTGCGTGACAGAGTGAGACCCTGTCTCAAAACATAATAAATAAATAAATGAATAACTTAGCACCGTTAATTTATTCATCCATGGGAAAAATTTAAGTGCCAAGGAGGAGGAAAATTTATAAGTGAAAGCCAAGCAAGATCAAGAGTCTTGAAGATGATTTCTCCCTGGCTTTGGCAAGGTTTGAAGGATTAGCTTCACAGCACAGACCTCTTAGCCACTGACCACTACAACATTGCTGCATGACAAGCTGCCCCAATACTTAGCAACTTAAAATGACAAGCATTCAATTTAACTCATGATTCTGTGGGTTAGCTTGGGTTCTTCTGGCCAGGGCCATTGTCTGCTGAGCTCCCTCAGACATCTGTGGTCAGTTGGTAGCTGGGTGACATAGGATGACTTCACTCATCTGTCCGATTGGCAGGTCATTGGCCAGCCAGGGCATCTCAACTCTCTTCCACCGTTTTTTGCAATCTGCCATATTAGCACTTAGAGGCTGTCATCATAACAGTGCTGGATAAGCATTTGCCAAATTCTATCTTTCTCTCTACTCTGTAGACACCATGCTCACCATCCTCTTTCTTTGTGACGTTATCTTTTCTGGAACAGAGTACACTATAAATGACCACATTTTACCTTATTCATGAGAGTCACACTCCAGGCCTTCTTCCCTGAGCTAAGACGCAGATTAGTTCATGAAACTCAGTCACGCATTCAGAAATATGTTCTTATTGACTCCTATGGCTAGCAAATTTGATTCGCCAAACTCAGTCACTCATTCAGAAATACTGTTTTACTCACTGCCATCACTAGCTAATTTTTTCTGTAATGTGAATGTTACTAATGTAATATTCAGAGAATATTGACTGTGGTTTTTCTGTAATTTATGGATGGTGCAGGAATGGCGGAGGCGTCTCTCTTATCCTCGGGTACCTACAGCGGTGCCAAAGCAGTTGAAAGGCATGAGCAGATTTCTGAAAAATCGTAACTGCCATAAACCACCCTTTCTTAGTGCCAGCTCCCTTATGAAATATATAGATGCATGCCACTGAATATCTGAACTTGTTCCTCTTGTTAACCTTACTTTGTGGAAAGGTTTTTAAATCAACTGCTAAAAATGCCTTTTCTTTTCCTTGGACAGTGGACATGGAGAGACATGAGCTGAGGGAGACAGACTGACTCAGGGAAAAGAATTAATGGAAGCACGTGGCTCCTGCGGGCAGGAAATGCTTTGATAGACCTTTTCCTCTTTTTGTTACCAGGAGGACCTTGACAATAGACTCCACCTTGGAGCAGCTGCTCTGTCCCCCGTACGATGATCACAGCACATTTTCCTTGTCAGACTTGGAGTCTGCACCAGGGAGTGCTCAGGAAGGGACCGGTACAATGTTGGGGATCTGCCCTTGAGCCTCCAAGCCTTGCGATGGGTGGAGACGTCACTCCAAGACACTCACAAATCCTTTTGGCACACGCTTCAGGAAGACCATCTGCTTTTGTTGTTCCTCTGACCTTTTGTTAGCACCCACCCTAAATTGGAAATAAATTGCCAGAAGAAATCTGAAGCCTAAAGCAGTTTTAGACTCTGTTGTCAAAGCAAGTCAAATTAGTAAGTGTTGGTTTAGCACCTAACATATATCCCAAATTATGCTAGATGTTGGCGGGGGAAGGAATATTTTTTCAATGTCTAAGTAGCTACAGGACTATATAGGATTTTGAATAATTTAATTTAATCTTTTCAAAATTTCTACAAGGCAAGTATTATTATGTGCATCTGATAGATCAGGAAACTGAAGCTCTGGAGGTTCACCAACTTTTCTGGTGCCAGTCTAACTTCGTAAGGTAGGAGAGTACAAAGTCAGACTGCTATCTCAATTTCACATAAGATTTTATTTCACTTCTGATGTATTCCCAAGTCTGATGCTTAAGTGCTTTTTTTCCCCTAGTGTTGTGTACCATGTCTAAAAGGCTCCATAAAACATAGGCAAGGTTCTATGGTTCTAGCCCCCTTCTGATAGGTGACATGGGATAAGTCACTTAACATTCTGGGTTTCAGCTTCTTCTGGAACATAAGAGACTAGAACTAAATGAGATGACAGGACTTCTAATTCCTAAATTTATAACTGTGTTACAAAATGTGGTATGGGCTCCACATTCATTAGGATGGCTACCAAAAAAAACGGAAAAGAAGTATTGAAGAGAAGATGGAGAAATTGGATCCACTGTGCACTGCTGACAGGATTGTAAAATGGTGCAACCATTGTGGAAAACAGTTCAGCAGCTCCTCAAAACATGAAGCATAGAATTATCACAGAAATCCCGTAATTCCACTGCTGGTAATATATAAAAAAATGAAATTAGGAACATGAGTAGATGCACCTGTGTTCATAGCAGCATTATTCACAATACTCTAAATGTGAGAACAACACCCATGTTCATCAACAGATGAACGGATAAACAAAAAATGATATATACATACAATGGAATATGATCCATCCTTAAAGAGGAAGAGAATTCTAACACAAGCTACAACATGGGTCAACCTTGAAGACATTATTGCAAAGTGAAATAAATCAATCATAAAAGAGCAAATACTGCATGATTCCACTTATATGAGATACCTAGAGTGGCCAAATTCATAGAGGCTGGGCTCGGGAGAGGAGAAATGGGGGGTTAGTGTTTAGTGGATACAGCATTTCAGTTTGGGAAAAGAAAAGAGCTCTGGAGTTAGATGATAATTTCTCAGCATTTAAATGTACTTTATGCCCATAAACTATTTACCTAAATATAGTTGAAGTGGTAAATAAAACTACAATTTAAAAAAAGAAGTTAAACAAATGTGGTTTGAATTTCAGTAACAAAACATAGTAATTCAAAAAAGAATTCTTTGTTTAAGAAATATTAGCATCATTCAATTTCCAAATTATTTAGTGACCTTTAAAATATTGCAGATTTACAGGCTTACAGGCGGACTAAGATTACACTCACCTGCATTATAACCCACAATGAAAAGAATGAGATGTTATCCTGGCAAAAGTTGGAGAAGGGAGCATTTTAAAGGGGGGAACTAGTTTAGAACAAGATTCTATTTTGGAAAAAGCATAATATGCTCCATAAAATTAGAGCAATTTTCTGGAACAATGTTGCTTGAACTCAGAGAGCAGGAGAAACAATAGCATGAGCTGGAAATGGAAACAGGCAGGGCCGAAGCACTTGAGGCTGGGTTAGAGTCTACATTGTGTTATAGGTAATACTAATAGAGCCATTGTAGACTTTCAAGCTAGAGAATATCTGTATTTTTATTATTGTTTTTAAAAGGTCAAGCTGGCAGCATTTTGGGGAAGAACTGGAGGGTAGAGAGCATAACACGCTTTAGGTAGATGCTATAGTTGTCTAGATTAGAGTATATGAAGAAGAGATGGAATGTAGTTGAGTGTTAGAGGTAATTAGGGAGAAAGTGTCACCAGAATTTGGAGATGCATTGGCTTAATCCTCTGCATTTTGATTTTCCAGTTAATCGTTTCCCCCCTGGTTCATAGTCACCTTGACTGGGTCTCTACCATCTTCCATTAGAGTGTTGCAATGGCTAAAGGAGTTCACTGCCTTCTGCTCTTACCCTTCAGTATGTCTTTTATATTACAGCTAGATTTAGCTTTCTAAACTGCCACTCTACACACATAACTTCCCCGCTCAGCACTTTCAAAGTCTACCCATTGCCTACAGTATTAAGTCCAACTTCCTTAGCTGGGCATTCAAGACCCATTGTCATCTGGTCTCTCTAAACCTACCTAAAGCAATTGCTTTAACATGGACTGGCCAACCACAGTGGCTCATGCCTATAATCCCAGCATTTTGGGAGGCCACAGTAGGTAAGTTACTTGATCCCAGAAGTTCAAGACCAGCCTGGGCAATGTGGCAAAACCCTGTCTCTACAAAAAATACAAAAATTAGCTGGGTGTGGCGGTGTGCACCTGTAGTCCCAGCTACTCGGGAGGCTAAGGTGGGAGGATCAAGATTGCTTGAGCCTAGAAGGTTGAGGTTGGAGTGAGCATGATCACGCCATCACTGCAACAGAGCGAGACTCTGTTTCAAAAGCATAAATAAATAAATAAATGTGGACTCAATAAAAAAAAAAAACACTTTCTTCAGCATCTGTCACAGGCCAGGTTAACTAGCTTGTTACAAAGCATTCCTGCTGCTTCATTTTCTTTTTCTGCCTTATTTATATTTTATTTTTAGAAATATATAGAATATACCATATGTATAAAGGAGAAATATAAAATATAGGTTCGGGTTAAAGTCTACTATAAAAAACACTATCTAGGTTAAGACTAGACCTTTTTTAATATATCTGAAGATCTGTGTGCTCTGATCCCTCTTCCCACACTCCCCTAAACATTATCTTGGATTTTATATTTATTCCCATTCTATGTTCCTGGAATGCCCTTGCCCAATTTTTTTTTTTTTTTTTTTTTTTTGAGACAGAGTTTCACTCTTGTCACCAAGGCTGGAGTGCAGTGGCGCTATCTCGGCTCACTGCAACCTCTGCCTCCCTGGTTCAACCAATTATCTTGCCTCAGCCTCCAGAGTAGCTGGGACTACAGGCGCATGCCACCATGCTTTGCTAATTTTTGTGTTTTTAGTAGAGACGGGGTTTCATCATGTTGACCAAGATGTTCCGGATCTCCTGACCTTGTGATCCACCTGCCTTGGCCTCCCAAGGTGCTGAGATTACAGGCGTAAGCCACCACTCCTGGCTGCCCTTGCCCTTCTTGTTGCTTGAATACCATTCTTCCTCTGTCCTGGCCCAGAACTTAGAAAGATTTTTCTGAGGATTTTAGCTCTTACTAAGTACAGCTAGTGCTGTCTCCATCATCCATGGGCACTGGCATCTTCTGCCATTAATGCTAGTAATCTTTTTATGTGTCAGTGGAAGCAGAAATCTCATTTTCTATTGAGAAGGTGCTTGGTAAGCAGAGCTTGTTGCTGCTGATGGGATCTGTACTCATGTGCTTTGTTCAGAGTGGTCGGATGGTCTGAGGGACCAGGGTGCTGAGAGGTGTTGGCAGGGAGACATTCTCAGGAACCAGACGGCGAAGGTAGAAAATGCCTAGCATGCCATGAACAGTTGTTGAACAAGTGAATTAATGCGTGATTGACAACTCTGTCTGGTCTACAATACTGAATTATAAATGTGAGGATAGGCTACGGTGTGACTCAGTGGTTCATAGTCACAACTCAGTTGAGTTCGGTTATTTCTTGAGCACCAGGTTCAAAAGATGCAAAGACAAATAGGTTTGTTTTAAAATATCAATGGTGGGGTCAGGGGAAAGTGGGAGGAGGGAGGAAGGCAGACACATAGATCAATCATTGTAACAGGCAGCAAGTACAACCAAAGAAAAATACAATCATCAATCAGAGGAGGAAGCGGTTAATGTTTCCAGGAGAAAGCATTGATTACCTAGAGTTCACTCCCACCTAGTTTGAAGAATCCTACTTGGATTCCACTGCAGCATTTTCTCCCTCTGCTTCTCCAGCCTCCTCCTTGCACCCTGCCTGGGAGTCTGTGCTCCAACCACATTGGCCCAGGTTATCATCTTCCAACAGGCCCCGACTTTTCATCCTCTGTGTTCTAGCCCCGTGCATCTCAAATTTTAAAGCATCTACAAATCACCTGGGGGTCTTGCTAAAATGTAAATTCTGATTTGGTCTGGAAAGTGTGCCCTGAGGCCTGAGCATCTGCATTTCCAACAAGCTCCCAGGTGATGCCAAAGCTGCTGCTCTGCAAACCAAAGCTTAGAACTGCAAGGCCACTGTCTCAGCCCTGAAATACTGTTCCCTTTCCACACTCTTACTCAAATCCTCTACATTTCTATGAGCTAAGTCAAATGTCTTCCCTGTGATTATATCTCCTCAATTTCAGGATGGGGCATCAGTGCCGTTTTTCTCTCCACTCCCTGGCAAATCTTTCTCTCCAAGTCTTTTTCCTCAATGAACTGAAGGCTCCTAGAGGGCAGGACTTGTTCCCATTCATCCAAACCCCTAGATGGTGTCTGTTATAGAGTTGGGCCTTAAATACTTGCTCCATTGAATTTGAATTGAACTTAAAGTATTATGGCAGGCCTGGTGCAGTGGCTCGCAACCACTTTGGCCTTCCAAAGTGCTGGGATTGCAGGTGCCAGCCACTGTGCCATGTTGCCAGGCTGGTCTCGAAGTCCTGAACTCAGGTAATCCGCCTGCCTCGGGCTCCCAAAGTGCTGGAATTGCAGGCATGAGCCGCTACACCCAGCCTGGCAACATGGCGAAACCCCGTCTCTACTAAAAATACAAAAATTAACTGGACATGGTGGCAGATGCCTATAATCCAAGTTACTCAGAAAGCTGAGGCAGGAGAATCACTTGAACCCGAGAGGTGGAGGTTGCAGTGAGCCGAGATCGTGCCACTACACTCTAGCCTGGGCCAGAAGAGCGAAACTCCATCTCAAAAATATATATATATAATAACAAACCAGGTCATTGTAGCATTGTGTCACCATGAATTATAATAAAATATAAATTAACATAGATGATAATGATCAGGGTGGCAGAAATTACCTCCAATATAAACTTGATGAAGGAAAACACTTTTTTTTTTCTGGTAGGTCACTGGGTCCCCCTGAGTCTAGGCCTGTGTCATGTACATTGTAATGATCAATAAATATTTGTGGAATTCTAAAGAATAAAAGGAGAAGGTACTGAACTTCCGTTCTATGAATAAACAAAATTGTAACCCCTGGAAAAGGAAGTGGTTAAAGCTATGTTAAGATCTAAGACAAAAACAAAAATAAACAATAATAAAGACAAGCCAAAGAAAATCTCCTCCTATAGGGAATGCACATTACATTTTTTTTCACTAAGAATATCTTCATACATGGCAGCAAAACAAAATTGAATACATTTTTCCATGTGAATTGTTCTTTTCCTAAAATACCAAATTGTTTTAGATCAACAAAAACTTTGTTTTTCTTACTATTTAATATCAAAAGAGACCCAGTTAATTGCAAACATAAACGCTTTTTCCTTGCCTCTCCTTCAATTTTGCTGAGAGGGAGATTTTGCAGCTTTACTTGGTACCAAAATAGCTCTGTTTTGCAGACCATTATCATCTTCAAAGGGCGGGGCAATAATAATGAACTAGAACACAGGAAGTTTACCATTTCTCAGTATTAAAATAGAATTTCTTATTACACAGATGCCTCTCCCAAAAAGGAAAAGCAACTAGAATTTTTACTTTCTTCAATCTGTTGATATTACTATGCTGTATTTATATTGTAAGGCATTCATGTCATTAATACTTGAGAAATGCTGCTTCATTGTATATTTTCATTTGAATGATGTTTAAAAAATAATTCAAAAAACGTTTATTGCCTAAGAAGCATTTTAGTCAGCACTGCTTAGCTGAAGCCAGCACTAGAAAAACAACCTTTCTAAAACTCGACGTTTTTATGTGAAGAATTAAGTGGTAACCTAATAGCAGGATTTGGAATCAAGAATAACATTTGCTGAGTGCCTACTGTAAGACTGATTCAGTATAAGCATAATCTCACTTGATTCTCATAATAATCTTTGAAGGTATCTATCATCATTCCCATTCTGAAGGGAGGAAATGCTGTCAGAGTGGCTAAGTAATTTGTCCATGGTCTCACATAGTAAGTACTGAAGGTGAAAATCTGACTTCTCTTGTTGTTGCCAAAGCCTACATACATCCTTCTCTATCAAGAGGCCCTTATAAAGCTACCATCTATTTTATTAAAATGTCATGTCTGTGTAAGAAGTATAACACACAAGGCTGTCTGTATCTTAGATAACAGAATCTCATTTTGTTCACTTCTTCAATAAACATTTCCTGGGTTTTTCCTACGTACTTGGTAATGTGCTGAGAGCTAAAACCAGAGATAAAATACAGTAGAATCAGGAGAGACAGTCAATTCAAAGACAAATGCAATTTCAAATTGCCAATGTTTCACTGCTTTTGAGTTACAAAAATGCCAACTTTATACGATTTATACTAAAACATGTTATCCAATGAAGAGAATGGCACATTTTGTTCCAATTATTCCAACTTAATATTTTAGAAAAGAAAACAGATTTCTGTGTGATTTCCCAGCATTTTGATTATACTCGCTATGTATATAAATGTTTCTTTTGGTTTATAGGAAGCCTGTATTCTCCAGGGAACACAGCACTCAGAACCGTCTTGGCCCCTGCAGAAGCCTGCATGAGCCTGGGCTCTGGGGACCCATCGTGGTGCATCATTCGCTGGCTATGCGACAATGGGCATGTCGTTTAACCTCTCTTGGCTTCATTCTCCTTACTGGAATGATGGAGAGATTTTTGCCTATTTCAGAGGCTTGCTCTTCTATACATGAGCCTATAAGTAACTAGTCAAGAATTTCCACTCCTTCCGTACTCTGATTTAAACCTGAAGGTATCAAAAAAAAAAAAAAAAAATTCAGGTTCCAAGTACTTCCATTTTCATCTTTTATTATTAGAATTTCTTCGGAATGAATTTCTGTTTTGTAATTTTAACACTGCTCTAAGTGGGGAAAAAGACATTTTATCACCATGCAGAATATTTTTCAGACAGCCTCTCTCTGACACACTGATTTTGATCAGTCTCAACTGACTCACCAATTCCAAATCCCAGGGCTTTCCTGGGAAACTTCCTTGGATCATGGCTCTGCCACACAGGACTGACATCCCAGAGGCCAAAGCAACCTGCTGTAAACTGAGATCATTGCTCAGCAAGCTGGTACCACACGCAAGGAGTCTCAAGAGCTAACAGGAAATGATTCAAGACCAGAATTAGCCAGAGCAAGTGTGTTAGCTTCCTCTGCGCATGGGATAATAAGGAGCTTGCATCACCAACCTTCCCTGAATAGCCTACTCAGTGATTCAACAGGTCTCAAAAATTGTGAAATAAGGGATATCTCTTGTGTGGTGTACTTTGGAAGTCTCTACCTGAGGACAAAGGAAGTACCTAGGAGTAGGCATCACTCCACTTTTCTACCGTCTTCCACTATGTTTACATGGGTCCTCACTGAAAATAAAGGTATTAAAAGTGAGAGGGAAAGATTGAGTCAGCCAGGTGAAAAACGGGAGGAAGTGACACAAGGATCTGGGTGTGCAAAAGGCTGAGACCAGGCCGGGCGTGGTGGCTCACTCTTGTAAACCCAGCACTTTGGGAGGCCGAAGCAGGCAGATCACGAGGCCTAGAGATCGAGACCATCCTGGCTAACACGGTGAAACCCTGTCTCTACTAAAAACACAAAAAAATTAAAATTAGCCGGGCACAGTGGCAGGCGCCTGTAGTCCCCCAGCTGCTCGGGAGGCTGAGGCAAGAGAATCGCTTGAACCCGGGAGGCGGAGGTTTCAGTGAGCTCAGATTGCACCACTGCACTTCAACCTGGGCAACAGAGTGAGACTCCATCTCTGGAAAAAAAAAAAAGGCTGAGACCAAAGTAGCCTGGTGGCTTTAGGAGTGGAAGTCAACCTGGTGCGTGGGGTGGAGCTCCTGCAGTTTTTATTACTCTAAGAGTAGTGCAAAGTCAGTGAAGCATTTCAAAGGGAAAAATGGCAAAGTGGGTCCATAGTTTTAAAAGCTCATTTGAATTGCTGTGTGGGAAACAGATAGGATAAAGAACAACAGTAGAAATGGAGAGAATAAGAGAAATGTGGCCGGGTGCAGTGTCTCACACCTGTAATCCCAGCTCTTTGGGAAGCCCAGAGAGCAGCATCTCTTGAGTCCAAGAGTTCGAGACCAGCCTGAGCAACATTTCAAGACCCTGTCTCTACAAAAATTACAAAAATTATCCTGTAACTGTGTACCTGTAGTCCCAGCTACCCAGAAGGATGATGTGGGAGGATCACTTGAGCCTGGGAGATTGAGTCTCCAGTGAGCCAAGATCATGCCACTGTACTGCAGCCTGGGTGAGAGTGAGACCCTGTCTCAAAAAAGAGAGAGAAACGTGGTCCCAACAAGCATTAAGGGGATGGTGGGAAAGGATGAAATTAATGGAAGGAGTAGAGGGAGTTGCAAAGAATGAAATTAATGGAAGGAGTAGAGGGAAGGGCAAATGAGCAAAGAACCTGTCTGAGAGTGAGGCTGTGCACAAAGTCCTTGGGATATGATAAAACAGGTCAGTGAGGCATGAAATAAGAGAGGCAGCCTTTACACAGACTTGTGGTAGTTGCAGGACGAGGGATGGGGGGGAAGTGGTTTGCACACTGCTGTGACCTACAGACATTTTTTAAGGATATCAAGAAGAGCCCCCTTATTTTCTTCCTTACCCCCACTGCCCCACCCCTGATTCACTGCAGGTGGATCTAGTCCATGAAGCAATGCTGACCCAACCATCAAAACATGACACCAGCTTGCTGCCCAATCCTCTGTGGACCTAACTGCAGTCAGTCACCATGTACAAAACAATCAAGCAGTAACACTCTGAGGTTCTCGAACGCCCCTTTACAGAGGGAACCTGGCAGGGAATAGCCGTGTGTGAACAATAGGGACTCCCCATTGTTCTGCGCTGATGATTGAATAGACTTCCTCGGTGGCCCATGGAGACAGCCGTTCTTACTGAGGAACATTTTGCCCTTTGAATGTGATTAGTAAGACAGAGATGACTCTATTCTTTAAAGGTCTTCAATGACCAAATTTGGCCTCTCAGAACTGAACCGAAACATTTTGTGTGAGTCACGTCTGTTTGCCTCATTTTCTGTCACTAGTTGTTATGGAAACTACATAGCACAGCCTGAGGGTTCAGAATTCCTGAAGTTGGCCTCAAACTTATGCATAGTTTGTACAGCAAACAAGTTTGCTTACTTTGTTAATCTTTAGCTACTTCCTGTCCTGTTCAGATTGGAAGCTAAAGAGCTCAATACTGCCTAGAGTCCATTCTGGTCTTTTCACATGAATCAAAATAATAGTTTTGCCCTTGTGTCCTGCCCTGAGGATGGTACAGATATTTAAAAGAATTCCAAATCACTTCCTGGGTTATCTGATTGTAAGATAAAAGTGGCCCCCTTGCTAACATAAAAATGATATACATGTGAAAGCAATTTAAGAGTTCTTCATGCTGTCTTTTTTTGGGGGTTCATTCCAATCGTTTGGCAAAATCTCCAGCCAAATCTTAATAGCCACTGGGTTTACTCTGGGAAATATGCACTTTAGAGAGATGTTTGACATATTTTTGTTACTTGAACTTCTTTGAGATATCTACAGATCTTTCAAACTCAGACACAAGAAGGTTTTATGTCCATGGTGCTTCCAGATTATTCAAAGACAGGTGATGAGCTTTATGGCTTCTTCAGTAAGGAATCTAAATCAGACAGACTTGGAGTCATAGTCTGGTTCTACCATTTAATAATTGCTTGACTGAGTAGGTAAATTGCCTTTGTGAGCCTTTGTTATCGATCTACAAGACAGTGCTATTAACAACTATCCCATGGGTTGTTATGAAGACTAAGCAAGTTTAACATGCAAATTGCCTAGAACAGGTTTTTATACATAGTTGGCACTTAGCAAATGTTAATTTCCTTTCCTTTTCCATTGCACTAGCTGCTTTGTGGCCATGTTGTTGACTAATAGCACTTCCAGTTGCAGATCAGCAGGAATAGACAAAGAATGTGGAATTTTTATAAAGTTCCAATTAAGAGAGCCCAAAAGCCATCCAGGTCTTCCTTCTAAACTTAGATGTGTGATTTAACATGAGGAAGCGACATAGCTTCTGAGCTGTGACCATAAACTGAGAAGGTTGGAGCATGTAATCCTGAAGCCAGGCATTTTAACTGATGTAACAGAAGCAATGTGTATTATTACTGTTAACTAAAAAGTGACTGGGGTAGGTCTCAATCCATAGAGAGGTATTTTGCCAAGGTTAAAGACATGCCTGGGGAAATTATAAGTCCCAAGAGGATCTGTGACCTGTGTTTTTTTTACAAAAGGAGGTAAACCAAAAATAAAATTCTAAGCCCCACAGCCATCAGAATGAACCCCTCCTCTCAATCAAGGGCATTCCAAAGTTAACCTGAAAAACTAGTTCAGGCCATGATGTTCCCATCATGGGAGTCAGATGTGCCTCATTATACCTTCCTCCCTTTTGGAATTCAGGCACAGCTGACTAGCATTAATATCAACACAGAGACTTTAGGACTGATAAAACAGACTCTTTAAGTCTGATAAGAAACATTTACAATCTGTTCTTTCTGAAGCCTCCTACCTGGAGGTTTTATCTGCATGATAAAACCTTGCTCTTCACAACATCTTTTCGTAACCGAGACAGTTCTTTCTATTGTTTCCAGATCTTTAGATAATAATGCAACCAATCAGAAAATATTTGAATCCATCTATGACCTGGAAGGCCCCACTTCTAGTTGTCTTGGCTTTCTGGACCAAACCAATGTACATTGTACATGTATTGATTGATGCCTTATGACTCCCTAAAATGTATAAAACCAAGCTGTAGCTGGCCACCTGGGGTACGGGTTGTCAGGATCTCCTGGGAATGTGTCAGAGGCCATTGATAACTTGTATTTGGCTCAGAATAAATATGTTCGAACATTTTACAGTTTGACTCTTTTTGTCAACAGGGAGCTTTTGGAACTTCAGTATTAAGGAAAAAAAGCAAGCAGGAAGGAAAAAAAGAGAGGGAGGATAGGCAGTGAGGCAGATGGTGACATTCTTGTGAGGCCCTGATTAGCTTCAGTAAATCTACATTTTACATAAGAAGAAGAGGGAGTAGGGGAAAAAGCCAATGACGCATTGTCCTGTGCTCAACTACATTTGACATAGCTAAAGTAACCGCATGAAAAGAGGGAGCAGAGAAGATGGTGCTATGGCACAGGGTTGTGAAATTACAGCTATTTGGGAACAAAAGGAAAACAGTGTCCGTTCCCAAGCTTAACTGTTTTTTGTCATAGTGTGTTTGGGGCCCCAAGATTCTATTTCCTTTCACACTGCTAACCCCAATGAATATATAATTTATCTTTTAGAAACTGCATAAAAGAAAGGAAAGTGCAAGTTGGAGAAGAGACAGACATGAAGCTTGTGCTTGCTCTCATTAGGAACTCAATCTCTTGAAAAATCATATTCTAATATTTCTATGGGTGAGCAAGGATTTCACATCAGCTCCCTATAGCCTTCTTGGGTCCATCAGTTCATCACTTCTAGATGTTGGCCGCCTGTGAAGCAATTGGGGGAGGCCACTCGTCACTGCTGGTGACTGTGGTGCTCTGTGTGTGAATACTCATGTTCACACCCACGGCAGGGGATTTTTCTCTCTAGGTGAAACAGTGTTGCTGTGTTTCCCTCTCTCTTCCAGTCTCACACATTCATGAAAATTAATCCCCAAAGTCCTCATTCATTATTTAGCAAATATGTTCAAATAGGAGAGAATATCTACTCAAGTTTAAGCTAAGGCCCTCTGCTAAAGAAATACAAAATGTATATCTGAAAAGGAAATTCCAGTGAAGAATAGTATGAAAACCCCCAAAATGGGCTGGAGAATTTGTGATTAAAGTCTTGAGAGATCATTTAAAAATAGAACCAGATTAGCAAATGCGTTCAGTGCTAGGTAGCGGAGTTGATCATAACTCTAATAGGCTCTATGTAGAACCACTGAAGACAGACATAGTTAAAACTCAAGTTGATTTCTGTATTATATTATATTATTTTTAATGACTTAGAATTCAATCCAAAATCTACTTAGTGTTACTGTGCACCTTGGTGCAAATAATGTACACTTTCTAAGCATCAGTTATTCTTCTTTGAAATTGGGATAATTTTACTTTTGTCAAGGGTTGCCCTGAGGAGTGAATCAGATGCTATACATAAACGCAGTTGGTACAAAGTCTAATAGTAGTGGCTTAATGCGTGTACTCTTCTTCTTTTTCCTTAATAGAAGAAGAAGGTGAAATTAAAAACAAGATTCATAATTACATGTATATTTTAATGATTCATCAATCAATAAATTATGACATGAACAACAATTTTACTGTCAGTACTTATAAGTTAAAAGGAGAATGGTAAAATCAGCCCGTTGATCCTAAAAGTCCTTTTTTTCTTTCATCCCTTCATAAATTATATCTGAATCTAGATTACTGAAATGCAACAAATAAAAATATTTACAAAGCTATCTTCTCTTTTAGTGAATATAAGTGTTGTTAGAAAACAACTGTTACTTCATTATTCAATATTCGGTGTGTCTTCTGACTTTCTTACTCCAATTTACATAAAGAATTTTTAAATAATAATGTTATTGAAATAAAATTCACATACCCTACAATTCACTGATTGAAAATGTAAATGAAATTATTTTTAGTACATGCACAGAGTGATACAGCCACCATCGCAATAAATTCGAGAACATTTTATCACCTATCAAAAAACCCCCATCTCCCTATAGTCACTCAGCTTCCCTGCCTCACTTCCACAGCCCTAGGCAACCACTGGTCTACTTCCTGTTTCTATAGGTTTCTCTATTCTGGACTTTCACATCTAAGGAATCATATGATATGTGGTCTTTTGTCTCTGGCAAAAGACTTTTACTTAGCGTCATGTTTTCAAGGTTCATCCATGCTGAAGCATGGGTCAGGACTTCATTCCTTTTATTGCTAAATAATACTCCATTGTATGGATGCACCACATTCTATTTACCCATTCAGAATTTAATGTACATTTGGGTTGTTTCCAAATTTTGGCTATTGTGAATGATGCTGCTATCGAATTATAGAATTTTAGAAGGTGCCATATGGCTTATGTGGCCCGTTCCGCTCAATTTACAGATATGCTAATGAAGCATCACAAAAGTGTGGTGAAGAGCCTATGTCTTAGTGCTTCTCAGTAGCAAAACATTAACTAGAACCCAGTTCTTCTAATTATTTTATAACTGCCATTCCCATCTCTACCAATACTTTGCAAGGTTTTAGAGAGATGGCCTTGCACTAACAGTTATAATGGATTGAGTAACACATATGAGCCAGTATCTGTATCCCCTGCAATATACAATTTAGTGCAATATGCAATACAATTTGGTGATTGGGTCTGATTCTATTAATCTCTGAAATACTTATCCTAGTGCAGAGCACATAGTGAGCATAGAATAGGAAATTGTGTAACTAGTATGTTGAAAGAGCTGAAGTCACAGGGTATAAACACGTAAACAACTTAATGTTTGATTTTTATTTTCCCTTTAAGCCCGTTCATTGTGGTAGTTTTTTTGAAATAATCCTAGAAAAAATTTTGGATAGGCCCCAAGAAATTAAAAGCCCTAGAATCACTTTATGTCACAAAACAGCCTCAATTCAGTATTTAGAACACTAACCCTATGTAAGAGTGAAAGGTTTCATCTTCAGTGAAGTAGAGTCTTCTCTCCGGCCTAAGGCTCACAACCAGCCAGCAACATGCAAGGGCTGGGGAGATAAGATGCAAGAGGAGCTGGTGAGTCCTAAAAAGATGGATGCTGTGACAAGATGGACCCGTGTTCTCTAGACCTGGCCAATGGTTACAACCTATTTCTTTCATGGCTGCTTTTACCGGTTCTTTAGGGAGTTTAATTCTCCCCCATCACTGGGTGGCTACAATTCTCTTGACATGAATGATTTACACTTTTCTGGTTTGTCACTTTATCCCTCCTTAGCCTCTAGGAATACAGCAACCCTTCAGCCAGATCTCTCCTCCTGGTGGCCCTATTGGAAAGTTCTAGATATTCCAGCTCTCATTAGGAACTCAAAATCTTGAAAAATCGCATTTAATATTTCTATGGGTGAGCAGGGATTTCACATCAGCTCCCCATAGCCTTCTTGGGTCCATCAGTTAATCACTTCTAGATGTTGGCCACCCATGAAGCCACTTAGGGGAGGTCACTCATCACTGCTGGTAATAGTGGATGTATGAATGGTCCACATCTGGTTCCCTGGAAATTCTCATGCACCCTTTGCCCTCCAAGGGCCAAATCCAGTGTAGCCTTGCTCTACTCATCCTTTAGCAGCAGGGAAATATCCTTATTCCACCCTTCCTCTTTGTTAAACCAGTCAATTCTGTCCCTTTTCCCACCCTGCTAAATACTTCAGACCACATATATTCTGTCCTCTGATCACTTTCCTTCAAGTCCCTCTCTTGACTTGAGATGATGAGAAAAATGTCCTCCGACCTGGGGTGTTGATATGTTTAGGGGAGGGGGCAGAACTCACATCACAGCTCTCTCCCCAAGAAAATATTCCTAAACATTTCTTTCCTCAAGCTTTTGTACTTTAGATATAGAGGAGGCGTTCAGCAGTCAGGGAACTGCTTTTTATTAAAAAACCAACAAACAAAACCTAAAACCTTTCACATTTTACATCTTGGTCTGTCACCTTACTTTAGAATATCGTGTCTATTATATCTTGGTCTCTCAAATGTAATTTCCAATTTAATGTCTGGTTATAGTCTGAAATTGTCTAGAAGGCAGGGTATTACAATAAAAGGAACATTGACCTAGAGTGATACTAGCTATCATGTGTGTAACTCTACACTAGACACCGTGCTAATTTATTTATTTATTTAAGACAATGTCTTACTCTGTTGCTGGGCCGGAGTGCAGTGGCGCGATTTCAGCTCACTGCAACCTCTGCCTCCTGCGTTCAAGCGATTCTCCTGCCTCAGCCTCCCAAGTAGCTGGGATTATAGGCACCTGCCACTCCTGGCTAATTTTTGTATTTTTTAGTAGAGATGGGGTTTCACCATGTTGGCCAAGCTGGTCTTGAACTCCTGGCCTCAAGTGATCTGCCCTCCTTGGCCTCTTAAAGTGCTAGGATTACAGGCATGAGCCACCACACCTGTCCCAAATAATTTATTAACATTATCTCATTAACCTCTTTCAACAACTCAATGATAGAGCTATTTTGATCTCCATTCAATAAAGCAGGGACTTAAACCTTCAAAAGGTATCATCTAGAATGGTGTGCTAAAGGTGTAGTTTACGCACACCCCTAAATGACTTCAACAACAGAAACCAGCACTATTTTACATAGTAGTTAACCCAGAGATAGGGTCACGCCAGTGCTAGTTAATCTGCTGGCTCAAGGATGTGTCAAGTACCTGGGTTCCTTCAATCTTTTGGTTATGCATCCTTGGTATTTAAGCCTGTCCTAGGCTAGTTCCTTTTGCTATCACATGATGATTGTCACATTTCTAGAAATCAGATCTAGAGAGATAATGCTTAGAAGAATTGTTTCTCCCTTTTAGTAAAACGCTTCCTAAATCCCACCATGAGTATGTGAACAAAATGGAATTCTGCAACAAGGAAGAAAAAGGAGGATATATTCCAGGTGTAGAGTTGATAACTTGTTACAGGGGTTTAAGTAACTGGATTTAAGTGGTTAAAGGAGTCTCAACTTCTCAGTTCCTTAGTTCCTTCACCTGTAAAATCAGAGTTTTGTGTCCTGGTGATTGTCTATTTGCTTTTTTATTACAGCAAAGCTGATGGTACTTTATGGTATCATTTAAAAGAAGTAAATATTTAAGAGTACATGACTTTTAGGTCATTAACAAGACTGAGTCATTGTCTTGAAAGTAAAAACACCCACATTTCAATTATGGTTAGTTTTTCATGCTTTCAGTGCTAAATCACCTTATAATGTTATGGAATAGTTACTCAGGAGCTTCAAATACTTATCTCTAGAGGCAGCAGATGTTTATTTGTTGTAGATGAAGTTAATCTCCAAAGTAGACAGATTTATCTGTCAATCAATATGGGCATATAGAGAGTGAGGAGACAGTGGACCTAGGCAGGCTCACACTGGCTGACCATCACCCAGGTCAGTTGCCACACTCGTTCTGCAACTTTGAAAGCAATGTCCAAAGCAGAGTCTCATGCACAGCCGGTGAACCACTAGACTCAGATTATCTGCAGATGCTATAGTTTATTTATTTATGTATTTTCTCTTTTTCAGACAAGGGTGCTCCCTGTTGTCCAGGCTGGAATGCAGAGGTGTGATCCTAGCTCAATGCAGCCTCAACCTCCTGGAATCAAGTGATCCTCCCACCTCAGCCTCCCAAGTAGCTGGGACCACAAGGGTGTACCACCAAGCACAGTTAAACTCATTATGTAGCCCAGGGGGGTCTCAAACTTCTGGCCTCAAGTGATCCTCCCACCTCAGCATCCCACAGTGCTGGACTCACAGATGTAAGCCACGACACTGGCCCAAGTGCAATTTAGATTGTTGCTCATGCTCTGTTTGTCATTTCTGGTTTTGGCTAAACTTTATTTATTTTAGACAGTGTCTCGCTCTGTCACACGGGCTGGAGTACCGTGGTGTGATCTAAGCTCGCTGCAACCTCCGCCTCCGGGGTACAAGTGATTCTCCTGCCTCAGCCTCCCAAGTAGCTGGGATTATAGGTACCTGCCACCACACATGGCTAATTTTTGTATTTTTAGTAGAGACAGGGTTTTACCACGTTGGCCAGGCTGGTCTTGAACTCGCTTGACCTCAAGTGATTGGCCCGTCTTGGCCTCCCAAAGTGCTGGAACTTACAGGCATGAGCCACCGTGCATGGCCTCAAATAGTATTTTCTAACAGTATTTTGCACCTTTAAAATATTTGTTCAAACTCTATTTTAGGCTAACCTTTGAGTACGTAGAGACCTTTGCTCTATTGCAGGTCTTGCAGTAAGGTAGATCTTTCTTCCAAGGTCCTGACTTTTACATGAAGCTGAAGATTCCCTAATTATACTTCCAGAGCTCAGGAAAATAACTTCCAGACTTATCCAAAATCAAGCTTAACTGGAAGTTTTCAAGACCTGCTTAACACTCAGTTCTCTATTGTATTTTCTCAGAGAAATTTCCCTCACTACCCTGGTCTAAATGAACTGTCTCTGTTGCATCCTCCCTCTCTCTCATGATGTTTAGCACACCATGCAATTATATATTCATTTGCGTGCCTCCTTGCTCAGTGTTTCACATTTCACCAGTCTGTGCCTAGTAGGAGGGCAGTGACCGTGTCTCTTTTGTTCACAATTACATTACTTGGCACAGTATGCAGTAGGTGTTCAATAAGTATTGTGGAATTCATGAAGGATACTGCACCACATTTCAGAAGTTTGAAGCTGCTAGTTTTATTATTTCTGAAGAAACTCACCACCTTATGCAAAAAGAAATGACGGGGATGCTTTAATATCTTAAACATCTCTGCTGAAAGAGTCTTGTTTGTTGAATGGATTTAGAAAGAGATAAAACATTTGATAGTGAAGAAAGGTTATAGTATACTGTCTTTAATTCCTGGATAAAAAGTTGATATGTTAAGAGAAGTCTAGGGTAATAATAGACAAAAATTACTAGATAACTCAAACAAAAGGTACTTGATATTCATTTATCATGAAATACAGGTTTGTGGACTAGATTTCTTGCTCATTAGGAATATTAAAGATATTCAACTTCCCTTTTTTCACAAATTAGCAAATTTGTGTCCAAATAGGTGGCTTGGTTTCATCTCTACCAATGTCACATTGTATGGGGGACACTAATCACTGGTCTTCTAATTCCTAGTCTGGTATTTATTTTATTTTGTAATTATTTTTTAAAAGTTACATGGACCATAAATATATTATTTTGTGACATAATCTTAGCAAAAGGGCAAAAAAAGAAACTTTCATGATCTTATTGTTAAACAGTTGGAATTTTTAAGTAACTTACTTTAACAAAATTTCTCTAATTCATAGCAACACTTATTTCTTTATTTCTTCAGAAAAAAACGTTGTTATGAACTTTGGTCATCCATAAAATGGAATATTATTTAATGATAAAAGAAATGAACTATCAAGCCATAAAAAGATGTGCAAGAAACTGAAGTGTATATTGCAAAGTAAACGAACCCAATTGAAAAGGCTATATACTATATTATTCCAACTATATGACATTCTGGAAAAGGCTAGACTGTGGAGACAGTGAACAGATTAAAAAAAAAACCAGTGGTTACCAGCGTTTGTATGGGAGGGAGGGATGAATAGGTAAAACACAGAGGATATTTAGAATAGAGAAGCTATTCTATATAATGGTGGATATGTCATTATACATTTGTCAAAACCTGTAGAATTTACAACACCAAGAGTGTGAACCCTAAGGTAAACTATAGACTTTGGGTGATAATGATGTGTCAATTTGGTTAATCAGTCCTAACAAGTGTACCACTCTGGTGGGGGATATTGATATTGGCGGAGGTTGTGCCTGTGGGGTCAGGAGACATACGGGGACTCCATACTTCCCACTCAATTTTGCTTTGACCCTAAAACTGCTCTAAAATAAAATCTTTTAATTAAATGTGAATAAATAAATAGGTAGATAAGTAGGTAGATAGATGATAGATAAATATTGCTCATTCCTTTTATTTTCATTAGTGATGGTCCCCCTTGTGCAAACAATTTGTGGACTGCCCTGCTTTAGATAGCAATAAGCAGTGTGGCATGGCAAGGCATCAGGTCAAACCAAGGTCAGCACTTGGGTTCTGCAAGCTGCACATTGCCTGCCATGGTAAACGTGTCCCTCCAAAATTCCTATTTGAAATCCTAACTTCCAAGGTGATGGCATTAGGAGAGGAGATTAGGCTATGGGGGCTCTGCTTTCATGAATGAAATTAGTGAAAAGAGGCCTGAGGGAGCGCCCTTGCCCCTTCCATCATGAGAAGACACAGCAAGAAGATGGCCATCTGTGAACCAGGAAGTAAGCCCTCAGCAGACACCGAGTTTGCTGGCACCTTGACCTTGAACTTCCCAACCTCCAGAAATATGAGAAACAAACTTCTCTTATGTATAAACTACTTCACTTACGCTACTTTGTTATGGCAACCCAAATGGATGAAGACTCTGCTGAGGCTTATGGGCACCATCCACACAGACTACGATCTGATTCTCCTTTGAGTTGTAACATGGTAGCCCTCATTCGAGTCCATCCTTCCTTAGAAAATTGACTGTGTGGCTTTGGTCAATATATTTAAGCTTTTTGTTTATTTGGCATTTCATTTCCTATAAAATTGGGATCATAACATATACTTCATAAAGTATACAAAAATAATATCCCAGAGGAATAATTTATGTTAGGGACAGAGACCTACTACGTGTGTCCTGATCTAAAGGTTGTTAGAGATGTGATTTATCCATTAGGGCAAATCCTTCAGGATTCCTCCTTAGGCTGAACTTTGGAATCTTCTTGGAAGATGAGGTTCTTCTTCCAATCTTCAATTTAAAACAATGGCTAAGTTTGATGAAATACAACATCAAAAATAAAAACAGGAAACAACATCCCAAGTGTGATTCCATCTACCAGTGTAGAAGTGTGGACTACAGGCCAGAATTCAAGAGCTCTAAGCCATGCTCCAATTTATCCATATTTGTTACTTTTGATATTTTCTGTTGCTTTTCCTTTTAGGATGTAGCAGTTAAAACTTCCACTCTCAAAGTACTCAGTGCCTGCCTTAGGAGATACTGAGCACATCACAGCCCATCTTGGAAAAACAGACCTGTGAGGATTGAATAGATGGCAGTAGCCTAAAAAGAAGGGAAGGGAAGTAGGCTAATGACCAGGAGGTGATTTCTGTAGCTTGGGAGGAAAAAAAAAGTCATTGTTAGCCATCCTGGTTCCAAAGGGAAAAGGGGCCACTGCTGCCTAAGTAAATTGCCTGACAGTGAGGCTCAAGAAAGATCATTTCCTTTTCTAAGAAGACAATATTATCGGGTTTCTTAGGAATTGCTTTCTGTCTTCCTAATCTAATTTTTTTTTTTTTTTTTTTTTTTTGAGATGGAGTGTCGCTCTGTCACCCAGGCTGGAGTTCAGTGGCGTGATCTCGGTTCACTGCAAGCTCCGTCTCCCGGGTTCACGCCATTCTCCTGCCTTAGCCTCCGGAGTAGTTGGGACTACAGGCTCCCGCCACCTCGCCCAGAGAATTTTTTGTATTTTTAGTAGAGATGGGGTTTCACCGTGTTAGCCATGATGGTCTCGATCTCCTGACCTCGTGATCCGCCTGCCTCGGCCTCCCAAAGTGCTGGGATTACAGGCGTGAGCCACCGTGCCCGACCGAATTATTCTTAAATACAAGGTGTATCTCCTTGTTTGGGTAATAATGCAAATACGGTTTTATATAAACTATCTTCCCTTGACATATCAGAAAATAGAACAGAGTCACGGTATCTATAATCAAAGGGCAAATATTTTAGAAACAACTAACCTGAATGGAAGGTAGCCTCGCTGACTCTTTAGAGCCTAATTCTTTTTTTTTTTTTTTTTAATTTTTTATTTTTTTGAGACCGAGTCTTGCTCTGTCGCCAGGCTGGAGTGCAGTGGCACGATCTCAGCTCGCTGCAACCTCCGCCTTCCGGGTTCACGCCATTCTCCTGCCTCAGCCTCCCCAGTAGCTGGGATTACAGGCGAGGGCCACCGCGCCCTGCTAATTTTTGTATTTTTTTTTTAGTACAGACAGGGTTTTATCATGTTGGCCAGGATGGTCTCAATCTCTTCACCTCGTGATCCGCCTGCCTCGGCCTCCCAAAGTGCTGGGATTATAGGCGTGAGCCACCTCGCGTGGCCTAAAACCTAAGTCTTTTAATACAATCAACTCACACTGGAGAAAGAGGTAAATCAGCAGAGCCAGAAAGCTGGCATCTGTCCCAGTTGGTACAAACGCTCGGGATGTTCCCTATTTACCAGCTAAGGAAGTGCAGAAAACAGTCGCTCTTCTCAAACCAGTCTGGATAAACTTGCTGTATTTATTAGGCACACACTTATATTTTAGGAGAGGTGATTATTTAAAAAGAAACCCCGATGGGCTGAATTATGCTAGGACTGATGGAGGGCTTAAAAATATAAATTGATACAATTTCATCAAGGACCTCAAAGCAAGATTCATCAAAAATATTTTGCCCACAGATAATCAAGAGTTAACTATATAGGAGACACTGTGTTGAGAAAGCCCCCAAATCACTGCAAAAATGATTGAATGATATTGGCCACAGAGCATGGACGCCATTCAGTCCTTATTACTGGATGAAATCTCAACTTCCTTTATGAAAGAAAAAAGAAAATTAAAATTTAGAGAATTTGAGAGTCTGATAAATCTGTATTGATTCTCAGAAAGCAGGTAAGCATTTTAATATGAGCCTAACCATGACTCAGGATGAAGTCTGTGTTTTATCAACCCAAAGACACTCATCGTCGATTAATAGACTGTTACGGACGCATATCCAGTTAACAAACATTCCTTGAACTCTGCTAGGCACCACTGTGTTAGGAATCGGGGAAAAGTATTGGTTAAGAAAAACTCCACCCTTCCTTGTAGAATACTTACCTATTTTGAGGAGACAGACTAAAAAAGGAAACAAACCAGAAACAATAAAGTAAATATACATTATGATCTATGAAGTTAATAAACAAGGAACTAATGTCCAGAATAGATGTCTAGGGAAGGCCTTTCTGATGATTTGGCCTTTCTGAGATCAAAATGGTCAAAAGAAGATGAAATTTAAAGCAATTGTTTAGGTAAATAAAATAATCTTAAAGATAAATGGTAATTTATGCCATTCTAATAGCTTTGTCAAGAATGTCCTATAGAATAGTAATTCTTGTACTTCAGTATGTGTCTGAATCGCTTCCTAGAGGGCTTATGAAAACACAGATTCCCAGGCTCCACCTTCAGAGGTTCAGCTTTAGTTCATGTTGGGTAGGGTCTACACATATTTTGCTGTTGTCGCTGGCTATTAAAGCACGCTTTTACAGGCTCAGTGCTTTTTGTTAACAAATGGCAGAGGTATAGGGTAACAAAAGTGAGGTATTTTAGGCCAGGTGCAGTGGCTGAAGCCTGTAATCCCAGCATTTTGGGAGGCCAAGGCAGGTGGCTTACCTGAGGTCAGGAGTTTGAGACCAGTCTGGTCAACATGGTGAAACCCAGTCTCTACTAAAAAAATATAAAAATTAGCTGGGCATGGTGGCAGGCACCTGTAATCCCCGCTACTCGGGAGGCTGAGACAGGATAATCACTTGGACCCAGGAGGCGGAGGTTGCAGTGAGCCAAGGTCGAGAGCCATTGCACTCCAGCCTGGAGTGACGAGAGTGAAACTCCATCTCAAAATAAAAAGAAACAAACAAAAAAAGAGTGAAGTATTTTACACTTGTATTACTACAGCTTCCAAAGCATTAGCATGTAGTTTATCTAATTTGATCTGTATAATTATCATGAGGAAGAAAGAGCAGAGGACTTTATCTCTATATTATTCATTTAGTAATTCATTCATTCATTCGATACACATGGTTGAGATTTTATGAGGTGATCGTCCCTATGCAATGCAAGGTGTGCTGGGGATGCAGTGCTAAGCAGAAAGGACATGGAGTTCAGCATTGCAAAAAACAGGCATACATTAAGCCAAGAATCACACACTATATACAGTAATTATAAAATGCACACAACAATCATATTATGTAGATGAAAAGTGACATAAAATGCACAAAGAGAAAATATAACCTTGAAAATCTTTGAGACTTCCAAGGTTATTCAGTTATTCAGAGAAGAAAGCCATGGCAATCTCCAAGTCCCAACGCTATTTCCCCTCTACCACGACTGCCTCTTCAGATGTACACGGTCGGGAAATGACAAAGTCAGGAAAAGGACAAGGCGCTCAGATCAGGAAGTGCCGCTGTCTAGGACTGAATCTAAGGAAGACCCACACCCCGTGGATGGGGCCCACTACGTGCAAGAGGTCTACTAAGAGAAAGTCATCATGTTAGGTAGCTGGAGACACTTTATCAGTGAGCTTATGATCTCCTCCCTCATCAGGAAGCACTCATCCAAAATGCCATCAAAAAAGGAAGGAAACTAGCATTTTTTGATGTTCTATCACTTATTAGGCATCTTTTCTATTACATTGGTACTTATCATTCCCTGCTTGCAGATGAGTGCACTCAGGCTCACGGAGGTTAAATAACTTGGCCAAGATCACACATCTTGGCAGAACTTAGATGAAAATCCATCTCTGTCTGACAATAAAGTCAGTCTGACCAGTAGCTCAGAGCCAACTAGAGTCAGAGCTTTAAGAGGAGCTCCCAGGAGGCCATGGCTGTGAGGTTAACTCTTGTCCCTGGCACAAGCATTAGATGGAGACCAGTCTGAACATTTATTTCAGGAATTTTCAGGTATACGGGACCAGAATTAGGTGACGTGCTTGAAATAGATGCTGAGATCCGTGCCTAACAAATTCGATTCAGGAAGTCTGGGATGTAGCCTGATGTGTGCGTATGTGTGTACTGTATATGCATTCACACGCATATACATACATGCATATATGTATACACACACAATTTTAACTCATTTCCCAGGTCATGTTAAAGCCCAGTTAGGTTCTGTTTTATTCATTTGGCTGTTTTCAAGCCTGAGTGTAGGTAGAATTGGAAAGTAGGTCAATATGGCTAGGACAAGAACATAAATAGAAAATAAATACACATTTGAACATTTTCATGTGTAAATAAAATTATTATTATTTCATACCATACAACTCATTTGCTTAAAAATTCCATGCTTATCAAGCTTAGAGATAATGTTTCTAAGAATCTTGATCCTGGGGAAGACTGCCCTAGCCAGCATATCTCAATTCTCTTGTCATCCTGGCAGATCTGTCTCTGTAAATTGATTTTGTTATGCATTTTATTCCTGGGAACTTATCTCTTACAACCTTATTACCCTCGGATTTATAAAGCTAAGGATCACATGCAGGACTGTGATCACCACCATATGAAACTGGGTGGATATACAGGCTTCTTTAAAATCTCAGTGAGTCCTTCTTGTCCACACCAAAGCCATGAAATAAGAACAGGATGCCAAGTAAAAGCAAACTGCCAGAAAATATGTAAGACTTCTTGAAAATGAAATACCTGATTGAAAAAACAAGAGACTCTTGTGGAAGAATCAGAGCATAAAGCTGAGGAAATCCCCCAGAAAAAGAACAAAAAACCTGGCAGAAAAAAAGGAAAAATTTCGAAAAATCACTGCAGGTTGTCCATTATTTAACTATTAAGGGTTCCATAAAGAGAATGGAGAAATTGAATGGAAGGAAATTTATTACAGAAATAATTCAAGAAAATTTTCTAGAATTGAAGAACATGAGTTTTTAAATTTAAATGATTTACCAAGTATCAAATACAATGAATTACAAAACAAAATCTGCCACATTATTATAAAGAGTCACTGACAATAAAGATTTTACAGGACTTCAGAAGAATAAAAACAGGTTAAAAACAAATACCATCAATCAGAAAAATAATAAATTCCTTTTAAAGTTGGAAAATACCGTCCGAGTCTGGTGGCTCATGCCTGTAATTCCAGCACTTTGGGAGGCTGAGGCTGGCGGATTACCTGAGGTCAGGAGTTCGAGACCAGCCTGGCCAACATGATGAAACCTCGTCTCTACTAAAAATACAAAAATTAGCTGGGTGTGGTGGCACATGCCTGTAATCCCAGCTACTCAGGAGGCTGAGGCAGGAGAATTGCTTGAGCCCGGGAGGTGGAGTTTGCAGTGAGCTGAGATCGTACCACTGCACTCCAGCCTGGCCAACAGAGCGAGATTCTGTCTCAAAAAAAAAAAAAAAAGCTGGAAAATACCACCTTCAACATTCTGAAGGCAATGATGTTCAATCTAGAATACTACATATAGCCCAAGCTGTCTGTCTGTCAAGTATGATGATAGAAAAAAGGCAATTCTTGCTGTCAAAAATGCATATTCCATGAACACTTTCTGTGGAAGTTACTGGGAAATATGCTCCTATAAAATGAGGAAATTAAAAAGAAAGAGGAGGACATGGGATTCACAAGATAGGAAATTCTAAATAGTGATAAAAGAGCACTTTGCCAGGCCGTGATTTTAACTTTTTAATGTAAATAGACATTGGTTAGGAATATTTCAAATAACAAGTGTCATGAAAATATTTAAAATTTTAAAAAAATCAGTGAAGGTGCTACTAATTTGGGGGAATAAGTGGTTTCTGGGGAAAAACCCAACACATTAGTCAAGAATGGAAATGTAACTGCAGGAGTCTCAGAGCTTGTTCATAGTTTTAGCTGATAATATATTCACTCACCAGAGATTTACTTGTCAATATGGTATTGGGAAGTGGAACATAGGCAGGGGGATGGCATATAACTGCTAAACCTATGGCATGCGGTGGCTCACGCCTGTGATCCCGGCACTTTGGGAGGCCAAGGTGGGCGGATCACAAGGTCAAGAGTTTGAGACCAGCCTGACCAACATGGTGAAACTCCATCTCTACTAAAAATACAAAAATTAGCCAGGTGTGGTGGTACATGACTGTAGTCCCAGCTACTTGGGAGGCTGAGGCAGGAGAATCACTTGAACTTGGGACGCAGAGGTTGCAGTAAGCAGAGATTGCACCACTGCACTCCAGCCTGGGCAACAGAGTGAGACTCTGTCTCAACAACAACAACAATAACAACAAAAGCTTCTTCACGCCTGTATTCTCAGTGACTCAGGAGGCAGTGGGAGGATCACTTGAGCCTAGGAGTTGGAGGCTGCGGTGAGCTATGATGGCAGCACTGTATACCAGTCTCAGTGACAGAGTGAGATCCTGTTTAATTAAAAATAAAAACAGCTTGTGTTTATTGACACTGAGTACTGAGGGCTGTTATAGATGCTTTACATGTTCTCATGCATTTAACTCTCACAACTACCCAATGAGTCTATACTCATGCATCAATCATACAAGGCACGTGAGATATATAAAGTAACTCGTTCAAACTACATAGCGGGGAAGGAGTGGTCTCGAGCATTAAGCCCAGGCAGCCTGGCTCCACTGTTCTTGTTTGTAACTTCTACCCAGTATTGCTCCTCCAGTCAGCTAGCAGAGCCAGCAAGTAATAGCTCATGTCTATAAATGGAAATCAGGAAATGATTACATAAGCATCTCATGTAGAATTATGGAGGCCAACACAAAAGGAAACAGCGGTTCGGCCAAAGTATTTGCCTCTAAGGAGTGTGACTGCAGGCTTGGGAGGGCAGGTGAGGGAAGCTGTTGTGTTTTAAAGCGTTTCCATATTTTTTATTGATATGCTTATATTACTTTGATAAGAGCTAAAATTAATATTTTTTAAAGTTTTAAAAAATTATCTGCACTTTAGTTTCCCCATATAGAAAACTCTCTCTAAGATGCTCTATAGCAATGCCCACTATCTATGATTCTGCCATAACCTCATATAATCAGGGCTAGGTGGGAACAGACGTAGGGATACAGGCATACAAATTCATCTTGCATAATAAAATTGAAATGTCTAGAAATATCATGGACACGGCAGTTGGTGGTAATGATGGTTGTTTTCTCTGCCCCCCTTTATAGCCCCTCTTTCTCCTACCTCGCCACTCTTCACCGATGCTGTATATCCCCCTCCCCCAACTTTCTTGGTGCCATTGTCAGAGTTAGTAGTTCGGGCAGGATGAATCCTTGGCCTAACTTGAAGTAGCAGATCTTTAGTTCTTGAGCTGAATACCCAAACTAAAATTAGACTCTAGTTTAAAGTTACATGTTAGAGAGCTCATTTGGATGAAAAAATTCAGTGAGGGGATTATTCATGTTTGAAACATGAACAATGGAGTTTAAAATCTGTTGATAATCTGGGGGAAAATAGATAAGACTTGTAGTCCTTTGCATGTTCAGAAAAATCTTAAGAGAAAAAAGATATTTCTCTTAGATTCTCACAACTGAATTATTTGACCTTCTTACATAGAGTGCATCAAGCGTATTTCTAAGCATATAAAATAAGCCACAAAGAAGAAAACATGGGTTTTGATTGATCAGGCTTACTAGAATAAATTATAAGAAAGAAACTGCAAGGAATAATAATGATTCATGGATAGACAATTCGGATATTTAAATGTCTAGGACTAGAACAGAGCTGAAGCTGAGTAAAAATATTGGTCTTAAGATAACAATTTTCCTTTAACTGGGGGAGAAATGGCCATATAACAGATAATAAAAACTTTCTAAGACAAATACAAGAGAATTCAAATTTTTGAAATGAAAGAAAATTGAGTGATGGCTTACAGAGATTAGGCACTTAAAGGAACAGTCTACATTCTCACCATATAGTAAAGTAAGACACAGAGATGCACTCACTTGCCCAAGATCACACAGCAAATGAGCAGCAAAGCCAGAATCAAAGCCCAGGCTTTCAGGTGCTGGTTAATCATTGAAAAAAACGTCCTGCCAGACACATTTGTGCAGAATTGAATGTACAGGGAAGTGGGCAAAGATCTCAAAGCCTCTGGGTTGCAGCAGCACCCTGTGAGTGCTCAGATTGCTGCGATTTGGTGTTCTAGAAGAAAGTATGGAAAGATTCAATCAGGAGGCAGTTTGATGCAAGCACTTCTGGACCGACCAAACAGGTGTCAGAAGAAAGGAACTTGAATATGCAAGGCTCCAATAATTTGTTGAGATTTATTTTCTCATCATAAGCAAACATGCAATTTTATCCTCATAATTTTTTTTCTTAAAGAAATTATAGGCCGGGAGCGGTGGCACAAGCCTGTAATCCCAGAACTTTGGGAGGCCCAGGCGGGCAGATCACGAGTTCAAGAGATAGAGACCATCCTGGCCAACATGGTGAAACCCCGTCTCTTTTAAAAACACAAAAATTAGCTGGGTGTGGTGGTGCACGCCTGTAGTCCTAACTACTCAGGAGGCTGAGGAGGGAGATCTGCTTGAACCCAGGAGGCGGAGGTGCAGTGAGCCGAGATCACGCCACTGCACTCCAACCTGGCGACAGAGTGAGACTCTGTCTCAAAAAAAGAAAAAAAAAAAAAAAGAAATCGTGTAAAATTATATACATTTGAGGACCCACCCTACCTAGAACCACAGAATCTCTTGGATATAGGCTGCATTGAATATTATTATGATTTTTAGTTGAACAAAATCATAAGAGAAGAACCTTAAGAATTAACAATGACTCACAGACAATCCGGAACTATTTAAATGTCTAATAATCACCTAATTTTCATTTAAATCTATCTGGAAACTAAATGATTATTTACATTACAAAGTACTCAATTGTAAAGGGCAAAATAATAAATATCTTAGATTTTGCGGGTCACATAATCTTTGTCACAAGTACTCCACTGTGTCTTTGTAGTATGAAAACAGCTATAGACAACACAAAAATGAATGTATATGGTTGTATTCTAGTAAAACTTTATTTACAAAAACATGTAGTGGGCCAGATTTAGCCCACAAGTGGTAGCCTGCCAACCCTTGATCCAAAGTTTCTTTAAATCAGATTTCTCAGCCTCAGCACTATTGACGTTTTGGCCAAATAATTCTTTGTTGTGGGAGCTGTCTTGAGTGTGTGCGTAACAGCATCCCTACCCACTGTTCACTCAATACCAGTTGCACTCCCACCCGTACCTCCTGCAGTTGTGGCAACCAAAAATGTCTCCAGACATTGCCAAATGTCCCTTGGGAGATGCCATCAGAAAAACCATTGATTTAAATTAATGAACTTTCAAACTGTGTGGGTTTGGGGGTAGGCGTTCACATCTGCATGAGCTGTGGGACCTTCTCTAACTATATGTCCTCCATTTCTGCACATCCTCCAACCCCTTCCCTCCCTTCTAAGATGCTGGGCCACTGGCAGTTAGGAAGTCCCATTGGTGATTCAGAAACACAATTTCACCTTCATCTGTCGATCATAACTTTGGTTTTATTTTACAAGTACAAGATTCGTAGCAACTGTTTCATGTTTATATTGTGAAACGGAGTCTCCACTGTTTGTCACTAAGACTTCTAACTGCTATGTTAGATATTTTATATAATCAATCACCTCTAAAAATCTAAGGCGTACTCAGGTATAGTTCTTGTTGGTAAATATTTAAAATAGTCTGTTTTTTTAAATTCAAGATGTTGTAAGAATAAAATTTATAGTAGGGTGTATGTGGACTACATCTGATTCTAGAATCATCGATCCTCTGCAAAAGCCAATCCAGCAGTCTCTAATTCTGTACCTTTAAAGAAACAAGAAAAAGCAAATACACAGTTGCCAGGATTGTCTTCTCTATTGGAAGATTATAAAACATGGACAGTAAGAATTCTCAAAGCCATGTGGTAAGTTTATCGATGCTACATCATCTCAAAGGTCCATGATATGTGGTTGAAAATACTGTCTTGGATAATTTCTATGTTCATTTAACATGGGAGGGTCAGAGAACAAAACCAATGCTATAGTAGTCTCTGCAGCTTTGTTTGATTTCTACATAGGAGTAAACAATGCAGGTTTGCATTTCATTTTGACAGGTGGCAAGAGAGTGTTGGGCAATAACTTTTGAAGGTGATTTTGCTGCAGTGTTCCATAGTATGGTATAAAGAGGCAACTTTGCCTCTACTTTCTAAATTAGGTTTAGCTTTTAGCAACCCTGCTATTTAGGAGACATTTCTACTATAGAAAAACCACTACAAACTTTGTTCCTCTTGCTCTTAAAAATATCCTTTCGTAATAAATCTTTACACATTTGATTGTAGAACTCAGGGCTCTCAATTCCCTAAGTAAATAAATTAGACATAATTCAATATTTTATTATCAGATTTACAGTTCTTTCCTTACAGTTTCTCAGGTGAGTGCTCTATAATTGAGCTCGAGCGAACAGCTCCATTAATTCTGATTTTGGTGTAAAAAGGGTCCTAAAAGTGCAGAGATGCTAAAGCAGACACAAGAGAACAAGCAGCCGGGGGAAGAATAATCCTTCCCTTAAATCTTCATCCCCACGCTTCACAGCTGTGCTTCCCCTGCATATTTTTATCTCTAGAGAAATCATGCCTTCCACATTTTAAAGTCAGCATAGCATTTGTTTCTAAGCCAGGTCCACCTTAATCAGATAAATGAACTATTTTTGATCTAACTGCAATTAGAATAAACAGAGGAAGAGGGACTACACTCAGCACCCCTCCAGGACAATCCCTGTTTTTCTCTGAGGCATTTCTGAGATAATACCAATATACATTATCAAGGGCTCAACAGCTGAGTTAATCAGGAGGCCAAAGCAATTTGTACTGGTTATTATATGGATATTGAGACATTTGGGAAACTCTTAAGGCATTTATCTTTTTTCCAGAGAATTTTTATTCTTTGACACATGTGGTTACAGATACTGCTGGCACTCAGTGCCAGACTCCTTATGACTAATTACCCTTCCATGGACATGACTTCAGATAAGCAAAAAGTGAACTTCCCAAGAAGAAAATTTCCTTGTTCAGTGCCCGAAGACCTGGTTATATTCTTCGGGCACTAAACAAGAGAGATTAGGTTATTTTTAGCAAGGAAAATGATAGTTCATTATACAACCTACCTCTTTATATCCAATAATAAGAGAAAAATGTATAATTGTTGCCAGGTGCTAACACTAGCAAAGGCATTTCAGGTTGGGCACGTTTTGTGCAAAAAAAAAAAAAAAAAAAGTTAAAAAAGACCCCATGGGCAAGTTTAGCCTTTAAAGAAATTTCTTCTTTCTGGGTAATAGGGTTGCTGGTTGGACTCTGTAAACCAGCAGAAGAGAAACACACGGTTGGCAATAACAGTTCTTGTTCAGTGCTTTTCGTTTGAAAGGTACCTACAGAACCCATTTCTAAGAGACCAGATGCCTCTGAACTTGCTCTACAGTGTTTTTTCCTAACCCACGTGTGGAGAAAATCAAGGACAAAGTTGTAAAACAAACAAACTCCAAGGACAAAGGTACAAAGCGGCTACCATGTACACCCATATTCACCTGTATCAGAAAGCACATAACTGACGGGGCACGGTGGCTGACACCTGTAATGTTTGGGAGGCCAAGGCAGGCAGATCACTTGAGGCCAGGAGTTTGAGACCAACCTGGGCAATATGGTGAAACCCTGTCTCTACTAAAAATACAAAAATTAGCTGGGCATGGTGGTATGCGCTTATAATCCCAGCTGCTTGAGAGGCTGAGGCATGAGAATTGCTTGAACCCGGGAGATGGATGTTGCAGTGAGCAGAGATTGTGCCACTGCACTCCAGCCTGGGCAACAAAGCAAAAAAAAAAAAAAAAAAAAAAAAAAAAAGAAAGAAGGGAAGGCACACAACCTATATGCACATACACACATGCACATACATGCACATATGTGTATGTGTTTGCAGCTGAGTTTTTCACCCAGTGAAACCCACCTTCTTGATTTTTGTTTTTTTTTTTTTTTTTTTTTTTTTTTTTTTTATTTATTATTATTATACTTTAAGTTGTAGGGTACATGTGCATAACGTGCAGGTTTGTTACATATGTATACTTGTGCCTTGTTGGTGTGCTGCACCCATCAACTCGTCATTTACATCAGGTATAACTCCCAATGCAATCCCTCCCCCCTCCCCCCTCCCCCCTCCCCATGATAGGCCCCGGTGTGAGATGTTCCCCTTCCTGAGTCCGAGTGATCTCATTGTTCAGTTCCCACCTATGAGTGAGAACATGCGGTGTTTGGTTTTCTGTTCTTGTGATAGTTTGCTAAGAATGATGGATTCCAGCTGCATCCAAGTCCATACAAAGGACTCAAACTCATCCTTTTTTATGGCTGCATAGTATTCCATGGTGTATATGTGCCACATTTTCTTAATCCAATCTGTCACTGATGGGCATTTGGGTTGATTCCAAGTCTTTGCTATTGTGAATAGTGCTGCAATAAACATACGTGTGCATGTGTCTTTATAGCAGCATAATTTATAATCCTTTGGGTATATACCCAGTAATGGGATGGCTGGGTCATATGGTACATCTAGTTCTAGATCCTTGAGGAATCGCCATACTGTTTTCCATAATGGTTGAACTAGTTTACAATCCCACCAACAGTGTAAAAGTGTTCCTATTTCTCCACATCCTCTCCAGCACCTGTTGTTTCCTGACTTTTTAATGATTGCCATTCTAACTGGTGTGAGATGGTATCTCATTGTGGTTTTGATTTGCATTTCTCTGATGGCCAGTGATGATGAGCATTTTTTCATGTGTCTGTTGGCTGTATGAATGTCTTCTTTTGAGAAATGTCTGTTCATATCCTTTGCCCACTTTTTGATGGGGTTGTTTGTTTTTTTCTTGTAAATTTGTTGGAGTTCTTTGTAGGTTCTGGATATTAGCCCTTTGTCAGATGAGTAGATTTTAAGCAACCATATTAACTGCAATTGGCCACTGCCTCACTTCAACATAACGTCTTTCTTTGGCGGCTTAGGAGAAGGGCTTCTAAAAAATTAAAGAAAAAGAAAGAAAATGATACAAATTCAGATGCAACAGTGCAAGTTTTAATCCCAGTTTCATTACCGACTCTCTGCTTCATCTCCCCATATGGAAAAGGAGCTTAGCGATGCCTTTTTGCCTTTCTTACCAGACAAGAGGACAAAATGGTGGTAGTGGGGGTGCGGGGGCGGGGAGAAAAGGCTTTTAAAATTAGGAAAATACTCTCAAACTCAAAATATAAGATCACTGTGTTGAGTGGTATATTTATGCAAAATCAAGTCAGTAAAGGTAGGTAAGGGTGCAGCTTTCTCTTACAAAAAACTTATTCTCAATCAATTCTGGTCTAGAGCCTCCTAACTGGTCTCCCTGCCTTCATTCTTAACCAACTCACATCCATCTCTCAGAGCTTCTGCAGTGCTCACCCTAAAGTGTTCATCTCACCATTCTTTTCCCCCACAGAAAACACATTTTCCGGCCAGGCGCGGTGGTTCACGCCTGTAATCCTAGCACTTTGGGAGGCTGAGGTAGGCGGATCACGAGGTCAGGAGATCGAGACCATCCTGGCTAAAATCGTGAAACCCTGTCTCTACTAAAACTACAAAAAATTAGCCGGGTGTGGTGGCAGGCGCCTGTAGTCCCAGCTACTCGGGAGGCGGATGCAGGAGAATGGCGGGAACCCGGGTGGCGGAGTTTTACAGTGAACTGAGATCCCGCCACTGCACTCCAGCCTGGGCGACACAGCGAGACTTCGTCTCAAAAACAAAACAAAACAAACAAACACATTTTCCCCACATGAGATGTGTCACCTTTAACATAAACTGCCACGCATTTTTAACATAGCTTACAAAGCTTCCTAGGGTTTGATCCATCCCTGATTCTCCAGCCTCACTCCCCTCCACTCCTTCCCTTGAACTTTGATCTTCAGTAATTCCAAACAACTTTTAGTTCCCTAAACACACTGTACCATTGTTATCCTTGTGCTGTTGCAAAACATTTTCTTCTGCTTACAATCCCGTTCCTGCCGAAAGTTGCCTGAAAAACCAGTAGGCCTCCTGTGTGCACCCACTCTCTCTGGTATATGCCTATTCTTTTCCACTCTAATGTGCCTACCTGTTTACTTTCCTATTCAGACACCAATAATCTTACAACCATGAAACAGGTCTAATTCAATGTCAATATCAAGGGCCTGGTATATAGTGCCTGACACATAGAAGGTGCTCAAGTGCTTGCTGAGAGAATGAATGAATGAAAGGAGGAAGTGTATCCCTAAGCCTTAGAATATCTATTTGCTCCGAGTTGTTTACATGATGGTTACATATTTTACATTATTTTCCATATGTACCTTTCCGCTTTCAATGACATAACCAATGTGCTACGCTCCTGCCGCTGCCAGATTATCCTTTTGCCTTTCCTTTCCCGAAACTACTAAAGCCACAGCGTTTCTGTTACTTTCCTCCAGAAAATAACTTCCTGAGCCCTCATCCTTTCAAATGATTTTACAGTCTCTACTGTGCTTGTTAGTCAGGCCATTTTACTATCAGAGATTCCTTTGCCTTGATAGAGGAATAGGAGACTATCAGCCCCTAGGAGAGAAGAAGGACAAGGCGAGCGAGGAAGGTGGTGGGAGAAAAAAGAGTGTCTCATGCAAATGGAGGCAGATTGTGAGTACAAGAGCTAGCATGGTAACCTCACCCATGGGCTGAAGACACATTGAAGTAATTCAGCTCAGCATTATGATGATAATGGTGCCTACCCTCCAGTTTAGGCAGTTACCATGTAAGTGCTTTAAACAGTATCTTAATCTAGTGAAGTTGTATTTACACCTCTAAATACAGACACTTAAAAAACACTGCTAAAACAAAACAAAACAAAACAAAAACAAACAAACAAACGAAAACCCCAGAAAAACTAGCCATTACGACCTCCTTACCAAAAATTAAAAATTAAGAAAATAAAAAAAGAAGAAAAAAAGAGTATTTCCTCAGGTCATTTAACCCAACACACTAATCAAAAAGAAAGATTAAGCAATGTCTTCATGTATTTACAGAACTCACCCAGCAACCAAAAATGAGTCATCTCAAGACCATTTGAGTAATATATTTGTGTAGAAAATACACAAAAATATTTTGACCTCAAAGACCAGCAGGTACCTATATACCCCCTCCTGGTTGCTAAAACACTGTATCTTCAACATATTCAATTTTCTACTGACTTTTTACTAAGGAAACCATAAGCTATATCCATTTGATAGACAAATCCTAAAAATCATAAATATTTATCAAAGATTTAATAAAACAGTCATAGTTCACAGACGCAGTAAACTATTTAACCTGGAAAGAACCTTTGAAATCATCTAATTTGACCTTCTGATTATGCAAACTGAGAAACGGGAGAGCGTGATTAATCATCTAAAGTCAGGCAATGGGGTAAATGGGATTAAATTCAGATCTCCCTGAATTTCCCTTAGAATTGAAATTCCCTGAATTTCCCTTAAATCATAATGTACACAGTAAACCACATGAAATGCCAGATTACATACACAGTGTAAACACATATATATAAGTACAGATAAATATGCACTGCTAAACAAAATGGATTCAGTTTGTTGCTTCTAGCATAAAAAGAAAAAACAAAATTTAAGGAAAATGTTTTTATTAGATACAATCTCAACATACTTCTTCAAAACTCACTATATATCATACTATCATTGTTATTTTTTATTTTGCATGTTTTTGAAATTTTAAAAGGCGAAAGCGAATCGCCATGTCAGTAAATCCCTCAAACGTGTTAGGGAACCCAGCCCCTCTCAAAGGAGGGGGCAGACTTCCTTTTTTTCCCCCTACTTTTGAGTTGAAAAAGGGCTCTCTCTTGTGTTCATTTAGTGTAATGCAGTCTTCTGCCTTACAAACCGCCCTCCTTCCTAAAGAATTTCCTATATTCCACCCCAGAGAGAGAGAAAATATGGGTCTGAAACGTAAAATAGCCAGCTTGCCAGTCACCTCTTTTCATGCTGCATGTGCTAAGGATAAATCAAAGCATAAGTATGAATAGTGAGTGTTCTGTTCCTGACTTTGTTGTATTCTGCATGGTAATTCATTATCTCTCAGTCCAGGGTACACACAGCAACTGTCATTTAAGAAAAAAGGAAAATAAAAAGAGCCCTTTCCTTTATACACAGACCTACTGCCATTGGAATGTGTTATTTAATTGGTTTTTCAAGAGCCAAACCAAGCCAATCTCTCTCAACATCAATTAATTTGTTAACTAATATATTAATATAGCCAATAATTTCTTTTGGAGCCTCTAATTTTCATAAAGCTGCATGTCAGTAGTGTGGGAAATACAAAAAGTAATATATTAGAAGATAAGATATGTAATCTCAAGTGACATAAATATACATAAATAATAAATTACAAGATAAAAGATGTGATTGCAAGTGACATATATGACAGCTTTCATGAATTGACACATAGTGCAGGAAGAGATCAAAGGAGGAAAATGCCTCATGAGGTGGTGGCGATCGGGGGGGCTTTGCATAGAATGTGGTGTGTCAGCTGGACCTGAAATGATGAGCACACGTTCACCACTAGATATCAGGCTTGGAAAAAGATTCCACACACAAGAAAAAAATAGAACTGAAAATGGGATCTATTCTGGACTTGCTGGAATAAGGGTTTGTACAGAGAAGCCATTGCTAGCTGGGCAGAGGGGGGACTAATCTTTGCAAGGACGCTATAAAAATGCAATGCAAAGCCTTAAAATGTCAATATTCTGTAGGGGAGTCAAACCTGTGACCTTGGTTTTATTTTTAGTGCCATGCTCTTCTAATCGGCTGAACTAACAGGATCAGGAGGATGAACTTGCAGGACCAGGAGAATGAACTGACAGTGAAAAGAACAGCGAATCACAAACACATGCGCCACAGCACTGTGCAGTGACATTTTGAATAGAGGGCCTAATGGCTTATCTATTGATCTATCTGCTCTTAATTCTGCTTGGCTGTTACTTTTTTCGAGTAACATTTCCAAATTACATTCAAGTATCAGTCTGCATTAAGAAAACTGGACTGTGGAACAGATAATCCAATTGTCATTTCTTTTAGTCTTTGGAATGGGTTATAATGGTAATTTGAAGAAGAAAATTCATGCTTCCAAATTCATTTTTTTCAGACTGCCATTAAAATTTAGGGACTCTCCCTTATAAATCCATCAAACTACCTAATACTAAAGTTTTTCATGAATAATCTGCAGAGGAAATGATCCACTATTGCTAATGGACATCACTTGCTTACTGTCACATTCATTTAATTCAATTATTTTGCATTACCAAAATGGAACATTTTTATATGAGCACCAGAACAAGAAATGTCATCTGCCTCCTAATCTCTAGCCTGGTTCCACTCGAATGCCACTGGCATGAGACCCTAACATTGAGTTCCTTAAATCCTTGAAATGACATCCTTTGACAATCTCTTCAACATACTTCTTTTCTCATTCATAGAAATGAATGTATTCTAGTTTCCTGGTTATCAATACTGAAGATGTTTTTTTTAATGGGACACACTCCTCTATCCTCCTTTACTTTTTTAACGATTCTGTCATATCTTGTCTCCCCGATGGCATGGAATTGTCCAGAGTGGCCCTTATAAGTAAAAGCTGAAAGACGTTTGTGGGGTGTGGGTTAGTATCACTGACAAGCAAAGGACTTAAGATTTAGGAATGAGCTATGCTTTTTATTTGTTTATCTTAAAGTAATGGGCAAAGTTCTGCTACATAATAGAGTCAACTACCAGTGATCACCTGCAAAGTTTTGCTCCATAATACAGCAGTCACCTACCAAATTAAAAGCCAACTGCCTCCTTTCTGAAAACGGCTGACAAAAATCGCTACATGCCAAGGACTCCAGCTGTCTGAAACCACAGATGACACATTCTGCAATGCTGGTGCCCTCTACTGGCTTGACACTACCCGATGCTTTACTCTAGAGAATTCATGTGCCCTGATGAGAAAGCTGCAGTTAGGATTCTAACACAGCCAGTCTTTGAGAAACAATTTAAGTAAGATCAGTTTGAATGGTGAGGGCAGGGAGGACAAGGAGAGTTATCAGTTTCCTGCTATCCACCCCATAGTTATCATTCCTGTTACTGCTAGCACAAAAACCAGTTATCAGATCAAAGAAGTGGTATATTCTGGGATAATGTGGAATAATTGGTCAGAGAAAATAGCCATATATGCACTTACATACACACACATACATACATGGGTGAATTTGTTTCAGATATTCTGATGCAAGAAATGAAACATTACAGATAGAAAAAATACATTTTTATTGTATATTTGGAAAGATTTGGGATATAATTGTATTCTGTACTAATTCCTAGAATAAACAAAGAATAAATTAAAAGTAGAATTTTTTAAAAGCGTGATTTTCAAACAGAATTATATAATAGCAAGATACAATGTCAATCACTTCAAGTTTAACACAACAATCATAGAAGATGTTTGCAGAAGCCTTCAGTGGATACATCAATTTTCCCAAGGGCCTCTCTCATCTTTCTAAGCCCAAATCATTCCCTTTTGAACAATTCATCACGTCAACATCCTTATCCATTTTCTTCAAACTTCAAGTGGAGTGATTTTCCCAGATCTACATTGGCTGGCGATTCTAGCAGTTTTCCAATACCACCCTTGTCAACTACATGTAATTCTGCCTCTTTGAATGTTTTTAGGCTTGCTCTGCAGTGTTATCAGAGAGGGATGATTGAGTGAGTTCTAATTTTATAAATGATTAATTTATTAATGAATATCTTAATATATAATAGCTTTTTTCTTTCCAAAGATATGAATTCACAGAATTCACTTGTAGATAATTAATTCACAGAAATAGTGAACTCTCACCCTTGGCTACATGGAGGACTTCACAAAGACTCCAAATGGGGAGGTGGACCCTTAACCCTTTCCCTTATAGCCCCGCCTTTCTCCATCTCAGTGAACTCTCAGCCCAATCAGACATTGCTGAGACTCTGAGGATCACTTCCTGGTCATTATACTGATATCACAAATGGCAAGTTGGAGCCTCATCCCTCAGAAAGCACTGTGTGAGATTGGACAGAGTTCAGTACTGGTCTTATTAGCATTTGCCTTGTGTTGTTTACTGGTATACTGACAGTCATGCATTGTGCCAAAAGCACGAATAACAGAGTAGCTTCCTATGGCCATCATAATTATCGTTTTAGCTGGGAAAAAAGAAAAAAAGCATTTGAAAGAAGCAAAGGGGGCATCTCTGTTTTTTTTTTTTTTTTTTTTTTTGAGACGGAGTCTCACTCTGTCCCCCTTGCTGGAGTGCAGTGGCCGGATCTCAGCTCACTGCAAGCTCCGCCTCCCGGGTTCAGGCCATTCTCCTGCCTCAGCCTCCCGAGTAGCTGGGACTACAAGTGCCCGCCACCTCGCCCGGCTAGTTTTTTTGTATTTTTTAGTAGAGACGGGGTTTCACTGTGTTAGCCAGGATTGTCTCGATCTCCTGACCTCGTGATCCACCCGTCTCGGCCTCCCAAAGTGCTGGGATTACAGGCTTGAGCCACCGCGCCCGGCCGCATCTCTGTTCTTATAGTCCATGCCTTAAGCACTGAGAATATGATCTGAAATCAAGATTTAATGAATTTAATAAATATTAGTTGCTTCAGTTTGCCTTTGGGGTGGAGGAGTTTATGCTTTTATCATAAATAAGTTTGGCACAAATTGTGAGCTAAACAAAATCTGGGTATTTGTTTTTGTTTTTTGAGACAGGGTCTAACATTTTGTCACCCAGGCTGTAGTGCAGTGGTGGGATCATGGCTCACACTACATTATTGACCTCCCAGGCTCAAGAGATTCTCCCATCTCAGCCTCTCAAGTAACTGGGACCAGAGGCATGCACCACCACACCTGGCTAATTTTTTTTTTTTTTTTTTTTTTTTAAATTTTTGTAAAGATGGACCTACTCTTGAACTCCTAGCCTTAAGCAATGCGAGCAACTTGGCTTCCCAAAGCGCTGGGATTACCAGCACATGCCATCATGCCAGGTCTTAAACAAAGTTTTTATCTTCAAAGCCTCCTTCTCTTTTTCCTCTTGTTAAAAATAACCAAAACCCTTATAATTACCAGGTCTTATGTGGTTCAGTCTCAGAGCTATGGAACAGTCAATGGAATGCAAAAACAACTCAAATCCTTTGTTTATTTTTCTTGAAAAGTCTGAAGAAAATCTAAATACATGGTTCAAGACAGCTTCGTAAAAATCTCCCTTTCCTTCCTATTTTCTTCCATTATACTTTTTAGCTGCTGATATGCACCTCTTTTAAAAGCCCCCAAACAAAATGACTTCGTATTCCAGTCCTGATAAGTTTGCTCTCCTCTCTGTTGTCTCTGTGTTATTTAATTCAGTTTACATGTTTTGGCCGGGTGCGGTGGCTCACCCCTGTAATCCCAGCACTTTGGGAGTCAGAGGTGGGTGGATCACTTGAGGTCAGGAGTTCGTGACCAGCCTGGCCAACATGGTAAAACCCCATCTCTACTAAAAATAGAAAAATGTGCTAAGTGTGATGGCGCGCACCTGAATCCCAGCTACTTGAGAGGCTGAGGCAGGAGAATTGCTCCAACCCAGGAGGCAGAGGTTGAATTGAGCCAAGACCACGCCACTGCACTCCAGCCTGGGCGACAGAGTGGACTCCGTCTCAAAAACAAACAAACAAAACCAAACAAACAATTTACATGTTTTAATCTTCCCTCTTTTCCTCTGGTATCTGGAATTCTCTTTCAGCTAAGTTCTCAGTTTTTGCGTGATAAAAACTCAAGGCTGGTAAAGACTTAGAAAGAGGGGAGAGGCTTTCTGAGGATAGCCAAGAAGTTGAAAAGGCAAAAAAATCAAACTCTCCTGGGATGAAATTGGGCATGGGTAGAAGGATGGGAACACTTAAAAGTTTATCATCTTTGCCACATCTAAATATATATCAAATATGCCAACGTAACTGTAATTAGTAGCTGAAAAAAATACTACTACCCTGTTGTTTTTACTCACGCTATAGGTACGAGGTAAGCTATCCCGGAGGCTTAACATTAAAATAGAGTTAGCAAATACAAAAACTTAGAAAATTCTCTCTGCTTGACTCAGCTCAGTGTCCATATGGATTAAAAAAAATACAGCTCTTAACACTTTACACCATGGTTTCTCCAACTGTGGAACTATGCGTGTGTGCATGGGAGCATGTAAAAAGACAGATCACCATCCTGCCACCCTTGGACAGCTGTTGTGAAAATTAAATCACTAATTATGCAATGTCAAGGTTGGAAGTGTTACTCACACAATGGGTGGGCTCCATTGCTTGGTGGGTAACTGTCTAATCCATAACCAAGGAGCATTTAACAAGAGGATCTTATTACTTACAGCAAGTAAAGAGGACACTGGGAATAATTCCCCAAAGCAGTACCTTCTCGAACAATGGTGAAACAGGGCTTTTATTGAGCCAGTTGGCTGAGTCACTGTGCATAGAGATGGAGTAAAGGCAGCTGTACTCATAGGCACAGTTGCTGATCATGCTTCTACGTACGTTGCATGTGTAGAAAACGGTGAGTAAGCTCTGCCTTGGGCAGGGATTTTAGTATGATAAAGAAGGGAGTTGGCCAAAGTGCACTTCCAACTCAGGAATCTCTGTATCCCACTGTTTTCTGTTTTGCCAGGGCTGAGTTTCTTCCTGGAACTTTTTTTTCCTTTTTCAACTTCTATTTTAGAGTCTGGGGTACACGTGCAGGCTTGTTACCAAGGTAGATTGCCAACAGGGAGGTTTGGGGTATGAATGATTCTGTCACCCACGTACTGAGCACAGTTCCCAGCAGTTAGTTTTTCAAACTTCCCTGACTCTATCCTTCCCATCTCTGGTAGTCTCCAGTGTCTACTGGTGCCATCTTTATGCCCATGAGTACCTGATGTTTAGCTCCCCCCGCCTTATAAGTAAGAATATGTGGTATTTGGTTTTCTGTCTTTTCTGGAACTTTTTGAAATGGCAAGAAGTCAATGTGCAATAGACACAAGTGGGTACTTTTTCACAGTGTGTACCTGAAAACCCAGGGACCCCGGATTACAGAAGGACTTATAGAGATTATTTTAATTATCCCCATCCTGAGACATCGTTTTAAAGGTTAAGATTCAGAAGAGATAAGTCCCCAAGTTGGAACTTAGCCAGGAATGGTTCCTGGCTTTGCCAGGGAAGAATTCAAGGGTGAGCCAGAGGTGTTGAAAGTAATCTTTTATTCTTTTATTTTTATTTATTTATTATTATTATTATTATTATTTTGAGACAGAGTCTTGCTCTGTCGCCAGATTGGAATGCATTGGCATGATCTCGGCTCACTGCAACCTCCCCTCCCGGGTTCAAGTGATTCTCCTGCCCCAGCCTCTCGAGTAGCTGGGACTACAGGTGTGCACCACCACACCCAGCTAATTTTTGTATTTTTAGTAGAGACAGGGTTTCACCATGTTGGCCAGGATGGTCTCAATCTCCTGACCTCGTGATCCACTCGCCTCAGCCTCCCAAAGTGCTGGGATTACGGGTGTGAGCCACCACACTCGGCCCAGAAGTAATCTTTTATTAAAGGGTACTGCTCCCTGGGGAGCAGGGCTAACTCACAGGCCATGTGCCCAGAGTCAGCAGTGCATGGGCTCTTGGCAACTGTATATATACTCACCTGTAATTACATCCAAATTAAGGGGCAGGTTAATGCAAATTGCAGGGTGGGTTATTCAGAAGTTTCTAGGAAAGGCATGGTGAGCTCCAGGTCATTTTCATGAAAAGGGATGGTAACTTCCAGGTTGTTGCCATGGCATTTGTAAACTGTCGTGGTGCTGGTGGGAGTGTCTTATGTTAATGAGCAGTGACAGTGACTAGAGGTTGCCTTCTGAACAGATTTTTTATTTCATCCTGTCAGGATGGGGAAATAAGTCCTGCTGATCTTCTACCTCAGTTAGATATTGGTGGCCCTGACAAAATGTGATTTGCCCACAGGTAATGAAAGTTCCTTGAATTTAGATTCTTAGCCCTGTCAGGCCTCTGAGCCCAAGCTAAGCCATCATATCCCCAGTGACCTGCACATATGCACCCAGATGGCCTGAAGCAACTGAAGATCCACGGAAGTGAAAATAGCCTTAACTGATGACGTTCCACCATTGTGATTTGTTTCTGCCCCACCCTAACTGATCAATGTTCTTTGTAATCTCCCCCACCCTTAAGAAGGTTCTTTGTAATTCTCCCCGCTCTTGAGAATGTACTTTGTGAGATCCACTGCCTATCCCAAAACCTATAAGAACTAATGATAATCCCACCTCCCTTTGCTGACTCTTTTCAGACTCAGCCCGCCTGCACCCAGGTGAAATAAACAGCCATGTTGCTCACACAAAGCCTGTTTGGGGGTCTCTTCACACAGACACATGAAACAAGCCTCTAGTACAGAAAACTGATATGCAGGTCTGTCTTCACCGGGAACACCAGAAGATGCTGGGGATGTGCTCTGGGTGCTGAGAGGCAGCGGCTGTGGGACATTCTGTTGCCACAGCTTGGACGTGCAGGAGAACACCAAGGCCGCTGTGAGACCCTCTGACAAAAACGGAGGGACACAGCCCTCCCGGAGATGCTGGCCACACACGCAGAGCAGCTCTTGCTCCAAATGAGCTCCTGTCTGTGTGGAAGGTTCGATTTCTCACAGAGCCAAGCTTTTCTATTCTTTCTTTAAGGACAGAAAAAGGGAAACTTGAAGCTCAAAAAGTGGGTTTTTATAAAAAGTTAACACTGTCCAATAAACAAAACTGCAGCTCACAGAAACCTCCTGACTGCTCCTCCCATCCCCAGAGAAACTTCGAGCATTTCTTGATATCCTTGAATTTCGTGCCATTTTTCTAAACCAAATATTAAATGTCCCCCTTGAAGTGAGAGTAATAAATCACTAAGGAGAGAATTGGTAGCTCTTGTGAAAAACAAAAACTGAGGTAGAAATGAGAAGTGGACCCCTTTTTCCTGTTCTTGCTCCCGCCTGTGCACAACGCGTAGGATGTGGCTGCCTTTCAGAGGCGGCTGTTCGCCCAACTCTGAGACTGTGCGTGTTCTGTTGTTAATGTTACTGCTGTCAATGTTGTGACGTTTGTGTTGTTTGATTTTGTGTTCTTGATATTTTGCTCTCCCTGGAACAGGTATGAGTGTTTTAGTTTGCTACTTTATACCTCAGAATCATTTTGGTGTAAATCAATAATGACAGCAATGTTTCCAAAATGAAAATAAACAGGTCTGTTGTTTCAAACAACCAGGTAGTTGCTTTGATTCTATTGTTCTATCAAGGCTCTTTTTTTGTTCTTTTTTTTTTCTTTCTTTTCCTTTTCAAAACAACCCCTATTACAATACATGCACATTGATGGTTGGTTGGCACAATCATATATTCTACGCTCTTCAATTTTCAAAACTACTGCTATTAAATAAATAAAAAGACTTAAGAAAATATCTAGCTGCTTGCCAACCTATTAACCTTACAGTCCATGTCTGATTATTTTCACCTATATAATTTGAAAATAGACTTGCAATCAGTCACTTGGTGCAATTCTGAAGATAAAGGAGAGCATCTGCTTTTTGTTTAGGGAGAAGACACATGTGTGCAGTGAAGTGGAGACATTCTCTTTAACCTCACTTTAACAGAGCATAGGGAGGAATGGATTCAGCTGACATTTTGGGGATAGAAATAAAACATCTATATATGACTGAAGTACAACTCTTTAAAAAATGGAAATGAGAAGCCTTATTTTCATGATTCATACTCCTTGTCTCATAAGCACTGATTTTTAGTAGCCCTTCCTCTATTTGAGTTTTTGCCACCATGTGCGAGCTGCATTCCTATGGCCCAGCTACTGCATCACAGGCCTCTGCTTTCTGGTTAGAATTTTATCCAGAGTGGCAATTTGACCCAGACATGCAAAGAATCAGAGTTCGTTCTCCTGGTGTTTCAGCCCTCTTTCGCTACAGTCACAACCAAGGTAACTGATAACGTCAGACATAACCTCCACCCTTGACAAAAGCTGAGGAATTTAAACATGTGTCCAGTATTTTGAGAATCAGCAATTGCAGCACTTAGCACAATGCCCTCTGTGGTCTATGGAAGTCTGTGACCCTTAGGCAGGAGACCATACTCACTGGGTAAACTGGCCCTGCACGGAGGCAGTGTGAGTAGCTACCTACGGAATGCTGTTCAACACTGGCAAATACAATCTAAAAGGTCAACCAAAGTTTATTAAAATCACCAGCAATGCATAAAAGACATTGCGTGAAGAGATATTAACAGTTAGGAAGTAGTAGCTATTTTGACATGGACAGATGACCACAGCATGGAATTGGTCTAGGGTGGGGCTTGAGCATTTCAAAACTCCTGAGCAATGCTGGCACCCATTCATGGTTGACCGCCACTGGGGCAGCAGTCTCGGCCATCTGGTGGGAACAGAGCATAAAGCTCCACCTGTATCCCAGCTGCTGGCTGAGGAAAACGAAACTGTTCCAAGTCAGATTTTGTTTTTCAAGCTCCTCTCTAGACAAAGGAGAAGACAATAAAATAAAACAGTTAAAACTAGAATATGAGACAGTTGGATTGGAGATAAGAAGAAACTTGGGGGAAGAAGAGGTTAGCTATTAAAATGTATGACCTCAGGGATATTGTGTCATATCATTTTCTGGAGGGTTTCACAACAGGGATGAATTTCCATCTGTCTTCAAGGTGTTTCTAATGGAATGTCAAGATAATACTGGAGACTATAGCTCATTCTTTTAGACAGGGCTGAATTCTGTACTTATTCATTGAAAATAAATCAAGTTTTTCCTAAGTGCCTTCTAATGTCCTTAAAAAAGGGCATTGGACTGGGTGAAGGATTTGGGTGTACATGTTGTGGCAGGTCCCGTTTGTAAAACTGTGACAGGCAGTAGAACGTTTGGGGTAACTATGTAGCCCCTAAAGCCAACTGCCTGGTTTCAGTTTTTCCACTTATTGATAGATAAACTTATTCCTTAACAACCCTGTCAGTTTACCTGTAATGGGGATAATGATGCTGATGCTACCATCCTCATATAATTGTTCTAATATTAGTTAATAGGCTATAATCCAAGAGTTCAATTAGTCCATATATGTAAGCTACTTATACCATGCATGGAACATAACAGACATTTGTATAAAAATTTAATTTTTTTCGTTAAAATTCATTTTAGGTTACTTGCATCAGAAGATTCGTTCAATCCTGATTAATATTTTTACTTGCAAAACTGAAATATATACTCTTTTTTTCCTGTTCCTTAAGCTACAATAAAGTACAACACTTTCTAGGAAGGGCAAAATTTTAGTGCTGGAAGGAAATAATGAAATCGTCTAGAGGAACGGTTTCCAACTGTGGTTGCATATTAGGGAGCTTTCAAATAATATTTATACCCAGACCCAAATACAAACAAGAGAATCAAGGGTGAGGCTTAGACACCAGTTTTTTGCTTTTTTTTTTTTTTTCTGTTTTTGTTATATACTCAACTTCATTTGTCATTCCAAAGTCTAACAAAGGATTCAAGCCATTGGTCTAGAACCATCTTCCTCAAAATGCAGAAATTTCTCTAACCAACCTCTTCTTAATGTTTCCATTGACCCAGAATGCTATTTCCATTACCTCACATAAAATTGAATAGTCCTTCAAGTCTAATTCATGCTAAGCAAACAATTCAGACTGAATAAATTCAACGTTTATTTTGAAATTTGAATTCATCACCTTCTCACGTTGTTGGCAAAAGTGATAAACAAATGATAAATGCCAAATATAATGAAATATTTCTGCAAATTCTGCAACTTTTTACAACCATCACAAATTAAATAAAATATCTTCAAAAGCAAATTAAATTCATTAGTAATAAATAATACAGTTATTATTACTTTGAATAAAATTACATAAAGATGGTATTTCGGTTTTGAAAGCTGTTTGGAAATATACCTCCACATGATCAATTTCATTTATTTCTTTTTGAATTTATTTTATTTATCCATTACCAGTTATTCAATAAACTATATAATCAAGAACCAGTGTCAGGCACAGGGCTACAAACTTTCATAAGGGCAAAACCAAAAGCTGGATTCAAAACTAACTCAAAACTGTCGACTTCTTCAATATGCCATACCTTTCTCCTTCGCCTAAACTATTCATTGTATTGGATATTTGCAGTTAAGCTGATTTTTAAATAGATTTAATATTGTATGTAACAATTCAGAGCTGCAATTCAGGTAAATCAAGGACTTGGCGGGGGAAGATTTTCTGTGGACCTTTTCTAAAAAATGAGTTCTTCTAGCTTATTTAAGATGTAATTTAACTCACCAGATTGTAGTGTGTATACAATTTCTGGAGACATTGATCAAGTAAACCAGGACCTGCCTGCAACCGAGGCTACGTGTGCTGTGATCATTCTCTAAGTATCAGTGGGTGTTGCACATAGGTTGGTTTAGAGGACACAAATGAGATAAGAACAGGATGCCTAAAGCTTGGATGCCACTTAATTCAATGAGGACAGATCATCTGAGTCAGTTTGGTTTGGAGGAAGGGCAGAAGTTGATTATTCTTTGGAAGGACATCTGGAAGGGCGGTCACCAGGAAACTGCAAATCACAATAACACTGCCACAGATGCCTATTAAAGATGGTTACTGCAGTCTCCTCAGAAAAGTACTATTACATTTATGGCAAATTATCAGTGGGCCAAGGGTCATGAGCACCAGGTAGTAACAGCCCTCATTAATGTATGTTTAAGCACTGCTATTTCTCTAGAGCCTTTAGAGTGCAGATTTTAGATCTGGTCTTATTTCTTTTAGATACTATCATTAACACATATCTTAGAAAACTATTTATATCCCAGCTTTCCTTTGTTCATTTTATTTTCAACAGAACTGGCAGAGACCAATGGAGCCAGAATTAACACAATGAAACACAATTAATACAAGTGACAAAGTATTCATAATGATGCTGAATGGGAAGAAACCATCAATTGTAGTTTTAAACCATTTCCAAGGAATTTTCCCCTCTAAATGCTAAAGCAAATCTTCACAGAGTGTTTTTTTTTATTATTATTATAAACTCAATTTCTCAGATTTCTTTCTGTTCCATGTATAAAATCCAATTTTTGTGGTTCTTTTCCTCAATGATACACAGACAAGCATTAGTAATACTTATTTAGATTTATACAATGCTATTCTTTGGCATAACACATTCTGATATTATCTGCACCGCAACTCTGCACTGGAGGAAAAGGCATTCTAAAGCAAGAGACTTTGTTCCTATTCCTGTGTTGTTTTTTTTGTTTTTTTTTTTTTCTTTTAAATTGATCTGACCTTGGGGAAAAAAAACCCTAAGCTTTGTCCTCAGTTTCTTTTTTTCTTTAATCTGTAGTAAAAGAAATTTGAATAGGTTATATATATACAGTTTCCTCTAGAACTGAAATGCTGTAGCTTTCTTTTAGAGTGCATTCAGATGGGAGCAAAGGCCCTTAGTAACCTTCTCAAGCTCATACATTTAAACAGCAGTAGAGAAGGACTTCAGTCCCTGAATCATATTCCAAGGTGTTTCCACTAGGCTAGATTGCTTATTACTAAGAATGTGAAAATCAGATCTTGGTTTACTTTATCATGATTTTATTTTATTCTTGTACTAAAGAAATCTACTTAGTCTCATTGCTATATGATATTGAAACATTGTAAAACTAATTTCAAATGTTTTACTTGAATAATGAACACCAGACTTTGTTATTTGAGTGTGAAGATCGGAGAGAAGGACTTCTACTCTGACCCACTGTCACCCACACGTCCCCGAGTCTACTCTATCTTGGGTGGGCACTGTTTTACAAGAACATGGATTTCATTCTTGCTAAAGGAGTGGGACGTTATGATTCTTGATTCTCCAAGGGCAAAGAGAAAAGATGACCTATTTAATTATCTGAATGGAATTTAGTTATAATTAGAAAGTTTCTCCAAGTTTTGTTGTTTGCTTATTTGTATTTAAACTAACCCAAATTCTAAGGATTTCTTAAACAGGAGTACTTGAAGCTTCAAAGAGGATCCTTTGAAGAAGATCTAGTAACTAGAGTGTTGTCCTCTCTTCCACAAGAAGGAGCCAGGTGGGGAGGTGCAGATCTGGTTCTTCTCTTTGTCCCACTACTCAATTTTTCTCATAGAGCAGGGAGGTAAAATATTGCTTTCCATTGGACAATGTTAACCAGGAACTGAGGTCATTGCACTGAAATAACAAAGGGGCCAGTTGCTTGGTTCTTCATGGTTTGCTAACACTTTACTGTGTTTCTTGTCTTCATGTAATAAACTCACCAGGGAAAGTTCTCTCTCTTCAGGAATATTCTACTTTCTCCAGCTTCACTGGAAAAGTTTAGTTGGAGTAAAGAGGTAGTCAGCCCCGATACTTTCTCTAATTTAATGTTATCAGGGAGCCCTATGCTTTGAGAACTATCAGGAATCCATTAATAAAACTAGCACCATATATAATTCCCGTTTGCCTCCTTGATTGTTTCCCAATGTGTTCAGTTAAAGAAGAAAGATGTCATTAGCTCCTCCAAATTTCTAACAGAAGCCAACACAATCAAGAACCATATTCTACAGCTAATAACTAGGGAGGGCAACAATATTTTCTGTTAAAGTTTGCGAGAAAGTGGATGTAACAATCCCAGATGTAGAAGGCTGCTCAGGGACTTAAACTGCAGTCCTTTTCTAATCTACTCTAATTAGATGTTAATGTATTCACACCTTATCAATTGGCTGGAGACAATTATACTTGGAAGCATCATATGCCTCTCTCTCACATAATTATTCTAATTTGTTTTGCTCACTTTGTGTAGTAATATAGCACAAGGTGGAGAGCCAGTGCTCCGGCAGGTCAGTGAATATTGCTTTACTACTCAGTACACATTTGTAGATCATAAATACAGTTCATTAGTTTCTCAAAGACGAGAAAGTTTTCTTGCAGCAGACACTGCTGAAAGCAATAAAAATGATATAATCATTCTTGAAGAACACGTAACGTTTACAGTCGTAATAAATTTTCCTTGCACATGTGCACGTCTAACAAATGTTGTAGAGACTCAAAGTTGAGAGACACTTTTGAACCACTTAAAGTCACATGTCAAATCTTTCTTTAATTGTGATAAATCCTGTTCTCTCACCTGAGAAGGTGACATTTCATGGCAAATAAGTCTGAGAAATCACCTGGAACAAGAAAAAATTTCCTGTTTTGTAAGCTATTTCCTATGATAACCAGAAAATTAGGGACCAAAAACACTAGCTCACAGCACAGTTGCTCTGAGCTTTGTTAATCACAATCAGGAAACTATACTTTTGTTTGAGAAGCCAATCAAGGACTCACGTTCTCCTCTGCATGAACTCATCTCAATGTCCTGGCAAATTGGAGTGGCTGCACTGTGAGCCCCAAGTTGCTGGCATTTCTGCATCATTAGAGAAGCAGAGGACAAACATGGATGCTGACCATTGGTATTTATGTACTTCCCTGTCTTCTTCCTTGTAGCCTGGCCACCACCAGTATGATCACCTCCACTCACATAGACACCTGTGAGGTCACCAAAGCAGCAGGAATGGGGCTTGGCCAAGCTTCTTTACAAGCCTGTCTCACTCCTTCCACAATTCTCCGTCAGGGCCTGCTGCCCTGCGAAGTCAGCTTCTCTGCTGATTTTACCTTTCGCGGTTATTCTTGAAATTTATTTTAATAAAATACCACAATGATAGAGATGCCAGAAGGAAAAGGTCCCAGTGGCATAATTTCTCTCTGGCAATTCAATGGAGACAATTAAATGAAACTTGCAAAATGTAAAAGGCAGTGTCTAAAACAGGGAAAAGAGCCACTTTTCAAAACCTCATGTCATCAAGTGCATGTTTAGATTTAGGTCACTCTGCAAATATCAGTCCCTTGCATGGAAGAGCACCGCCCTGCAGTGCTGGGTAAGGTCAGCTCGGGGACTGCATGACTCTTAAAAACAAAATCTATTCTGTTCTCTTCATGTCTATTGGACTTTCAGGCACAACTGTAGAACCCCTAAATGGGCAGTTGAAATCCAGACCGTTTAAAGCACAAAGACACAGACACACACACTCACACACACACACACACACATCAAAACAAAAACTCTGGATTAAAAGGAGAGAATCTGCCATTTTTCATTAAGTTGTGCTAACTATCTCCTCATACTTGTCAGCTGTAAGAAGATGTAGTGAAATGAATACTGCATCTATAATCTGAGAATAGTTCTGGTACCACCATTTGCTATGCAACCTTGGTAAGTCCCTTAATGTCCCTGCCCTCTCTGTCTATAGATGGTGAGATAATACTTAATTTACTTCCCTCAAACAGTGGTTGTCAAGGTCAAATGAATAAATAGAAAAAATGCATTGAACACATAAAATGCTACCCTTTAGTGTTGTCTTAAATTATTGTTTTGAATATTTGTACTTTATTTACAACTTTTAAAATTTGCTTTTACAAGTCCCAGAAGGAATAGGGAATACATTTAACAGTAACAGTCCTTAGCCCTGAAATTTAGAAGACTAGGTAATCGTTGTATTTAATTTAAAAAAATTTGAAGAGAAAAAAGAGAAAAATTAGGCTATAGTTATACTACTTTGACTGCTTTCTCGCCAAGAAGAAAAGCTTTTAAATGTTTATTCATTTGTTTAATCACTCAGCTAAAAAAAAAAATTAAGCCAGCCTTGTAGCTGAAATTATAAAATTGGATATCACTCAGTCTACAGTAGAACATGGGCTTACAAAAAAGTAGTCATATAATAGAAGAATACACAAAATATAACACAGCAAGGGCAAAAAAAAAAAAAAAAAAAAAAAAACTTCCACTGAGGGCAGGGAATGACAATCTTCAAGGGACGGAATCAGAATGTAAGAGGCACTTAACTGGATCTTGAAAGATAAGCAGGCTTTTTCTATGTGGACAAGAGCATGTTCATCACTATTGACACAATACAAAATTCACTTTTCATATTAAACTAAAAGGTGAAATTATATGAGTACATATGATAATTATCTTCCACAGTAGGGTAGGTTCTCTTGAAAGCAAATTAAACTGCTCTTATTCAAGCAGTCCAGCACCATAGGCAAGGCTTGCTAGATGGTCTGTTTGGATGAAAATCATCCCACTGGGATTAAGTAGAAACACAATCCAGTGGGAAAAAAGTGCTTAGGAGGCAGATTCCAAAGGAGTTTAGAGGAAGAGAAAAGGAAGGAGAGGGAAGAGAGGGGTGGAGAGTAAAGAAGAGTAAAAGTGAGGTAGGAGGAGAGAAACATTCTGGTTATCTTACTTCATTTTTCTCTATTCCTTTAACCACTACATCCCCTCTATCCATGAAGGGTGTACAAAATAAATTGATCTAATTAGTTGGTTTTAAGAATTTAAATATTCTCCTATCATGAGTGATTAATAAAACGTTTAAAATGATAATGTATTTATTAAATTGTGTTTAAAGCCCATGGAAAATTGAACTAATATAGCCAAGTGGATTTTGTGGATAAAAGTTGATGACCTAAATATCCCCCTGATGCTGTTACTTGTTCCTTGGGTGACACTCATGTGTTCTGAATGATGAAAAGAGCTCCCTTCCTGTGCTACCTTCTAAAAAAACTCAAAGATGAGATGCCAGGAAAGTGGGATTCTATCCTCTGTTTCACCTTGCCAATTTTCTACAGAGCTGACCTAAAAGTGAAGTGTCACGTCTGCTCAAAGCTAGCAAATCTCCCGCAGGAAGCTTAGGGATTTCCTTCAGAAAAATAGTTTCATTCTAACTGTAATAGACTAACATGTAAAAAAGGGTTCTTGGGAAAACATTTCCCAAAGTTGATTCAAAACAGAAACTTCAAAGCAGAGTGGGGAGGTGGGGTTCCAGACTCTCTGAGTTAAGTAGGGCCACAGCCTCAAAAGGAGACCCAAGTTTAGCCTGCAAAGGTGCTCTCTTTCTGTCTCTGTTTTCTTCCTCTCCCCAACTCTCGCTTCTAATGGCCTCAGTTCAGTTCACTTTAGGCCTTTGAAGACGTTTAGAACAACTCAGATTTGGGGAAAAGGAATTCTTTACTCTTTTCTGTTCTTGGAATTCCAATAATAATGATTCTCAATCAGGCTTATGAATTTACAAGAAATGAAGCCATTGGGAACTGCAGAAAGCTATTGAATCAGTGTCTCTGGGCTTTGAACAAGAGTATATATTTTGGACTTTGCACTTGTGATTCTGATGTGTCCTCTTGGTCAGTAATCACTCATCATTTATTATTAATACTAGTAAGGTCCAAGCTAACATTAAACTCTACTTCTACACCTAGAATCTCTTTGAACGGAAAGGAATGTAGAGATGATTTAAAAGATCCTTAAGATGACCTCCAATCTGAGCAACAATATAAGTCTGGGGCTATCGAAGGTAGAGCCACACTTACCTTAGCCAAACATTTAAAAATGTTTTAGGTTAAACATTTAAATGTGCCAAGAAAGAATATTTATGATGCCTAATATGCATAGAATGCCACAGAACTTAGACTCTAGTTATTTAAGGATGACTGTTAATGATCATAATTAAAAAGAAAAATAACTTAGCCACAGAAGGTATCTCTTGGATCCCCAGTTTATGGTTGAAAGGTAAGTACATTAGAAGTGAAATTCCCACGATTACACAATATCCCCATGCAGCAAACAGGCACATGTACCTCTTGGATCTAACATAAATAAATAAACAGACAAATAAATGTGTAAAGAATCACATTTTTAGTGTGTTTATATTGTAGTTTCAAACTTGTAATCTTTATTTAACATTTTTGTGTTTTTATGCACATTAGAGATTATCTTGTGCGAAAGAGCCTTCCTTTTTTTTTTTTTTTTTTGAGATAGAGTCTTGCTCTTTGGCCCAGGTTGACGTACGGTGGCCTGATCTCTGCTCACTGCATCCTCCATCTTCTGGGTCCCAGCGATTCTCCTGCCTCAACCTCCTGGGTAGCTGGGATTACAGGCACACACCTCCACGCCCTGGCTAATTTTTGTATTTTTAGTAGAGATGGGGTTTCACCATGTTGGCCAGGCTGGTCTCACACTCCTGACCTCAGGTGATCCTCCTGCCCCGACCTCCCAAAGTGCTAGGATTACAAGCATGAGCCACCACGCCCAGCCTTCCTTTCAAAGACTTAAATTAACTTAAATTTAATATTTATATGTTACAGATGAGAAATACAGTGATTATTGTGCTTTCTGAACTTCCGTTCTTTCTCAAAGGAAGCTAGTTGCCACTAAAATCTCATCTCTTCATTTCTTGGGCATTATAGCTGCCAAGCAGCCAGAGTAAATATCCCAGACTCCCTTAGTTTGGGATTTGGCTATGTGACTATGATTAGGAGTGATATGCGCACTTCTAAGCCCAGGTCTTCAGTCATTGGTTGAACACATTCTCTTCCTGTGAAAGTGACCCACCTTCCACTCTGTAGACAACACTACCTGATATGGTTTGGCTGTGACCCCACCCAAATCTCATCTTGAATTGTAGCTCCCGTAATTTCCACATGTTGAGGGAGGGAGTTGGTGGGAGATAATTGAATCGTGGGGGCAGTTTTTCTTGTGGTAGTGAATAAGTCTCACACGACCTGATGGTTTTATAAGGGGTCTCCCCTTCTGCTTGACTCTCATTCTCTCTTGTCTGCCGCCATATAAGATGTGACTTCTGCCTTCCACCATGATTGTGAGGCCTCCCAGCCACGTGGAACTGTGAGTCCATTAAACCTCTTTTTCTTTATAAATTACCCAGTCTCAGGTATGTGTTTATCAGCAGCATGAAAAGGAACTAATACACTACCATAAAGAACATGGCAAAGTGGTGACTTGAGACGTGGATCCCTGAAAGACTGTAATCAACAGTTCTCCATTGATCTGGGCAAATCTCACCGACACTTGTACGTGAGAGAGAAATAAAATGGTATAATTTTTCTTTTAAACCCCTCAATTAGATCTATTTTTAGAAATTGTTTTATATCAGCATTTGATATAAAGGGGATCCTCTAAAATCCCTCAAACATTTCAGTTCCTTCAATCAGGAATTGAAATTCTTAAGATATATGGAATGTTTTTTTGTAAACAGGATTTAGAAAAAGGCCTGACCCACACTTAAAAAACCCCCCAAAACCCAAACATATATATGTGTGTGTATGTGTGTGTGTGTGTGTATATATACACACATTATATATATATATATATGCATATACATACCTAAAAAGAATGTATGCAACAACTATTAAAATGAAACTTACTTAACGTCCCATATTCAATTGCTTCAGAACTAAACAGAAGCCTTTGTGCTATCAATATTTTATTTTTCTATTTTTTGTAGAGATGGGATCTCACTATGTTGTCCAGGGTGATCTTGAACTCCTGGCTCAAATGATTCTCCCACCTTGGCCTCCCAAGGTGCTGGGACCATAGGCCCGAACCACCATGCCCATCTCAATTATTTTTGAGATATCCACAACCCAAATCTCACTTTTTTATCCTGAGAGAAACAAAAACATCAATTTTAGCCTTGGTCATACAATTTTATCCTCCTCTATGTCTCTAAGACATTTTGTTTGGAATATTCTTCCTGTTGTTATTAATTAGTATCATCTAGCTAGTACTACCCGAAACTGCCCTACTTATGTTTTCATAGCAGACACAACATCTTGGTTTGTCAAATGTATTACAATTTCAGAGAAAAGAAAACAAGCTACAAGCTACCCCAATTATGTTTTGCCATTTGTCTGACACTTTCATTATCCTTGATGCAATTCCTATCACATGCCGTCTTGTTGTAAAAACCATTTCTGTCAAATTAACTCAGGGAGGACTGGCAGAAAATGAAATTAAAAAAAAAAAAGTCAAAAAAAAAAAACCTTCATCTACTTCTACCACCTGGTGAATCAGCAGAGAAGTATAATTTTATTATATTTCACATTAAATCAGATTCTGGGCTTACTGTTTCTGACATAATCCAATGTAAAATGGAAGAGTTGCATCCATCCCTGACCATTTAGGAGCATGCTCGATTCATGGAAAATAAATTCCAGCTCACAGTCGTGTGGCTCTTTATGATGACCCATTAAGATTTCTTTAATTTTTGTTAATCTAGTGACTTATTTGTTTAGAAGCCATAAAAAAGAATACCTCTCCAGTTTAATGAAATCCTTATCTAGAAAGTGATCTGGGTTCTAGTCACATTCCTACCGTTATTAGGAAATCCATAGCTTCCACTTAGTGCATAGCCAAAGAAAGAGAACAGAATAAAAAGCTTCTGAAGCACCTCTGTCACCATTGCCTTTAATTTTGATTCTCATCTTTCATTTGTAAATAAAGCTATAGAAATAGAACAATGAAATGGCAACTACCAGAGAGGATTAAAAAATGAACAACCAAAACTATCTATGTGAACAAATTTTCCAGTCTAGGCTAAGGTACAGAGATAACTTTTGATTTTCGAGTCCTCATAGTTTGCCACTGCTGAAAGTTCCTACTGAAGCTGACAAGCCTGAGAAGCAGATAATGTAATCAGGGAAGTAATAGATGAGAGATAGCACAGGGCATACATGAGTTTTGGATGATGGTATCAGAAATGGAGCTATTAACACTGAAGTGAAAAAGAGCAAAATGTGGAAGAAAAAAAGTTCATGAAGCCAACGTGAGAAGAAATAAATACATTTTAGATAAATATTTATTTAAGGGCCTTATATTTTTTTGGTCAATTTCAATTGCATGAAAAACATGTTGATGCCAGGCGCAGTGGCCCATGCCTGTAATCCCAGCACTTTGGGAGGCTGAGGTGTGTGGATCACTTGAGGTCAGGAGTTCGAGACCAGCCTGGCCAACATATAGTGAAACCCTGTCTTTACTAAAAATACACAAAAAAAATTAGCCAGGCGTGGTGCTGGACACCTGTAATCCCAGCTACTTGGGAGACTGAGGCAACAGAATCACTTGAACCCAGGAGGTAGAGGTTGCAGTGAGCCAAGATCGAGCCACTGCACTCCAGCCTGGGTGAAAGAGCAAGAGTCTGTCTCAAAAAAAAAAAAAAAAAAAAGAAATGTTAGACTTGATAAACAACTGAATATACAACTGGATCTTCATGTATTTCCTTGGTTAAAAATGATTTTTGTTAGGGAAATAGCCAGATGTAATTTACTAATCAGTTAAATAATTCTGATAATATAACTCAGAGATTTGGTTCATCTTTCTCATATGGTATTGATACCTTTATTGAGATATATTTGTCATCATAAAATGCACCTATTTAAAATGCTCACTGTGTTTAGCGTATTCATAAAGTTCAGCAGCCATCACCACAATCTGAGTTTAGAACATTTTCAACAAGACTAAAAGAAGTTTCATGTGAATAGCAGCCCCTCCCTGTCTCCCACCATTCATTTCTCCCTGCTCTAAGCAACAGCTAATCTACTTTCAGTTGCTATGAATTTTCCTATTCAGGACCTTTTCCATAAATTGAATCACACAGTATGTGGTCTTTAATGACTGCTTTTTATCACTTAGCTAATGTTTTCAAGGTTCCTCCATGTTTTAGCATGTATCAGTACTTCACTAATTTTTTTAAAATTTCTGAATACTATTTCACTGTTTGGATACACCATATTTTGCAAGCTACTTATCAGTTAATGGACTTCTAAGCTGTTTCTACCTTTTGACTACTGTAAATAAGTATGCTATGAACATGTGTGTACAAGTCTTATGGCGACATATGTTTTCATTTATCTTGGGTATATAACAAGAAGTAGAATTTCTGGGTCACATGGTAAATCTATGTTTAGCATCTCGAGAAACTCCAAACTATTTTCTAAAATTTTTACACCACTTTATGTTCTCACCAGAATGATTTGCCACATTCTTGCCAATACTTGGTAAGTCTTTTAAATTTTATCCATCCTAGTGGATGCAAAATGGTATCTCATTATTGGTTTAATTTACATTTCTCTGAAGACTAATGATATTGAGCCTACTTTCATGTGTTTAATGAACACATGAAATATATATTGTGTATATTCTTTAGGGAACTAACTATTCAAATTCTTTATCTGTTTTTAAACTGACTTGTCTTTTTATTGCTGAGTTTTAAGGATTTTTTAATACATTCTGGATATAATTAGCTTATTAGATATATAATTTACAAATACTTTTTCCCATTCTATGGGTTATTTTTTCTTTCTTGATGGTGGTATACTTTGACACAAAAAACGTTGTTTTTTTGTTTTGTTTTGCTTTTTGAGATGGAGTCTTGCTCTGTCACCCAGGCTGGAGTGCAGTGGCGCGATCCTGGCTCACTGCAACCTCCGCCTCTTGGGTTCAAGCAATTCTCTGCCTCAGCCTCCTGAGTAGCTGGATTACAGGTACGCGCCACCATGCCCGGCTAATTTTTTTGTACTTTTAGTAGAGACGGGGTTTCACCATCTTGACCAGGCTGGTCTTAAACTCCTGACCTCGTGATTCACCTGCCTTGGCCTCCCAAAGTGCTGGGATTACAGGCGTGAGCCACTGCACCCAGCCCGACACAAAAAAGTTTTGGATTTTATGAAGTAAAATTTATCTAACTTTTCTAATATCACTTGTGCTTTTGTTGTTATACTAACTAAGCCATTCTCTAATCTAAGGTCACAAAATTTATTCCTATATTTTCTTCTCAGAGTTTTATAGTTGTAGTTCTTGCATTTAGGCCTGTGATTCATTTTCAGTTAATTTTTGTGTATGGAGTGAGATGGAGATTCAACTTTATTGAAGGCATATGGATATATAGTTGTCTGAGAATATTTGTTGAAGAAGATATTCTTTTTTCATTGACTTGTCTTGGTACCTTTGTTAAAATCAATTAATCATAAATGTTTTCTGGACTCTCAATTCTATTCCACTGATCTATATGTCTATTTTAATGCCTGTGTCACACTTTCTCAATGATTGTAGTTTTATAGTAGGTTTTGAAATGAGGAAGGGTGACTCCTCCCTTTGATCTTCTTTTTCAAGATTGGCTATTCTGGATATGTTGTATTTTCATATGAATTTTATGACCAGCTTGTTGATTTCTACAAGAAACGGTAGGATTTTCATAGACCTTAGATTGCTTTTCATTTGTGGATCAATGTATAAGTTTGGGTTCTCCAGAGAAACAGAATCAATAGGAAATACAAAATTATATAAGAAATTGGCTCATGCAATTATGGAGACTAGAAGTTCAAGCTCTTTAGTCAGTAATCTTGAGACCTAGGAGAGGTGATGGTGTAACTTAAAACAACTGAGTAAGGATTAATACTATCTTAATTGTAATAGAATGCAAAGCTTTGCTCCAATACATCTCAGTTTTCTGCTCCCTCCTTTGCACAATTATTATATAGATTATATATACATACATACATATATATATATATATAAAATTTTTTTTTTTTTTGAGACGGAGTTTTACTCTGTCACCCAGGCTGGAGTGCAGTGGCGTGATCTTGGCTCACTGCAGCCTCCGTTTCCCAGGTTCGAGCAATTCTCCTGTCTCAGCCTACTGAGTAGCTGGGACTACAGGCACACGCCACCACACCCAGCTAATATTTGTATTTTTAGTAGAGATAGGGTTTCACCATATTGATCAGGCTAATCTTGAACTCCTGACTTCAGATGATTCACCCACCTCGGCCTCCCAAAGTGCTGGGATTACAGGCGTGAACCACTGCACCTGGTCTTAGATTATACTTTTAAACATTACAAATATATAAACACAGGTTTTTAATATTTTTTAACTTTTATTTTAGGTTTGAGGGTATATGTGAAGGTTTGTTAAGCAGGTAAACACATATTATGGGTGTTTGTTGTGCATATTATTTCATTACCCAAGTATTAAGCCCAGTACCCAATAGTTATATTTTCTGCTCCTCAGGCTCTTCCCACCCTCTCCTCTCAAATAAACCCCAGTGTCTGCTGTTTTCTTCTTTGTGTTCATAAGTTATTATTTAGCTCCCACTTATAAGTGAGAACATGTGGTAGTTTGTTTTCTGTTTCTCCATTAGTTTGCTAAGGATGATAGCCTTCAGCTCCACCGATGTTCTTGCAAAAGACATGCTCTCATTCTTTTTTATGGTTGCATAATATTCCATAGTGTGTATGTGCCACATTTTCTTAATCCAATCTGTCACTGATGGGCATTTAGGTTGATTCTACACCCTTTGTTATTGTGAATAGATAAACACAGTTTTTAATTATTGCCTTATACAGTTGCCTTTTAAAACATGGGATAGGAAAAGTGTTATAAACATAATAAATATGTTTATATTACCTTTTATCATACCCATGTAGTTAATTTTATTGGTCCTCTGTGTGTTTTTGTGTGGATTCAAGTTACCATCTAGTGTCCTTTTCTTTCAGTCGGAAGGAAATCCCTTTATAATTTCTTGTAGTCTGCTAGTGATAAATTCTCAGTTTTTGTCTTTCTGAAAATATTTTAACTTCTCCCTCAATTTTGAAAGAGTTTAGCTAGATGTAGAAATCTTGGTTGACAGTACTTTTCTTTCAGTACTTTGAAGATGTCATTCCACTGTCTTCTAGTCTCCATGATTTCTAACAAGTTAGTCATTAATCTTATGGAAGATACTCTGTCCATGATAAGCCTTTTTTCTCTTATAAATCTCAAGATTTTATCTTTTCCTTTGATTTTTATTAATGTGATTATATTATGTCTAGCTATGGGTCTTTCTGAGTTGACTCTACTTAAAGCTTGTTGAGTTTCTTTCTTTCTTTCTTTCTTTTTTTTCCAGATGGAGTCTTGCTCTGTTGCCCAGGCTGGAGTATAATGGCATGATCTCGGCTCACTGCAACCTCTGCCTCTGGGGTTCAAGTGATTCTCCTGCCTCAGCCTCCTGAGTGGCTGGGATTACAGGCACGTGCCACCATGCCAGGCTAATTTTTGTATTTTTAGTAGAGACGGGTTTTCGCCATGCTGGTCAGGCTGGTCTCAAACTCCTGACCTTGTGATCTGCCTGCCTTGGCCTCCCGAAGTGCGGGGATTCCAGGCGTGAGCCACCGCGCCCGGCCTGTTGAGCCTCTTTAAAGTGTTGATTCATATTTTTCATTAAATTTGAAAAGCATTTGACATTATTACTGTAATATTTTTCTGCCCTTTTATATATCAATTTTATTTTTCTGGGGTTCTCATGTATATGTTGGAACACATGATGGTTTCTGACAAATATCTGAGGATTTATTCATGTTTTTGGTCATTCTTTTTCTCTCATCTTTGCATACTGGATAATATCTATTGATCTGTCTTCAAGTTCACTGATTCTTTCTCCTCCCAACTGAAATCTGTTGAGTGCCTCTAATAAATATTTCATTGGAGTTATTACACTTCTGGATTCCAGAGGTTTTTTAAAGAATAATTTTGTCTCTATATTGATGTTGTCTATTTGGACAAGCATCATTGCCTTACTTTCCTTCAGTTCTTTAAACATATTTTACTTATAATTGCTGATTTAAAATCTTTGTTTTCTAGAAACACAGTCTGGGCATCCTCATGGATGTTTTCTGTTGGCTCTCTTTTTTCCTATGAATGCGCCATGTTTTTCTATTTCTCATGTTTTTCTGTTGTTGAAAACTGGACATTTTAGATGTATTGTTGCAATACTGGTATCAGATTCTCCTGTTCCCATAGGTTTGTTGTAGCTGATTTGTTGTTTTTGCTTTTGTTTTTCTTATTTCTCTTTATTCATTTAGTGACTTCCCTGAACTAATTCTGTAGATTTTGTATTCTCACCTGTGTATGGCTTTTGAGTTGAGTTCTCCAGTAATTTTGTTTTTTCTTAAGTTCTTGTTTTTATTTTTAAGGTTGGCTTCCTAGGGGTCACACTGAGATCAATATGTGGTCAGCCAATAATAGATCAGAATTTTTTTAAAAAATGCCTTGCCTTTTTATCTCTACGCTTTGCAAAAGGAATCTGTATGAGAAGGCAAGCCATCAAACTACAGGCAATTTATGAAACAGCCTTCGCTCTCACTTCCTGCTTGTACATGGCCTCAAAGTCAGCCAGAGGTGAGTGACTGGTGCCTTCTCCTTTCTCAGTTTTTTTTCTGGACTTTCCCACTACTTTTTAAACCCCCAGAAATATGTGGAAGCTTTTCAGAATTTCCCATGGTTGTCTAGTTTTCCTGGGTTTTCTTTTAAATTCTCAGCCAGCCTCTTGTTTGCCTCAACTGAAATCACAGCCTTTCATTTAAGCAGCTGAGATGCTGCTGGGAAGGAGCTGAGCTGAGTCAAATCATATCACCATTATGCTCTGAGAATAAAGATTTCCCAGGGAGCTGCAAACATGGACAAAATATTGACTGTGTTCTGGAAGTGGTGCCTTTACAGAAGATCTAAAAGTGGTCAGCTCTCTCTTGCCTTTATCATTGCTGGCTTTTGTCTACCATGCCACTGAGTTGGAGCAGGAAGGGACATGTGAATATCTCCAAGTTAAAATTTCACAGAGTCCCTTCCCTGTAATCCAAATTTAATACTTTTGCTTGGATACATGGTTTTCAGGTTGCTATGTGCTTTGATCAATTGTCAAATTTTGACTTGGTTGACTTCAATATTTTTGCCTGTAGTTATGCATTGCTTAATGACAGTGATATGTTCTGAGAAATATGTAGTTAGGCAATTTTGTCATTCTGAGAACATAGAGTGCACTTATACTAACCTAGATGGTATAGCCTACTACACACCTAGGCTGTATGGTATAGTCTATTGGTCCTAAGCTGCAAACCTGTACAGCATGTTACTGTAGTGAATACTGTAGGCAATTGTAACACAATGGTAAGCATTTGTGTTTCTAAACCCATCTAAATGTAAAAAGAAACAATAAAATCATGGTTTTAGAATCTTATAAGACCACTCTCCTCTATGCGATTTGTTGTTGACCAAAAAATGACTACATTTTTGTTGTTTTAGAGGGAGAACAAGTTCGCCATGGTTCTTACTGCCATTACAGAAATTTATCCCTTCGCATACAATTTGCTGTTGCATTTCATTTAAGTAATCAGTGCTATGTTTTAAATTTTCAGCAGATATACAAGGCATACCACACACATTTATAACTAGTTGCTGAACTAGAATTTCAGGGCATAAAATTGCATACAAGGCTACAAGTCTATGCCTTTTCCAGGGATAAGAGTCTAAAACCTATAACCTCTAGATCTGATAATTCACCCTTACAAAGAATCTCTCAGTGACAAAAATACAGGCAGAGGGATAGTAAAAGATGAGTTTCATGAACATTTTGGTGATTGATTGGATCACCAGTCTTCAACTTCCACCCAGATGATTCCATTTAACTATTGCTGTGTAACAAACTATCCCCGAACATAGTGACATGAAATAACAACCATTTTATTAATGTCACAATTCTGTAGGTCAGAAATTCAGGCAGGGCTCAGATGAGCTATACTTCTACAACACATGGGATAACTAACTCAGTGCTGTTTTGCTGGTGGCCAGTCTGCTGTCTATCTGATCCGACTGCAATGGCATTATTCACATGCTTGGTGCCTGTGTCAGGTGAGTGGAATGATAGGCTGCTCTGGATCACTCTGTCTTGCTCTCCCTGAAGTCTCAGGATCTCTCCATATGATCTCTTCTGCAGCATAGTCAGACCTCTTATTTCATGGCTCGGAGCTTCCCCAGAGGGCAAGGCAGAAAGTGATCATCATTCTAAATCAGCCTCAAAATTGCAATAGCATCATTTCCATTGACTCTATTGGTTAAAGGCCAGCCCAGGGTAAAGGGAAGATGAAATAGACACTGCTTCTAGAAAGGAAGAATGTCAAAGAATGTGGTGACATCTTTGATCTGCCACACAGCCTATCTTTGGTTTCAAAAATGAGATATAAAGAACTTAGCAATTCTCTGGGCTTGGGACTGAGAACATCCCTGTGAATCTCTCATCATAAAGGGACTTTGTGGAATCCTTAATAAGCCTGAGAATTTGGTTTCTCCAGTCAAATATTTTTCTGATTCATTGGGCGTGACAATGGCACTAACCTTCTGAGAATTACTAAAGCCTCAGTAACAGTGAGACAAAGCCTGCACTTTTCAGAGGTATAAAGAGAAGTAGCCACCCAGTATTTGAAGACATTTCCAAATATGATGTTTTTCGAACTCCCTTTTGAGAATCAGGTATAGTCATTGCTGACACATAGTATTCTCGTGAGTGCTAGTTCTCCTTTCCTGCTGGACCACCTAGCAGCAAACTCTCCCTTACTCAGCTTCTAGGATAACAAAGCCTTCAGGAGGAATGTAGCTTCACTTCCTTAGTCCTACTTTGCTGAATTTTCTTAATGTTTCATATTTTTGTTCACACATCTGCCTGGTCATGCTGTGCCCTTTGTCTTGATTGGTAACAGCTTTGTTCATAATAGAACTCTCAGCTTTTTCCTTTCCTGATCATGGGGAGTCTTATGAGGAATGTATTTATATAGTCCTAATCCTCAAAATCTAAAAGGGCTCTAATACTTCCCTTCAATGAGCAACTCTAACAGGGTATAGACTGGAACAAAAATAGAAGCTTATTTATTGATTGTCTTGTTAGCAGAGCAGATATTCACCTGACAGCCTTAACTTTTTGATTCCTAACAAAAAGGGTGTTTACAACCCACTTCTTGGACAGTACAGTTAATTTCCCAAAGGGTAGGTTTTTGTGTGGTGGGAGTGAAGTAGATCTCTGAAACAGAGGAAGTAAATTAATTCCCTACCCACCACTGAACCTTTCATCTTTCCACAGTGACTAATCCTCTCAAGGGTGTAATACTGGTAGAATTTGTGCTAGACCAGAAACAAAAATATCACAAATGTAATATTGAATAGTAGATTCTCCTTGATATTGAACCTCTACTCTGTTGCAAGCACTGTAGTCTTTACTGGAGACATAATGGAAAACAAATTCAATATGGCTTCTAAATCATGTAGTTGACATTGCAATAAGAAGGAAAAAAAAAACCCATATAATTAAAATAATGTGTACAGTATTATAAAATGTTATGTTTCAAAGTAAAGAAAATTGAATCTGTAGGAGTGCATGAAGAGAACTCAATCTAGATTGGGTACAAGAAGTCTTCTTGAGAGAGTGATCACAGGGGTGCAGAAAATGATACCCCAAAGTGGGGTGCTTTGGCAGGCTGCACACTTTGAGCTAAAGGAAATTAAAAGACCTTAGAAGCAGGCTCAGAGCCAATGACTTTCTGGCCTTCTCTTGTTTCTCTCCCCAAGTGCAAGATGAAACTCTCCTTGAAGTTTCTCATCTGAAGCTCCTCTAGAAGGAACACAATTGCATTGGATCCACTCCCTGAAATTCCATGACCCGGGGGATATTAAACTCACATTACGGAAAGAAAGACTGAAGAACGTTATCACACTTAGTCAGACTTTGTCACAAGCTATTTTCTGCTCTTTTGCTCATTCATCTTCTAGAGAGAATCATTTACAAACTCCTGTCTATTCGTTGGGCCCATTCAGTGCCCCGGAAAATCATTTACTACCTCTCAAAATTGCCTACCTCCTCCATTGCCCTCTCCTTATAAAGAACATATGTAAACCTCAACCATCAGGCCCTTCTTTGAGTCTCATATTTTACATGGCTCCCATGCAAGTTGCACATAAGTTTGTTAGCCTTTTCTTGTGTTACTCTATTGTCAGTTTACTTCAGCAGATTCAAACCTTTAGAGGGGGAGGGAAAAATTTCTGTCACCCTTACATGATATTTGATATGAAATCTGAAGGAAGAGTAGGAGGTGATCAAATAAAAAAAGAGCATTCTGGACAGAGGAAATGATCTGGGATAAAAATGTCACAATCGAGATACTGAAAGGAGACCCATATGGCTCAGGTACAGAGAGCAAACGGGAAAGTCCAGTAAGATGGGGTTGGAAAGGGTATACACCAAGTCATGAGCAGCTTGTAGGCCATGGTAAGTATTTTCATCTTTATTATAAATGAACTTCCACTTAAGCAATTTATACTTAAGAATGGTGTAATTATAACCACATAACTATGGTATCTTATAACTACATAACTATATAATAATGGTATAATTATAACTATATAATATGATATCTTATAACTACAACTTAGGGAAAAAATCATCTAGCTGAAATGCAAAAGACAGAAAGAGTTTGTGCCATATTGGCCTTGAGAAATCAAATTGTAGATTTTTTTCCCCCAAAAGTATGGATGAGTAAAAAAAATCAGTAGTAGCTGCTAATCAGTTGAATATATGGGATATGATAAAAAAGGGATGTTAAAAATGACAGCCAAAAAATTAAGAGTGACTAATTTCATTCAAAATTAACTGGATGCTGGATTAGATATTACCGGGGTATGGGGAAAAAGGATGAAAGTGTTAAGCGACTGTAAGATTTCTATCCTTGGCAGAGGAAAAGTAGGGTTGGGTTTTTCTTGAGTGGGGTTGATGTCAGGTGGGTGTGATAAAAATCACAGGAAGGCAAGAGAATTTATGATATTGGCAAGAGTGTTTTTACAATGTTGAACTATGAAATCTAAACTAGATAAGGATAGAAGTGAAGAAGATAGAGGAGTAGGGGTTTATAACAATTTTAAAATAGCAATAAACTAGATTTCCTGATGGTGTTGATACAAGGGAATAACTTACTAAGCAAGTTAGATGGAGGGAAGGTTTTGGTCAAAGAGCACAAACCTAGAATTCATGATTTATGAAGCTTGTGCTCGCCTATTTTCTTGTTTGACCAAAGTGAGTTATATGGAACACTGAAGAAAGACCAAGAGTATGGAGATTTGGTGTTTGGGGTTTACGGGAGCTGGTTTCTTTCATAGACAGTGATCCTCATCAAGGAAGTAAGGGAGGAGAGCTGACCCCATGACCCTGACCCGTAAATACTATCAACCTGCAATAATCGGAAAGATATCCAATTCTAAAAGCTTTATTCAAGCGCAAAGTTTAAGGATGACCACGTGGGAAATACAGACTCCAACAGGATGAGTTCAGTGCTGTGAAGAAGAAAAGTTAAGATTTTACTTACATAGGTATAAACAAAGGAGTCTGGCAGAATTACAACATTTTCCTTACAAGGCTGGTCTACATGTTACAGTCATTTAAATGCTTACAGCTTATTCCTTTCTGAAAAAGGTATATGTAACATTTCTTGAGCAATATGA